>NC_138760.1:93600403-94208961 GCF_965113315.1 Podarcis vaucheri | reverse complement strand
AATTCCTTTTGCATTTCAGTGTAGCTTTTTCTAGCCCCCATCACAGAGTAAGAAAAAAGTAGTCATCAGTTCAGCAGTATAGTAAACATTTTGCCTCTGAGCTATATTTTCCACCATACATATAAAAAATGTTTGACTTGAGAGGGATATCCAAAATTCATAGTAGGCCAATACCTTCCAAACGCTGGGGTATCTTGTTAAAGGTGTGGCTATGAGAGTTTAACTTGTGGGGTGGCCGGGGAGGCAGCCTCATTTGCCTCCACTCTAGGGATCTCCCAGCCCACCCACCCTCTTTTCCTGCATGGATTGACTATGGCCTTGCTATGACTTATGTCTGTCACCTGGCTGTCGGGACCGGGTGGGAATTTTTCCACTTGGCAAAATTGGCACTAGCCATTTGGTTTTCGCCTACCTAGTAGCAATCGTCACAACTTTGTAAGGTTAGGCATTGGGTAAGCCTTATTATGGGAGGGGAGGTTGTTGTCTCCAACTGCCCCTCCATGTTAAGGGTATCCTGTTAAAGGGATCTGGGGGTGTGGTTCCTGTCCAAAGCCTGGGTGTGGGCTAGGGCCATGCCACGACCCAAACGGTGACCCGGGGGGGGGCTCATTTGATGTACATCGTAGGGCTACCCCTTCCGGTGGTTGACCCTTAAAAAAGACTTCCTGCAGTCGGGCAGGAGTCAGGATATAGTCTTGCTTCACCCAATTGCCTAAGCCAAACCGTTCACATCTGTAACCAATAAAGTTGTGGCCTTATTTATCCCATTAACCCAATATATTTGTGTTTGTGTATTGATTTCGGAGGGAGCTAGGGGGTCTGGGTGCTCACCCATCAATTTAACACTTGCTGAATGCAAGTGTCTGGCACTCAGTTTACCACTCCAAGCCTTGATTAAATTCTAACACGAACCAGGAAGTATTAGGAAGTATAAGGAGGGAATACTGTTAAGTGAATCTACTTTCTTTTCCCATTAATAATATTTTAGCACATGACGAAGGCTCTCTGAACAATTCATACATCAAAATGGTAGAATTTCCTTTCAAAGAGATCTTAGCTGTCAGAAGGGCAAGTTTTTGAACAACCAGTTGAAATCTTTCTCTATAAAAATCCCAATATTTCTTTTCATCAGTACATAGATTTCTCAACTATTTTTCCTCACAGGAATAAGTTAAAATCCACACTATCCATCACAGACAAAAGTCATGATCTCATAAAACCTCTTGCTAAGTTACTTTGGCAATGAAGTATTCCATCAGCTAGAACCACTAATCAGTTACGAGGTGGTTCAGTCCATGGAATAATACATCTTAAATCCAATTTGTGTTAAACTCACTCCCAAACTCAAGGCACTAATATTCAAATTAGCTACTCCAGAGTAGCTGTGTGGTTTTGAAAAGGTATCTTAGAGGGTAGCCTTAGATTAATATTTTCAGGATAGATCTTTAGCAAAATGCTTCCTATTAAAACTGAACAATTTCCATGTCCTCAAAAACCCAGAGGTTGAAAATACATAAACATATAAGTTAGGGGAATCAAAGCTAGCATCAGCTCTAATGCAAACACTGCTGTCAGGGAACTGACATCAGAGGGAAAGGAGGTGATAGGGCTCCCAGAGACTGGGAGAGACTCAACAGCCAAAGCAGGGACCAGCAGGGGGAGCGCGGGGTCTCTGGAGGAGGATCTCAGGGATACTGAGAGAGATGCAGCAGCGCAGGCAGGAAGCAGGGGGGAGAAAGGGGTGAGAGACACGTCCAGTGAAAATAGTGGGGAGGTGTCAGAAGCAATTGCAGGGAGACCCATGCTTCGTCGGAAGCTGTCACGTCGTGAGTCCAGGAGACGTGTTTCCGTTAAGGAACTTCTTTGTTGGAGGCGTTTCCGCAAACAGCCACTGTCGGACTCTAACAGTGACTAGAGCAGACATGTCTGAGGAGCTCTGTCACACACAGAGGTTTGTGGGGCCGCACAAACTCTGAAGGGGCACCATTTTAAGCACAAGCAGCTAATCATCCCCTGATAGCAGTCCGACAGTCTCTGTACGCTGCCTGTGCAGGAGAAAGCATCATGAGCGACCCAGCCGGAGCCGGAGGAGCAGGGGGAGGAGCTGATCCAAGCTTGGAAGAAAGATGCCGAGCATTGGAGGTCCAACTGGCGCTGCAGACGGCGAGGCTCGAGGAGAGGAGGGCTCAAGATGCAGACAAGAAGGGGAGAACCACTCAGTTCCCCAGAAAGGTACCAGGATTGGTGCAGAAGTTTGGGGGGGACCCCAAGGATTACCATGCCTTTAGGACTGAAATGCAATATGCCCTGAATGTCCAGTTTGATGAGTTCCCTGATGAGGAATCTCGAGTTGCTTTTGTAATTGGGCATCTTGAGAAGGGCGCGCGAGACTGGGTTCGACCCCTGATGGCAACGCACAACGATATCCTAAAGGACACTATGAAATTTTTTCGTGCAATGGATATCATGTTTTCCAGCGACATTGAGGAAGGGGTGGTGCGCAGACAGTTAATGGCTTGCAAGCAGGGAAGCAGATCTGTCCGTGAGTACTGGACTGAATTTACCATGCTGATTCACAGATTGGGATGGGATTTATCGGCAGCACCCATTCAGATGCTATTTGAAGAAGGTCTTTCTTCAGCTGTGAAAGACGAGCTGGCCAGGAGCCCCAGGGCGGTGTCTATGGATCAGCTGACCAAATCTGCGCTGACCATTGGAGCGCGCCAGGAGGCAAGAGCCTTGGAGAGGCGGGAAGGGAGAGGGGAACGTTGGAAGGAGTTACGCATTCCAGACATTCCTGAGCCAGCTTTCCCGCCGGCAGAGCCGATGGAAATCGGAACAGCCCGCGCGCGCGCAGTTTCAAAGCCCAGTGAGGGGGCGAAGAAGGAGGGAAAGGGAGCCCGGAAATGCTATCTCTGCCAACAGCCAGGCCACTTTGCCAGAGTCTGCCCCCAGAGGAAGGAATGGCAAGGAATGGTGGGGGCTGTTGAGGGGGAAGAGCAGGGAGAAACGGAGCAGGTAAAAGCCAACGCCTGGTTGCCATCAGGGCACTGCAGCCAGGCCAAAGAGCAGTGAAAGTGCCCCTTCCCCAAGTGCCAGTGCCAGAAGCTCCTCGACCGGCTCTAGTGATTGAAGTGTCGCTAGAGCTGCAAAATGGACACCCCCTAAAAATAAAGGCACTGTTGGACTCAGGCAGCTCCTGCAATTTTATGAGCAAGGAGTTTGCTGCTGAACACCAGATACAGACTATCCCTTTAAGCAACCCCCTGCAGGTGACCACGATCGATGGCAGGGAACTGTTGGGAGGAGGAGTCAGCTTGCAGACCATCCCAATGATAATGAGGGTGGCAAGGCACACAGAACTGATAGCGTTTAATGTGGCCACCTTGGGAGGTGCTCCCATTATTTTGGGAATGAGCTGGCTAGCCCTACATGATCCGCTGGTGGGCTGGCATCAAAGAGTGGTTTCCTTCGGTTCCGCACATTGCTTAGAACACTGCAGGGGGGAAAAGGGGTCAGCAGGGGCCCAAGCCACCCTGGCAGGGGCTGAAGTAGTGGAGAAGGGGAAGGTGCCACCACAGTATGCTGATCTCAGCGACGTGTTCAGCGAGAAGGAAGCTGACCAACTACCTCCGCATAGACCCTTTGATTGCCAGATCAATTTACTCCCTGGAGCACAGCTTCCTGTAGGCAAGTTGTATGCCATGTCAGACAGGGAAATGCAGGAGTTGCGAGCGTTCATTGACAAGAACCTGAAGAGGGGCTTCATCAGAGAGTCCAAGGCAGCGGGGGGTAGCCCAGTGTTTTTTGTGGACAAAAAAAACACGGACAAGCCGAGGCTGGTATGTGACTTTCGGGCCCTAAATGCAGTGACAGAGCCGGCGGCTTTTCCTATGCCCAGGATTGATGATATTTTGACCAGGGTGCGGAAGGGAAAGATTTTTACAAAGCTGGACCTAAGGGGGGCGTACAACCTGATACGTATAAGGAAAGGGGATGAATGGAAGACCACCATGTTCACCCCTTTGGGGGCATTTGAATACTTAGTTATGCCTTTTGGATTACAAACAGGCTCCGCGTGTTTTCAAGCTTTCATGAACCACGTACTGGGGCCTTTGCTCTACAAGAATTGCGTGGCCTTCTTAGATGACGTGTTGGTGTATTCGGAGAATGAGGAGCAACATGTGAGAGACGTCAGAGAAGTGTTGAGCAGGCTGCAAGCCAACAGACTGTGGGTGAAACTGGAGAAGTGTCAGTTTCATACCAAGGAGGTGGAATTCCTGGGGTACCGCTTGTCAGATAAGGGGTTGGCCATGGACCCCGGCAAGGTTCAAGCGGTGCTGGAATGGAAAACACCCAAGACCAAGAAGGATGTGCAGAGGTTCCTAGGGTTTGGAAACTTTTATCGTAAGTTCATCCGCAACTTCGCCCACCTGACGGCGCCCATCACGGACTGTCTCAGCAGCAAAAAGAAGTTTGTTTGGACGGGGGAGGCGGAGCGAGCGTTTGAGGAACTGAAAAGGGCCTTCGCCTCTGACGAACAACTTCTACATGTGGATTTACAAAAAAAGCTGAGGGTCGAAACAGACGCGTCGGACAGAGCCATAGGGGCGGTGCTTCTTCTGCAGCCGGGGAAGGAGGGGTCTGAGTGGCGACCGTGTGCCTTCTTTTCGCGGAAGCTGAACAAGTCTGAGAGGAACTACACGGTGTACGACCGGGAACTTCTTGCAATTTATGAGGCCTTCCGGAGATGGAGGCACCTACTAATTGGTGCACAACAGAAGGTGCAAGTGTGCACGGACCATAAGAATCTAGAGTATTGGAGAACTGCGCGAGTGCTCAACCAACGGCAGTTGAGATGGGCCCAGGAGTTCTCCAAATTTAACTTTGAGATTTGTTACGTACCAGGCCCGGAGAACGTTAGGGCGGACGCTCTCTCACGCAAACCTGAATATTTGGAGGGAGAGGGTGTACCCGAAGAGACCCATGTCATTCCCGAGGACCGCTGGGTGTGTGGGGCGGCATTGGTGGGGCAAAGGGAACTGGTAGAGGGAACGGGGCAGGATGAATACGCCCAGGACAAACTCAGGAGTCTTAGGAGGGAGGGAGACAAACCCGGGGGTTTTGAGGAGAGAAATGGGGCGTTGTACTACAAGGGAGCGTTATACATACCTGAAGGGGAATTGAGGGAAAAGGTACTCAAGCAACTGCACGATAACCCCACAGCAGGGCATTTTGGGCAACACAAAACCATGTGGCTGGTTACCAGGGAATTCTGGTGGCCCAAGGTCAGGGAAGATGTGCGTGAATATGTGAGAGGGTGTGACCGATGCCAACGAGCCAAGGGGGAGAGGCGGGCACCGGCAGGTTTATTAGAACCACTACCCACGCCGGAAAGACCGTGGGAGGCAGTGGCAATAGATTTTATGACTGATCTGCCCAGGTCCAAAGGGAAAACAGCCATTATGGTGGTGGTAGATCTGTTAACCAAGATGGCCCACTTTATAGCCTGCTCACATGCGGTCACAGCAGAAGAAACCGCCAAATTGTTTGTGGAAAATGTGTTTAGGTTGCATGGCGCCCCCTTGAGGGTGGTTTCGGACCGAGGGAAACAATTTACTTCCAGGTTCTGGAGGAAGCTCATGAGCTTACTGCATGTAGAGGTTAATTTCTCTACTGCCCGTCATCCAGAAACCAACGGGCAGGCGGAAAGAGCTAATGGTGTCCTCCAGCAATATTTGAGGTGTTATGTTAATGACAGAGAGAATGATTGGGTGGAGAAGCTGGCGTTGGCAGAATTTGCTTACAACAATGCAGAGAACGTGTCCACGGGGATGAGCCCTTTTTTGGCCAATCACGGGTGTCATCCCCGAGCCTTCCCAGGGGGGGAGGGGAAGAACTGGAGCGTTCCAGCAGCAGAACAGTTCGTTGAAGAAATGGAAGCGATCCATCGCCAACTCCAACTTAATTTAAACCGGGCGAAGGAGGAATATAAGAGGCAGGCAGACAAAACCAGAAGGGAAGGGGAAAGCATTAGGGTGGGAGACCAGGTGTGGCTGTCCACCCAAGGGTTACCATTTAAAGGAGGTTGTAAGAAGTTAAGACCCAAAAGACTGGGCCCATTTGAAGTCACGCAACAGGTCAACCCAGTGGCTTTCAGACTCCGGTTACCGAACCACATGAAGTTGCACCCAGTGTTCCACAGATCGTTGCTGTCACCGTATATAGGGGACAGAGAGGGGAGGGTCAATAGGGGACCAGCGATGGAGGAAAAAGAACACAGCTACCATGCAGCGGAGATCCTAGATTCCAGGTGGAAAGGAGAGCAAGTAGAGTATTTGGTAATGTGGGAAGGGGAACCGGAGTCGGAAAACACCTGGGTCAGGGCAGAGGATGTAGATGACGAGGTTCTAATTGAAACTTTTCATCAGAGATTCCCTCGAAAACCCCAGCCAGTGGCGAGGTTCCGGAGGGAATACTTCGCCACCACAGACGAAGAAGAGGAGTTGGAGGGGTTCTCTGATTCCGAGGTGGAGGAGGATTCAGCGAGTCGGAACAAAGACCGATGGAGGGAGATGTTCGAGACGTCGGAAGATGAAGAGGATTCGTTTCGGGGTTTCAGCTCCTCACCGCCCAGAGGAGAGGGAGGGGGCGGGGGGGAAGGGGGCCCTGGAGGGGAGGTGGATGTCAGGGAACTGACATCAGAGGGAAAGGAGGTGATAGGGCTCCCAGAGACTGGGAGAGACTCAACAGCCAAAGCAGGGACCAGCAGGGGGAGCGCGGGGTCTCTGGAGGAGGATCTCAGGGATACTGAGAGAGATGCAGCAGCGCAGGCAGGAAGCAGGGGGGAGAAAGGGGTGAGAGACACGTCCAGTGAAAATAGTGGGGAGGTGTCAGAAGCAATTGCAGGGAGACCCATGCTTCGTCGGAAGCTGTCACGTCGTGAGTCCAGGAGACGTGTTTCCGTTAAGGAACTTCTTTGTTGGAGGCGTTTCCGCAAACAGCCACTGTCGGACTCTAACAGTGACTAGAGCAGACATGTCTGAGGAGCTCTGTCACACACAGAGGTTTGTGGGGCCGCACAAACTCTGAAGGGGCACCATTTTAAGCACAAGCAGCTAATCATCCCCTGATAACTGCTATGGAAATATTTCATCAGTTGTCTGTTTTAGAGTTTTTAATGTTCCTCACATTTTCTTTGGAATTAAAAAAAGTTCAAATAACAAACTAGTCATAGGGCAAGTTAAAATGAATGCTAATTTGACAATCCAGTGGGACTTGTTTAACAGGGTTTTCTTTTTGTTATTGAAGACTGCATATGTTTTTTTTAATAATTAAAGAACTACTCAGCTTCATTACACAAGTTTCTCTACGCTATCAGCACACCTAAGCCTATGAATGTGGCCAGGGTGGGTGTTTTATGTCAAAAAGGAAAAGAAGGAATGGCTATAATCTTCATGCAACTAAGACAGCGAGTGCTCAACTGATTAAAGTTGTTGAGGGAAGTGTTTGCCCTTTCCTGAGAATGCACATCCTTTTTACTAGCCATGAAGACGGCTTATTCTTCGTTCTGTGTTAAATACAATACTTTAAGATTAAACAATGAAATCCCCGAACAATGGCTAGACTGATGGATTAATGAATAACAGTCTCTAGAAGGCCTCTTATAGCCAAAATATTGTATGTTTAAGCAACTAAATCCTTTGTGTCCTTTAAAATCACCCTTTTTAGAAAACGCTATTTTTCTGCCCATGCTCTCCTGGGACAGGATACATAAGTCAAAGCACCTCTCTGCAAGGGCATCCCACCAATTTAGAAAGCGCAGCTAAAATGTCGCTTTTGAAATTGTTTGGAATAAGTCATCTGATTTATTCAGACTATATTACATTATTCAAGCTATATTTTCTTAGCTGCTCAGTTCTCAAGAGAATCCCCCTTTTACCATTCAAGCTGTGTTTCTCATTTATGTTTAGCTTTGGCTTTGCTAACGGACTTCAAAAATATCCTAACTTTCCCAGAAGACAGAATTTTGGATTGACGGTAAATTTGGCTTCTTACACTTTGGAGGATATATTCTTAATACTGCTACTAATACAGTGCCCCTCTGATCTTCAAAGTGCTTCAGAAGCAATAAAATACAGCTCTGTTCTGAAAAATACCCATGTACAAATAACATCTTTGTAGTCATTAGGACTATTCCTTGCTTGTACTTAATCATGTGTCTGCTTAGTTTAGTGAAATGCTGGATCTTTGCATATCTTTTCCTGCTAATCCTGCACAGCCAATAGAATTATGGGAAAGGGCAGAGGAATTCATCCCCGCTCAAACTTGCATAATTTACTCAATACAGAGGACAGCTGATGTGGCACACATTTTATTAAAGCCGTTTTTGAAACAACCTTCTCGCGCACTGATGTATGTAAGAAAGTTTGAAGAATAGGAAAAAGAAATATTTGTTTCAGATTTACTGGCAAAGTGAAGACTGGCCCATCTTCTAACCCAGTATCTTATTTCTGATGAGAGTAGGGAGTTTGAAAGCACAGCATGCCAGTAATGGGGCACCCAATGCTTATTTTTATAAGCATACCAAAACAGGCTTTTATAAGCAAACAGAAAACAATCATCCATTGATCTCAAACCTAAAATTATTATTTTTAAAAACTGACACAGGTGCAATCATTTCCCACTGGACTGGCTTAGGAGGAAATAAGACACCTCAGGGTGTCAAAGTTGGTAATAAGAAGTAACTATATCACATATCCTGGAACTGTGAAGTGTTTAAAGACCTTGGGAATGAAGTAACCAGCAGATCAAACCTGTTCATACAAATATGTATATGGGAGTTTGAAAAAATGTTATATATCCCAACGGTGAGGAAATAAAAGTGTGGAGAAGAGGAAATAGGAAGATGTGCAGTCATAAATCAGAACTTGATTCAACAGATACCCCAACATGGAATGAATAGCTTTAGCTTTACATGAAAAAGTAGTGTACAGCAATAGGCAAACGTAAGGCAAGTATGAGGGAAAATGGGGATAAGGAAAGATAAAGCCAGAATGCTGTAATACGGGGATGAGACATGTGGATGCTGGTTGTTGATAAGTGTACTTTTTAAAACATGTCCTTTGTCAATACTTTTTGGATTATTTGAATAAATGAATGGTGCATCGTGGGGAAGTGAATTGGGAATATATTAAAGCATCACACCAATACCAGAAAGATTAGACGATTCGTCTGAGGCCATATGGAAAGTCCACAAAAGGGCAAGTACTCAGAGATTTCTGATACCCTGATTTGTGCACAGCCAGTTTATATCAAACTTCTGATACCTCTCTAGATCAGTTTGGACTATGGCTCCTTCAAGAATTCTGGAAACTGTAGTTGCTGAAGTACTGAGACTTCACGACACCGCAATTCCCAGGATTCTCACAAAAGAGGGACTGTTAAGCCAATTTTATTCTGTAGGGTGGATATGCTCCAGCTGTGCTGAGCTATTATCAAAACAACCCAGGACACAGAAGTATTGGTGATGAAGGACAAACCTCAATATAAGGCAACCCCAAATTTAAAGGGTTTGGATTCACCTCACGTTGGGATTAAGAATTTTTTGGGGGAGTGGGAACCAATCTGAAGTATACTTCCATCACTAAATCATATCTCTCCGTTTGCTTAAACTGCCTCACAAGGATGTAGTGAGCACAAGCAAGATGCTATATAGCACTGAGCACATTGATTAAAAGTAAAATCCAAAGTAATTGAACGATTGATTATGATTAATAATATGCTCAACAACTGTAGTCTATATTCATTTGATAAAACGCTTTGCCAAACATCACTGTACTTTCATAGCTCTTTCCAACATTCACAGAAACAGATGTTTCAAAGAATCTTTGGAAAGATCAAGTAAATATATCAAATCCAGTGTGCGTCTTGTACCAGAACTCAGTAAAGTCAGAAAGTGATGAGAGGGATGAAATACAAAGTTCCATTTCAGATTCACTTCTTAAACTTTAGAACTTTCAGATCAGTCACATAAACCATCCGGTCAGATTCACTCACTTTAGTGAACAGTAAGAAAGATGGAATGTCTCACCAGACAGTGGTCATTAAGAGTGAAGATTTTTGTTCACTGCTCCAAATTAAAGTTTCTGTTTTCAGATTATACATTCTCAGAGCTAGTAAGAACCTGCTTAGATCACTCCAGGAGATAAAACTCAACTAACGTTACAGAAAAGGACAATGGTGTAGTAGAATAAATGTACACTCTCTATGTTCTCCGTAGGATGTATCCAATATTGTGCGAATGGAAGGCAAGCTCTTTCCTTTACCTCCCCATCCCCTGCAGTCCCCTGTACTACCAGAAAGGCCTCTCCATAGGGTTGGGGACCAACCGGACATTATGGTCTGTGTCATATGGAGTGGCAGTAAGAGGAAGAATTAACCAGAATCTGCTAAGGGAATCTTGCACCACAAGAACACAAAGATTCCTCTGACTGATTTTGGGCAATTTCTCCTTCCCACTGTGGCCTGGCCCACAATGTTCCATAGTCTACCACCCCATGACCCTCTGGGGAGGCTTTTGTGAGAGGCTGAAGGAAAGATCAGAAGCACAAACAGCCTCCCACTTATACAATGCTAGAAACACCACATTTTGCTTCTGGCTTGGCTTGTGTGTCTTTTGTTTTTCCTGGCATGGACATACAATACTGGGAGATGCTTACCTGCTGGACTTCAGTCATTCTGCTGTTTAAAGACACACAAGTCCTGCCAGAACAAAAGGAACCACAGGCTCCTCTCTGCTTTCTTCTTCTTCTATCACGGCTATTATGTATTAATTTATAAACATTGTTATCCCACCTTCAGATTAAACTCCCAAGGGTATCTTAGAATTATGAAACAAAATGAGAAAGCAAGAAACACACAGCATATGAAATAACCAAGCAGAGCAGCAGACTAACAAAAAGGAAAAAACCAGGGGAAATCAGCAGCAACAGTAAAACCAGATTAAAAGATAAAAGGCTTGCTTAAATAAAAGGCTGTTTAGTGCTGAAAGAGAAAAGCTTTGGGGATGGGGGGAGAGTTTCACAGGTGGGACACCACAACTGCAAAGGCCCTTTGGCCAGTCACCCACCTGCCTCCCTCAGAAGGTGGCGGCACACAGAGAAGTGCCTCAGAGGATGCTCTCAACATTCAAGCAGGCTCACTACAATTTAGCTCAGAGGTAGCCAACATTTTGTGTTCACCTCCCATCAACCCTGGCCACTGGGCCATGCTGGTGGGACTGAGGGAGTTGGAGTCCAAAAGATCTGCAAAGTGCCACCTTTGTTAGCCCCGGTCTAGATAGTATCTTTCTCCAGCTGCTAGAAAGGTAATGTTCCCAGTGTGATTATACATTATATCAAACTTTTACCTGTGGCCCTCCAGATGTTGCTGAACTACAGCTCCCTTCATTCTTGACTGTTGGCCATGGTGGTTGGGCTGATGGAAGCTGCACTCCAACAGCATTTGGAGGACCACAGATTAAGCACTGCTCCCTTATAACATAATTGTTTCTCTTCTTGCCAAAAGTGTGCTAAGTGGAACTGTTGCACTTGTGGGGCTCCTGTAGTAGGAACACTGTGTTCTAAATGGCAACTCTCTTTTACCCCATGCAGTTGGTGTGTGCGGAAAGGGAGGTTGCACAAAAGGGGGGGGTGGAATTGGCAGGGGATGGAAACGGGGCAGCAAAGTGGGGCTGCAGAATGGAAGAGAGAAGTGGTTTGGGAAATTGGTTTGGGAAAGTGAATGGGGAGCTTAGTAATTATATGGGGTAGGAAAAGGAAGCTCTAGGGCAGCCTTTCTCAACCTTGGGTCCCTGGATGTTCTTGTACCACGACTATTATCCCTGAGCACTGACCATACTGGCTAGGAATGCTGGGAGTTATAGTCCAACAACATCCAGGGAACATTGACTCTAGGGGGTCAATGTGGGGGATAATTTCAGAAGATTAGCAAATGGAGCAAGCAGGGGTGCAGTTGTGTGTGTGTGTCTGTATCGAGAGATATATGCACCCATACACTTACAAAATTGAGCAGCAGAGGGTTTTTGCAGAGGGTTAATTTAGTTGATGGTAATGGTAACACACATTAGCAAATGACGAAATATCTTAACATTTCAACAGAAAGAAGCCAAGCCAAAGAACAGATATCCCTTTGAACAGACATGGATTTAACTGGATCCAACACCGTATATTTTGATTTTAGTCTGGATTTGGAAGAATTCTTTCTCCATTTCCACTTTTGGTTCATATGTTTCTGGAGTCTTTAGATTCCTTGGTAATTTAAACCAGAGGCATAAGAAATGGTGGCCAACAAGTGATCGAAGAAGATCACTATCATTCAAGAGAAACTCATCAAAAGCAGCTTGCTGAAATCTGAAGTTCATTTCTCTCTCATAAATCTATTAAACCAAATAGATAATATTTATGCTTGAAATATTTTCAAATGGTTATTTTCTAAAACACATAAACATGTATTTTGTGGAAATATGATAATGTCAGCAGTAGTCAACCAAGCATGTTCACTTTTGAGCACTTTTTAGCTACAATAATAAAAAAGTTTCTTTGGCATCAAAAATTAAAGAAAGTGTGAATATATTTGATATTCTACTACCAAAATATAATGAAAGCCAATCTGCTTAAACTGCTAAAAGCGATATAATTCTTTTTTATCTTTAAAAATTCTGAATATTTTAATAAAAATGCTATTCTACTAAATACTAACATAATCATTTGCACAGTCCTTTTTTACGCAGAAATTTGGATCAGTGCTGTTGAGAAACTACCTGCCAATTCCACAAGATTTGTGACTGCAAGATTTATAATGTCTGTAATTTATTGTAAGATTTTTTTGGCAGCACTTATTCCTTAACAGCCTTAACAGAACTGAATCTGGATTCTTCCTAGGCCTAAGCTTCCTATAATCTGGAATCTACCCCCAAACTTTGTTCACAGGTCGCTCATTTTTTCATTCCAATATATTTTATAGTTTTAATAGTGTGTAGTCTAAAATCATGGAAGGATGTGAACTAGATGACAGCACATTCAACGTAACCAATAATAAATCACCTATCCCTTCCACCTAGGGTAGCCAGGGTGAAATAACACTACAAAACAGAGTTGGAAATACAGAGAAAAGGAGCTTTCTTCATTTCCAGGGGAAGAGAATTCCACAAAACTGGTGCCGCAATGCTAAAAATGTGTGCTGGGGTCGCAGCCTGCTTTATTGCAGGGGCATGTTGCATCATCAACAAATCTTCATCCACAGAACTAAATTAAATTAGTGGAATACCCTGGTCCAGAACTGCATAAGACTCTTTATGTACCAGAAGTAACGCTTTTAATCTAGCACAGTAGCAATTGACAGGCAAAGCAACACTTTCAAAGGAGGTGTCGCATGTAGTTGTTAAGTTACTGTAGCTTCTGGACCAAAGCCCCACGTAAACTGCATTATAACAATCAAGTCTAAACTCTCCCTGTCCAGGAATGGTCATAACTGGCATATTAGTGAAAGCTGGTAAAAGGCACTCCTAGACACTGAAGATACCTGGATCAATTTACCCCATTTGCCAATCTCTCCTTCTTGGGCAAGGTTCTTGAGTGTTTGGTGATGGACCAGATCCTGGTGCTCTTGGAGGAAACTGATTTTCTAGACCCATTGCAACCAGGATTTAGGCCTGGCTTTGGCACAGAAACTGCTTTGGTCACCCCGTATTATGGCCTCCATCGGGAGAGAGACAGGGAAATGTGTCCTTGTTAATTTTCCTCAACCTCTCAGCAGCTTTTGATACCTTCAACCATAGTATCCTTCTGGAGTGGTTGTCCAAGTTAGGGGTAGGTGGCACTGCTTTGTGGTGGTTCTGGTCCTACTTGGATGGTTGTTTCCAGAGGGTGATGCTTGGGGAAAGTTCTTCAGCCCCATGAAGCTTTCAGTGTGGGAGTTCCTCAAGGTTCAATTTTATCCCCTGTGCTGTTTAACATCTATATGAAACTGCTGAGTGGAGTTTTCCACAGTTTCGGAGTATGTTGTCAGCAATATGCTGATGACACACAGCTCTACTTCTCCTTTACATCTGCAGGTGAGGCAGTGGATGTGCTGGACTGTTGCCTTGCCTAGGTAATGGACTGGATGAGGGCCAACAAACTAGAGGAGAAATAGGTCCTTTAGGTGTTGCAGGCTGGTAAAGGTGACAAGCTGGAGAGAGGCTTAGAGCACGATAGTTGATTTCCTTTTGGCTCCAGAAGCAAGACCCTCTTGGGATGTTAATGCTGTCAGCCCCTCCCTCGTTGTATATTTGTGTAAATAAACCATATATCCTAAAGATACCACAGCCTCTGCTGTGCCTCATTCCCGAAAGGGAATTTGTTCTCACCTGATAGAGGCTAGAGAAGAGGCAATATAGGTGTGAAAAGTCCAGAGCTCTAAATCTACACATATCAATAAGACCACACTGATTTACAGTAAGGGGGAAGAGATCACAGTTAATTATGCTTTATAATTTATCACCTTTCCTTATAATTTATTCCTGCTTTCCCTGGTCACAGTTACAATGCGCACCATTGCTGATCAAGGTTCACTTCAGCAGTGAATTCCTATCCTCTCACAAGAGGATGAGAATTATGGGCAGAACATGAGCATAGAATCAAAAGTATTTAGTTTCCATGTGTCACACACACTTGTGCAATGTATCAAAATGCAGTATTTCACAAGAAACAACAGGGCAGATACAGGATACTTATCCCAAACAAGTGGTGGGAGCACACTGGATGCAGAATAATCAGGAGTGTACAGCTAGATTTGCAGTTTCAGGTCAGCCCATTCTGAGGCTGGAGCTTCACAGATTCCAGAAAGCCTCACACAGTTAGAATCCATCAGAATTCTTAAACAGATGTTCGATATGAATGCTGCTCTTTCTGCTGAAATATGTCAATAAATTCAATCAGTCTCCCTAAGAGAGCGATCATTTTAAAGAGATTTTTCATTTCTTCAGTTACTTTTAAATTTTCTCTCCCCACTCGGTGAGGAAAGCAGAGCTGAAACTGCTACTCAGCAGATAGAGAAATAATTGTTGAGCATGGGAAGAGCTGCACTTGAAAGTTAATTATCCTGACGCTAAAATTCACAACTGAATTCACTTTATTTTTAATCACAAACTATTGATATAGTTCAAGATCTACAGAGAGGACAATTGCTCTCCATTGACAGAGCACGTGGCTTGGGGTTCTCAGTTCACAAACTACTCAATGAATAAGCAAGTGACTTTCCTGCAGCTTCACTACTGAGAAAGAATTTTTTACTTTTCAATTTGCCTTCCCCCAAGAAGCACCAAGAGCCTTACAGTGCAATCTTATTTGGATATAATCATAAGTAAGCCCAACTGAGTTCAATAGGACTTATTATCAGAAAAGTATAGGATTGTAGCCTTAAGTCCTTACTATATGCTAACTGTCTTGAGAGCAAATGTCTTGAGAGCCGGTGGGGCTGTGGTCTAAACCACTGAGCCTCTTGGGCTTGCCGATCAGAAGGTTGGCAGTTCAAATCCCTGCAACGGCGTGAGCTCCCGTTGCTCTGTTCCAGCTCCTGCCAACCTAGCAGTTTAAAAGCATGCCAGTGCAAGTAGATGAATAAGTACCGCTGCGGCAGGAAGGTAAACGGCGTTTCCGTGCGCTCTGGTTTCCGTCACAATGTTCCGTTGCACCAGAAGTGGTTTAGTCATGCTGGCCACATGACCTGGAAAGCTGTCTGTGGACAAAAGCTGGCTCCCTCAGCCTGAAACCAAGATGAGCGCTGCAACTCCATAGTCGCCTTTGACTGGACTTAACCATCCAGGGGTCCTTTAACTCCCCCCTACACCTTTTTAGTGCTACAAATTATTATTGTGGTAATCCAGAGAAGAGTACCAAACTTCATTATAATTTCACTTGTCTTTGGCTTTATGGCTATTTCCTGAAGCTGAACAGAAGGAAACCAATTTTTAAAACGCATACCAGTATATCTCAGTGTTATATGAAAGGCCCTGTTAACACATACTCTAATCTTTTCAAGTAGGTACCTCAACCCATACAAGTCTGGAACTAAGAGTTAAAAGTTGTGCACTTACGTCAAGAGGTAATAATTATTTGTTTGCAAGGAAAGTACTCTAATGTGTGACATGTTGTAGGAATTATTGCTTTAATCTTAAAGTTTAAGTTAAGCGTCGAGTTCCAGGTTCATTTTTGTGGAAATTTCAGCTGGAAATGGAAAAAAAATTCATTGTCATGTTTTGATTTTCTGGATTAGTATAAACTAGAACTTCAAAGTAGCACAATTCCTTAAAAACCCAATCCAGCTGAGAAAGGCTTGAGTATATTTGGACAGTAAGTAGATGTTCCGTCATATTCCCATGTGGATTCAACTTTTACTCTGGGAACATTTTCTTGGTTTATGTTCAATTTCTAAACCCAAGGGTACACATACCAGAAATGTTTATATAATTTACTCAAGCAATACACTTTATTCAACAAGTCATTACTGTAAAAGTAACTATTGGCTATTCAGTTGCTGAACCACAAAACACCATTTTCAAATGATATGCAAAGCCTGACAGAAAACCACAAGAGCCAGGAAATTCAAAGTTAACGCTAAAATTGCCCTTGTGCATTTTACAGCATCATCCTATGCCTGTTTACGTAGAAGCAAGTACCACTGTGTTCAGTGGGACTTACTCTGGAGTAAGCCCTGAAGCTGCTTAAGTAGAACTGTTTGGACTTGGGAGCATAAATATTTTTGCTTGAAATTATTTCTCTTGTGTAGAAGATGACCATCTTCAATCTTCACTCACAGCAGAGGACATCTTACTCAAGGGGCTATCTGAAATGGCATTAGGTTGTGACTACACAAGTGCCAGACCAGGGGTTGCTTACATGTTGGAACCATCCCCAAATGCAGTCATTCCATGCAATATGCACCTTCTGGTGAGTTGATTGTTCACCAGATGCATGACACACACCCAAGCCTCAGTAACTTCATTGGAGACTGGTGAGATCATCTTAATGAGATTAGCTCAGTGTCAGAAATGGTGTAAGAGCAGTAGAATCCACTGTACAGCCTCATAAATCAACGATACTGCACAGTTTTGAAAAGACAGACAGAACAGGAGCTTAAATTGCCTCTGCTGTTCGGTGCAGCATTCTGCTGCTTTGAATGGGAACTAAGAGACCTTCAAACAGTTTGTGAAGGACTGCCAATGAGTCACTCTTATGAAGTTCTGATAATGTTTAATGTGCTATCCAAGTATGCACAGATCGATCATGTCTTCCATGAAATGAGTACCCAACTCTCCTACCTGCAAGAAGGAGGCTGATTCCATTTTCAAGACTTGCCTACACAGTCTGGTGACTTAAATATTATTCCTGCTGCAGAGGCATAAGTCAAGGAAAGCTGCTCCCATGCATGTAAGATAAATTTTAAAGGTCCTTTTGATTAAAAATAGCTTTCAGTCTACTCTAACAATTATCTAATTAATAGCACATCCCCGTGGAAAGTAAGAACGCTGCACCGGTATTCTAGCAACGACATTCCACTTTCCACAGGGCTATTCACAAACATAAATTAAGCATAAAACAAACATTTTCCTGAGATGGCGCAAGGAAGACAAATGGTTCTCTGACAAAAGGTTACAATGTGAAGTACAATTCTGCAGTTCATTGTTCACTTTATGTGACCAGCACCAAACCTGAGTCCTTTCACACTATTTACTACTGTGGGAAAACATTTCAAGAGAGCCTTCCGTTTCAACCAACCTCCAATTCCACCTGAGTTCTAACTGTCTGGGGCTCCAAACACAAACAGTCCTGTTAAGCGCTAGAGATACTATGCTATTCTGGCAAAGCATTGTATTGTAATAATAATAATAATAAAATAATAATAATAATAATAATAATAATAATATATCCTGCCTTTTTCCCTGACAGGGACTCAAGATGGCTTACATCTAAAATAGAAATGGCTAAAAACATAGAAAGAAAGGCAATAATTAAAAAATAATTAAACATCAATATAATTTATGTATAAGATCCATTAAAACATACAGATCATAACAATAAAAACATCGCAACACCAGCCCTTTCCTTAAGAGTGGTTGGGGCAACCCAGTCAGATGGGCAGGGTATACGTAATAAATAATAATAATAATAATAATAATAATAATAATAATAATAGAGTCAGTTCCCCAAAGCCTTCCTTCAAGGAGCTGAGGGCAACATACAATATTCCCTTTATCCTCCCAAATAACCCTGCAAGGAAGGTTGAGAGAGGGTGGATGGTCCAAAATAATCCAATAAATTTGGGGGGTGAATGAGGACTTGAACATAGAGGTCTGTAATCTTAAATACAACACTCAAAATCACAGCCTTTTTTTACTTCTTCCTCACCTTCAGGTGCTCAAAATTGTCCTCAATCGACAATTTTGCATCTCAAGTCATTTAGGGCTTGACAGACAAGTACTTTTTGCTGGAACACTGTGTTGATTCTTTGAGGGGAATGATTTGAGGCCTAAGATAAGGGGTATCTTTTTCTCTAAACCCCACTGAGTATTATGAAAAGTGAAAGCAACTTAGATTTCCTGCTCCTTTCTTCTTTTTCTTTAGTGTTTGTAAAAGCAGGGTTTAGTTTGTTATAAGCAAACTCTGTCAGCTGATAAAAATAATCTGTGTTAATGAACCATCATTCCTTAGCTGCCCTTAATTGGGCTGTTAGCTCAAAGGCAGCAAGTGTAGTGCCCTGAAGATAGAGGCAACATACTCTCCTCAAACTGTATATTAACTGTGCAAAATCATTCTATACTAACTGCGGTTTCTTGATCCTCTCCAAGCTTCTGGATCTTCTTCATGTAGAGGTCATTAGAGAGTGGATCACTGCAGGCAAACTCAGTTGAGGAATGGTTGTAGCTGGTGAACCAGTCATGGCTGGATGTAAGCATTCCTTGCCGCTGAGGCCACCTGTGCCTCTACCAACAGTTTGGAAAGACTGCTTCTCTTTCCAGGGATATGGCGATTGTGGCCTGACGTGGCCAATGGGAGCCAGAGGGTGGGACCTTTGTTCCTCATAACGGGTTTAGGATCAGAGTTTTCCTTCTCCTAGACAGGCTACCTTCCCAGGTGGTGGAGCCCTAACAGAAACCACCTTCCTGACCATTGGACCCACTATTAATCTAGTCCACTCAATCATTGCGGGATAAGGATTTGAAGCAGGGTCTCCCTGGTTATAATCCTACATGCTAAGCTCTGGGTTACACTAGGTGTAACCAAACAGAACAAAATATTCTAGGCTAAAAAGGAGTTAAGCACTTGAATTGTGCATGAGCAAAGAAACACTTGGAAATTCACTAACCGCTGAAAAGTGGCATTGCAACAGAAAGGGAGACAGACCCTTAACTGCAACACCATGACAGCTGCTCTTAGAATATATTTTTCCTACTGCGTATTCAAAGCTGGGACACAAAATGATTTAAAATATTTCGCTGCCTCAAAGGTAAAAACCAAGGTAACAGGCTTAGTGCAAAGAAACACAACGGTACAATCCCCTTTTTCTCCAGCAGTTCAAGGAGTCAGAAAGAAAAGCAGCTTGTTAGTTCACCGGCATTCATGATCATTAAGGAAAATGGGGAGGGGACATGAAAAACACTTTCCAAGTAGATGGTGAGCAATGAGGTGCCCAGTGGATCCAGTCAATGTTTCTAGAGGCCCAGAGATCAAATTAATGGGACATATAAAAACAGTAAGCAAACAACAGTAGCATGTTTCACACTGCGCACTGAAGTAAAATCTTCAATCCAAAATTATCAAAGGACTTTCAAAACGTAATGCTTTTCAGCCACTAAGGCAGGCTTGGTGATAAAAACATGATATTTTAACAGATCTGAAAGCCCGAACATGTAAGAGAATGAACTTTTAGTAAAGCCCTAAGTAGCTCAAGGTGTAAACTTCAAACCTCTTCCCCCAGAATACTTCCACTAGCTTCAGTAAATCTGCTCTGAAGTAGATACTTTTCATGCATCAAGCCTAACTGCCTGATCCTGTGCTTGCTACTCAGATGTAACAAAATCCAGCAGAAGAGCTCTGGCACTAAAAGTTATGTGCAAAGTCTAAAGACAAATCCTTACATGGTAGAGAAGTGAGGCAGTTTTTGTGTGTGTTTTTGAATGGAAAAGAAGAGAGAAGGGCAGAGATAGTGTGAGCAGAGCTTTTCACTGCAGTAGTTATGATCAGGGTCAGGTTCAGATCTCCTGCATCACTGTTTATACAATGAACAGAGCAATCCTAAATGGGTTGTGGGGGTGGGGTGGGGAGTGGAGAAATACAAATCCACCACCATAGCCCAAGCCCTGTCAGCTCACACTAGCCAGGATATGACATTTCTCTCCCTCTTTTTTGCTATGTCAGTTCCAGGTTGGTATAGCAGTGGGGCCTAAGGATCTGTGGAACTTTGCAGAAATACCAAAATTAGAACCATACCTAATAAACATACACGGTTGCATCTAGTGCCAATCCTACTCAGAGTAGACCCATTGAAATAAGCGACATGACTAACTTAAGTTCATTTATTTAAATGGGCCTACTCATTTAATAGAATGCAGTGGGATACAAGCCATGGGCTCCAGACACTGTGCCATCCATGGGCATATCCACAATGTAACTGAGGACTTGGTCTGTCCTTATTTTTTAGTCTAGGGCAGGGGTAGTCAACCTTTTTTATACCTACCACCCACTAATGCATCTTTCTTGATGGTAAAATTTCCTTACCGCCCACCAGCGCTTGATGGAATGAGGACTCAGCTTGTGCAGTAGAACCCCCACCGCCCACCTAGGGGCCAGGTTGACAACCCCTGGTCTAGGGCTACTCCTGTGCAGCTTCCAGTTCCCAGCTCTCAATTCAAAGCCCTGGCCTCAAGCAACTACCCATCCAGGTTTAAAAAACTGTCTTGCTCCCTGTGCATTTTCCCTAGCTGGTGGCATCTCCACTTAGCTTCACTGTCAGTCTCCTTCTATAAAGAAAGTGGGACCCACAACAAAACGTTGCAAAACTATTCCAGATTGTCAGCCATCTCATCTTTATGGTACTTCCCCCTTCCATGCGGTTCCCCACCCACCCCCATCTGAGTTGCCAGCCAGCCTGCGGTGGCCACTGAACATGCATAGTTCTCAGTGCTCCCCACCCCCACCCCCACTTGGGGGCTTTTGTACTTCTACAAATGCAGAATAGCTCTCTAGCCTGTTGCTTCTTTTCTGTTTGCCCTGATCACTTTGAAGCAATCACCTTCTCCCAGCTGGAAGCCTTGACGCGGAGAGGAAAATGTGAAGAACAAACATATAAGAGTCTGCATTTCAGACTTCTGGAGCTATGCACAAATTATATCAACTGGAAATATATATATATTTTTTACATTTTAAAACAGAATTTTTAAAAAACTAATTATTTATTTAAATTTCTAGTATGCCCGGTTGCAAAGGCTCAAGGCAAACCACAGTCTGAAACAGAACATCAATCTAGGTCATTGGAAAAAAATAATAATACTGGTTCCCATAATGATTTTGATGAATTGTACTGAGATAAATGTTTCAATCCTATGTTTACTGGGGTAGTGCTGACCAGGAGAAGAATTAATAAATTCTTGTGGTTGCAGATTAACTTACATTTGCTTCTACACAGAACTGTAATTACCCTCAAGGCAACACAGTAAGGGGATGGTCAAGTACGGAAAGGAGAGGAAAGTGTGGTCAAGAGTGGAGTAGTCACAAAAGCCGCTCCTCCATGAGCCACAAAGGTGGTTTGCCAATGCTTGGATTATTACTCCCCACCCATACTTTCTACAAAACCATGCAAGTCTTCACATAAGAAGAGTCTTGATGGATCAGGCCCAGAGCCTATCTTGTCCAACAACCTACCGGTATTTCCAACAATGGCCAACAAGATGCTTATGGGAAGTCTAGAAGAGGAACATTCAGGCCTCTCCTGCAGCTGTTTTCCATCAACTGATATACAGAGGCATGGTGCCTTTGATGCTGGAATTAGCATACAGTCTTCATGACTAACAGCCAATGATTATTCTTATTCATCATGAATTTGTCCGATTCCATTTTAAAGCCATGAAAATTGGTGATTCCTATTTCAAGTAGTGTATGAAATAAAGAAGTAATGAGGTATAGTTTTAACTATGCTCATATAAAGTCCTGTTCTTTGCCTTTTCTGAATCTCCCACTGTTTAGCACAGTGATGGCCAAACTTGGCCCTCCAGCTGTTTTGGGACTACAACTCCCATCATCCATGACCACTGGTCCTGTTAGCTAGGGATGATGGGAGTTGTAGTCCCAAACCATCTGGAGGGCCAAGTTTGGCCATCACTGGTTTAGCATCATTAGGTGATCCCAGGTTCTAAAGTTATGAGAGGAGAAAGACTTCTCTCTACTTTCTTTACACAGTGTCTAGTTTTATAAACTTCTAAACTACATAGCTCCAAATGAATTATCAGTAGCCCTTTCTTGCACCTTTTCCAGCTCTAATATTGTGATTTTGCCAGGTGCTGAACAGAAACCCAGGATCCTTGAATATGGAACTGTGTAATTGTCAAAGAATTTCTAATTGCTATGACAACTAGATGAGATACAGAGTTCTGTTTTTATATCTATTAAATTTTACGGGTGTTATTTTCAAAGGCCTCAAAGTAACTTTTACTGCACGCCTAAACACATTGACTTGGAAATATGTACCATTAATATCCATGGAACCTACTTTAAAATAAAATCGCTTAGGAGAGCAGCCTTAGGGCTCTAGGTTCTACTGAAAATTGATGGACTATATAGTCTAGAAATGACTCTAAGTCATTCTTGATCACTATAATATTTCTCCCAAAGATAATCAACTAATCATAAAAAGCCTACACTTGAGCACAAATCTAGCCACTTCTTACAAAGATGCGGTAACCCTTAATCTACAAACTACTGATGCATTCATTCTTTGATCCACACTACACATAGTGTACACACTACACGTAGTTGCTAGTAACTTTTTCCTAACTTAATAATAATAATAAAGCATGCACAGAAGACTGTGAATTTCACAAGAGGACTGGCAAGGAAAGAGCGTGTATCCTTTTTTCATCCAGTGGATTTCTGGTTTGTTTGGTTTTTTTATAAAAAAAGCTGTCCTTCCATTCTCCAGGAAAAAGATATAGGAACCCATATCTTTTTTTCTGGGAAGTGGAAAAGCAATTGGGTTGGGGAAGAGATTAAATACCCAGTCTACTGCTCCACCATTAAAATTTGCAAATTCCCATGACTGTGTTTTATTTAAAACAATAACAACCAGGGGTAATTGTGCCATCAAATGTAACATTTTAACAAAAACTGGTGTAAGGTAGTAGCCAGCTGAGCTGTGGATAAACAAATTCCTGGTTTGAATTTCACCGGTAGCTTACTATTTATTTGAAACATTTATTAATGCCCTTCCTTATATTTGGATTTCAATGCAATGCGCAATTAAAATTACTGTACTCTCCGTTCCCCCCATCTACAACACAGAGGAGGATAATAATAGTAACTTATCTAAAAGAGCTGTTATAAAGATCACAGCTAGATGAAGCACATGATGTGGCATACTTAAAGGTCACATAAAAATGTGAAGCATGTAGTTTGAGTGACCCTTGCAATATGTGTCTGGCTGCATCTCGCATGGAATGTGCCATGGACAGTCCTCACCTCACCCATGACTGTTCTGACCTATATCTCCACTTTCAGCCCTTTAGCATGAATTAGTACTTTTCTGTTCAAAGTCTTGCCTTTTTAAAATTGCAAAAAAAGTATTTATTTGCAAAGATTTATTAACTTTGGTATTGAAGTGTATCACGAGAAAAGTTTTAGCCTCAGAAGATTTTTGAATGGGGAATAAATTTATGAAATAAAATTCTACCTTGCACCCTGCACCAGTGGCGTAGCGTGGGGGGTGCCAGGGGTGCCGGCCGCACCGGGCGCAACATCTGGGGGGGGCATGAGTCCAGAGGGCCCAGCCCCGTCGTGCCCTCGGCCCGCCCCTATTGTCAGAGCGGCCGGCCAGCCTCTGCCTGCTCCTACCTTGCCCACCCGAGAACTGCGGCAGCGCCCGCCCCCGTGGCCACCTACCCCCGCCTCGCCCATTGGCATGCCTCCCTCGGCCCCGCCTCTCTCCAATGGCCATGGGGGTGTCCTGCTCGGCGCCGTCGCCTTTTTTCAGGAGGTAGGGAGGCTGGACAGGGAGGTGGGGTCGGAAGCGGGCAGAGAAGGAGGGGAGCTCATAGCCAAAAGGGCTGCACCGGCCGGCAAAGGGCCGGGGAAAGTTTGGAGAGGAGAAACGCACCATCATGATTTCCCGGTGGAAGCGGCAGGATTAGGGATGGCGAAGCATAATTACGCACGAATTTCGCTGGGTGATAGCTTCGGGGATCGATTGGCGGAAATGGGAATCAATTGGAATATGAGAAAGAGAGAGAGAGAGGGACCATCATTCATAGGCATAGATTTGTAGGGTTAGGGGGCGCAAATCCACGGGTTAGGGGGCGCAAATTACTTGCCTTGCCCCGGGTGCTGACAACCCACACTACGCCGCTGCCCTGCACACCCGTGAGTACACCTTTAGGGCCAAACTAGATGTGACTATAACATGTGCAAAAACATGCTCAGATGGGCCATATTTACAAAATATCAACACAAGACTTAGCAGAGAGTGGAGGAAATATTTAACCCGTTTACCTCCTATGCTATTTTCCTGCTAAAAAGTACTTGTATCACTACTATTTGTTGACACAGCTTCCATTTTCGAATGGAAAAAACAGGAGATGTCTATAAAACTCTCCCTCAATGGATCTGGTGGCCACAGAAGTGTTTTGCAAGAAAGAAAGAAAGAAAGAAAGAAAGGGCATGTCTAAGCATGTGATTCAATCACATGCTTACTTAATCACATCTTTTTTGAGTGGCTTCCTTTTCTCTCTCTCTACCACTCTTCCATGGTGCATGGCGGACAATTTTATCTTCTCAAAACTCCAACACCAAGGATAATGGCTCTCTTGCAGAATGTGGTTGCATTTCTGCGGGTATGTTAAGTTTGTTATTTCTGAGTCTGGTGGTGCCAATATAGGTCAAGTCACTAGTTGGCAGAACTGCTACCAGTTCTGAAATGGCTTCCTGTTCCCTGGGGAAAAAAATGACTGCCCCATTCAAAGGTCTTGAACAAATATTCTCAGAGCAGATAGTTCTTATTATTCAAATTTCTCAAACAGAATGAAACTGAATTGCGCTGCTATTATTATTATTATTTCAATTTATACACCGCCCTATACCTGGAGGTCTCAGAGCAGTTCACAAACAAGACCACAACATATAAATCAAACAAAAAACAATAACCCAATTAAAACCTCCCAAAAAAAGAGCCACATTCTAAAAGGATGTTGGATGTCAATAAGATCAACCAAACGCCTGGTTAAAAAGGAACGTTTTTGGCGCCTAAAGGTATATAATGAAGGCACCAGGCAAATTTCCCTGGGGAGAGCATTCCACAGACGGGGAGCAACTGCAGAGAAGGCCTGTTCTTGTGTTGCCATCCTCCGGACCTCTTGAGGGAAGAGGAGGTCCTTGAGATATTGTGTAACCCCATAAAGAGCAGGCGACCTCCCAACCATCTGATCTAGGGAACCACCCACCAAAAGTGCCTCAGTCTTATCTGGAGTGAGCTTCAGTTTGTTGGCTCTCATCCAGTCCATTACCGAGGCAAGACACTGGTCCAGCACTTCCACTGCCTCACCTGCAGGTGTAAAGGAGAAATAGAGCTGAGGGCCACCAGCATACGGTTGACAACTGACTCTGAACCTCTGGATAACTCTACCCAGTGGTTGTCGGATTCTCAGGCCGCAGTCAGAGGTAACTGGCCACACTCCAGGCATTCGGCTTGAGATCCATGTTGACCTCCCCGTCTGCATCTCCCGGCAGGAAACAGGCAAGGTCACAAATCGGCGATCCCACTCAGCGTGAGAGGGACACACCTCTCCCCCTCCTCCCTGCTTCCCTCAGGGAGGGGAAAAGAGACAGACAGAAATCTATTTACATGTCTTTATTTCTGTCATTGCAGCAGTACAGAGAAACATGTCTGCACTCTCCAGTCTCCAACAGTAGAGAGACTAACTCCACCCCTGTACTTCCAGTACAGGTCAGATGACACTCTGAGCTAACATCCGGTGCTCAGAACAGTGAATAGACTGCCCCTTTGTTCCAATAGTACAGTCGCAAACATCAACATCCTGTTTTGCATTCCAGGCAGCTGCAGCTCGCTCTTGCATTGCAGCTTTTTCCTGACAGTGGTTTCATGTAGATGTTAAACAACATTGGGAATAGGATTGAGCTCTGTGGAACCCCACATTGAAGGTTCCATGGGCTGAAAAGCATTCCCCAAGTAACACCTTCTGGGAACGACCATCCAAGTAGGACTGGAACCACCACAAAGCGGTGCTACCCAACCCTAGTTCAGAGAGTCGCTCCAGAAAAGATACCATGACCGATGGTATCAAAAACCTCTGAGAGGTTGAGAAGAATTAACAGGGATGGTTCTCTTGTCTTTCTCTTGATAGAGGTCATCATACAGGGTGACCAAAGCAGTTTCTGTGCCAAAACCAGGCCTAAACCCTGATTGAAATGGATCCAGTAAATCAGTTTCTTCCAAAAGCACCTGGATCTGGTCTGCGACCACTCGCTCCAGAACCTTGTCCAGGAAAGGGAGAATAGCAACTGACTAACTAGGTTTTCTGAATCCAGGGAAGATTTCTTAAGGAGTAGTTTTACTACTGCCTCCTTCAAACAGGCAAGGATCACCCCCTCTCATAACTGATCAACTCCCTGGCCCGGCCCAGCTGTTCCCTCCCTGGTGGTTTTTATCAGCCAAGAAGGGCAAGGGTCTAGAGCGCAAGTGGTCATCCTGACTGATCCAAGCACCTTGTCCACATCCTCGAGCCTTACCAACTGAAACTCATCCAACACAACAGGACGAGACTGTGCTCTGGACACCCCATGAGATTCATCATAACAGCAGAGTCAAGATCTTGGTGCATGCAAGCGATTTTATCCTCCAAATGCTTTGCAAACAAGTCACAGCATGCTACCATTGGTTCTATCACCTCCTTTGGGCCAGCCTGTAAAAGGCCCTGTACAACCCAGAAAAGCGCTGCCAGACGACATAATGAGGATGCAATGGAGGCATCAAAATATGCCTTCTTTGTTGCCTTCACTGCCACTAGTTAGACTCGATAATGAGCCCTTACCAGTGTTCGGTTGCATTCATTTGGATCCTTCCTCCACTTCTTCTAGGTTATCTGTTGTGCTCAGTCATCAAACGTACTTAAGGCAGTTAATATTTTTAAATAACTAGTTTGAAGCAGCATTGAAAACAAGCTGCACTTTAGCAACTGGGTGACATAACTGATAGTCTTAGTCTAGGAGAGCCAGTGTAGTGTAGTGGTTAAGAGTGATAGACTCATATCTAGTGATAAAGTGGGATATCAAATCCAAACTCTTCTTCTTCTACTCTTCTTCTTCTAGGACCAGGAAGATGGGTTCTACGCTGCTTAGACACCTAACTAAAAAACTTGAGCCCGGTTACTGCCTCTCAACCTGCTCCACCTCACAAGGTTGCTGTGAGGATATAAAAGGGAGAGAAGGATATAAGCCATTGTGTGATTCCTGAAGGAAAGGCAAGATACAAATGCAGCAAAAAAAAACAAAAAAACCTCGCAAAGAACCCAAAATAAACAACCTTAGCACAAAGACTTATTGCTGTAAGTAGCCATAACAGTTATTCTAAGCAGTTAACACCTTTTAGAGGCACTTGAGCTTGCAAGAAG
Source organism: Podarcis vaucheri (assembly GCF_965113315.1). Lineage (NCBI taxonomy): Eukaryota > Metazoa > Chordata > Lepidosauria > Squamata > Lacertidae > Podarcis > Podarcis vaucheri. Next base: position 94,181,030 of record NC_138760.1, on the reverse strand, counting down.
CATTGAAAGTAAGCTGGTTAGCTTTTTGTATTCAAGCACACAGTGCAAGTAGATAAACAGGTACTGCTCCGGTGGGAAGGTAAACGGCATTTCCGTGTGCGGCTTTGGGTCACCAGAAGCGGCTTAGTCATGCTGGCCACAAGACCCGGAAGCTGTACGCCGGCTCCCTTGGCCAATAAAGCGAGATGAGCACCGCAACCCCAGAGTTGTCCACGACTGGACCTAATGGTCAGGGGTCCCTTTACCTTTACCTTACTTTTGACTATGGGTTAAAAATTCAACTGAAAGGCAAATACCAAGTACGTTTGGAATACATTTCTACCCTAGACTCTATTTTTATTTACAGAAAAGTGTTAAAGGGTTTGGGCTCTGACCGTGGAATGCCCTCTCAACAGAGGCTTGCCTGTTGCCCAGGCCAAAACTTTTTTATTTGCCCTGGAATTCTAACTTGGGTGTATGTTTTAGTACTGAATCATAGAATCATAGAGTTTGAAGCGACCATAAGGGTGATCCGGTCCAACCCTCTGCAATGCAGGAATCTTGTACCCAGCGTGGGGCTCAAACCCACAGCCCTGAGATTAAGAGCCTCATGCTCTACCAACTGAGCTATCCCAGCCATTGTAAAACTTGGTTACAAACTCATGGTTAGCGACTTCCGGGTTGGCGCCCCTGGCAATGGCGGATTTCCTCCGATCGGGAGGAACCCGCTCCGTGGAAAACAGGGTCTGAACCGCCACGGCGAGGCGGAGACCCATCAAAAACCACAGGCGGGAGAAGCCTGTGGACGTGGGATTCGGCTGGCACCTTTGCGCCCCCCCTACTCGCAGGGAAACCCAGTTTTCGGGGATCCGGAGCGACGTGGGGTGAGTGGTGCGGTGCTTTGAATCAACTGCTTCTTTCACAGAGTGAAGCCTCATTGCTGTTGCCGGAGAGCGCTGACTTTCTCCTGTGGACATTTGGATTTCAAACAACTACCCATGAGTAGAACGGAAAATTGGACTGTGAAATTTCTTAATTAGGCACCGAAAGCGGGAAGGTCTAAACAGGAAGTCCGCCTTCCGCTTTTGTAGATAGATTGAAGCAAAGACACGGCAAGCCAGAGTTCAGAAAGTCGTTTGTAAAGGACTAAATTTTCATCATTTAAAATTACTGAACCCCCCTTGGAAGCAGGAGAAGAGGGGGGAACCTTTTTTAGACTGTTTAAACCTGCAGAAGAGAGAGTAAAGAAAGGTAATTTTCCACCCTCTCGAACCTGGGAGCGGGGTGTCAAGACAGACGTTTTGGAGAAGCCCATTGACTATGGACAAACGTCTTTGACAGATAGTTAAAAGAACAGAAACATATTGATTCCATTGTTCCCTTTTGCTTTTAAAAGGAACAAAACATTGACAAAATATCCGAAAAAGGAAAACTTTGTTGCTAAAACTGCCTTTAAAAAAAAAAAAAGGAAAAAAAGATGGATACAAATAGAAATTGTTTCCCCTAGAGGGAGCTTGTGAAACTGTTATTAAAGTCGAACTGGGGAGTTTTGCAGCTGTAAAAGATTAAGATCGTGGGACCAGACTTCGACCTTGAACAAGAATGTGCTCAGAGGCTCTGGTGCTTGCCTTTTGTAAGACAAGTGCTTTATTGGAACAGTTACATGAGAAAATGGATTTGATGACAGTTGCTATAGGAAATTTTGGACAGGCAGTGGGTACCTATATTGAACCCACTCAGGAATTAACCCAGGAATGTGCTTTGACAAATGAGATGAGGGAGGAGGCTGTTGCTGGACCTTGGGTGGCAGAGATGGAGGGAGTTGTGGCCCAGCAGGAACATGAGTCGTTGGATTTGATGAATGAACCTGGAAAAAGTCAGATTTGGAGAGACGGAGATTTGCTTGGTCTGGAGAAGGAGGGCTGGATGGACCCCCCTATGCAGAGATGTTTTGATTTTTCAAGTCTGGCTTTAGGCCGTGGGGAGCTCGGAGTTGTGGGGGCCCCTAATTTTGGAGGGGCCTTCAAACATGCCTTTAAATACCACATGGATCTCAGTCTTGACTATGGAAAAGGGGCTGACTTATCGAGAAGGGTCAAAAATATTGTCAAGTTGGAGTCTCCCAGAGTGAAAGGAGCAGAAGACAAAGTAAAGTACAGGTATAAACATGAAGAAGACCTGCGGAAGGGACATGGAAAAGACTTAAGAGCTTCGGATATAAGGTCACCAGGTTGATGGACTAGATGGATGGGATAGAAAGGACTGACAAAACCCGAGACCAGGAGAAGAGACGATGGATGAAGATTGGAAGAAAGTTTTAAAAATTTATTTAGAAAAGTATCACAAAATTAATGAGTATCAGAAAAATGTTGGAATGAAATTAATTGGCTTTAGCAGAAATGTTAAAAAGAATTATGTAAGAATATGTTATGGTTAAAAGAATTCGGTATAAATAAGATTTAAGTTTTAAGTTTTAAGGTTTTTTATGGTAAGATAAGGTTAAAATAGATCAAGGTAATTTAATGACAGAATATTGTGAAAGATGGAAAGGATTTGCTGAGATAATTAATAACTAGAATACAAAAAAGGGAGGTGTGAGGAGGTCGATGAAATAAGTTAATGAATGTTAAGGATTTGGGAATATTGGATTTGTTTTTAAATTTGTTGTACATTTTTGTTTTTTGATTGTGTTGCATTGTGTGTTTTGTTTTTTCTTTTTGATTTTGGTTTTTATTGATTTGTATTGTTTTTATCTATTCTTTTCCTTCTTTTTCTCTATTTCTTATTTTTTCCTTCTTTTTTCCTTTGTAACTTTAAAATTCTCAATAAATATCATTTTTTTAAAAAAATACAAACTCATGGTTAGCAAGGGAAAAGTTAAACCATGAGCATGAGTTCAGATGACACACTCAGCCAAACTTTGACTTAGCTAAGTGCAGCATGGAAATTAAAAAAAAAAAAGACCAAGGAGAAGCAATGCCCTGTGAATTCCTCTCCAGGGCCCTCACTTTCACATGCTTCTGGTATGCCATGCCATGTGAACAAGTCCATTGTATAACAAAGTGCTGGTGACAAGACCCAAGTTCTAGAGCCACTAACTTGGAATGTGTCTGTAGAGCATGGGGTAGCCAGTGTGATGCCCTCCAGATGTTGTTGGCTTCCAGCTCCCTTCAGCCCCAGCCGGTATGGCCAATGGTCACATATGATGGGAGATGAAGTCCCAGTTCATGCCAGTTATTCCTACTCTAGATTAAAATTTCTATCTACGTGATGTGTCCCATATAAATGTTCACTAATATATTCTGAAAAGTTCCTCAGCCCTGCCATTTCCTTGTTACGCTTCTATTGAAGTGTTTTTCCCATTAGTTTAAATAATGCTGAATATATGCATTTTCATCTCTTCACCCAGGTTCACAAAAAACAACAACCTCAAGTTGCTTTGTGTTTGCATTTTTGTATTGCAGACTTCAAGGTACCTTTGAATTTTAAAAAGAACCTCCCCACCCCAATTTTCATACTAAAAAAGTTACTGTTGTATATGTACAAAGGTACCCAGTTGTTTGGACACATATTTATTGTTGTTTTAAGCAAGGAAAGAAATGAAACAATCCCAAAGCAAGTCAGTTTGGGGCATACTGATTGTGCTGGATGGCTTCATTTTGCTTTTTACTCCAAAAGCATGATTTTCTTTCTTTCTCTTTCCCTTTATTCCCTCCCAATCCTGTAATATCAATGTCTGAATGCTTACATATCTTTATCTACCCTATTATTGTATCAGCAATATACCCTACAAGTCTAAACTAATTTAAAAAGAAGAACAGTGTCCTTAAATTAATCATTTTTAATATATAATTAAAGATGGTTAATTCAAGATGTGGCCGGTGATGCACCAAAGAAGTCAAAAGCCCCAGGAAAACAAACAAAATGTTCAGTTAACCACTGCCCTCTTTTTAGGCCCCTCTTAAAATCCAAATATGGGCTTTACCCAACAAAGAGCTTCACCCTACAAAGAATTGAATATCTGATTCTAAAAGCAGTCGACAGTTCAGCCACTGTAAAAAGCAGAATCTCAGCTTTAAAAAATTAGTTACAGTGGGACATGTGATTACATAACGGTGCAATATTTAGTGTATTCACCCTTAAGGAATTAACTGAAACACCATCCAATTACCAAATGTCTTGGCTGTAGCAGCTTAAAACCTGTACTTGATGATTACTGAAGCATATCTATGAATTAACTGCAGTGAGGCCGCAAACTTTAGCAAAGCATTGAAGCTGCCATGCCAAATGCATTTGGTTAACAGAAAAACTCCTTTCTGACACCGCCAGTGGAAGGCAGACAGAGAGAGAAGACCAAACTTTCATGGTCCGGCTTCTCTGTGAAATCAAACAGATGTTTCATGATCCCCGGGAAGAAATGTGTTGTGCATCTTTCCCAGAGGAAGAGAAAACAAGGCAGCCCTGGTAACTTTTCAAAAAAGGAAAAACAGGCACTGACATTCAGCCGACACTAACATTTATGTCCAGTTGGTAACAAATTTTGACAATAGCAAACTTTCACCCTGAAAGCTGTAAAACAAGGCAGCCTGTGTCCCTTCTCTCTGAACTTTACACATACAAGAGCTGCCCCACTGCAGGAATATGTGGGAAGAGAACAACTGTAACGGAACACACATTCTTAAGAGAAAAAAACCCAAAAGTGGGTGAGCAGAGAGTGGGGGTGTGGGGAAGCAAAACTATGAGTCACCAGTGGTTCACTTAGGACAGAGAACTTGGGAAGAAAGGCACTTCTTGATTTAAAAAAAGTGTGTGGGGGTGTGCATTCTTTATGCATTTGTGTGCACAAAACCACTGCACATTTGGCTTCATTGTAAACTGCAAAAGAACCCAACTGACTTTCACAATGTACCTAGGGTTGATATATGATACTGCATGAATATAAGCTATGTGGGGGGAAAGATGACCACCATGCTTCACCCATCTTCCCCCCTAAAAGATACTCCCTATGTTGCAGGTATACAGCACACATTTAGCAAGTACTTATAATGTACTACTACTACTAATAATAATAATAGCAACAACAATAATTTATTATTTATACCCCACCCATCTGGCTGGGTTTCCCCAACCACTCTGGGCAGCTTCCAACAAAATATTAAAATACAATAGTCTATTCAACATTAAAAGCTTCCCTAAACAGGGCTGCCTACAGAAGTCTTCTAAAAGTCTGGTAGTTGTTTTTCTCTTTGACATCTAGTGGGAGGGTGTTCCACTGGGCGGGTGCCACTACCAAGAAGGCCCACATATAAAGTTACCATATGCTTTTTATTTCACCAAGTGTACACAAAGAAACTTAACTGGGAGACCCAAAGTCATTGTTGCTCTCCAGAGCATGTCGCTCTCCATAGCTTGAGTTAAAGTAGACACATACATTTAGCTTCAAACATTTTGGGGGTACAAGACGATACACACTCTAAATCTGTAATATGTAAAGTGGCCTTAAGGACCCACACAATACATTAGGAGAACTGATAATGGATTTAATAGTCATCATGGGTATGAAAAAACCCAAATGTTTTCAGCAAAAAACAACTCAAAACTTCAGGGAACATCCCTCCCCCCTCTTTCCCACTCACAGCATCACTTTTGGATATGGATCTTAACATGTACACTCTCACTGCAGGGAGTGCTGAATGAACCAGTAAATCTGAATGTGGGGTGTCCCTGACCTAGGGAAGAAACTGTACTTTCCACCAGGTTCACTGTTGCAGGTTATGTATGTGGTGTTAGGGGGTGGGTAATACCTCTGGGACGCGGGCTAAAGCCTCAGCGCCTAGGGCTTGCCGATCGAAAGGTCGGCGGTTCGAATCCCCGCGGCGGGGTGCGCTCCCGCTGCTCGGTCCCAGCGCCTGCCCACCTAGCAGTTCGAAAGCACCCCCGGGGGCAAGTAGATAAATAGGTACCGCTTACCAGCGGGAAGGTAAACGGCGTTCCGTGTGCGGCTCTGGCTCGCCAGAGCAGCGTTGTCACGCTGGCCACGTGACCCGGAAGTGTCTTCGGACAGCGCTGGCCCCCGGCCAATAGATGTGAGATGGGCGCACAAACCCCAGAGTCTGTCAAGACTGGCCCGTTCGGGCAGGGGTACCTTTACCTTTACCTTTAATACCTCTGGTAGGCATGCTCCTTCTGGGTTACTTAGTCCATCTTTAGTTCCCACCCTGTACTCAGCACTCACCTATGCAAAGACAGGCTCCGGCGGATTGAGTAGACGAGACTAATAGTGTGTCCAACAGGCAAGAAAGCGGTTTCTGCACATGCTGTAGAGGGAAGTGAGAGGCAGGTGGGGCTCATCAACCCAGGAAGGTAGCCCATCTAGGAGAAGGAAAACTCTGATCCAAAACCTCTGCCCTACACAAATCCAGAGTGAAGTCTCTAAGACAGTTGGATGGTGCCTTGTACACCTCCTTCTGGCAACATCTGCAGTCAAGCTGGTGCCAAACGTATTGCTCTGCTTTCCTTTGGACCACATCAGCGAGGCCGAGAGATGGGTGTGTACTGTCATCTGGGCAGCCCAGGACCCCCATACGCACTGCCCAGGCTTGCGCTCCAGGGAAGTCACTTTGGTGCTGCTAACGCAGTGGTTTGACTTCACCCCCAAAGGTGCACTCCATTGGCTCTCAAGACAGATGCCAACAACAACAACAACTATTGCAGGGTTGATCACTGAGATTCTGTGTTCAAATTAACGTGGAATCCCCTAATTAATTATGCACGTTTATCCACAGGAGTTGGAAAGGGATTAAAAGGCCCCCAGCACCCATTACTCTGTCCAGCTGCAACCATTGAGGAGGAAACGCCAACGAATAGAACTTTAACATGGCTAAATTGCAAGTTAGAGATACAGATTATGAATTTAGGTCCCCTTTATACATGCATTCTAACAGACACACAAAAACCAATGTTTAGAACAATCTAAGCATTGAATGTACTATTGTAAAAAGCCAGTGTAAGTGTTTAAGACCCTGGTCTTGCAAAACCATGGTGGCGACATTCTTTCTCAATGGTTGGAGGTACCAATGCTAATTGCTGGAAACCTCATGATGAGTCAGAGCTCTTGGGCTTGGGTCCTGCTTGTGGGTTCCCACAGGCATCTGGTTTGCCACTGTGAGAACAGGATGCTGGACTAGATGGGTCACTGGCCTGATCCAGCAGGGCTCTTCTTATATTCGTATCACTCCCTAACCTACCACACAGGGTTGTTGCAAGAAGAAAACTGGAGAACCATGTGTGCTGCCTTTGTTCCTTAGGTGAAAGGAGGGGTGCAAGTGTAAATAATAATAGCAAATAGAAGAAAGTAGGCATTGCACACAGAAACAGAAGTTTGCAATTTGTTTGGGATGCAGAATCAAACCTACAAAAATTAAAGATGCTGGGTTCTAAATCAATCTGTCAAAGCTCAGTGATATTTGGACCCAATGTATTGATTTAGTCTATTCATGTGAAGGATACCGTCAGCAGATACATGAAAGTTTATTGTTTGCAATACAAAACAGGACAAAACAAAGGAAGCCTTGAAGAACTGGTTAGAAATTGCTTTTTAAGCTACACTACAGATTTACAGTGCAATCTTAAGCATGTCATCTCAGAAGTAAGTCCTATTGAATTCAGTGGGGCTTGCTTGCAGGTAAGTAGGGTTATGATGGCAGGCTAGTATGTCTTTTTAACTTTCATATTGCTTTGGACATGATATAAATGTTTAATTTTTTAGAAGTTAGCTCTGTACAAAGAACTATATCCAAGGCTTACACTGACTGTTTAAGGAGCTTTCCCTGTGCAAAATCTGCACAATCAGCATTGTGGAGAGATGACAACATAAGAGAAGGACATCTAACCAAGGGAAACACAGCACCATATTCTACCAAAACAATGTACCTTGATTCCAAAATTGCCTCAGCAGATTGCTTCATCAGAGAGATTTCTCTTTTCTCCATCACCCACATTGTTTTCCCAATGGAAAATCTGTACTTTGCTCTCGAATAGTAAAATGCCCAGGAAACAGGGTTACTATCACAATGAGTCTTTCTTCAGAGATACACATGATGCAAATAGACCTCTTAAGGACCACCTTGCTAGATCAGCCCACCTAAATCTATTACTCTGCTTCCAACAGTAGCCAAACAGACGCTTTCTAGCAGGGCCTGAAAACAGCAGCCATTCCCCGCTACTTCTTCACCAGCAACTGATTGCTGACAGCAATAGGATAGAATCATCTTCCATGAATTTGCCTAACTATTCCCTTTTAATAGAGATAATGGGAGTTGAAGTCCAACAACATCAGGAAAGACAAAAGTTCCCCATCTATGGTTTTTACAGCAGTCACAGTTCAGATTCCCATGCCTGGATAAACTGAAGGTTGAACTCTTAAACTAAACATCCAAAAAGTGTCTTCTGAAGTCAACTAAGCCAGGATCTAATTGCATGGCAGCAAATCCCAGACATTAATTATGCCCGAAGCACAGCAGACTGTTCAAAGAACGTTCGTTACAGCTATGCAACCTGCCATTTCTTTTGCCTGCCCTGAAGCTATTTGCAATCCATTTCATCTAGTGACCCCAAGTTCTGGACTTCCAAGGGAGGAGTAAAATGTCTCTCCACCCACTTTCTCCACACGCCATGCACAATTCTATAAACTTCTATCATGCCTCTATCTAATCCTTCGGCCACAAAGTAGGTAAACTGAAAAACACTGCCCTCCTTAACCTTTGCTCAATGGGGACACAGTGCTCCATGACCATGATGGTTTTGGTTGACCTTTCCTTTTGCCCAGTCAAAAGGGGCACTCTCCAATATAACTCTCTGTGCTGCAGCTACTTACAGAGGGGCTCCCAGGTAAGTCATCACTAGCCCAGCCCAAAAGCACACCTGAATGACGCAGTCCTCTGCTTCTAACATTGGAACTGCTTTACCAGGCGCATCCCACAAAGTCTTCCTCCTAATCCCTATGAAGGGTGGCTGTCCTTGCTCAGCTTTCTGGACATGCTCAGCTGCACTCTCTTTATCACTGTTGGCATTATCATGCTACAATTTATTCCCCACCCTTCACCCTAAGTTCCCAGGGCTGGTTGCAGCAAATTAAAACACAACATTGCTATTAACAAGCACTATGGAAAACAAGTTCAAAACCACCTAAAACTACAAAAACATAGTGGGCCCCCAAAATGCATGGCAGTGAGAGCCCGGGCACTAAAAGCAGGCCAAACTTTGCCTAACTGTGGACACTGATTGGCAGGCCTTCTGGGTCGTCCGCCTTCTCCCTTACCTGGATTTTCCTCTTCTCGCAGGCGGGCCCGGTGCCTTGCACCACGCTGTCGAGCACCGTGACCAGCCCGGCGTCGGGAGCCACGAAGCAAGAGTTCCTGGCCACCCGGATGGCCTCCTCAATCTCGGCGAAGCGGAAAACACACAGCGCGGAGGGCTGGGGCGCTTGCCGGCCCCCAAACCCCGTCCCGGAGGAGGACGAGGCCTTCTCGAAGACCCCGAACAGCAGCTCCTCCGGCCGGGGCGGCGAAGCGCTTCCCGAGCCCACCTGCAGGGCGGCGCTGGCGGGGAAGACCGACACCAGCCGGTTGAAGAGGTCGCCGCCGCCGGCCGCCCCCGACGCCGCCCCACCTCCGCGCCAGGCGCCGCTGCTGCACTGCAGCCCCATCTGGATGTAGGACTCGGTCAGCTTCTTGGTCTCCGCGCCGCCGCCGCCGCTGCTGCCGTTCAGAGTCGTCGCCTCGGCCGGGTCGCCCAGGCAGATGCGCGCCAGCAGGCTGTGCGAGTGGCTCTCCTTTTCCCGCGCATTCGCCTCGCTGTTGAGGGCCAAGTAGGCGTAGCGGCCGAGCGGGGCGCCCGCCGGAGGCGAGAGCGGGAGGCCGCTCCGGGCAGGGGCGCCGCCGGGGAGAAGGGAGGCCCCAGGCCCGGCGTAGGGGCTCCGGCCGCTGGGGGCGCCCTTTCCCTCGCCGGGGCGAGAAGGCGGCGGCTGCGACGGCGGGCGGGCTCCGCGGTGCAGGAAGGCGCGCACGAAGCTGAGCTTGTGGCGCTCCTTGGCGCCCTGCTTGATCTTGAAGATGTTGTCGTCGGAGGGGTTGATGTCGAAGGTGAAGAGGCGCGCCAGGTCCCCGCGGGCGTCCAGAGCGCGGATGGCGATCTCGGGCGTGTTCTCGAAGCGGTGGTCCTCCAGGCTGGCGTTGCGCGGGAAGAAGGGGCTGCCCAAGCCCGTGTAAGTGGCGGCCACCAGCAGGCGCGTGTCCTGCCCGGCCTGCTTGAGCACCAAGCCCACGGTGGACGCGTTGGCGTGGTTGGCCGCCACGTTGAGCATGCTGGGGAACACCGTGACCTGGTCCCCGCCGCCGCCGCCGCCTCCACCTGCCCCGGGCGGGAAAGCGACGGCCACGACGGAGATGTTGTCCATGCTGCGCAGCTGGCAGAAGCCCTGGTAGACGGAGCCGCACACCACCAGGATGCCTTGCTCCGGGTCGGGCTGCAGCAGCTTGTTGTAGTTGTCGGTGGGCTTCCGGGCGTGCTCGCACGACGCCTGGGGCAGCTGCGGAGCGTGGCAAAGCGGGTTGTCCTCCTTGGGTCCCACCTGCTCCTCCACCTCCAGGGTCAGGTTGGGGCCCGACAGCTGGTAGAGCCGGTTGACGGCCGCCAGGTACACCTTGCCTCCCGACGCATCCAGAGCGAAGTTGTTGGTGGCCGTGAGCGAGACGAACTTGTGCTGCACTTCCAGCCCGGGCACCGGGAGCACCGGGAGCAGCAGCAAGAGCGCGAGGGAAAAGGCTGGGAGAAGGCGATCGCCCCGCGGCAGCACCTGGCTAGCGCCTCGCCGACCCGGCGAAGAAACCATCCTGCCTCCTGGGCTGCTGCTCTGAACAGAGCATGAGGCTCCTCGGCGAAACGGGGCTTGGCAATCGCCAGGAAAGGAAAGAGCGGCGGCGGCGGCGGATGAAGCACGAGAAAGGAAAACCTGTTTCCTGCAGAGGATCTAACACGCCTCAGCTCCGGAGTGACGCCAGGAGGGAAGTCCCGAGCCTTTGTTGCAAGCGATCGGCAGCCTTTTGCCTCCTTACTGGACCGACGTCTCGAATGGGGTTAAAACGGCACGTCTGAGAAAAGCTGCGCCCTCCCCTAAGTCTGACAGCTTCTCTCTCTCTCCTTCCTTTCTCTCTCTCTCTCTCTCTCTCTCTTTCTGTCTCTGCCTGAGGACAAGCTGCCGCTCTCCGACTTCTCCGAGGTCCTCTTTTTTTTTTTTTTGCATTACCTCTCCCCCCTCCTTTATTTAGGGTTTGTCATGTGAATATGATTAAGTTGAAGCAATTTTTCCCCAAAGCTGGAAGGCAATCACCGCACCAGCCCCAAACACAAAGAAGCAGCTCTTGATAGCAGCTCCTTTGCTAACAAATAACTCTTGTGTTTTGCGCTTTTCTCCTTTTTTTATGTTGGGAAGCAAGAATGTAGGACTCCACTAGCGGGAGGCGGGAGGAAAGGGTGGTGGTGGTGGTGGTGGGGAGAAGAGTAGGAGATAGAAAACTTTTCTCCTCTAGCCATAAAGCAACACAGCAATCAGTTGTAAAAATAGACCTAACCAAACAACATCAGGAAAAGGCAACACCAAGCGACCCCTTCTCCTTGCAAGCTGTTATTCTCTCCCTCTCCCACCCCCAGCAATGAAAATAAGTTAACTCTCCATCTGCTTGAAGTGCTGCCCTACTCATAAAAAGGGTTTTACCAGAAAGGATAACAAAAAAGAGAAGGTCGGGCTGTCTGGGGTTTGGGGGTCAGGAATAAATTAAGAGGACAAGTATGCCGAGCATGTAAGATGAGGGAGGGGTGAACTGGTTCAGTCCCACTGTGTTTTGCTCATTGACACCATAGAGCAGCGAGAGTGTTTGAAAATGTACTTCAGAGTGTGCTGAACTGCAGAGCACTGCTTGTGTTCTCCCAAGTTCACAATCTCAGGGACCTCCTTCCCCACAGATCAGTTGTAGCACACTCCAGGTTTCCTCCTCATCAGTCCACCACTTGGAGGAATCGTCTCTTGACTATCATTATTTTGAGAAGACGGTGCCTGTTTTAGATCACTCTGCTTAGTGCACTGTTAATGATACATTCTTTTTCAATGGTTTTATTTTTTAAAAAAATAGTGTAGTAATAGCTTTTCGTGAAGAACATCTGTTGTGTAAAGCATAGACTTTTAGACTTTGGTCTGAGATGCCTGGTTAGATATCTCCACTCTGGCACAAAGCTTTTTGTTGTCACATACTCTGACCTGAGCTGCTCAAAGGTGATGGGTTACAAATGTAATAAATTAAAATAAAGTGGCATGTCACAAATGGAAGCTGTTGGTACATCAGAGACACTTGAAACTCCTGGTGCCTACACACACTTCAAACATTTCCTGCTTCTCTTGTGATTTAGAGCTCTTGCAACATTCCCACTGCCATCATTCCCCAGCACTCTGCTCCCACTGTTCCATGCCAGCTTCCCAGACTCTTAACATTTGATTGCCTCACCTGTCTGATTCTGGCACGGATTTCTGCCCCTAAGATCTGGGTATCTTCATGCAAACAAAGGCAATTCAAGCCACTTTACACCCCCCCCCCCCCGCAAATATTATTCAGGAGCAAATGCCCCACACCTACAGGAGTGCACACCCTTCTGAGTAAACAAATATGAGTAGGGGGATACATGTCCTGAAAATCACTTTTCACTCAGCTATATTTAGTATGTAGAAACAAAGCAAAGAGAACACAAGTTCAAGTCCTGAGCTTATTGTGATATGCAGATGGTTAGTTAAGGCCTGACCAAATGACACGTGACTGACATGTTCAGCAGTCTCATGATCACTTCTTCAGTTCTGGGGTGCTGGGAACTTAAGTGAGGGAACTGAAAGAGTGTGTTTTATGCTTTACCGTCTTGTCATTTTTCTTCTCAGTATTCCCCACCCCCGTGCTTTCTACCCATGTGTATCTTTTCTCCTGAGGGTGGAAAAGCAGCTGGGGTAATTCCCCAGAAAGGAAATGGTTAAGCCACTCCACTGTCTCCTCATTCATCTGATCATAGTCTTACCCTTCTACATTTTACTTTTATTGTCTTTTATATATATATAAAAAACCCCAGAATGACACAATTACACACATCTGCTGTGTCACATTGGCCTTCAGCCACCCAGACTAACTGGTTGAATGCCCCTTCATAGTTCAAGCTCACACAAAGAGTGGGTGGCTGATTCTCCAGTGTTAATTTTCCTGTGAGGTTCTGTATCTATAGAAGCAGTTGCTGGCATTGGGCCAGAATGTTGCCCTTTAGGAAATGGGAGGTGACTAGTAGATGGTATATCAAGCTTTCTTACAAGATTGATTCAATCAGAGGGGAAACAGCAATCATTTTTTAACTCGGAGGCTTGCGGGCTCCATGGAGTTGACAACGTTCCCCCCCCCAAAAAAAGTCACATGATACAGAGATTCCTTAACCTTAAAATCACGATTCAATGTTAAATCACAGGAATGTGAATTGTTGTTATTATTATTTTATCTTTTCTAATTCAGCCTTTTAATTTTCCAAAGGCATGTGAAGGAAAAATTAATAATGTGCCTGTAGTGTCCCCTAAAGGCTCAGAACTAAAAAAGAAGGGGGGAGAGGGAACCAAGCAACTGCATTTTTCTTTATCGTTAATCTTATAGTGTTGATGTAGTTTATTATGATAGATATAAGGACATGCTTTCCTACCTCCCAAAGGCTGGGAAACTGACATCCATAGTCCCATGCTTTGTATTCCACACACCTCATTAGATGCCAGGACCCTAAGCAATGGGGCAGCCTTATTTTGCTAAGAAAGACTATGATTTTAGCACTGACTAGCAACAGCTTCCCTTTGGTGGAGCAGATTTGCTGCTTTGTTGGTCACCCGCCTGCTAGTGTTGAAAGGCTCCATTTCCTATTTTATTTCCTTGTGCCCACTCTATATCTTGTGCCACCCAAGCTATTTCCACGTGTAGAAGACATCAGTAAGGGTGATGGGAATTCTGAATGATCCATGCTCAGGATAGGGAGCGAGCCCTACCTCGTTGTCTAATCTTATTTCTACACCTGCCTGCTTGTTTCACCCGCTTTCCTGGCCTTTTCTCCTCTTCAGAGCATTAATTAATACATAAGAGCAGTGGCTAGCCAAAAGCGTGTGTTAATGAAATACAGAATATTCCTTCCTCTGTCTGTCCGTCTATCTCATAGTTCATGCTAATCATATTCCTAATGGACAGAGTTATTAATGTGGAACTCCTATAATTGCTGGGATTTTACATTTTCAGTTTCTGAGTTTCAAATCCAACTGTGAGCAAGGAATAAACACCAATGTTTTGAAGATAATAACACCTTATGTTTAACACCTTTTATTGGAAAGTGCCAAAGGAATTTATAAGCATAAGTTAATTAAACATTACGATACACAGCTGAGCTACAGAAGAATCATTAGCCCCATTTCACAAAAGGATAGAATGAGATACTGGGCCTATAATTTCCAATATCTTTACTGAATTGTGATGCTTTCATTTTAGGGTCTTCAGCCAATTATCTGATAGGGTAAAACTTTGGGGGAGGGAAAAAAGAGAACAGGCTTCTTTGTATTAGAGGCCCAAACTCTGGCACCATAAGAAGGAATCTAGAAGAAACAGTCATAGCCATTGATTCTATGGTCTTCACACCAGGCACCTGCTAAACTGGAATCACACTAGTGTAATATATGTCCCATTTGCACTCTATATTTCACTCAGTATGATATCACTTTAAACAGTCATTGTTTTCCCCAAAGAATCCCGGGAATGGTAGTTTGTTGGGGGTGCCTAGAGTTGTTAGGAGATCCCTTTTACCCTCAAAGAGTTGCAATTTCAAAACTGGTTTAACAGTCCCTCTTCCCAGGGGACTATGGTTATTATAGCTCTGTGAGGTGAATAGGGATCTCCTAACAACTAAGCACCATTAACAAACTACAGTTCCCAGAATTCATGGGGGAAGCTATTTTAAGTGGTATGGTACTACCATTTAAAGTGGTATGGTACTGCTTTAAATGTATAGTGCAGATGGGGGCTTAGTCACAACTTTGTACTCAAACAGAAGGAGAGTCAACAGTACAATAGCAGAAGCAAAAAATGCCAGTATAGAAACAGCAACAGTCATACCTAGTATCCATGGAAAATACCTCCACCAACCCCTTCATGGATAAAGTTCACTTAATCCTTCCAGGAAATGGAAATTGTGCACATTTCCAAGTCAATGTGCACAATCTCCAACTAGCCTTGGGGAATGTGCATATAGTGACTGAATTTTGTACATTCTCTTGGCAATGTGAGATTATCTGCTCAGTATGTATAGTCTTTTTAAAACAAAACAAAACAAAAACATGCCCCCTTTTGGGTATTTATGTTTCAGAAGTGTACCATCTATGCTTCCCAGGCTTTTCCTAGCCCACTGCCTAATCTTACATGTCCCACAACATACCATCCCACGGATCAGTCAAGCAGTTGGGTTGCATTGTGGGGTTCCAGATAAAGAGTTTTTTGTTTGTTCTGTTTTTTGAAATCCAGCCTCTTCACCCTCAGATGAGCAGCACAGTCAGTTGAACAGCACAAGGGGCATTGCAGGCAGAAGAAAATTTTGAACTTTCTCTCCCACAATTCTGATGGAAATTCCCGCCCCCTCTGGACTGCTATAACTCTTAGGAAAAATCATCATGGGGTCTGTCATCAAGGGAATCTTAGGGGAAGAAAGATACAAACAGCTGAGGAAAGAAGCAGACCCATGCCCTCTGCCCTCTGGCGTCCGTCAGGTTTTTGTCAGGACTTCCTCTGGTCCAGCAACTGCTGTTGCCTCAAGTATTTAGGAATCCTACTGACAGCTGTCTGTAGAACTCTCCCAAGGGCTGCCTCCTGAGCCACAAGTTTCTCTCCACAAACCTCAACTGTAGCCCAGTGATGTCAGCTTTTGGTTTCTGAAGCCTCTCAAAGCCAGTTCTTAAACTTCCCGACTTCCGTTTTCAGCTCTTCCTTCGGTTGACCAACAACCACACACCAGCCATTCTCCCTTCTCCTTCTGCTCTTCCTTCTTCCTCTTTCTCCCTTGGATCTGAATGGTCTTGTAAGGTCCTATTACTATCACTTCATGGGCTACGACATTTTTACTAGTCAGTTATAATCATTTGCAAAGCTTAATAATTTGCAAGAACTTCTATAAAATTGCCAGCATTGAGTCCCTGGAGATTTCTGTCCTCAAAGTCGGTCCCTCAAGACAAACTTAAGTTTGCAAAGTGGGGCTTCCCTTTCATTCCTCTTGGAGGAATTTAACATGGCACTCATGAGATTGTTCCGGCAGCACAAGCATTTCAACTTGCCGGAAGGAACAAGCTCCCCTCCTCTCCCTTCATGCGCTGCTCTGGGACCACCCCCTCCCAGCCAAGTTGGGGGGGCACACAGGAGGAGGAGAGGGGGCAGAAAACCCTGATGCACTAGTGGGAGTCCTTGCACTGGTTTCCACTATCAAGGCTCAGCTGAATCCAGTCCAATATCTCAGACAAATGCATCCTATTTGATCAATTTGTTTCCTTCATCCCATGAGCTTCGTAAAGGTCAGTGCCAGTCCTTCCAACTTTGAACAAATTACCCTGAAGAGCAGCGTTCTATCAAAATCCAAAACAGACTTGCTTGTTTCATCCATTCCCTGCAGCTTTAAATTTTGAAAACCTAGAGCTGGACAAAAATGAAGAGACCCTCCTACCCATGAAGCCTGGTTCAAAGTATCTATGCTGTTCACTCACAAGCTTCTACTAAACCCATTTTAATTCCAGGGAGGACAATGGCAACGCAATGTCGGTGCCCTTATGTTTGAGTGCATTCTTAGCAGCCTGGTCCACCATATCATTGCCAACAATTCTCACATGGGCTGCATTCCAAGAAAAACAGACCCAAAGACCTATTATTGTCTGCAGTTCTGAATACAAAAACCGTATTCGATTTACCAAGCCACATTTGCATCCCATACCTCAGCCTGGCCTTTGTGAAAAATGTGCCAGGACCAAAGTTTCCACTTGCATTATCCTGTTTCTCTATATGTGGGAGTTGGAGTGGCATCCAACATATATTGAGATATGAAATCTGTGTGTCCCGGCTGGCTGCAGAGTTAAATGGGAGGCAGTTGCCTTCGGCTCCCAGTCTGGTTTTAGTGCAAGTGCTTTAACTTATTACGTCACACTTGCAGACATAGCAATATGCCATTATTATAGGCAGTAAGAATCCCAAGTGAGCATAGCACTTCCGCTAGGCCCATTCCTGCCCACCATGCCCCCAGTTCCACTCAGGTTCCTTTTGCTTTGACGTTATCCTGCCAACATCAAGGTAACATTGGCAGAAGCCTCCTGCTGACACCAGAGTATTGCTATGTTGCCATATTTATTTCCCTGTCATAACCAGTACAAGGGGATTTAGGAGCCATCCTATCCAGTGGCGTAGCATGGGTTGTCAGCACCCAGGGCAAGGCAAGTAATTTGCGCCCCCTAACCCGTGGATTTGAGCCCCCTAACCCGTGGATTTGAGCCCCCTAACCCTACCCCCCAGATGTTGCGCCCGGTGCGGCCGGCCCCCCGTGCACCCCCCACGCTACGCCACTGATCCTATCTATCTGGTGGGTATGATTACTATGTTAAATATGTGCAACTGACTCGTAAAAAACACGTGCAGAGTAGCAACACATTTTTTTTTCTAATATAAGGGTAGAAAAACACATCTAACCATGTTTTGCAGGAATAAGTGTTGCAGGAAATTCCCTTCATATATCTGTTAGAAAGGGACGACAGAGGACGAGATGGTTGGACAGTGTTCTCGAAGCTACAAACATGAGTCTGACCAAACTGCGGGAGACAGTGGAAGACAGAAGTGCCTGGTGTGCTCTAGTCCATGGGGTCACGAAGAGTCGGACACGACTAAACGACTAAACAACAACAACAACATCTATTAGTCATTTGGAAGTAGATGGCAAGCAGAGTCACAGAATCTTTGTGGGACATATTTCACACTGGGACATATTTCACACTGGTATTTGAAGACACCCTTCTGAAACCAGACAGGAGAGTGTAGAACTAATATGGCCAGAAGCTCTCATACATTCTCTGCCTCTCTGGATGCTTTGCATATGGCAGGATCCTCTCTTTCTGGATGGGCTTTGCTCTTGACCACTCCTTTTCCAAGTCACCTTGCACATTTTGCACACAGGGGAAGCTGCTCCCCCGTTTCTGACCCACTGGACCAAATGCACATAGTATGTCAGGTGACAACTGGCACAGCAAGATTTGGGGATTCTAACAGACAGCAAAGTGACTGTGAACCAGTATACTGGCATAATTTGTGTTGAAAGAAAATACTGTTTCTAGGATTTAGGATAGAATAGTGCTAATCCCACTTTCAGTGCTGAGAAGATCCTAGATGAACCACTACAGTACTACAGATAAAGAAGAACATTTGCATAAGTGCAAGATGAAACCCAGTCTAGATTGAATATAGGGAGCAGGAGTGTGATTCTGGGATGTTTTGGCCAGAGAAAAGACTGAGGAAGCAGAAATATAACAATACTTGGGTTTTTTAAAAATACAGAATTATAAATATGGTGCGGCACTTTATAAAGAAACATTAGCAGCGTGTTGACAGCTTTCAAACATTTAAAAGATCTCAAAAAGGAAGATGGTTGTTCAATTCATCCAATGTGCAAAATGCAGTAATAATTTATTTAAGCTCAAGAAAAATGAATTTAACTTTAAAATTAGGGTAGAGGCAATTCAGTATTAATATAAGTTGCCCGGAGATGCTACTTTTTCATGTTAGGAGATCTTCAGAAGAGGTGTGGAGAGTTTTAGTAAGGGCTTAAGCAGGCATGTATTGTGTATGCTTCAGCTTCCTCAATGTGGTGCCCTCCCTATGTTGTTGATCTACAACTCCCATCATCCCTGACCATTGGCCATATTGACTGGGACAAGGGAATTTGAGGCCAGAATGCCTGTAGGGCACCAAGTTGAAGAAGCTAATTTAAGGATATGCTTTCTTGGGCACATGAGAGTGAGCTAAATTGATCCACAGAGTCTCTTGCTGCTGAAATACAGAATTCACAAAACACAAGAGGCACAAAATTCTAAATCCACTAAAACACATTAGAGACTTGGCCACATCCAGCACAGAACCCAGTAATATTGTGGTCTGAACACACTAGCAAGCACAATTAGGACAAATACAAGAAGCCTGAGTTTTTGCAGATATTCTGTTAATTAACCTTTCACTGTTCTTCAGGAGCTGCTGTGAGATTCATGCTTCCAAATATGATTTCCCCCCATATTACTATTTGTGGAACTGGTATCAGCCATGGAAGATGGATAATTAATGAAATAGCCAAATTTGCAGATGACACGGCAGTATCCATGATAATAAAGCCTAAATACAACTTGAAGAGCTCCTGAAGGATCTCTCCAGAATGGAGGTCATGGCAAAATTTAGAAGATGAGATTAAGTGTTGATAAGTGCCAGATAATGAATTAACATTCAACATGCAACCCACATTTAATTTATTCTACTTCTCTCTCACCCTCTTATCTTCTTAACCCATGTTTAAGAAAGAATGTGGTGGTATTGCTGTTGACATCCTCCTTAGGTCAAGATAGAAGCTAGCAGTGGGTTATGTGACCCACCAAATGGAAAGCCAGTGAGTGAAATAATACACCTAAAGGTTCTGGATTTCATGAAGCTGCTCAGGAAAAAAAGGGAGAAGAGAGAAAAATAATGGAAAACTGTCCATTTTGCTCTGGCAGTATAAAAGGTAAGCAAAACAGCATTATTAGGAAATTATTAGAGGAAAATGACATGTATAATATGTCCATCTTTCCTATGAGAAAGATTAAATAAAACAGCCTTTTAGTATAGAAAAAAGGACTGTGTATCTAAATAAGGTCTACTCTTCCAGTGAAATTAATGCATCTCAATTAGTTATGTCCATTAACTACAATAGGTCTGCTCTGAGCACTGGAAATCACTGAAATGTCCGGGAAAATCTGGACGCATGGCAAAAACACACAGAGGCTGCATATGCATTAACCTGTTTGTAGTGCAAAAATGTACTTTTTCTCAATGCAGAATGCTTCATGCTTGTCCTCAACATGCTGTTTTCAATCTGTTCTAGATGCTACTGTCACAAAGGTAAGTGTGGTTACTTGAAACATGTTTGAAAACCCTCCCCTGGATTAGGTAATCCACGCCTTTTCCTCCCTGCACATGCCTCCACCCCCGTGAATGATAGAGGATGTGGTGGTCGTGATCTTGGGATACCCACCACGTCATTGGCCAGGGTCATCTACATCTCTTTTCCAGTGGACACACTGCAGGGTAATGCAGACTCAATCTGCCATGACCTTTCACTTTTGGAATGAATCCAGTTTCTCAAGAAGCGTTGCAAAAACGTGCAAGCGGTCTAGACTATGTGTGGACTATGTAACAATATCAAGTGCCCAATCTCTGTTTCTGAAATAAAATCCCATTCATGTGCATCGAGAGTCTCTTTCTTCGAGATAATTTATCCTTTCCTGATTGGGAATTGCAGCAGACTATTTTCCTAAGCCCTTTAGTGCAATACTTTACTCCAGAAACCAAAAAGTTCTTGTTGTTGTGCACGTTGTACCTGGGAATGGCTGGCAGTTCCCCCAGCCTGAATTCAATGTTGCTAGTGTGTATGTGTGTGTAGGAGGGATTGCAACAGAGGTATTCTAAATAAACATGTGCGGGTTTCAGTGGTTGCTGGGAGAGAGGGAGTGGGGAGAAATGGCCATATGGTTCTGTCCCATCTGGCTGGTGCACTTGTCAAGCAAACATAGGGAGGAAATCTTCATTCAAGGCAATGTTACCCTTTGGGGATTTTGGGAGCACGTTACACAGTAAGTGTACTGGTCCTTTACTTATGTGGCTTGGACCAGCTCTAATGACCCATGTACCTGCCATTCTCCTGTCTGCCATTCCAATTGCAAGAGGACAGCACGCATTGTACACAAGTGCTATTTGGCTTGCAGGGATCAGATGTGCTGAGTCAGTACATTAAAGCTTTTTTTTAAAGGGGGGGACTCTGTGGGGGCAGGCCATTTATGCTCCTGAGCGCTAACAGCTCCAGCTCCCCCCAACAGTGCCTAATTTGGTTCTACTTTGTCCTGCTAGATGCTCAAGAAAAGAAACCCAGCATGAGCTGCATTAAATCAGGGAGAGCAGAACAGTTCCAACCCATGCAAGCAAGTTTTAAAAGGTATGTTTGGAGTGGCTAAAGCAACAGTTTTTACTTTGTCCATTTCCCTTATCTGTGCGAGTGATTAGCAAGAGAAAAAAAAGAACCTTTCATTCGAAAGCCACTTGGAATCTCCCGTAACAAAATTGAATGTTTATTAATTTTAAACGTATTCCCAGCCCTATCCAAAAGGCTCAAGGTGGCTTATAGTTTATTAAAAGATAAAACTATAACAGAAAAAATAAGTTATCCTTCCCCTAAAAATAATTCTGCTAAAATAACCCCTTGCTTATCATCAGCCACCAAATGCCTGCTCAGAAAATACTCAGGTGGACCTCAAAGGGAAGGGAAGGCCAGTCCTAAAAAGCAGTCACTGAAAATAGTTTCTCTAAGTGCCTTGCCATTTGAGTCCTTGCGATTCAATTTCCCCATGAAAACGCTAATACAATTTGGGGAGCAGCAACATGACCCCCTCCAAAACAGGCACTTTGAATGTTTGCATATTGGGGGGGATCGGAAGCAGTTTTCTATGTCAAAAATAGACAAACAACATGTGCTGTATTTGTATGTGGGGGTGATGGAATTTGTGGTCCAAAAGTTCTGAAGGGCACCAGGAAGGTGAAGACGAATTGAGGTTGTAGTGTAAGGTATGATATTATGTTATAGGATGGTTATCAAGAAGAAATATGTTAGACTGAAGAACTTAGATGGACAAACAACAGCCATAACTCAGGCATGAACACTGCGCATGTAACATAGATAAGGCTAAGGGCACAATGTTAGGAATGAGATGTTCACCCCTGACCACTGTAGCAGGAACCCCCCACCCCAATCATTCTGTTTGTACAAACTTCACACACACTCACACTCACACACTACATACGCCACATTTCTGTTATATATTCATAGAAAATCAACCATACATCGGATTTGCACTGTTCCATTTTATTTTACTCCATGTGACAAGGACTATCAAGGGGGTGGCTTGGTTCTGGTCAGCCATAATCCCTTCACCATCCCAGCACATCCACAGGAGCCCTGTCCAGTTGCTATGTCAACCCTGATAATCCCAGACAGAAGACAATCAAAATCACAAAGAACAGTGGATTCAGCACAGACTGAAACAAAGGACAATAATCAGATCTTCCCTCTGGGGGGCAGGAAACTGCAAACCCCCTTTGTCTCATGGAAGTGACTCATGGGAAGGGGGAAAGGAGGAACCAGCCAGGTGACAGGACACTCAGGTTACCACCACAACTCCTCCCTCAACCCCTCCTTTCTGTAATGTATGCATGATGTCAACCCCTTCTGTAATGTATGCATGATGTCAACCCCTCCTTTCTGTAATGTATGCATGATGTTTCTGGGGGTGGGCTTGACGTGGAGGATGGGAATTTCAAAAGTTTTTATAAGGTCTTGCACACCATCTTTCTGGGTCTTTCCTCTCTCTTGCAAATCTTCTATGAGCAACATTGGCTGCACACTTCCTTTCTATGACTGCAGGTTCCTCTATATGGCAGGGGAGGTTGATGACCAGAAACTCCCACTTTCAAAGCAGTGCTTATAGGAAGGGGAGATGTGTTGCAGTGCGAGACTGTACCATCCATTTCCTTATTGTTTTTGCTGGAATCACATATGATGTTTTCCTGGCCCTGCTCGCATACTTATTTATGCTCCATTACCTAGCCTTTTTTTCTTTTTTTTAAAAAAGACCATGTTTCACAAGAGCTGTGCCAAAATGCAGTAGTCAGTGTGGATTGTTTTCTTGCACTGAAGGGAGTTTTGCACAGTCCTATGAATGTAGCTTGGGGAAAAAATACGTAGCCAAGCTGGTATTTTTCTTAATTTAAAAAAGAAGGAAAGAGAAAGAAATAATTGTCTGGCACATGGCTAGATATTCAGAAATCTTGTTTTTTTTAAAAAAAGAGAGACATAGTTGTCTGGTTGATTGATTTGCAACCCTTCAGCTGAATACAGCCATAGAATCTAGTGTATTATTAACCTTAATTTTCATTAGAGTGTTAATTTAGGGTTAAATCAGGCAGATTTCGTGAGTTGTCAATATTAATGATTTATAAAGCCCCAGCCGTGTGCAAGGCACTTAGCGGTAACTGTTAGATGGGGTTCTTTTCCCAGACTGTTTCCAGTCTAAACAGACTCCAAAGTGTGGTCTTCTTGGGCTGTGTTACAAACAAATCACTCAGATGTGAGCTCCAAGGGCAGAGGAGTCACGTATGATCAGTGTGGTTCCAGGGGCACTAAGCTGCAGCCTGCGAGTGCTTCTTTGAACAAGATGGTGATTTATTGGGGCCCTGAGGAGATTTCTGAGTGGAATCATGTTTTTCCCTCAAAAGTCCTTGTATTTAAAAGATGAGCCTTTTCTGATGCAACACAGAGACTTACAAACTGTTTAATGCCAAGAATCAGTCACAGCCATGTCTCCTGGACACAGCGCACTAATACATTTAAAAGGGAAACGTTTGACCATGGGCAAAGCTGCACGTATCTTGATTGCTACCAAGCAAATGTTTCTCCTAAGCAATCCACTCTCAGCGGAGTCTTAGTAAACAATTAACAGCATGATCCCCCGGTGCAAGGATTATTTAATAGTAATACCCATCTGGCTGGGTAATAATAATAATAATAATAATAATAATAATAATAATAATAATGTGTTTCTGTTGCTGTTAGATTCGCTAGGATACAGTATTATGCTAAATCTTAACAGCTGGGGGAATGCTCTAGCAGCAGATGGAATGCAAACTTTCCATTCTGTCACAAGGTCCTGACATGATCCAACCTCAATATGGTAAAGAAAGAAGATACTTCTAACATTTTCTTGCTTTATAATATTCTGTGATCAAAGTGGACGCATGGCACACTAAAGTCCTACACAACAGAGTGATTCTAAGAACAGTTGACTTCAATGACTATTCCATTTTGAGATCATGAAGGCACGCTTAGGATGGAGATGTTTAATATCTTGTAGCAGCAAAATTTCTGGAAAACAGGAGAGCCAAAATGCAGGCTAGAGGGTCAAAGAGGGGCTAGAACAGGAGTAGAGTGACTTGCAGAAGAGTGAATTGCAAAAAAAATGACATGGATAGGTCCTTGATCTGCTCCTTCCTAGTTAATATACAGCCAAGATGATAAAGGGTTTGGAAAACAAGCCTCATGGGGAATAGTTAAAGGAACTGGGTGTGTTTAGCCTGGTAAAGAGGAGACTGAGCCATCTCCAAATATCTTAAGGACTGTCACGTGGAGGGTTGAGTAAGCTTGTTTCTCCTGTTCCAGGAGGAGAAAGGAGATTCTGACTGTTATGTACTGAGTTGAATAGGATCCAAACTGCAGCAGTCTGATTGGTCCTAGAACAATAGGATTCAGAATGCAGCAGTATGATTGGTTGGCAGGAACCACCCAATCATGCTCCAGATATAAGTGAATCCACAACCTGATTGGCTTACAGTAGAATTCCAGAATTAGCCAATCATGCGCAGCCCATTGTGTAAATAATGTATATAAAGCAGATACTGTGAGGGGACTTTCATTCATTCCTCCTCACCACTATGAGCTGAATAAAGAGCATGAAATCACTTTGCGACTCTGAGTATATTTCACTGACTAAACACCAGAACTTTCTGACAGTAAGAACTGTTTAACAGTGGAACAGACTCCCATGAGAGGTTGTGGACCCTCCTTCCTTGGAGATATTTAAGCAGAGGTTGGATGGCCACCTGTCATGTATGATCTAGTTGAGATTCCTGCATTGCAGGGGGTTGGATTCGATGACTGTTTGGGTCCCTTTTAACTCTACAATTCTATGATCTTCTGTCCAGTTTATTATTGTTTCTTGCATTGCACCTTTGTTTTCGGAAGAGTAATAGGATAACTTGGCAACATCTGCCTTGAAACATGCCAGACAGTGGGTACTATGTGCCAGAAGCAATTTGCTTGCATTCTAAAGAAATTTTTGCCAATTGTGAATTTAATTGGTTTGGCATTTAAAATCAAACAAAATCAGTTATTGTGATTCAGAGATTATTGAGGTGTTTCCCAGAATTAGGAAAAGAGAATGATAACAGACATCTGGTAACTGAGTGGCAATGGATCTATTTTTCCCTCGGCCCTTTCAAATTGTCTCTTCAAAAGAACCATAAAGAAGCACCAATTCTATTTAAAACAATAAATATACAAGCTTCACTTGGCTAATGTAGTGCTATCTATACCCTAATGTTCAGGGGATTTTGTGAGTGCGCAGTGAAGCCTCATGCAGTGACTGGCTGAATTACTGTGATGTCACAGAATGTTCATCAACATTCTATTTGCTGGAGAAATGACACTGTTGACAATAGAATATGGAGGTGGGGAAATAAAGGTCAGTTGGTGTGAAACTGAAATTTCAACCAGGCTTGGGGGAGAATGTGAAAAGGAATCGGAAGGGGTCCATGGAATGGGAAAGATTGTGCCAAAACAAGGCAGCTGAAAGGAGGAGGGGAAGTGGCAGCAGGCAAAGCAATATGAGGTCAGAAGAGGCTGAAGGGAAGGGAGATCAGTAGAGACGATGATTGGACAAAGAAAATGTCAGTCAAGGGGAAGCAGCAGCAGCAGGGAGGAATGTAATAATGATAATAATACAGTGGTACCTCAGGTTAAGTTCTTAATTCGTTCTGGAGGTCCGTTCTTAACCTGAAACTGTTCTTAACCTGAAGCACCACTTTAGCTAATGGGGCCTCCCGCTGCTGCCGTGCAGCCGGAGCACGATTTCTGTTCTCATCCTGAAGCAAAGTTCTTAACCTGAAGCACTATTTCTGGGTTAGTGGAGTTTGTAACCTGAATCGTATGTAACCTGAAGCGTATGTAACCTGAGGTACCACTGTAATAATAATAATAATAATAATAATAATAATAATAATAATAATAATAATTTTTATTTATACCCCGCCCTCCCCGGCCAGAGATGGGCTCAGGGCGGCTAACCCCAGTAAAATTACAATAAAAACATAATAGGGGGAAAAAACAACTGATTTAAAATACAGGTTAAAATACAATTTAAAATGCAGCCTCATTTTAATAGTAGCCCATAGATCATAATAGTAGCCTTTAGGAGGGTAGCTGTTCATTCTTTCCACCTGCTAGGACACACTGCTGTGACATCATTCAGGCACAACTCTTGAGGGGCAGGAAACATGGTACTTTGAAGGAAAAGGCTACTGCTCTCAGATTTCTCCCAACAGCTGGCATGCCTCGCGAAATTGCCCTGGCAACCACATAATCCCACCTGTCATTGCATTTTGAGAGGATGCCCTTCTAATCCCAGTCAAAAAGGCTATAGTGGTGCAGTAAGAGATGACATCCCATCTTTACGTTTAATGCCATGATTCTAGGTCAGGCTAAATAACATGCCTAGTTCCTTGCAAGTTTTAGGCGGAATCCACACAATGTTGTGGACAGCTAAAAGGTGGGATATCCACGGAGGAGAGTGCGGAAGCTAATGTGCCAACTGCGCATACAGAGAAATCAGGTCTGGAAAACTCATTTGCAGTACAAAGGCCCCTTCCGGAAGCACCCACAGAAGCAAAATGCCCTATTGTGGCCGCGTTTCCATCTCAAAGGAGTGTCTCCACAATTCCACAGTGTCTCATCATTTCCGCAAGAGCAGAGACCTCTCGGTTATTTGGGAGATGATCCTAAACGTTTCCATTGGTGTGTAACATCCGATTCTCTAACATCATGCTGGAGTTCATTTACATGCTGTCACCTCAAGTCTCCAGACAGAGTTGTCAGCCATGCTGTCTTCTCAATCAGAAGCTGTGATGTGGTGCCTCTACCCAGAACACTTCATAATTGATCCTGAGGGATTATTACTCATTAATAACAGCGTAATCATCAGCATGTTTATCTAGAAAGAATCCCCAATGAGTTAAACGAGACTTTGCTCTTATGCGTTTGCTGATTTACCCAAGAGTAAGCCCCACTGAAGTCGGTGTGCTTTACTTCTGAGCAGCCTTGCACAGTGGTACCTCAGGTTAAGTACTTAATTCACTCCAGAGGTCCGTACTTAGGCTGAAACTGTTCTTAACCTGAAGCACCACTTTAGCTAATGGGGCCTCCTGCTGCCGCCGCGCTGCCGGAGCACAATTTCTGTTCTCATCCTGAAGCAAAGTTCTTAACCTGAAGCATTATTTCTGGGTTAGTAGAGTCTGTAACCTGAAGCGTATGTAACCTGAAGCGTATGTAACCTGAAGCGTATGTAACCTGAGGTACCACTGTATAGAACTGCACAGGATGTGTTCTTAGGATGTTGGTGCCTAATTTGTATGAAAGGAAGCTTGAAGTACTACTTAGAACTAATGGGCAAAAGTGCAAGCTTACTAAATGGTATCATATATATATATATATATATATATTTGCTTTCGTAGATTTTCACGGGTATAGGAATGCAGGTTTTGGTGTCTTCGGGTGTCTTCCCGTGTAAGAGTCGGGGTGTCTGTGCGACGTTTCGACGAGGTCTCACTCGTCATCTTCAGGCTGGTGCTTTCGGCTTCTTGTTACTGGAACAGAGCAGAGTAGAAGAAGAAGAAGAAGAAGAAGAGTTTGGATTTGATATCCCGCCTTTCACTCCCTTTAAGGAGTCTCAAAGCGGCTAACATTCTCCTTTCCCTTCCTCCCCCACAACAAACACTCTGTGAGGTGAGTGAGGCTGAGAGACTTCAAGAAGTGTGACTAGCCCAAGGTCACCCAGCAGCTGCATGTGGAGGAGCGGAGACGCGAACCCGGTTCCCCAGATTACGAGACTACCGCTCTTAACCACTACACCACACTGGCTCTCAGAGTCTGGTGTTTGAGTTCCTATAAATACTGTTGAGGGGTGTGGTGAAAGAAACAGGACACGAAATTAATTTTGCAGATTCCAAATTGCTCTTTAACATGGAACATCACCACAAGAGAATAATCATGGAAGCCATCGAGATAGAGAAACACCCTCACAACATGAACAAGCGTGACGACACGTCCCGCCTGCCAGACATCTGGAAATTAGCCCTCCCCACAAAAACCGACACCAGAACCAGAGGCACACAGAACGCCGTCACCAATCAACCACACCAGACCCAAACCCAGACCCTCTCCACAGACATATTACAGACTCCATCCAGCAACCAAACTATAGTGGCACCTCCGGATGCTGCACCCCCCTGCAATCCCTACACAGATCTGGCTGGCACAAGGCACAAAACCATAGCTCGCCCCTATACACGAAGCCAAGCCAGAGCACAACTAAATGCAGCACAGCCATCTTCTCAGAAAAACTCTTCACAAGCTCAAGAGGTCAAGACACGAGAGCTTTAGCAACTAATCTACACTTAATGACCCACCCAGTGATATTCAGAATATCACTCATGAAATCACCCAAGATATCCCTCAAGTAATTAATGACCCACCCAGTGATATTCAGAATATCACTCATGAAATCACCCAAGATATCCCTCAAGTAATTAAGGAACAAAAGAAGAAAAGGCACACTAATCTAGGAACTTCCTCTCTACCCAGAACGTTGGAGGCTATACACCACACCCCTCAACAGTATTTATAGGAACTCAAACACCAGACTCTGCTCTGTTCCAGTAACAAGAAGCCGAAAGCACCAGCCTGAAGATGACGAGTGAGACCTCGTCGAAACGTCGCACAGACACCCCGACTCTTACACGGGAAGACACCCGAAGACACCAAAACCTGCATATATATATATATATATATATATATATATATATGCAGGTTTTGGTGTCTTCGGGTGTCTTCCCGTGTAAGAGTCGGGGTGTCTGTGCGACGTTACGACGAGGTCTCACTCGTCATCTTCAGGCTGGTGCTTTCGGCTTCTTGTTACTGGAACAGAGCAGAATCTGGTGTTTGAGTTCCTATAAATACTGTTGAGGGGTGTGGTGTATAGCCTCCAACGTTCTGGGCAGAGAGGAAGTTCCTAGATTAGTGTGCCTTTTCTTCTTTTGTTCCTTAATTACTTGAGGGATATCTTGAGTGATTTCATGAGTGATATTCTGAATACCACTGGGTGGGTCATTAAGTGTAGATTAGTTGCTAAAGCTTTCGTGTCTTGACCTCTTGAGCTTGTGAAGAGTTTTTCTGAGAAGATGGCTGTGCTGCATTTAGTTGTGCTCTGGCTTGGCTTCGTGTATAGGGGCGAGCTGTGGTTTTGTGCTTTGTGCCAGCCAGATCTGTGTAGGGATTGCAGGGGGGTGCAGCATCCGGAGGTGCCACTATAGTTTGGCTACTGGATGGAGTCTGTAATATGTCTGTGGAGAGGGTCTGGGTTTGGGTCTGGTGTGGTTGATTGGTGATGGCGTTCTGTGTGCCTCTGGTTCTGGTGTCGGTTTTTGTGGGGAGGGCTAATTTCCAGATGTCTGGCAGGCGGGACGTGTCGTCACGCTTGTTCATGTTGTGAGGGTGTTTCTCTATCTCGATGGCTTCCATGATTATTCTCTTGTGGTGATGTTCCATGTTAAAGAGCAATTTGGAATCTGCAAAATTAATTTCGTGTCCTGTTTCTTTCATGTGTTGGAAAAGAGAGGAAGTTTTTTCTTCTTTTTTGACGGCATTCTTGTGTTCTGCGATACGTGCATTTATTCGTCTGTTTGTTTGTCCAATGTACGTGGCTGGGCAGACTTTGCAGGGTATTTCATAGACCCCTTGGTTTTCCAGCTGGATTTTGTCTTTTGGGTTTCTGAGGATATTGGCTATTTTTTGGTTGGTGCAGAAGGCTGTTTTGATATTGTGTTTATGGAGGATTTTGCTGATTTTGTCTGTAGTGCCCTTGATATAAGGAAGGAGGGCCATGCCATTGTTTTCTTCTGTGTCTTGGTTTTTGGGGGGTGTTTCTTTTTGGATTAGCTTCGTAACCCTGTTTTTCTGGTATCCATTGGCGATTAACACATTTGAGAGATTCTGTAACTCAGTTGTCAAGTGGTCTTTGTCAGCCAGGCGTTTGGTTCTGGAGATGAGAGTCTTGGCTACGGAGTTTATTTGTGCAGGGTGGTGGTGTGATTGTGCATGTAAGTAGCGGTTGGTGTGTGTTTTTTTCCGGTAGATAGTGTGTCCTAGGGAGCCATCAGGTTTTTTGTAGATTAGGACGTCAAGAAAGGGGAGTTGGTTGTTGTCTTCTATTTCCATAGTGAATTGTATTTTGGGGTGTAGGCTGTTGAGATGTGTGAGGAAGCTATCTAGTTTTTCTTTCCCGTGTGGCCAAATTACAAACGTCGCACAGACACCCCGACTCTTACACGGGAAGACACCCGAAGACACCAAAACCTGCATTCCTGTACCCGTGAAAATCTACGAAAGCATATATAGTTATATATATAGTTATATATATTATATCTATAAATCACCAACATTAGCCAAATGTTTCTCACTGACTACTTTTCTAACTGCACATGATGGAAATCAGGTATGGAAAAGGAAACCCAAAATAGAGCAGGCATTCATTATTTGTGTAAGTGGCTGGGCTTTTGTAGCTTTTGTTATTGCATTATTTTGTATTTTTAAATGCTTTCCATGTATGCTATAAATTCAAAGTAATTTGGCTTTCTGGAATTTTTACATTGTCCTACTTGCCTGCCTGGTAGAGCAATTTGATAGGGATTGATTCATTCATAAGCACTGAGCATAATTAACTAATAACAATGTATGTGTGCCTGAGGTTGCTCATCTAATACAACAATGTTAATATAACAAAGGGGTTTCTTTTTGTCTAAATTAATAATAAGGACCCCCATATCTGAAAGATGCTAAATTGCATGTTAAATAGGAAAGAGGCAGGTGCTTCTTCTTTTTCTCCTACTTGTAAAATGCTTTTATATTAATTTACTTTTATATCACATTTAATTTTCAAGTTCTTATTGTGCTCATCTTCATTACAATTCAATGAAGTGGGTCACTGTTATTCATCTTCTGCAGCTGGGGAAATGTGGGTGAGGGCTGTCTCTTTCGTGTGATTTGCCCCAGGTCACGCCATGAATCTCTGGCAGAGACAAGACTTCAGATCTATCCAAGTGGCAATTTGCTACTCTAAACAGTGGGAGGGGGCTATTGCCTTTATGTCCTAGCAGGTCTATCTGGTCCATCACCCAGCTCTTCACAGTGGCCAGCCGGATGCATCTCGTATGAAGGAGTGGCCTTTGGTCTGATCCAGAGAGGCATTTTCTATGTTCTTATGCTCTTATTAGGGGCTACGGCCCTGCTCACATCGTTTGCAAACCCCACTGACATTCCCTCCACATTAACCCCCTAGAACTTCCCTTTCCTACCCGATGCAACTTTCAAGCTTGGTTGTCACCTTCCCAGCCCAATTTTGAAGCATCTCTCTTTTTCTGCAGTCCCACTTTGCACCCATTTTCACCTTCACTCACTGTTCAGGTCTCTCCCTGCCTAGTTCTGCCTGCACTTTTAGTGTCAGCTTCCTGTGTCTTCCTCCCCCTAAGCATCCTTCTGCCCAATTATGAAGCCACAATCCCCTCCTATTCTTCAGACCCTTTAATGCAGGCATAGGCAAACTTGGCCCTCCAGATGTTTTGGAACTACAACTCCCATCATCCCTGACCGCTGGTCCTGTTACCTAGGGGTGATGGGAGTGGTAGTCCCAAAACATCTGGAGAGCTGAGTTTGCCTATGCCTGCTTTAATGCTCCTCCTTTCATCTTCAGCACCATTCCCATGCCTCCTACTCCTTCATTTTTTGCAACATCATTTGCACCCCCATTTTCACCTTCACTGCCTTTCCCCCTCCCCCTTCCTTCTGACTCTTGTCTGTTTGCATGTCTCCTTCTCTCTCCTGTTGTATAGCCCTCTTTGCACGCACACACCTTTCACTTTTCACCTTTCACCCTCACCTCCTTTTTTCTACCTCTTCCTTCCTCCTTTTTGCAACTTTCCTTTGCACTAGGCCACCACTCATTCCCAATCTTAAAAGCAAGCCTGCCAATTAGCTTGTTCAGATAGAGGAGATTAAGTTCAATTGGTGTGTGTTCTATAGGAGTTTCCTTGTTAATAAAATATCTGCTCTAAGTTATGATGTTGAATCTGGAATTTCATGAAGATAACACATGGCACCAGGAGTGAAATACATTGTGGGAAGGTATTATGGGATATTTGAGGGTTCTGCATCCTTTGTCTCATATGAGGTAGCTGAGGAATGGAAGAGGAAGAGCCTTTTTTTTATCCCTTTCAGTGGAGAGACACTGATATGAAGCTTGGGGATTTAAATAATGACACCAAGCTGTTTAACAAGGACAAATAGTAGTGGTGAGTACAACTCAGAAGCTAACACAACAGAGTGTTTCCCAACTTCCTTCTCACTCTAATCAAATCTTGTTTTAAGCTGCCACTTCTCCCACTCCCATGTCCTCCCCTGCTCCCTCTACTGAAACCTCCACCATTGTTTAAAACCACCATTTTCTTCTCAGTCCTCTCCAACCCTACCTTCTTCTTCGCTTCCCTACTCTGAACTGACTTCACGTGACAAGGCAAATCCTCCCATGGGGCTGTGCTCTGATTTCATACTAATCCAATATTAGGATGTGGAACTACAATGGGGGCTGCGTGATGACAGCCTTACATTTCATATATATATATGAGAAAAAAATGTGCCGCAGCAGTTCTTATGAACAAAGGTGCTCAGCCAAATAAAGAGTGTTAGATGTGTGCCTTTAGAATCTCACTGCATATATTGAGCTTTTGTTAGAAATATGTGCCCCTCTGTTAGTTTTACTAAGAAACGTGAAATGTTTTCATTCTTAATCTTGGGAGACGCCACTATCTCCAGCTTTGAGATAAATCCTTGACCTTTCAGAGCCCAGGCAGCATGTGTTTTGCATTCACACTAATAGATGTTCCACATTGTAATGTCATTTGTAGGGTGTCATCTAATGTTGCGTTTCTTTTTGACAGATCTGAATAGCTTGATCTTTTCCTTGACATCTCCTCTGTGATTAAGTCAATGGCTAGAGTCATATCTGGAGCGCGAGCTTTATACATTTATTCACATTTGCTGCCAGCATATTAATGGGTGAGGTATTAAAGAGACATTGCCAGGTGGCATCAGGCCACAAACGTGGGGCTCCTCTCGTTAAGGGTTTGATGTATATATACAATGTAATGTCTTGCATACACAAATGACTGTAAAATGAGTAACAAATGCTTAAGTGCTGTACATGCACATTTGACAGGTGTACAAAAAGGGAATGAACATTTCTAATCATTTCTCTCCTGTAAGTTAAATCAGCTTTTTATAAAAAACAACACACACATAAAAAAATAAAAGCATGGCCTGGTTTAGCTAGTAATGAGAGCCTAGAACAGTGGTTCTCAAACTTTCCCCCACTTTGATAAAAAATTTGAAAACAAAAAGAAACAACTCCTAGCAGTGCTTGATTTCTAACACAGAACACAACTACTTTATAGTATGATCATGGGACAGCCAGAAAGTATAAAACATTGCAGCTACATAAGAACATGAATCATTCCCACACACTTGATGTTCTTGCTCTCATTTTGAAAAGGTATCTATCCATATTCTGCAAATGTTTTGATACTATATTACACTGAAATGTTTAAATGTTGCTGTTGCTGTTGTTTTTTGTTGTCCTTGAATCTTCCTGCCACACTTGCCATCCTCTCTTGTCACACCAGTGTGGCATGCCACACCCTTTGAGAACTACTGGCCCAGAATCTTAAAATGAAAGCTGGAAGATGCTGTAGGATCCCAATGTTGCAAAATTCTTGAAACTGTAGGTTCAGCAAACAAACCAATGTGTGGATCCCAGCCTTTATTACCGACACACTTGACTAGTACAGTGTTACTAGTATGTGACACACCAGCACTTTTATCAGTAGGATTTGTGACACAACACCCTACATGCCCATTTGGTTGATAGCTCTAGTATGGACTTGAAACTACCTAGAAAGGCCTTCTCCTTCATGTACTTTCTCTGTGTTAGCCAGCCTCATATAACCAACATGCTTAAGTCTAATTAATGCATGAAGGGGTTAATATCATCAAGTAAGATGTCATGCCAGGCTTAATGAGGTCACTTCCCCTTACCTTTGAAGGAAATAGGTAACCAAGCCAATCCCCCCCAGTCTAGTAGAGAAGCTCAACATGTGATGAGGGCTGGGTTGGTGGCTGCAAGCTCAGACCACATGACTCTCACAAGCCACTATTCAGTTACTTTACCAAAAATCTAAGAATTGTAACTAAGCCAAGATTTACTGTTTGTGCAACTTTCTGAAGCACGTAAACCTGACCTTTGAAGAGTTTGTAAGTACAGTGGTACCTCGGGTTAAGTACTTAATTTGTTCCGGAGGTCTGTACTTAACCTGAAACTGTTCTTAACCTGAAGCACCACTTTAGCTAATGGGGCTTCCTGGTGCTGCCGTGTTGCAGGAGCAAGATTTCTGCTCTCATCCTGAAGCAAAGTTCTTAACCTGAGGTAATATTTCTGGGTTAGCGGAGTCTGTAACCTGAAGCGTATGTAACCTGAAGCGTATGTAACCTGAGGTACCACTGTAAACTGCTTTTAACTTACCAAACAAACCATAGAGGGACACTTTGGAACTGACTTTAAAGGGCACATTTTAAGGTTTCCCAGCCTATATTTCCATGCATGTTTTGTGATTTTAAATCTCTGCCAGGGTTCTCTCACCAAAGAGTACTGGCCCCAAACTTGGATCTTGGCATCCGAGAATTCTCCTTTTGTATTTATTTCCCATCCCCTTGAACCATCACTTTCCTCATGCAGGGACTTGTGTTGACCAGCCTGGTTGTTGTTGTTTTTAAGGTGGCAAAGTCACCTTAAATCTAACCATGCAGCTCACTTCTGCATTCTGAAATGCTACTGACTCAGGGGAGGACCTTTTGTGAATATTTAAAGCAGCTCTTTGGAACTTCAACTATCTCTGTCTTTGTCATCAAGGAAGAAGGGGTAAACAAAGCCAATAATAAGTAGGGAAGCACATTAGATTTTTTTTTTAAAAAATCTGTCAGAATGGATCATCGTTGGCTCTTTAAATGTATGAATTTTAACTTCATGCCATTCCTTGTAAGATTCAGCTGTCTGCAACTGTGGCATTTGACTGTTCCTGGTGATGATGGGTGACCTTTCCTGAGGCTCTTTACTGTGTATATAGCACTGCTATGTGCAATCCATTTTGCTGCAGAGTGAGGTCTGTGAGGCTACTGAAAAAGTTTCCAGGGTTACCATATGACTCTTCCCCTCCATCTCCCTTTTAAAACTACAGCTGCACTCCAGAGCTAACGGAACATATGCAAGAGTTCATGCATGCATGTGCGTGTGTGTATGGACATAATTGAGTTTTATGATGCAGCAGCCCCAAGCAGTTTTGGAAAAAAATGTTTTGGAGAAAAAGAGAAACCCAATGTGGCTGGAAGCTGTTGTGAAAACCGCAGAAAAACCTTGATGTAGGCACATGCAGATCTGGGAATTGTGGTCAATATGTTCCAAGTAGGGGCAGGCTGGAATGTTCTCAGTATCCCCAAGCAGGAAATAGGATCAGTGCCGTGTGGACAGATAGATGAAATCTTTAGAGACACCAAGGTATGAGTTATGAAGGAACCCACTGTTACAGCTGAGAGGGCCTTCGAGCAGAGGTAAGCCACACAACATGTGTAGCGTGTGTCGGTGCTGTTTACTGATCCCATTTGCCCCACACAAATGGGGCCTGTCTTGCCTGCTTACTGGTGGAAATGACAAACTGGAAGCTGCTTCAGCCCTTTGTGTATAGATCTGGAGGTTGCCTTCAAGATTACAAAACGGGAAACAATTTATTTCAGATGCCCCTCTGCCATTAGGTCTACTATGAGCCCGCAGGAGACACGAACCAGCCTGTCACAGAGATCACTCTCCTCCTTTATCCTGAAAACAAAGTCAGCTTTTCTGCCGCAGTGGTGCTAAGCAACCAGCCCACAGCCCCAGCAGCCCTGTGTTAAGCCAGTGGCTCATTTAGCTTTGGCTGGAAGCAGTTAATGCCTTGTTACTTTTGTTCCAGGAGATGTGAGTCTTTCCCCACCCCCCACCATCTGAATTTAAAACAATCCCGCAATCAGTTTTGATCTACATAAAGTTGCATCTAATGCTAATAAAATATGACAAACCAATCTGAAGTCCTCACTTAATCAGGGCGCAAGTTACACGGACACCAATTTCAGTAGTAGCTCCTGGATTTAATGCTAATTCTGGACTACTAAGAGTTCATTATTATAAAAGTTTGCCTAATAACTTATTATCATAAACATTTGCATATCACCCTTCCTCAGGATAGCACCCACAGATGTGGGTTTCCCTCACAGTAACCTGGTGAGGAAGGCGAGGCTAAAAGAGAGAGACTGCCCCATGGTGAGCTTCATGATTGGGTCGGAATTTAAATTTAATGTTCCTTAGCCTATGTACACACCATACATGTAAAGCCCCCACAAGTATACTGGGAACTGTAGTTTACTCCCACAAAACTATAATTCCCAGCACAATTTCCGCTAAAGTTCCCAGGATTCTTGGGTGGAGAAATGTGCTTTAAATGTTTAGTGTGTTCTAGGGATTGAGGGGAGGAGAAATTTGATTTAGTTCACATTTAAAGGTGAATCCACCTCATTCAGTTTTCAAAACAATGTGTGAACTGAAACAGGACTATCCTTTGAAATCTGCATTTCTCTGAATTTTGTGATGCAGTTCTGTTGCCAAGCAATGTGTACAAAAATGCATAGATTGGGAGGAATTGCTTGCAAAAATGTGTGCGTTTGTCAAAACTGCATATTAAAAAGTATTCCTGGGGAGAAATTCACACTAAAATCTTGATGAATTTCCATGACGATTAAAGAAAACACCTGCAGAAATGTCAAGAGCTGAATTTAACATTGGAGAAATGAGAAACTGAGAGGACCAAAATTGACGGATTCACCTGTCCCTGGCGTGTACACAGTCTTGCTTAAAATTTAATCTGAAGACAATCATGCGGTGTTTGTCAGTGGCATAAAGATTCCAAAGACCTGTAGTTAGATTCCCTGTCCCCATAATTATTTCTGTGGATATCCTTGGCAAGAAGTACTGGAGAAAGTCTGTTTACCAGAGGGAATGATTTATTCTAGAGTGTTATTACTGATTAACGAAGTGCACTTGGCAGATTCAGATATACAGCAACCAAATGCCAATAGGATTTGGCAATACGGGCAAATATGTATTGATTGGCAGTCTTCTTCATCTCCTTTGTATAACAGCTGGTTGGAAGGAATACGTCTTGCAGGCAGAGAGAAATAAACTCATCTTTTCAGTATTCACATGGTCTAGGCAATCTGAGCCGCCATACTATAGGTTTCTTCCCTGTTGCAAAAATTGTGCAACTGACAGGAGTAGCTAGAGATGGTGTGTTGTTGTTGTTTAGTCGTTTAGTCCTGTCCGACTCTTCGTGACCCCATGGACCAGAGAATACCAGGCACTTCTGTCTTCCACTGCCTCCCACAGTTTGGTCAAACTCCGAGAACACTGTCCAACCATCTCGTCCTCTGTAGTCCCCTTCTCCTTGTGCCCTCCATCTTTCCCAACATCAGGGTCTTTTCCAGGGAGTCTTGTCTTCTCATGAGGTGGCCAAAGTATTGGAGCCTCAGCTTTACGATCTGTCCTTCCAGTGAGCACTCAGGGCTGATTTCCTTAAGAATGGAGAGGTTTGATCTACTTGCAGTCCATGGGACTCTCAAGAGAGATGGTGTATTAACTGCCTAAAACGCTGCATGGTGTGACTGGAGGAGTGTATATTTCTTCGTATTATTGAAGTTGTGTGGCCGAAGCAAGGCAAGGAGTTTCTCATGAGACTTGTTGTTATCATTTTCTTCATTTATAAGCATTTATCACCCACTTAATATTTCAAAACATCTCCAAGCAGTGTGAAATATATAAACAAGCAATATCATTGAAACAAAAATGCCACCTAAAACCAATAAAACAGTGGCAAAGAAAGCCTGATAAAATTTATCTAGCCTTCAACTGGCATCCAGACAAGTAGGCAAACTGGGACTGTATGTACTCAGTGTTTTATTTGCGTGTTCAGACCCAGAAACCTCCCCCCTAAATAAATTATCACATGAATCGAATTTTAGTTTTGGTTTTTGGCAGAATTTAGGCCACAACTTTATTGATTACAGAAAAGTGAGTGGTTGCATAGGCTCTGGTTCGACTAGCTCCCTGCACCCTTGCAGGCAGTGCTGACCCACGGCACCAGTATAGGTCAGCCAAGGGTGAACACCTGGGAAGGTGAAAAGCCGGGAACAGACTCTGTTTACCACCCAGATGCCCCCCTGGACTCAGGTACAGGCACAACCCCCTCACAGGGGTTGACCAAACCAGCTGAGTCCCTGGATTCCTTTAACGGAATACCCTTCACATAGGAATGGCGAGACCGCTCCCCCATCCCTATCACCTGAACCAGTGCGTATCCGCAACCTTAGAAGTTGTGATGATTTGCTACGCAGCAGGCAAAACCCAAATGGCAACAGCCAAGTGGGGAAATTCCTGCCGTGCCCCTGTCCCGATGACAGACGACACACGGCGGCATAACAAGGTCAAAGCACAATGCCCTCAAATTAGGGAGAGGTGGGCCCCATTGGTCAGATTGAACCCAACATTGAGGGACCCACCAATCGGGTGTTGTGGCTAACCAATCAAACCCACCCACAACACAGGGGGTCAGTCTCCAGGTCTCACTGCAACACGTGCCCTCTTTTATGGAGGATATGATTTAGGCATAGAGTGAAGCAGTGCAATGCAATATTAGCCCTTGCTATTTGTCAGGCCGTGTCAAGTGTCTGGATTGGCTAGGCCTAGCATATATACAGGAAGCTTGAAGAGCAGAATCTCAACCCTGTTGGTGGCTGCTAGTTCTAGTTTCCAGTTTCTGTCTGCTACATTGTGGTCAAACCCACCTTCAATCGAACTCAACCAGCCCAAATCCAAATTCAATAAATAAAATGTCTGTTAAAGATTATATTTTACGTTGCTGTCTCTCACCCATTTTGTCCTTACCTCAGTGGGAGAGGAGAAACTAGTTAACAAATGAATCAAAATGTTAACAAAGCATTATATGAACAGAGGTGAGAGGCTGAGTGATTATGACTGGTCCAAGATTACCTACCAAGCTTTCTGCATGAGTGGCAATTTGAACCTGGTTCTTACTACAGTAATTCTCCTCTGACTTCCTAACTATCAAACTGCACTGGCTTTAATCTATAGTACATCATAATGTATTTACAGTGGTACCTTGGTTCTCAAACGCCTTGGTACTCCAACACCTTGGTTATCAAATGCCAAAAACCTGAAAGTAAGTGTTCCGGTTTTCGAACGTTTTTCAGCAGCCAAACATCAGATGTGGCTGTCGGCTATTGTTTCTGGGGCGCCTGCACCAATCAGAAGCTGCGCCTTGGTTTTTGAACATTTCGGAAGTCAAACAGACTTCTGGAATGGATTAAGTTTGGTGCTTTTGTTTTTGCTATTTATTTTGCGTTTTTGTTTTTGAGGCTTTTCCAGTTAATTTGTTTTTGTGACTGTGTGGAACCCAGTTCAGCTACTGATTGATTGATTGATTGTGTGACTGCAGAAATGGATAAAAGCCCCCCCATCCAAACAATGACTATCATCACTGCAGGTAAGGGGAAATTTTTTTTTTTTTAGTTTTCTCATCTAAAAATACTGTATTATTTTTTTTATAGTACAGTACATTGATTGATTTCATTTTATGGATCAATGGTCTTGTTAGATAGTAAAATTCATGTTAAATTGCTGTTTTAGGGGTTGTTTTTAAAAGTCTTGAACGGATTAATCCATTTTGCATTACTTTCTATGGGAGCAAGCGCACCT
Source organism: Podarcis vaucheri (assembly GCF_965113315.1). Classification (NCBI taxonomy): domain Eukaryota; kingdom Metazoa; phylum Chordata; class Lepidosauria; order Squamata; family Lacertidae; genus Podarcis; species Podarcis vaucheri. The sequence continues at coordinate 94,140,796 of NC_138760.1, read as the reverse complement.
TGGTTTTGGAACGCTTTGGTTTTGGAACGGACTTCCAGAACGGATTAAGTTTGAGAACCTAGGTACCACTGTAGTTGTGACATCATTCTGGCACAGAACTCACAGTCACTATTTCTGAGAATTTCTCAGATTTACAGAATTCGGTGTATTCCTTTCGGATCTCAAAATGTAATTTATTGTTATGTGCTCCTCACTTCCCTGTTCAGTTTTAGAAGATGTACTACTGGACTTAGCTCCATTTGGATGAGAGCTCACTGGGAAAATATTTGCATTATTTACACATCTACAAGCAGAGGATAAAGGGGCAAAGAGACAATTCGACAGCAGATTCCCATGCTCCAGCTGTGCTCCAGGAATGCAAGAGGTGTGCAAAGTCATTTGTTTTATGGAAGCGGGTTGTCAACAAACTTGCGTGCACAGAGAGTTTTAACTTTCACATTCATATCTCTGGAGGCAAAGGCCAGGGTGCTTGAAATGGAGGGTCTGACAGACAGCTGCGTGCAACTGCAATCGTATTCCAATACAGATGTTTCTATTTCCGACTCAACAACAACTTATAATGTAAGAAGCTGGCACAAGCTACAGTCATTCCCAAACATGTTGTGCTTTCATGTCAAAGGCAAAAAAAAAATGATGGGGGTGTTATTAAATAGAACATACTGATATTTTGGCAAAAGGGTCTCTCTGTCCTCCTAACTGTGAAAATTAAGAATATCATTTCTTTCATTCTGTTATTTTAACACTAAACCCCTCAGACTCTTAAGAGATCAGAATTTCCCTCCCTGTTTTAAATAAATAGACTCCTGTTCATTTTGATCACCTAGTTCTCTAGGTACCTCTGAGAAAAAGCTTTTACCTCAGCCTCTGGAGAATCACTGTGGAAAATTACCTGTCAAGTCAAACTTTTTTTTTGCTACCCATTTACCTGAATCATTGATTATCCTAAAAAGCAGTTTTTCCCCCCTTTACATTATTTTAAAGCTAACTAGAGCTGCAAAATTATGGTAGGCTCAGCATTTAGTTACTAAGCATGGAGAACTTTGTTTGGTTTGCAAAGTGCCCCAATTTACACCTAAGAAACAGAACAGAGTGTAATTATTCTTTGGATTTCACACTTCTCTGAATTTTGCAATACAGTTCTTGGCTCATGAAAAGTACCAACATTTTTTAAAATATTATGTTTTGGTACAAAATATGCTTATAAATGTATATATTGTGATACATATATATGTTGTGATAAAACATGTATTGGCATTCCATTCACTTATGAATTTTTGTGTAGATTTTTTTTTAAAAAGGTTGCAGGTTAATACAGAAGTGGAACAGAATGGACTTATGAATAAGTGCATGCAAAATGACAAGGTCTGAAAATATACAGTGGTACCTCGGGTTAAGTACTTACTTCGTTCCGGAGGTCCGTACTTAACCTGGAACTGTTCTTAACCTGAAGCACCACTTTAGCTAATGGGGCCTCCTGCTGCTGCTACGCCGCCGGAGCACGATTTCTGTTCTCATCCTGAAGCAAAGTTCTTAACCCGAGGTACTATTTCTGGGTTAGCGGAGTCTGTAACCTGAAGCGTATTTAACCTGAAGCATATGTAACCTGAGGTACCACTGTACTGACTCCTGCACCCCTTCTCTTGACTCCTGGGGCACATCCACACTGCAACACAACTTGTTTCTTTTTGCTAAGCTGCCAGCTCGCAACACTTTCAATGCAGGTGAAACTGAGCTCTGCCTAATCATCAGCACTTCTGTTCTCCCACGGAGCATCCTGTCACAACATATCTGGGTGGAATATGTACCTCGCCGGGAACTCTACGCTTACCTTGTATACTAAGGGAGTATTTTCTACAGCATCAACCTTAGTATAATAGCAAGGGATGAGGAAATTATACAGCTGCTGGAATCTCCCACTGGGGTGCTTCTGTCTTATTCCCTGGCTCTGAGATTTGTGCTAATTTTCGAAGCACAAATCAATCTTGTAATCAACCTACTTTCGATATGAAACATTTTTCTAACATCATGATTAAAGCAATTTAAAGCATTGTGTGTGTTTGGGGGCACACATGGAACTCTTGCAAGAGCTGGCTTTTCCACACACACCCCCTCCGTCCCTTCATTGAAATGGATAGGGAAGCTGTGTGGGCAGAACAGTCTCCTGCTAAAAGACCACTGAGTAGGGTGAATAAATCCAGTGCTTTTTTTTTAAAAAAAAATGTTTATAGGTAGTACTCTCATTTTGACTCAAGAAAATCACTGGGAAAGGAAATTAAGCCACCATTGGAGGTGGTAACAACGAAACTGACCAATCACTGTGCTAGATTCCAACTCCTACTTCACACATTAAACGCTCGCTTCCGTCTGAGATTCAGGAAACACTGTGACAGGAAATGAGGCCGCCATCAAGGGTAGCAACAGAAATGATGATTCCCTTGCTATAGAAGAAACTAAACAAATTAAAAATTTTAGTTGCTTCCCCCGTTAGATTCACAAAATGTTTAGGGGTATGCGTCCCCCCAGGAAAAAAGCACTGACTAAATCTAACCAAAAACACCAGCAGTTTCTAATGCAGGTGTCTTCAAAACAGTCCACATAGAACTCCACTGTCCCCTCCAGTACAGGTGTATTTAGTTTTGATTTAAAAACAAAAAAATCTTGAAACTCATAATCTACCATGGCTGTAGCTCCAGCTGTGGTAGCTTGATAACTGTATAAACATAATGCAGGGGGAGGTTTGCTGAAGCGATGCTGGGAAATCCACTCCTTTGTTTCCTTAGGGCACAATCTGAACCCTAGATCCACTGGGATGAGTGAGTTAGGATGTGGTAGATTTCTCAAAGCTACCAGCATGAGTTTGACCAAACTGCGGGAGGCAGTGGAAGACAGGAGTGCCTGGCGTGCTCTGGTCCATGGGGTCACAAAGAGTCGGACACGACTAAACAACAGATTTCTGACTCAGCCAGCAGGTTCCTTGCTCAGCTGGACTACCCCACTGCAAGGCCAGAAATACAATGGTGTAACTCCCTCATTGTGGCTCACCTGGGGCTAAGTTGGCTGAGCGGAGGCTGGCAAAACTTATGCCAGCTGAAGCTTCTGAAAAACATGGTGAGGACCAGACTGGCGTTGTATCCTAACTCCATTCAGCTCCTTCACAAGTTCACAACCCAGTGGAACATATGCTGGCAAAAAGGTTAGAGTTAGTCAAGCTCTATTCTATAGGCTTGGTTTTCCCCACCTGGCAGTAGCCCTGCTTCTGAACAGAGTTTGGGTCGGGCGTGTTTTATGCCAGTTTAACTTCCCATTTGGCAGAGATGGGGAAGGTTTCCCCCAAAAAAGAGTCCCAAGGTTCCACTTGAAGCTATGCAAGCCTGCAAAACTGAATTGATTAGAGACACAACACAGCACCCGATAGATAGACAGATGATAGATATAGATAGATGATAGATAATTATTAGACCATATGTGTTATAGTTAATGACATCCCTATGAAACTGCTTCCAATCTCCAAAAACATACTGGCAAAAACCTGCTCGCAACAATAAATGCACCGATTTAAGCACACTTAAACTCAGTAATGTAGACCCATGTATTTCTCGAGGATCTTCTGGATTGCCAGTTCCTGGGGTATAACAATGGGAGAGGGCCATTGCCAGAGTGTGAAACGGGATGCTTGATTAGATATTCCTTTGATTTGATCTAATGCAGCTGCTTTGGTGATCTTGTTTGTGTGTGTATCTAATTGTCTACTTTGCATTTCCCAGTGTTAATTCAAACATGCAAGTATGACAGTGGTTTCATACCATACACTAGGGATACTTTGCAACTCCTCCCCACACCCAACTCATGTTTCCTGTTTTGACTTTTTTCGGAGCAGGACTTGAAATTCCATTATTTCAACCATCAGGTGAAGTGTTGCAGAGATCCAAACGAAATGTGACAACAGCAGTTCCTTCTGTTTAAATACAAGCACATGCAGAAAAAAGAGATTCCCATGGCTGAAAGTAATCTCAGGGAAAAGTACTTGCGAAGGTATAGCAGTGGGTGAGGTAGGGATGGGCGAATCTGTCAATTTTGTTTCTCTCAGTTTCTCATTTTTACAATCTCAAATCCAGTTCTTCACATTTCTGCAACAATTTGTTGTTGCTGTTATTTAAATTATTTGTGAAAATTCACCTGCATTTCAGTGTGAATTTCTCCTAAGAAACATATTTTTGATTGCATTGTTGACTAACGTACACATTTTGGCAAGTCATTTTCCTTAATACAGTGTATTGTTTTGTATGTTGCTTTCACTCATATACGCATTGATATACAATCTTTAAAACACCATGTGTAGTTCTGGGTGGAGAACTACATTGCAAAATTCGGGAAAGTGTCTAAGGGTAGTTGTAGTTTTTGTTCACTTCTTGTTTTGGGAAGCGCAGCTTAGGTACGGTAAATAGATCTTAAATACCTACTGAATCTAATTTCTCCCCGTCCCTTGGGAGAGGAAGAGTTCACCACTCCTCACCTATACGTCCTTTTGCTGTTACAATTGAGCTTTGCTGCCCTCTTTCTATACAGCTAGGCCAATTTTAAACATGGAACTGCCACCAACACATATCCTTTGCCCCTGAAACACACAATGGAGAGATGGAGAGAGTCAAGCAGCCGGCATCAAAAGCACAAATGTCCCCTTTTCTTGCATTGTGGGTCAGCAATATTTGATATCTCTGCTGTAACATTTCATCTGGGCAGAAGGCACACTGAGATTTGATGCCTGCATCTGGAAAACAAAATGAAGGGTTTCCGGTTTTTAAAAAACCTTTAGACAGTACACAGACACCTCCCCCACCCACACTGCAGTTGATACTCACTGGCAGCAAAATGACGTCTCTGCCACTGGTGCCCTGTGGTATTTTTACTCTGTGGAGAGAAGTTTCATCCTCGGGGGCCGTCAGGCTGGCACCGTCAGCTAGCATTATATCCCTGCAACACCCACTGGGAACTGAAAAGATATTAATGTATTCTCCTTGCTATTATCGTTCCCGAACTCTATCATTTTCTCAGCCACTTCCTTTGGGACTCTCCCACCACCGCTTTCTCTCTATAGTTAATGCCCTTCAGAGTTATACGCACATGTAAGGAGAGAAGACATTCCTCTTTAGGGAGGAAATCAATCTAGACCAGAGAAGCTGTGATTACACCTTAGTGCAAAACTGACCTGCTGTACCTAAAAAAGGAATTAGGAATGGGATTAAGGCTGTTCTACTTGCCCTGCTATCATTTATGCATCAATAGGAGTATAGCATCTAGATCAAGGGAAGTAATAGTGCCACTGTATTCTGCTCTAGTCAGACCTCACCTGGAGTACTGTGTCCAGTTCTGGGCACCACAATTCAAGAAGGACACTGACAAACTGGAACGTGTCCAGAGGAGGGCAACCAAAATGGTCAAAGGCCTGGAAACGATGCCTTATGAGGAACGGCTAAGGGAGCTGGGCATGTTTAGCCTGGAGAAGAGGAGGTTAAGGGGTGATATGATAGCCATGTTCAAATATATAAAAGGATGTCACATAGAGGAGGGAGAAAGGTTGTTTTCTGCTGCTCCAGAGAAGCGGACACGGAGCAATGGATCCAAACTACAAGAAAGAAGATTCCACCTAAACATTAGGAAGAACTTCCTGACAGTAAGAGCTGTTCGACAGTGGAATTTGCTGCCAAGGAGTGTGGTGGAGTCTCCTTTTTTGGAGGTCTTTAAGCAGAGGCTTGACAACCATATGTCAGGAGTGCTCTGATGGTGTTTCCTGCTTGGCAGGGGGTTGGACTCGATGGCCCTTGTGGTCTCTTCCAACTCTATGATTCTATGATTCTATAATACTCCCAAGTCTGAAACTGACTAAGTGGGAAAAGAGAACTAGGACGTACAATGACTTGCGCTTCCTGTTTCCTGTGCATATCTATCTTGACCTTTTCCCCAAATCCAGCTCTCAGCAAAATGTCCGACCTTGTCTGAATCAAACACTAAGAAATGCTATACAAAAAAATTGTGTTATTTCATTTTAATAAGTGCTAAACAACCATTCTTGCACACACACCATTTCCCATTTGTTCATTAGAATAAATGATGGGCCTTACTCTATGTTCCCTCACCGTCTGAGGTGAGGTGAGAGCGTTTTTCAGAGGTTGCCACCAGATCCTAGAATTCTCTCTCCTCGGAGGTTCATCTGCTTTCCTCCATTCTGCCCATCTGAGAGATGAAAAATAACCTCTTCTTTTAGAAAATCTTTGGTGAGAGGGCAATCCAATTGCCTATTATCTGGATGCTGATATTTAATATGTGGTTAGCGGTTTGGGTTTTTTAAAAATTAAGTCATTCGGTTGTATCAAACTAACTTTGATATTCAGAGCACAGAATTAAAACAATAGACTTAGGCATAGCCACTGATTTCAATTGGACTACTGGGATGAGGGTGGGACGCAGTGGTCTAAACCACTGAGCCTTTCAGGCTTGCTGATCAGAAGGTTGGCGGTTCAAATCCCACAACAGGGTGAGCTCTCATTGCTCTGTCCCAGCTCCTGCCTACCTAGCAGTTTAAAAGCAGACCAGTGCAAGTAGATAAATAGGTACCACTGTAGCAGGAAGGTAAATGGCGTTTCCGTGTGCTCTGGTTTCCATCACGGTGCTCCGTTGTGCCAGTAGAGGTTTAGTCATGTTGGCCACATGACCCAGAAAGCTATCTGTGGAGAAACGCTGGCTTCCTCATCCTGAAATGAGATGAGTGCTGCACCCCATGGTTGCCTTTGACTGGACTTAACCGAACAGGGGTCCTTTACCTTTTTTTAAACCGTACTCTGGATACAGCCTGTAACGTTGCTGTCTTGTTTCTTTAATGACATTTGAAATTTATTGTTGTTAACTTTTTGTGATTGAGTTGCTTGGCCATTTTGGTTTTGTTAGCCACCTTGGCCATTTTAGGTGGGAAAGTGGGATAAAAATACTGTTAATAAAACAGAACAGTATGAAATCTGTGGCAATAATATTAATAAGAAACCACCACTGGGATTTATAACAGGGACCCGTAGAAGAAGGAATGCAAAGAAGGCAATAGATATGTGTGACTAGGTGGAGGGGCGGACATGAGGTCATTCAGGATGCAGGTGTTCTGTCTGTTTCATTCCTATGGGCCAGTCCACCCACTTCCCTGTTTGGTTTCTGATGAGCCTTTGAATGGCCCCTTTGAGCAGACAACTTCTCATATATATTTTCAAGGTTTCCTCTTCAAGCTTAAAGTGGGAAGTGGCTTTGTGCTTGAGTGCTTTGTTTTGATTTTGATGGTTTGTTTGTTTTTTTTAAAAAAGGATTTTGAAAGGCTCAGCATATTCCATGCACACACAAAAATAAAAATAAAATAATGTCACTTACTTTCTGTATCCAGTGTAGGAGGGAAGAAAAGGAAAGAAAGAAGAGTGCAGTTTTAAGAACATTGTTTACAAACAGTTATGTGACCAGAAAGGTTAAACTCTGTGATAAATGACAAAATGTGGGAGAACTGTGAAATAAAAAACTGTGCTTGTTTAATTATGATTGCAGCATCTGGTTTCTTCTACAGTTTTGATTGAGAGTATATGCCATCAGCTGACGGGCAGAAGGAGCATGCATTGAAACTGTTGCAAAAATGGAGGGAGAAAGCCCTATTTTAGCAGTGCTTTCAATAAGAACTTTGATGTCACTCAACTGATATCATTGCAGTCTGTGGGAGAATTTCTTGAGAAATTTCCAAAGGTATCAGAAGCCCTCTCCACGGTAACTTGGAGCAGGGCTTTTAATGTGGCTGCGCCTGTTCTAGCATTCCTATTGAGAAGCGACAAGTGACAACTATCTGCAGAAACAGTTAAAGACATTCTTGTTGCAATGGGATTTCCCAGCTAGATGAAAGGGCCTTTGCCATGGGGTGGGAGGGGTGGTGTGGTAGGTCTACTATGCATTGCTTTTAAAATAATGATATCTTGCGATTGACAGGTGGGTTGCCCCTCCAGCCTGTCAGAGTTGGCCCATGCAGCAAATAATGATCTGGCACCCTGGGCCAACACGTTTCTCCACTTCTGGTATCTTGTGTCAGGAGTTAAATGAAATGGACAACTAGATGGGCCATGAGAGGGCAATAGATATCCACATGTAAGGAAATGCAATGGGAAGAAGTGAGGCAAGCAGTGTTGGAAAATTCTATTCCACCTTCAGGAGCAGACATGGGATTGTTACGTGTCACATGTCTGTTTACATTCCAGCACAGCTTGCTGGGAACTTCCGTTGTGTCTTTTGACTCTCTCTCTGAGGAGACGACAGAGAGACAACATGTTTTCTTTGTCCTGATTTATGCTTAATAAATCTGTAGCTTGTTAGTATGCTTCCACAAGCCTCACGCTTGTTCTGTTTGCGCAGTGTGCTCTGCTGATATAGTGTGCTCAGGCTTTGAAGTCTGAGTTGCTGATTTACGTAACACCAGAGATCGGGGGATTGTCATGGCTAGAAAGGCTGGCTTCTCAACCCCCGAAGGATGCCGACAAGCAGCTCCCAACTCTATTAGCTGTTTCTACTGCATGGTCCCAGATATAGTACACGAGAACACACCCAAATTCACCAATCAGCTTCATCCCACAATAGGACCATTAGTAGTATTGGAGAGCTAGAAAAGTAACAATGGTAGTAGAACTGGGCCTCATTGGCCTTTAGCCAGGAATAGGGAACCTGGGACCTTCCAGATGTTATTCAGCTCCCCATTGGTCCTCACTAGCATGTCTAATGATTCGGGACAATGAGAGTTCAGGGTTCAATAACACCTGGAGGGCCACAGATTCCCTACACCTGCCCTAAATGGTTTGGGACCCAAGGATTTGAAGGACTGTCCCTGTCCACTGAAATCTACTCTCCCTGCTTCAAGTATCCAAGTACTTTCAGAGGTAAGGTGAGTGCTGACAGGAAACTGGGCCTTCACAATTGTAGCATCCCATCTCCAGAATATGCTCTCCTGGGAATTCTCATTAGCACCATCTTTGCTTTCTGTTAGGCTTTTCTCCTGGGCTTTTTTGTGTGTGGAAGCAAAGGACTTCACAGCTGTCAGTCATCTGATGACACTGCGGACGAGTTACAAGTTCCAAAGATATCAGAAGCCTGCTCCACAATAACTTGAAGCAAGGCTTTCAGTGTGTCTGCCCCTGTTGTTTACTCCCAGATTTGGCTTTATGCTTTTATTCCACAGCTGTTTAAGTTTGCTATATTAATAGATTTTTGTTAGCATAGTTTTACATAACCCACCCTGGGTACTGAAAACTGGAACAGCAGGACACAAATTTCCTGTATAATTGAATAAAGAAACTGGGGCCCATGGGAGAAACGTGGGGAGCCCAGAGCTGTGAGTTTTAGCTGGGGCTCAGGCCAACTGCCTGGAAGACTTGACTGCTGCCATCATCTCTGTCACAGAAAGATAGCTATGTTTTTGAACACATGCACTCTTGTCACTGGCCACAAGAGTAAAATGAAACAGCAATTTAAAATTCTAACGGTTGTGTGCCTAGCGGTTAATTTGAGAACAAAGAAAGTTTCTGTATGAGCGATGTTAGCTGAATGACAGTTCTGTCAGCATTGTCTAGAGAGAAAAAATGAAGTCATGGCTTGGGTATCTTTTAGGAACAAGGTTTGCAAGAATATACAAATCTAGAGGTGGGGAATTGTTTTTGCTTTTTAAAAAGATTTCTGATGGTTTGAAAGAGAGACTCTATTTCCCACAGTGTACACACCCATGTTCCTTTTGTCCCACTGTCACTATTTCATCAAATAGATTTGGAGGGTTTAAAGGGGGGGGGGGAATGTACAAAAAACCCTATAAAACCTGATTACCAAGCTGAGGGTGGGAGGAATGTACAGTATATCTGAAGGCAGCAGCCCTGTTTAGGAAACTTTTTAATGACTGATGTTTTAATGTACTTTTAATCTTTGTTGGAAGCCGCCCAGAGTGGCTGAGGAAACCCAGCCAGATGGGCGGGGTACAAATAAATTATTATTATTATTATTATTATTATTATTATTATTATTATTATTATTAATTCCAAGCACATATTCCTCATTCAAACCTCTTTCAGCTGCTTTTAAAAAGATCTGCATCCAGCCTACTCCACAGACCAAATTTAACAACTGACAAATTAGGATCATTTCTCTCTTTCTCTCTGCTCTTAAGACTGCTCAGAACTTTTGCAAGGCAAATAACAGGTAAGGCGAAACAAAGTTTGATACTGAATTAGCTACTCTAGAAATGACTTTGAAAGGCAAATAGGCAGGCAGGGGGACACACTGACAGATCTCCTTGCATGCCAGTTCTCTGTGCTTCTCTTCAGGCCACATGACGAGGCAGGATGCACATTTGCATTCAGTCCCTGACCCAAACTTCCAATTGCTGGAGAGGGAAAGAAGTCAGGACAATTACATTCATTTGTCTGACTTGCTTTTACTGAAATCATTCAGACAAGGAAAATTGCATTACGTTGATTCTCTAAGGTATAATTTAGGCATGAGATGTTTACAATCAGGCCTCATTTGCATTAGTACAGAGGGAGGAAATATGGGTTTCTGTGGGATATTTCAATTGGTGGGTAATTTGCCAGTCTAAACACTAATGTTTACTTACATTGCTGCACTTAAGCAAATGATGGGCCAGATCCTGCATGTGTGAGTGAGTGCATGATTGAACAATGCCCATTAACCTTTGGGGTGGGGAAATAAAATAGTTTGCTGCAGAAAATAGTTTACTATGGAAGATATTTGTTGTAACAAACTGTTTACAAATGTCTAGGTTGAGCAGGTAACAAAGAAGCATGTCTACACAGGCAGGCAGCAGTCAATTTCCAAAGGAACATCACCACCAAGGAAACAGTTGCACCCCAGCACACACTCTGCACTGTATGTTTAGAACAGTCATGGCTTCCCTCAAAGAATCCTAAGGGCTGTAGTTTATTGAGGGTGCTGAGAGTTGTTTGGAGGCCCCTTGTCCCAGAGCTACAATTCCCAGAGTGGTTTAACAGTCATATCACCTTCCCAGGGAGCTCTAGGAGCAGATGGGCCACACACAGAGCCTGGTTGCTTTTTTCCAGCCAATTCACACACAAGATTGCCCTTTCCTGGCCAAATTCACATATTTTTGGCACAAGTTCTTTTTAATCATTTTGGACTAGATGGTTTCCCAGCACCTTCTCCCACTCCAGATATTAGACAATAACGGAGCTGCTGGTGGGACTATCACGACCATTTTATTAAATACAAGCTGTTTATAATCAGCTAGCAGATTTTACAAAAGCCAGTGGAGTAAGGGTGATAGTTTCACTTGGTCATGCAGAATAGCAGAATAGTGATGGCTTAAATGCCCATCTCCCCATTAAACAGCAGACTGGACTGATACCTGTGAATCACCCTGAGATCGTATGATGAAGGGCAGTATACAAATCTAATAAATAAAATAATAGTAGTAGTAGTAGTAGTAGTAGTAATAGTCATCATCATCATCATCATCATCATCATCATATCAAACCTTTCAAGTGCACATATTCAAATCTAGTTGAAGAGAAAATTGTGGGAGAGAGAGATGGAGAGCAGGAAAAGAACCCCAGATATTAAGAGGCTTTTTAGACCCACTTACACAATTATCGCTTATGTGCACAGGGGCTTGGAACGTAACCCGCACATAAGTATGGGGGTGCCTGTTCTTGAGAAGTGCATTTAAGCCTTGTGACTGCAACTCAATGGAAACCACACATTGTGCATGCTTCCCCACCGCAACATCTTTTTTTATTAGCTCCCGTCGGTTAACCCACCGAGTGAAGGATAAGGTGTGAATCAGAGTGTGGGTGTCCCGCTAGACAGGAGGAAACGTTTCTTTTCGGATGTTTGGGTGGAAAATACGGTGGCTAAATGTTGGGCCACTTAGGGAAGCATTTCTCAAACTGCTCTGTGGAGTCTTTGGAGTTCTATGAAGCAGCCCCAGGGGTTCCCACAAAGAAGAAAAATGTAATGGTGGGCAAGCGTGTGCAATGCGTTCTTTCCATTGAATTGCAGTCATGAGGCTGAAATGCACTGCTCAAGCAATTGTCCTGAGTTCGCCTCCATTCCTTCCCTTGATGCCCTTTCCAAGGGTTAAATCAATAGCAGCTGGTGGGGTGAGCATGTTGGCACAGCCTACCTGGCTTCTAAATGCTGTGCATCACTGCCAGTTACTGTCAGGAGGATGGGCGAGGCAGCAGGGAGTTTGGGGTGGTGAGGATGCAACAGTGGAGCCAGTCCAACTCTTCGGATGCTCCCTTTTCAGTATGTGGCAGTGACGTGTGGCTTTGAGGAGCCAGGTGAGCAACGCAGCCTTGCCCTTGCTGCCCCACTACTGGGTTAAATGTGCTGTTCAAATGTGCATTTGTCATGGGAATACCTCACCCCCTCTTAGCTTCTCCTTTCATGCTAGTGGAGAGATAAGAACTCTCTCTGATAAGAGCTGGAGCCTTAAGGGTGACAAACAAGGTGAAGGCTTCTCCCATCGACAGCAAAGTTTTTCAAAGTCTCAAAGTTGTTGTTTTTAAAAGCTGGCACTTTGTCTAGCTCTCCTTTACAGGCTCCCCCAATAATTGACACTTCCGGCTTTTAAAAAATAAATAATTTTGAGTTTGTTACAGCAAGTCCTGGAGTTATTTAAAACAAATACGCAGCAGCCTTTGGTGATCCTGGGAATTTGAGAGGAGGAGGATAGAAAGGATTTGGAAATGATTACCAGCTTGCAAATGTCCACAATTCTGCTTGGGGCCTGCAATTTAAACAAGCCATGAAGTCTAAGGGTCAAACTGGAAAGGGATGTTCGATGACTTACGGTACTTAGGGTTGTACATCAGACACCAGAATAAAATATAAAAAACCAAGTGCAGCCCCGAATCCCTGAGGTATTTTATTCAGTCACACATTCCTTCCCATTGATCCAAGATCAACAGGTTGATATCGCTGCAAAGACTTCACAGGTTTTTAAGACAACGAGAGCAGACAAAGAGAAACATATTATTATTTGCCGATATTCTTTACTGCTTTCAAGGAGTTAACTTAGAATCATAGAATCATAGAATCATAGAGTTGGAATAGACCACAAGGGCCATCGAGTCCAACCCCCTGCCAAGCAGGAAACACCATCAGAGCACTCCTGACATATGGTTGTCAAGCCTCTGCTTAAAGACCTCCAAAGAAGGAGACTCCACCACATTCCTTGGCAGCAAATTCCACTGTCGAACAGCTCTTACTGTCAGGAAGTTCTTCCTAATGTTTAGGTGGAATCTTCTTTCTTGTAATTTGGATCCATTGCTCCGTGTCCGCTTCTCTGGAGCAGCAGAAAACAACCTTTCTCCCTCCTCTATGTGACATCCTTTTATATATTTGAACACTTCTTAGCTCTCTCTCGGCTTTTTTCCTTACTTCCTCTTCTCAAGTTCTTGAGCATCATGTGGAAAGACAGGAAGTGTCCCAGAACTCTGAGGCATTCAAATTTGCTCCATCACTTGCTGTGGCCAAAGGAGAAAAATAGAATTACACTCTAAGTAGCCAGGCCATCAAAGAAGCCTCTTGAACACCATTGGTTGGGGCAGATTGTGAGATGAGACCAAACATAAAAGCTTCCAAATGAGGCTTTCTGAGGCCACTTCAACTGCTGCTACCTTCCCTCCTCCTCCTGTTATAGATTTGCATCACCTCTACCTCACCAGAGTCATCGCAGCCAGTTTTGTCATGCTTCAGTTGTCCCCTGACTTGGCACAGTCTGGATGGATCTGACAGAGAGAGGTAGGAAGAGGGAAAGGGTAGACTGCACACAGTTGTAGGTTACAACAGAAGGTGGCTGAGGCCTCAAAACATCGAAGACTCCTGGTTTAATCAACAGTGACATGAATGAGCCCAACAGAGCAACGTGGTAGGCAATGACTGTGACAAAACAGAAGGAATCTGATGAGAGTTGACTGAAGTTGGAAAGTTTGGAAAGGGAACACAGCTAAAATGGCAAAGCAAAACCACCTAGAGGCACCCCTGAAGGAAGGAAGCACTAGAATCTCAGCGGAATGAAGCTGGCCCTGATGAAAGCATGTTCTTGGTGACAGAATGCAAAAAGAACAGGATGAGAGATAAGATCTTGGGGACACCATGGGTCAGATCCAGGACTTTGGAAATATTGACACCTTTTTCAGTTCATGGCTCCATCTGCAACAGTTCTAATTTATGCCAGCTGCCAAGGTCTGTGGTGATGTTGACACTTCTCTGCTGGGACCTGACCTGAGGCCACTAACTAATATTTCATCAGTGGGATTTGGGCTGTAGCAGGTTTTGGTCTTTCTCAAGAAGGCTTTTCTTGAGAAGGAAGGATCACTGAGGTGTGGGAAAGAGACTCCAGGGCTCCTCGTTTGCCTGCACAGCCGGCCACCAAAATGTGTGTGTTTTCATAAGATAACCTCGAACACTCATTCTCATCTTTGCAGAATGTCTAGCATGACAGAAACATTAGTCAACATTAGAACAATGAGTTCAAACTGAAAAGGCCAAGGGAAGTTTTCCATGGTGGTGAAGAGAAGCCTGGTGCATATGGGTTGTTATAGCAGACTTCACTGGCCTGGTGTCCTCATACAACTCTTATCAGAGCCGGATGGGAGTTGTTAGTCGAAACATACAGAGCCCACCATGTTGGTGAAGACCGTGGCACAGGATTTTTTTTAAAAAAATATCGCATCGAATACCTGAAATTGTGCAGCCATATTTCTGCAACATATGAGAGTTTCTGAAAGGGCCCATCTCCCTTAGGAAACAGCTGCACTGTTTTAGGAATGCTCTTAGACTGTGTCTGTTATGTCCAGGAGGGCTTTGCATAGCTTTGGCAGATGCACCAACTCTGGTGTTTGCTGGTCATGGGTTATTATGCATACTTTGGTCACCTCCAGGATGCACTGTTTGTGGGGCTACCTTTGAAAAGTGTCCCAAGACTTCAGTTGATATCTAATGTGACCACTAGGTTACTAACTGGAGCTTGTCTGTTTGTGCATTTAATAACTTTGTTTTATCAGCTCCACTGGCTTCCAGTTTGTTTCTAAGTGCTGGTTTTAGCCTTAAAGTTTTGAAAGTTTGGGACCTAGATACCTGAAGGACAACCTCGACACAGTACACACCAGTGTTGAAGGCAGTCCCTGATGTAGGCCCCATCTGCATGTTGGAGGACACAAGGAAAAGGCTCTTTTCTGTGGTAGCACCAGGGTCATGGGACATTTTGCCCAAGGAAGTTTTACAAGCCCTTGCCCAGGCTCCAGTTACAAACTTTTAAATGATTATTTAGGATCACTTTCCAACAACTTGTTGCTTCTTGGTGGCTTGATGTTGTCATTTTTTAAAGTACCGTACAAGATTTTTGCTGCTCATTTTTCTGTGTCTTGCTGGTTTGTTTGTTTTATTGCTGTTTTAAGTTTATGTTTCTAATGGAATTTGTTAGCCGTCTACTTGGCTCCAGCGAGGAGCTGAGAGGCAGGATGGAGATGTTTTTGATAAATAACAAATAAATAAATAATGTGAGAAGGAAGTAGCAAGCCTGTTCAAAAAGCAGTACTTTCCTTCCTCCTGCTCCATCTACCCAGTCATTAGTACTCTAAAAAAATAATATAATGCAGGATTTTGCTCGTTTCTGTTTTCCCACCCACCCTTCCATTCAAGCAGTTCATCAGAAAATACGCTGTAGATTCAGAACATCAGCACAGTTATAAAACATGTGTTTGTGTTCCCAGAAAGAAAACTCTTGTTGTAACGTAAAAGAATGTGCTTCAAAAGTACTGCACAGTGCGAACGCAGACTCAGTTTAGATGTGAAGCTGGCTGTGTAAACGACAACAGGCCCTTACCCTTCAGGGACGGTTTCTTGCAACTGGGTAACTGCACCTAGTGACTGAAATCCATTTTAACTGATTTTAATTATGAATTATGAATTTTGAACTGCTATAACCCACCCTGGGACCTGCAGGTTAAGGGTGAGTGATGATGATGACGATGATGGTGATATAAAATAATACTTTCCAGCATATGCAACCACTCAGGCATATTCCCAACCATGGATCTCTGTTGTGATAACCCTACTTTTGCAACCACCTGTGACCCAGTTTAGATGTGATATGGAACCTGTCAGTTTAGGGAGGTTTTGTTTTGTTTTTTAACACAGCCATGTCTCAAGTGACCAAGTGAGGCTAGCACTTTTAGATCTGGGACAGGATATTACGAAGTCATTTTTTCAGAGCCTTTTAGTCACTGCCCTTCCTGAGCACCTGGAAAATGCTCTACTGTAGCGGAGCATATTCACTTCACAAAACACAATATTTTGAGTGACTCTAAGATTCCAAGAAAACAACCTGTTTACTTCCAGCTTAATGTATTGTTTCATGCTCTGGGCTTACTCCCCCCCCCATCTCTGATAGTCAAAACAGCTGCAACATTGGACCAGCCATTAGCACTGTTTATTAGAACAAATGGTTGTCAGTTGCTGTTAATTAAGTGGCAAGTTCAGGTATGAGGCATCCGTGTTTTGCTTTTGCTTTCACCACGATCAAATCTGAAAGGGCAGGCAGGCAGGCACCTTTCAGAAGATAGGTCATGTGTTTTCTTTTTGCCACTTGCAGCAACAGTGAATAATGGAGCACAAGATACGCTTGATCTTGGCACACAGCCACTTCAGAAACGCTTGGATGTTTATTGCTCTGTCTGCTGAAAGATCCTTACAACCACTTCATAAAACCATGGCAATGGAAATGCTTGTATTGACAGAGGCCTCTTGGGTTTTTGCACAGAATTCAAAAGAGCTGCCTCATTCAAATTCACTGCCTCATGTCCAGACTAAATATGCATGGCTTCAACTGAAAAGGGCTCCTCTCTGTAACATCTAGGAGAACTCACCTTTCGTGGTTGTGATGTCACAAAGTTGCTCTGCTCACGCTCCATGTCATGGGGAAATTATCATGATGTCAAAACACAAAATAGGTTATGTTAGATGTTACAGAGGGGAAGAGAGGAGCTAGATGTACACCTATCATTTTTAGTGGCCGCCAGCTGTTTGTCCTGACATCCATCTTGACTTTCATCATCATCATCTGGCCATGATAGCATTATGTAGAGGAAAGCAGATTGAAGGTGATGTAAAAATTGGAGTTTGGCTTTTGCTGGCCAACTCCCCATGGGACTCTGAGCCCCCCAAGTCCATGATCAGTCATAGAAGAATGGGTAGAGGCAGGATCCAGTGGAAAGCATGGCAGATATTTATTTTTCTGTTCCAACAGAGTTCCCTCTCCTCCTTCCAAGGAGGGAGAGACACTGACCAAAGGTGTGCAGGAACCTTTAAGACTTTTGACATTGTCCAACCCCCTTAGCCAAAGACCACCCCAAAATCATCATACATACATCACAGGAGGCGATCTACAGCAGAAATCCTGTCTGCCAGGATATCTAATAATGGTTGCTGATTGATTCCTGAATGCAGGTCACAGGCTCACCCTATTCATACACAAATATGCCCTTAAGACAGAATTTGTAAGTGAAAAGACAATGGGGAAGGCTTTCCCCATTTGCCTCCCTTACTGCAGAGGAATATTTGAGGTCATTGGGAGCGTCAAAATGGCTTCAGGATTGCTCTCCTCTACTATTTCAGCCAGAGGATTGGAGAAGATCAGTCTACATCCCAATCCCAAAGAAGGGCAGTGCCAAAGAATGCTCCAACTACCGCACAATTGCACTCATTTCACACGCTAGCAAGGTTATGCTTAAAATTCTACAAGGCAGGCTTAAGCAGTATGTGGACCGAGAACTCCCAGAAGTGCAAGCTGGATTTCGAAGGGGCAGAGGAACCAGAGACCAAATTGCAAACATGCGCTGGATTATGGAGAAAGCTAGTGAGTTCCAGAAAGACATCTACTTCTGCTTCATTGACTATGCAAAAGCCTTTGACTGTGTCGACCACAGCAAACTATGGCAAGTTCTTAAAGAAATGGGAGTGCCTGATCACCTCATCTGTCTCCTGAGAAATCTCTATGTGGGACAAGAAGCTAAAGTTAGAACTGGATATGGAACAACTGATTGGTTCAAAATTGGGAAAGGAGTACGGCAAGGCTGTATATTGTCTCCCTGCTTATTTAACTTATATGCAGAATTCATCATGCGAAAGGCTGGGCTGGATGAATCCCAAGCCGGAATTAAGATCACGGGAAGAAATATCAACAACCTCAGATACGCAGGTGACACAACCTTGATGGCAGAAAGTGAGGAGGAATAAAAAGACAGGTAGTCTCTAAAGATGGAAGATTACCAAAGACTTTCTTTGAAATGACTGAAAACATGGACTTGATTGACATTTGGAGAACAAAGAACCCTCTCGAGAGAGAGGGAACTTTCTTTTCTGAAGCTAAAATGACATGGACTAGAATTGACCAAATATGGGTTACTAGAGGGATGGCACCAAAGATAAAGAAAGTGGAAATCTGCCCAAAAACGTGCTCCGGCCACAATGCTGTAAGGATGGAGATGAAGTTAACAACAGCTGGTTCCTTCAGATGGAGGATGAATGACACCTTATTTAGAGATGAAGAAGTATACAAAAAGGCCCAAAAAACTTTGAGAGACTATTTTGAAATAAATATAAAGACTAACGTTGAAAAAAGAGTAATCTGGGATGCAAGTAAAGCTGTTATGCGAGGATTCTTGATACAACAAAATGCAATAAAGAAGAGAAGCCAAAATGAGAAAAAGGATAAGATTTTGGAAAAGATAAAAGAAGGGGAAAAGAAATTAAGATCTAAACCAAAGTCCCAAGAGATTTTGAGAGAAATTAAGTTATACCAGACACAATATATGGAATTAATGAATCAAGAAATAGAATGGAAAATTAAACAAATGAGACAAAAGACATTTGAATCAGCGGATAAATGTGGCAAACTATTGGCTTGGCAAATCAAGAAAAGACAAAAATTAAACACGGTTACAAATTTAGAAGTGGAAGGAAAGAACATCTATAACCCAAATGAAATTGGAAACTGCTTCCAGAGATATTTTAAACAATTATATTCACAAGGGCCGCAGAAAGAATTGGACATAGACGAATTTCTTAAGAAACATGGATTACAAAAAATTTCTCATCAAAGTGAAATAGCTTTGAACCAGAAAATAACTGAACAGGAGATAGAAGGTGCCATTCAAAACATGCAACTGGGCAAATCTCCAGGACCAGATGGGCTGACTTCCAGATACTACAAAGCTTTGAAGGAGTGGTTATTACAACCTCTGAAGGAAGTCTGCAATGAAATTTTAGAGGGGAAAAAGGCACCAGAATCGTGGAAAGAAGCTTATATTACACTCATACCGAAAACAGAGACTGAAAAGACTCAGCTTAAGAACTACCGCCCTATATCGTTACTTAATGTGGATTACAAAATCTTTGCTGACATTTTGGCTAAAAGGCTGAAGAAAGTATTGATGGAAGAGATTCATAAGGACCAAGCAGGCTTTCTCCCAGGAAGACATTTGTCAGACAATGTGAGGAATATAATAGATATTTTGGAAAAACTAGAAGTGAATATAAACACTAAAACAGTATTGATATTTGTGGATGCGGAGAAAGCTTTTGACAACATTTCTTGGAGTTTTATGAAGAAGAATCTACATGGGATGGGGGTAGGCCAAGGATTTGAGAATGGTATGGGTGCAATATATTCTGAACAAAAGGCTAAGCTAATTGTAAATAACGTGGTTACGGAAGAATTTAAAATAGAAAAAGGGACACGACAGGGGTGCCCAATTTCCCCATTGCTTTTTATATCGGTCCTGGAGGTCCTGCTAAACATGATTAGAAGGGACCAGCTGGTTAAAGGGGTACAGGTCGGAGCTAAACAGTACAAACTGAGATCATTGACAGATGACTTGGTACTTACATTACAAAAGCCAGACTCTAGTACTAAAAGAGTTTTAGAACTAATTCAAGAGTTTGGTCAAGTCGCAGGATTTAAACTGAACAAACTAAAAACTAAGGTATTAGAGAAAAATTTAACGGCTACTGAAAGGGAGAGGTTCCAGAATGAAACAGGTTTAACTGTGGTTAAGAAAGTGAAATACTTGGGGATTAACATGACAGCTAAAAATGTGAACTTATTTAAAGATAATTATGAGAAATGCTGGACAGAAGTAAAAAAAGATTTAGAAATATGGTCAAATTTGAAGCTTTCACTGCTAGGCCGCATTGGTGTGATTAAAATGAATGTATTGCCTAGAATGTTGTTTTTGTTTCAAACATTGCAAATTCTGGACAAGATGGATTGTTTCAAGAAGTGGCAGAAAGATATCTCGAAATTTGTCTGGCAGGGCAAGAAACCTAGAATAAAATTTAAGATTTTAACTGATGCAAAGGAAAGGGGGGGGGGATTTGCCCTGCCAGACTTTAAACTTTACTATGAATCAGCAGCCTTCTGCTGGTTGAAAGACTGGCTGCTTCTTGAGAACACAGACATTTTGGACCTAGAAGGTTTTAATAACATTTTTGGGTGGCATGCATATTTATGGTACGACAAGGTTAAAGCTCACAAAGCTTTTAAAAATCATATTGTCAGGAAATCATTATATAATGTCTGGATTAAATATAAAGATCTGCTGGAAAATAAAACCCCAAGGTGGCTGTCGCCAATGGAGGCAAAGGCGGTGAAAAAACTCAATATGGAGGCCAAATGGCCGAAATATTGGGAAATTTTGGAACAGGAAGGGGATAAACTGAAATTGCAGAGTTTTGAGAAATTAAAAGCTAAAGTGCGAGATTGGCTTCATTATTATCAAATAATGGAGGTTTACAAGTTGGACAGGAAAATTGGCTTCCAGGTGGAAAAATCAAAATTAGAAACAGAACTGTTAGAACCCAATACTAAGAACTTGTCAAGAATGTATAACTTGCTGTTGAAATGGAATACACAAGATGAAACAGTGAAATCAGCCATGATAAAGTGGGCACAAGATATTGGTCATAACATTATGTTTGCTGACTGGGAACAGTTGTGGACCACTGGTATGAAATTTACGGCATGTAATGCCTTAAAGGAAAATATTATGAAAATGATTTATAGGTGGTACATGGCTCCAGTCAAGCTTGCAAAAATTTACCACTTGTCTGATAATAAATGTTGGAAATGTAAAGAAACTGAAGGTACTTTTTTTCACCTTTGGTGGACATGCCCAAAGATTAAGGCTTTCTGGGAAATGATATATAATGAAATGAAAAAGGTATTTAAATATACCTTCCTTAAGAAACCAGAGGCCTTTCTCCTGGGCATTGTCGGCCAATTGGTGCCAAAGAAAGACAGAACATTCTTTATGTATGCTACAACAGCAGCAAGAATACTTATCACAAAGTATTGGAAGACACAAGATTTACCCACCTTGGAAGAATGGCAGATGAAGGTGATAGACTATATGGGATTGGCAGAAATGACTGGCAGAATCCGAGACCAGGGAAAAGAGACGGCGGAAGAAGATTGGAAGAAATTTAAGAACTATCTTAAGAAACATTGTAAAATTAATGAGTGTTAAAATGATGCGGCTTTAGTAAGTAAGTGGATTACAGCTGTAAAGATTAAGTTAAAAGAAAAGAAAGGTTAACAATTAGACAAAATTAAGGGTGAGGATTTGCTGAACTAAATATTTGAAATTGGAATGCAGAAAGGGGAGGTATGAGGAGGTCGGTGAAGTAAGTTTTAAGAAAATAAGGATTTGAAATTATACTTGTTTTTTCTTGTTTGTGTTTGTTTGTATTGTTGTGTTTGATTATATAATTTGTGAAACCTTAATAAATATCTTATAAAAAAAAGAAAGTGAGGAGGAATTAAAGAACCTTTTAATGAGGGTGAAAGAGGAGAGTGCAAAATATGGTCTGAAGCTCAACATCAAAAAAACGAAGATCATGGCCACTGGTCCCATCACCTCCTGGCAAATAGAAGGGGAAGAAATGGAGGCAGTGAGAGATTTTACTTTCTTGGGCTCCATGATCACTGCAGATGGTGACAGCAGTCACAAAATTTAAAGACGTCTGCTCCTTGGGAGAAAGGCGATGGCAAACATAGACAGCATCTTAAAAAGCAGAGACATCACCTTGCCAACAAAGGTCCGTATAGTTAAAGCCATGGTTTTCCCTGTAGTGATGTATGGAAGTGAGAACTGGACCATAAAGAAGGCTGATCGCCGAAGAATTGATGCTTTTGAATTATGGTGCTGGAGGAGACTCTTGAGAGTCCCATGGACTGCAAGAAGAACAAACCTCTCCATTCTTAAGGAAATCAGCCCTGAGTGCTCCCTGGAAGGACAGATCCTGAAGCTGAGGCTCCAATACTTTGGCCACCTCATGAGAAGAGAAGACTCCCTGGAAAAGACCCTGATGTTGGGAAAGATGGAGGGCACAAGGAGAAGGGGATGACAGAGGACAAGATGGTTGGACAGTGTTCTCGAAGCTACAAACATGAGTCTGACCAAACTGCGGGAGGCAGTGGAAGACAGGAGTGCCTGGCGTGCTGTGGTCCATGGGGTCATGAAGAGTCGGACACAACTAAACGACTAAACAACAACACTATTTCAGCCACATGGTTTATATATTTAGATATGTTAGCATTTATTAATATTTATTCTATATTTGAGACCTTAGAATTCTTATAACAAAAGTGAATCCAGATAAGACTGAATAATAGTCACTATTCCCTGATTAGCATGATAAGGAAGGGTGAAAGAAGATGCTCAGGAATGATGAAATTGAGTCTCTTCTTGTTAGTAAGATTCAAATTTCTCCTCAGCCTCTCTCACTGACTGGCTTTAGGCAAATGCAGTGTTCCTCAGCTGCAACCTCCCACTGCCTGCTTTACATGGTTGTTGTAACTAATGAGGAATTTTAAGAAGTTAGGAAAAAGTGTCCTAAAATACTAAATATTATTTAACTAGGGGTTGCACTCCCACTCACCAACCCCCTGCTGTTTGCTCACATTAGCCCCGTAGAGCTTGCTTTCCTCCTGAGCTTGCTTTTCACCTTCCCACCCCCATTTCTGAAGCCACGTCTCTCTTCTATTCTCCAGCCCTGCTTTGCACCCCCATTTTCACCTTCCCACCCATGCCCTCCTGGCCAGAGGGCACACCTCCTGCCACCACCATCTGACTCAGAGGTCCTCCAGGGAACTCATCCTCTACCTGCCCAGTCTTGCAAGGAAGCAGAGCCTACCACATGCCGGGCCTGACCAGGTGGAATAAATTGGCAGTAGCTCTCTGCAGGAACGGCTTCTTTTGAACTTGCTTTAGCAGGGTGCCCTTGGGGCTGCCTAAGGTCCTGTGGGCTCTTTGCTTGACGTTGGATTCTGACTGGGCATGGCCTACTTCCTTTGGAAGTACTTGTTCTGTTCTTTTCAGAAGCTGCACTGATGAAATGGAGCAACACCTTGGCTATCTAGCACCTGTACTGTAGAATTTCCCTCCAAATGTGACTCTTCTAGATCAGATTGAGGTGGTGACTTCCTTGTTGTTTTTTTGTTTAAAGAAAGTTGGTGCAGAGCTTCGTATATTCAGCAGGTCTTTTACAGAGGTAGACTGGAGGATGAGGCCTTGTTGATAAATGAGTTGGCATGTGTTTCCTGGAATTTGCTGGACAGTGGTTTTTCCCCCAAATTTTTATTTAAGAAAATACCTTGCTCTGTCACAGCCAATTTGTAGTTTATATGATATGATGTTTATTGGTATTGTAAACTGATATTGTTTTTAAGACTGCTTTTACTGTTGCTTTATTATGTTAGCTGCCCCGAGGGCTAGATGGAGACATGTTTAGTGGGGAAATAGATTTTAAAATACAGGAATGAATAAACATGTTTGTGCAGAATTCATGGCTGAATGGTTAAGACAATGGATTGGAAAATTAGAGCTCCAGAAGCAGGCTGATCATGACTTGAACTTAAATTTCAGACCCAAGAAAGTGCCGTGAGCAAAGTCAGAGAAGGGCATGAGAGTTCTTAGTTCAAATCGTTGCTGAGGCAGGAAGATAACTGAGTGGTCACAGGCCCCTCATTTTTTCCTCAGCCTCATCTACCTTTCGAGAGTCAGTGTGGTGTAGTGGTTAAGAGCGGTAGTCTCGTAATCTGGTGAACTGAGTTCGCTTCCCCGCTCCTCCACATGCAGCTGCTGGGTGACCTTGGGCCAGTCACACTTCTCTGAAGTCTCTCAGCCCCACTCACCTCACAGAGTGTTTGTTGTGGGGGAGGAAGGGAAAGGAGAATGTAAGCAGCTTTGAGACTCCTTAGGGTAGTGATAAAGCGGGATATCAAGTCCAAACTCTTCTTACCTCTGTGCTGAGGAGCCCTGGCTACGCCCGAAGCAAAACAGCAAACATGGTTCAGAGGCAAGAAAGGGATGTAGCGGAAGTGGTAGTACCATGATCCCTGTTTCCATTTCTTTCAATGGTATTTAGATGTTGCACCAAGTCCTGGGTGCCACTTAAGATTCAGTTCAAGGTCACCTCCCCTGTCCTTGGCTCCAAGCCCAACTGTTCTAAGACACAGACATTTAGGATGTGCCTGGTACTTGCCATTTGCCCAGTCAATATGGGGTTAATCGAAATATCTTGTGATTGCAGCACATTGTCCTTTGGGTGCTTCCTTCATTTCATTCTTCAATTCAGAATCATCCTGGGCTTTTTATTCAGGGGTTGGGGACAATAGCCATCTCCAACTCCTTGAAAGATTCTATCAACGGTGTCTCCAAAAAATTTTATACATCACTTGGGAAGACAGGCAAACTAATGCCAGTGATCCACTGGGTCTTCTGCTTTTTTTGTTGAACTTTATGAGACTTCTGTTGGAATCTACAAATTGATGCAATGAAGAGTATCTCTTATTTATTCAAAAGTACAGCCAGTTACGTCTTGTGTGTTTATAGTATTATAGTGTACTGGAAGAAGTAAAGATCACCAGTGTTGAAGCAATGATGCTTCAACAGCAACTTCACTGGACTGGTCATGTTGTGTGGATGCCTGATTATCGTCTTCCAAAGCAACTACTCTATTCTGACACAAGGGAGAAACATGCTAAGAGGAAGGCAAGCTTGGCAAACCCTCACTGTGATCAACTTCCGCCTGGAAACCTATGTCCCCACTGTGGAAGGACATGTGGATCCAGAATTGGCCTCCACACTCACTTACGGACTCATTGTTAAAACCGTGTTTATGGAAGACAATCTTACTCAGCTACGAGTGATCGCCAAAGAAGAAGAATGACACTCCAATTAATGAATAGTTTTTATGGACCGGTATTGCCACTTACAGTAACTCTCTGGAGAAGCGTGTCATGTTTGAGATTTCTATCATGTTTGACTCTGTGTCCTCATTGATGTACAGAGCAACGGTGCCTCCAGTATGCCCTTGTTTGTTTATTTGGTAAACTTAAGACCACTTCTCAGACAATAAATGCCTTCCAAAGCAAATCAATAAAATATTAAGACCATTTGAGGCATATACAAGCTCCTTCATTCAAAGATCAATAAGCAGCATCCCATGCCATAAAATAAATAATACAAACAGTAATAACTAGTCCAAGTACAGCAGAGACAAAGTCAGCCAAAGGCCTAGGTAAATAAGCAGTTGATGTCATATTTTGGGGTGCAGTGAGTTTGATAGTTAGAGTGCTTGTATGTACTGAGCATGCCTTCTTTCGGGTTGCCACATAATAAATTCCTGGCAGATACGGCAAGAGATCTTAATGTCCAGGCTTGTGCCAGTAGGAGAAGACACTCTGTGTGTTTAGGACTGTAAGCCATATAAGACTTCGTGTCAATAATGAGCACTTTGAACTTGGCTCAGTCGCATATAGGCAGTCTGTGCAACTGCTTCAGAACTGGTAGAGTCTCCCATTTCCCTGCCCTTCCTATAAAGTTCATATCCTGAGATAGCTGGTTACTGAAAGAATGGAGAAAGAGAGAGAGAGAGAGAAAATTCAGAGTACAAGCACCCAAAGTACGGATGTTTGCCCAAGCAAAACTCATTATGGAAATCCCATGATCTCTACTGAATCCAGAAAAATCAGAATTTCTTTCAAAAGGGAGTGTTGCTAACCATACTACATGTTTTCTGAAGGAAGCAAACCCACTGATCTGAATGCAGAGGTGCTGATTATTCTCCCCACAAATTGTCATTCCAACCCAATCAGCTTACTCAAGAGAAAGCCCCACTGATTTAAGCATAACATACTTCCAAGTAAGCATTGTACTGTAACCTGAGCCATACATATGGCTCATCCCTAACCCTGTTTCCTGCAAAGCAAATTCCAGTGTTTTTAATGGGACTTACTTCCAAGTAAATAGGCTTGCAGTCTTAAAGGAACAGTGCCCTGGTTCTTGCTAGAGTTCAGCAGGCAGGCAGATTACTTGGCAAAATGTCAAGGTTGATGACTGATAACACCCAGTCCTTTTAGAGTTAGGATATGACTCAGAGCCATGAGACTTCCTATGAGAATAAGAAAAATGGAGCAACAGAATCTAGTTTGCTTGGCTTTACTTTTGCAGCTGCTCCACTTGTTAAAATCCACCAGTGGCAATCTTCAGGTCGGTTAATATACAGTTCAGAATTTCTGCTTTAAGACTGTGTCCTCAATGAGTGAAGGTGTATTCTGATTTATTTTCTAATAGCAGTGCATCTTAAGAATCATATTCGAAAAAGCAGTAAGAAATGGCTGCACCAGTGTTTATGCTACTGCTATGATAGGCAAACAACAACAACAACATGCTGCAATGTTTTATCAGATGAAGTGTTAGATTTAATAAACTAAAGCTTCCGTTGATTAATCAATTAGACTATTTTTCTTCTGACTTGTTACTGTAACAGGGAATGAAATAGATGGACTTTAATACTAGGCTGTAAGTCATCTCAAGTTCCCTTAAGGTAAAGGTAAAGGGACCCCTGACCATTAGGTCCAGTCGTGACTGACTCTGGGGTTGCGGCGCTCATCTTGTTTATTGGCCGAGGGAGCCGGCGTACAGCTTCCGGGTCATGTGGCCAGCATGACTAAGCCACTTCTGGCAAACCAGAGCAGCGTACAGAAACGCTGTTCACCTCCCTGCTGGAGCGGTACCTATTTATCTACTTGCACTTTGATGTGCTTTCGAACTGCTAGGTTGGCAGGAGCAGGGACCGAACAACGAGAGCTCACCCTGTTGCGGGGATTCGAACCGCCGACCTTCTGATTGGCAAGCCCAAGAGGCTCAGTGGTTTAGACCACAGCTTATTATTTGCTTAATTAAAACATTTCTGTGCCACCTTTTTATTTCAAGTTCCCTATTGGTTCACAGTGATATAAATACATTCTGAATAAAATCAATACATTACAATAAATATAGTAAGCCAGATGATTACTACAAAGCTTGTTTTCAATGCCTGTGTGAACAAACAGGTTTTTAGTAAGCATCCTTCAACATTTCAAAAAGATACATGGTTTATCAAGTACAACATTATTAATGAAGTGTCAGCCACAGGGGTAAAAAAAGAAAGGCATTTACTGGAGTTAAAAACTGGTATGTATGTTCTTAAGTGATGCACGCCTGCGTCTTAAGATCTGTGACTGTGTGTGACTTATCTGTGGGAATAGACTGGGGTCGGTGGCAGAAGAGCAGACAGAAAATGGAACTGCAAAAAAGTTCAAGAAAAATATTGATTTATGTGGCATCCTCTAATCAGCTTAAGATGGTTTTGTGCAGGAAAGTGAGTTCAGTAGTAGCTGGAAACTAGAATGCAACTGTCTGATCAGGCTTTGTGTTGATTTGATCAAGGAAATAGGGGCATGTGCTTCAAGAATAGTGCCCAAAGTTAGATTTGGAGGGAATTCAATAATGTGTTTGGATGGCATGCATATTTATGGTATGATAAAGTAAAGGCCCATAAGCATTTAAAAACCATGTAATTAGGAAATCTCTGTACAATGTATGGATAAAATATAAAGATCTCTTAGAAAGGGAGACACCCAGATGGCTCTCGCCAATGGAAGCTAAATATGGATATCAAGTGGTTGAGATACTCAGATTTATTATTGGAAGATAAAGAAGGTTTTAAATTAAAACCATTTGATCAAATTAAAGATAAGATAAATTGGTTACATTATCACCAGATTAATGAACTGTACAAATTAGATAAGAAAAATGGTTTTGCTTCAGAAAAATCTAAGTTGAAAACGGAGTTGTTGGATTCTAAAGTTAAAAACTTGTCTAAAATGTACAATTTATTATTGGAGTGGCATACAAAGGATGAAGAAGAAGAAGAAGAAGAAGAAGAAGAAGAAGAAGAAGAAGAAGAAGAAGAAGAAGAAGGAGGAGGAGGAGGAGGAGGAGGATACAAAGGATGAACAAGTTAAATCAGTGATGATAGATTGGGCAAGAGATGTGGGACATAATATAATGTTTGAAGACTGGGAAAGACTGTGGAAGAAAGGGGTTAAGTTTACTGTATGTACGGTATTAAAGGAAAATATAATGAAAATGATCTATAGATGGTATTTAACTCCTGTAAAACTAGCAAAGATATACCACAATTGTGATAATTTATGCTGGAAATGTAAAGAAAAAGAAGGTACCGTCTATCATATGTGGTGGACTTGCCCCAAGGTGAAAGACTTGTGGGAGAAGATTTATAATGAATTGAAAATAATGTTGAAATATATATGTATTAAGAAACCAGAGGCTTTCTTCTTGGAATAGCAGGTTTGGAATTGGCCAAAAAAGATGTTAAGATATTTTTGTATGCCACAACTGCAGCAAGATTTTTGTTAGCGAAGAATTGGAAAACACAAGAAATACCAACAGTGGAAGCTTGGCAAATGAAAATGATGGATTTTTCGGAGCTAGCCGACCTGACGGGAAGAGTCCGTGACCAGAAGGAGGAGGATTACCAGGAGGAATGGATGAAATTTAAAGACTATTTAGTTAAATATGTTAAGTTAGCTTAATTGGAAGGCTTGCAAATATCAGATAGGCTTAGGATTTAAATATGTGATGTGATTAATTAATATGTTTAATGCCAAATTTGGAAGAAAGAAAGATGTTAAGTGATCAAGTTAATTTTATAAGAACATTGGTTTTGGAAAACTGTTAAAATGATATACGTTGAAATTCAACCAGGGGGATACGGGGAAGTCACTTAACAATGTTACTAAGATTGGTTTAAATAGTCTGAGATTTACGTTTGTTTGTGTATTTGTTTGTTTGTTTAAAAAAATTATTGGAAAATTAATAAAAAAATGGGGGGGGGAGAATAGTGCCCAAAGTTCATTCATTGGGGTAAAAATCCCCAAACAAACAGGGGGGATTTTTACCCCAATGAATGGAAGAAGACTGGAAAAAGTTTAAAGATTATTTACGGAAATATTGTAAAATTAATGAATGTTAGAAAAATTTTGAAATGAAGTTATATGGCTTTAGTAGAAATATTATAAGGAATTAAGTACAGATAGGTTAATAGAGTATTAAAGAAAAAAAATAAGGTTAGAATGAGTTAAGATAATTATAGGATTGAAAACAGAGGAGGATGGAAAGGAATTGCTGAAATAATTAACAGAAGTGGAACACAAAAAGGGAGGTGTGAGGAGGTTGTGGAAATAAGGGAATGAAAGAAGGGATAATGAAATTGATTGATTTATTTTATTGTCTTAATCTTGTTTTGTTAATTCGATGTGTTGTATTGTTTTTCTTTTTCTTTTTTTCTCTTCTTTTTTCTTTTAGTGTTTTTGGGAAAATAATAAATATTTTTTTTAAAAAAAAATCCCCGAACAAACAGCCCTTCATACACATTGTGGTTTGTGGAGAAAAAGTGTTGTGCGATTTTTGAATACTAATTGATTGATATTGGGATGAACTATCAGATTCTATGCATTATCCAGATGCATTTCTGAATGCTCAGGGGTATTTCACTAGCTCCATTCTCTATTGGTAGAACTACACATTACATGATTAAGCATGTTTGCCGAACACGCGTTTCCCAGATGATGTTTCCGGGGAGAGTGAGTTTAATGTCCCCGTCACCCATCATGCTTTCCCTAACGTGGTGGGGGGTGGGGTAAAATGTTAATGGAAAGTGAATGTACGTGGTAGTTGGTTAGTGGGAGAAGGGTTAAATATCTTCCCATTCACCCACTAATTTTCCTCTACAAATGGCTTCCCACCCTGCATTAATGTAATGTGCAGATCTGTGCTATTCTGCTTCTACGGGGGTGGGGGTCAAAGTGGCTGTTTCCATCAGTGCCCTTACTTTATGACAGTTGAAAACTCTATTCATTATTAGATCAAAAAGGTTTGTCCCAACTGCATGAAATTTAGCATGCGGAATCCAGCAGGTGCTATGAGCAGCAGGCCAAATTTCATTGGGGGTGGAGGAAATCGAATTAAAAAAAATACCCGAGAGAAATACCATTTTTAAATGTTCCTTTGATTTCCATCCCCCTTTTTTTGGCACATCCAAAATATACCTTCTGTTTCTCCTTTTGCTGCTTTAAAGAATTCAAGTATGGTGCAAGAATGGTGGGGAGGGGTTGAGTCTTGCCTTTTACAGCTTGGTGAAAATCCATTGTGTTGTGAGGTTTAAATCCAAGTAAGGGCAGCCATAGGCTTCTTAGCAGGAGGTGTCAGATAGACATGCCGGACACTAATAAATCAGTGTCAGATTCACTTTTCCCAGGGAGAGCACAGCCTCTTCAAAGCAGAAAGATGGCAAGCATAAAACCAAGGAGGTTTGCAGCAGCAGAATTTGGGAAGTGGTGTTGAGGACAAGTGTATGTACCATGGTTTTTGGTGCATGAGTGAAATTTTAAAAAGCCTCCATTTCTCTTAAATCAAAAGGTGTTTTGATCTGTGACTTCAGTATTCCCGTCTACACTTCTCTCATTTCACACAGGCAAGGAGCGATGACAAGAACATTATTATGAATTTCTGGTATTCATTTACTCCTTGCCCTCTTCTGCTCTAACCTGTGGTATAAAAATAGCAACAATTAAATGAAACTATATAATTTACCACACCTCTCCTGACATATTTTTTTTTTGAAAAAAGAAACCATAGAGTATTGAGTCCTGACTTTATATACTTTACATATCCAGGGGAGCAGGATGGTCAGTTTAAACCAATGGGGACCGAACAGGGATTGGCTCACATCAGATAGAAACAAACTGGAGTATTTCTCAGTTACCTCCAGAACAACAGAAGACAAGCGTTATCTGGAAAGGCTGATATATTTGCCTGATAAAAAAAAACAGCGGAGCCTCTAGGCAGCATTAATGGAGCCAATAGACAACCTTTGCACTAACAGATTGTAAATCAAGATGACTAAATCAGCCATCCACCTTTCGCTCTTGGACCCGATCCT
Source organism: Podarcis vaucheri (assembly GCF_965113315.1). NCBI lineage: Eukaryota > Metazoa > Chordata > Lepidosauria > Squamata > Lacertidae > Podarcis > Podarcis vaucheri. The sequence goes on along the minus strand of NC_138760.1, from coordinate 94,109,350 downwards.
GTAAGTCAAACGTAAAGCTCATTGAGTTCAGAGGTGCTTACTCCCAGGTAGACAGGGGTAGGATTTTGCTGCAAGAAACCAGCAAATGCCCCACTGAAACCAGTGTCACTTCCAAGTAAACAGAGAGCTAGGCTGTTAGTGTGAGAGGCCCCTTAGGGTCAAGCACACGAGATGTGTTTCTCCCCAAGGTATAGTGTGATAGAGTATAATGCGCCAGTTACTCTGGGAGTAGTGCAGTGTTACCTTAAGAGATCAAAGACCTTATTTTAAGTTTCTTTTAAGCCTGCAGTGGTGTAGCGTGGGTTGCTGTGCAGGGCTGTGCAGAGGGTGTGGGTGGGAGGGAAGCAGACAGAGTGCACATGCCTCAAGGCCTCCATGTCACCCAGGAGATTGCAGACGCAGAGATAAGAAAATAAGAGGTTGTCTGGAGATGTTACTTCCTGGTTCACATGGAAAAGCTGTCTTCAACAGAGCCCAGCGACAAAAGAGCACAGCTGTACCACAGCACCAGGTGTTGAAATTTTGTGCCCAGGGCAACTGCCCCAGTGACTCTACGGCTATACCACTGTTAATATGGGACAGGTAGAAAATACGGACTGCCCCTGGTAAACAGGATGGTTTCAACATATACCCTCTCATTGCTGCTTCTCTGCTTCCAATACAGTGGTACCTCGGGTTAAGTACTTGATTCGTTCCGAAAGTCCGTTCTTAACCTGAAACTGTTCTTAACCTGAAGCACCACTTTAGCTAATGGGGCCTCCCGCTACCGCCGCACGATTTCTGTTCTCATCCTGAAGCAAAGTTCTTAACCTGAGGTAATATTTCTGGGTTAGCGGAGTCTGTAACCTGAAGCGTATGTAGCCCGAGGTACCATTGTAGTTTCCTCCCAAAGCAGTCTCTCCTGCTAAAAGGAAGACATTGTGTTATTGCTACATACACTCAGGCCATGCCATGCCCTAATTTTTTTTTTTTTTTAGCTCCAGAGCCTAAATTCAACTAGGTCTCCCATGTTAATGAGCTAAATCTATTTAGTTTGAAACCTAATTATGGGGCTGGAAGTTGAGTCTTGCTCCGTTAGCTGTGAGGATTTTCCTTGCGTTTTCCTTGATATATAGGTTGCGTGTATGCTATGGAAGAGAAGGGAAGTGTCTTGTCTGAATTTTCCAGGACTTCCGGATACTATGTTTAAGAATCTAAACATCTGGGAGCAGCCTCCACAACAAACTAAAACAAAGCCAACAATAAACGGAAGCTAGCCTGGCTCAGCTTCAGAAACCTGGAAGTCCAGGTGGGGAGAACGCTCTCTGCATCCTGGTTCCATCTTTTAAGTCCTGGCCGGGGAGTTACTTAACCTCTTCACCGGTTGCAACAGAAACAAAACAAAAGCATGTTGGGTGGTAGGTAATCTGCCAGACATTTGGATGGGAGGTCTATTTTAAAATTCACCAAAGAATGAAAAACAACAAAGAAGGAAGTGAGTCATTGCCAAAACACACACACACTAATAAAGATGAGAAAACAACAATTTTATCTGGTATTTCAGCAGACAAGGGTACCACAGATGGAGGAATGGAAGCATGGCAAAGGGGGGAAATGTTAGATGAATATGTGACATCCCTGCCACCAAACTGCAATGCCCCCCTATGATGGAGCCTAAAGGAGTGACTGAATACCAGAAATATATATTTCTTATCAGAAGACGGCAAAAGTGTGCCTGACATGGCAGCTGAAAACCATTATGCTGATGGTATAAACACAGTTGAAGGGAATATAGGGGTGGCAGCACTGATTTGCCTATGGCGACGAGCGCGTCCTGCCCTGGCTACATCTCTTTCAAAAGCGCTAGCATTTTACTTCAGCAATGAAGAAGCAGCTGCCCTATCTCATTTATTCACCCTTAAACTCAGTCCACATTTGAAATGTAGAGGAGGGGAAGATCTTAAAAATAAGGATGGGTTATCACTGCAAGACCTGAAAACCATCCCAGAGACTTTGAAAGAAGTCGTCTCACTAGTGCGCTTTTGTTCCACTGAACTAGACAGCTGGTCAAATAGAAGATTCTGAAAGCTTTTTCCAAAAGTGTCCAAACAAATGCACTTCACTCACAGCAGGAATGGGAACCTGTGGCTCTTCAGATGTTGCTGGACTTCAACTCCCATCGCCCCTGATCATTGGCCCTGTTGACTGGGGCTGTTGGGATCTGGAGTCCAACATGTGGGGGACTGCAGGTTATCCACCTCTGACTTACACTTTAGCCATCAAAAGATATATAAAAATAAAAATATTGTACCGTAGCACCTTAGAGACCAGCTAAGTTTGTTCTTGGTATAAGCTTTTGTGTGCATAGAGTTGGTCTCTAAGGTGCTACTGGACATTTTTTATATACTGTATTTTTTGCTCTATAAAGACACACTTTTCCCCTCCTAAAAAGTAAGGGGAATTGTGTGTGCATCTTATGGAGCAAATGCAGGCTGCGCAGCTTTCCATCTCTGTGCAGTGTCCCTTCAGCAAAGCGGGAGGAGAAATGGAAGGGGCTCCGCTTCTCTTGCTGCTTTGCTGAAGGGGCGCTGTGCGGAGAGGGAAAGCTGCTCAGCGCCCCTTCAGTGAAGTGGCAGGAGAAACAGAGCCCCTGTGCTGGTCCAGGGGGGAGGTTACCGTGGGGCGAGGTCCAGGACCTGAGTTGAGGGTCAGCAGACAGTCCTCCTCGGGCGAAGTGGGGTCCACAGCGAGAAGCCGGGCAAGGACAGGAACTCTGGGGGAACAGGACTGGATGCTGGCCGAAACAACTCTTCAACGACGTTGCTCCCGCAACCTGGGACCAGGCTGACTGGCCTTTATCGTCTCTGAGGCCAGGGGCGGTCCCGGCCCCCAGGAGACCCGCCTCTCCTGGCCTTAAGGCGAGCACTCCTCCTGGGAGAAACCAGTTCCCTTCGCCTCTCTGCCCTGAGCCTCTGCAGTTCAGGAGAGGCTGAAGGGTTACTGGACCCAGGGGGAGACTCACCTGTAGGCACTGAGTCCTCAACCACCTCCGGAGCCAGAGTGGATTCACCTGGTGCCTGCTCCTGAGGATCCGGCACAGGTGCAGGCGCTTCAGAATTAAGGCCCTGCCCCAGTTCAGCCGGCCCTGGAGGTGGGGACTCCTGTGCAGGCTGGGATTCCTCCAGTTCAGCCTCTGAATCGGATTCCCAGGCCATCACAGCCCCTTCCATTTCTCCTCCCGCTTTGCTGGAGAGGTGCAGAGCAGAGAGAACATTTTTTTTCTTGTTCTCCTCCTCTAGAACTAGGTGTGTTTTATGGTCGCGTGCGTCTTATAGCGCAAAAAATACGGTATAGTGTATATATATATTTCGACTGTGTCAGACCAACACAGCTACCTACCTGAATTTAGCCATCTACACCCATCTTCCGTTGATGTTTTATATGAATGTACATGGGGTGGGAGAAGCATCGTGGTGTCCGGCTCTAACTCCCGCACGGGCTGCATATTCCATTGTACATCTGCAAGGCCTTTTTTCCCCTGCAGGGTTGACAGCTATATGGAACGATGCCTGCACACACAGACGTGCTGCAGACACGCAATGGGAGGTGAATATGGTGTGGCATGTGGGCAGAGTCTGCTGCCACAGTGCTGCCTCCCCCCCTACCACCATAGGTTTGCTCCGCATATGTCCAGCCTGAATGTAGGAAGAGGGACTGGTTTATTGCCCTGCTTTGAGCCACTTTGCAAATTGTGCCTTCCCTTTACAGAAAAGCCAAAGCAGGAACCTGATCTCTTCCATCCTGCTGCTTGTAAGTGTTTTGCCGTGGAAAGCCGTTTTGAACCGACGCCTTCTGAAGCCGGAAGTTCGGTTTTCTGAGACAATTATTGCTCTGGAATGCGTATGGAGAGTCATTCCCCTCTGACCTTTGATGATTGTGCTGCTTCGTTCAGCACTTTCTGGCAGGAAGAGCACCGGTGTGAAGCTTGTGGATTCAGCATGCCCATCTCCTCTTTCCTGACACTTGGGCTGGGATTGGTTCAGAATCACATGCCTTCTGCCCTAACCCCAGGAAGACATATCCATTAAATGCCTAGCAGTTGCAACTCTCTTTTGTTTTTCTTCTGTCCTGCAGATCTTTTGGAAACTGGAAAAGATCCATGCCAGACACAGGGCCAAACTAGACATGGCAGCCACAGTCCAGTTTCTGGAACTACATCTCTGCTCCATAGGTGGGCACTCCCTGGGCACTGCCCCATTCACATGAAAAGTTGGCAAGCAAAATAAGCAGGAGCAGCAGCCCCTAGCAGTAGTAATGTATCACATATATGATCATTGACAGTCATTAGTTAGCATGCTTTTGTGCTTATTTTATTAAATGTCTCATTTTCTGCTTCCTTCTGTTCACCTTAAATACATGTTAAGATGTGCCTTAGGAATTTGAAGTATCTGACCTGAGTCATCTTGATTCTTCTGTTGTTTAGTTCTATAGCTTTAGCAGTTGAATGATGAAAAGGGCACTCCTTTCAGGTCCCCTGGTTTGTAGTTCCAAAATTTAGGGTTGCCATATGTCCTCTTTTTCATGGGTATGTAAAATGAGAGTTGTCATAGTGATCCATAGTTAAAAGTTGGCAAATGTGTCCTCTTTTTTGATCTTCAGAATATGGCAACCCCACCTTTACTCACACCTGGGAAATATGCAGTAGTGGGAGCAGCAAAACTATACATTTATGTATAAGTATGGCTTTGTTTTAAAACTATTTCTGTAACTCTGCACTGAAAGTCTTTCCTGATTTGGGTCTTAATTGGAGAAAAAACAATTTGGCTTGATTAAACTAGGTACTGGCCTCCTAGGTACTGGAGACAGGGGGTAAAAAGTATTCCAGTTTCTCTCACATCAGTTATCCTCAGCCATTAGACATACGCACATTCTACTAAACATTGATTAATATTTTTATGAAGTATTTTTTAATATAAAATCCATTTTCAGTCAAGCATTTCACCTGTGAAAGTCAGTCTCAGTCTAACGTACCTTGCAGCATTGTTAAAAAGATAAATGAGGAAAAGATATATCATTATATGTACTCACACTGTGCTCTTAAAATACAGATTTATATGTGCCAGCTTCTTTGTAATATGTCTTTTGTGTCTGCATGATAATTTAAGAATGAATATTTTACATGCCATCGCTGAGGCCAAAGACTATTAGCACATATTGGCTTTGATAAATGCCTTGGCGTGCACGTCAAAGGTCTAATATTCCATGGAAAGTTGGTTTTCAGAACAATTGAGGTAAGTGGGTTCAGTGCCTCCAACGCTACAAAAATATTGGGCCTAAAGGGTCAGTTCCACCTCAGGAAAGCCAGCCTCCCATTGGCAGTACCATGGCACTGTTGGAGCAACCTACAAAGAGATATGAAGGGTTTTCCAGTGATTTTAAGTCTTGAGGAAATGAACAAGTGATACATCTATTGATGAGCTATACCATCAGGGGATCAAGACCAGGGACCCCATATTAAATACTTTCTAAATATCAGTGCCTGCCATCAGGAGTCAGCATCGCTGGATACTGGTCAAGGGCCTTCTCTGTAGCGGCGCCCGCCTTGTGGAACGCGCTCCCATCAGATCTCAAGGAAATAAACAACTATAGTGGTACCTTGGTTTATGAACTTAATCCGTTCCGGAAGTCCGTTCTTAAACCAAAGTGTTCTTAAACCAAGGCGTGCTTTCCCATAGCAGCGGGGGACTCAATTTACAAATGGAACACACTCAACAGGAAGCGGAACATGTTCTGCTTCCAAGGCAAAGTTCCCAAACCAAAACACCTTCTTCCGGGTTTGTAGAGTTCTTAATCCAAGTTGTTCATAAACTAAGCTGTTCTTAAACCAAGGTACCACTGCACCTGACTTTTAGAAGACATCTAAAGGCAGCCCCTGTTTGGGGAAGTTTTTAATGTTTGATGTTTTATTGTGTTTTTAATATTCTGACCAGAGTCTCCCAATCCTGCCCTTGTTCCTCTTGTTACTACTGTCACTTGCTGGGACACTCTGACACGGAGTAATGGATCCAAACTACAAGAAAGAAGATTCCACCTAAACATTAGGAAGAACTTCCTGACAGTAAGAGCTGTTCGACAGTGGAATTTGCTGCCAAGGAGTGTGGTGGAGTCTCCTACTTTGGAGGTCTTTAAGCAGAGGCTTGACAACCATATGTCAGGAGTGCTCTGATGGTGTTTCCTGCTTGGCAGGGGGTTGGACTCGATGGCCCTTGTGGTCTCTTCCAACTCTATGATTCTATGATTCTATGATTCTACATCCGGCACAGAGGGAGAGTGCCAGCAAGCAATGGGAGTGAACAGGAAGCAATAACCACAGTTGCTGCTGCCTCTGGTTCGCTACTCTGCCCCCTTTTCACTAGGAAGCAGTGGGGACTGGCAGGTGGAGAATATGGAAGGTTGCAAGGAGAAAGCCCACTGAGAGCATCTTGCCCAAGCTGGCTCTCCCCACAAAACCAGGAGCTTGCATTGCTACATATAGAAGATGAGTTCTTGAAGGCAAATCTAGGGTAGCCTTTTCCTGGACATGCAAGTTTTGTATGCGTAAGGAGTTTTGTTCAAATGTGCGCGTGTGCTGGGTGTGGGGGCAGCATTCTGCCTCCCCCACCTGCAGTGGTCTAGCCCAGCACCAGATACATCATGCAATGCTTCTACTCATTTGTTTCGGTTCTAATTTAGGATTTAAAGCATTCTCTGTCAGAGGCGACGTTGCACAAAGTTATGCGGACTGAGAGAGAATACAAGAAGGAAGGGGGCCATCCAGCTTAAGAATGCTGAATTGATGAATTTTCTCCTTTGCCTATAACTCAAAGTGAAAGATGAATAACCCTCCTAATTTGCACTTATTTGTAAGGCACCTGTTATTTGTAAATTGAAGCTCTGCGCAGGAGACCAGCAATTCATCGTGGACACCTTCCGTGAGATTAATTAAAGCGAAGGAAGCACGACAGCCTGTTTTAAAAATAAAAAAATATGATATGGAGCAACTTTGCCAGGTGTTTCTTCTTTAGAAAAACAGTGGGCATTGCGGCAACAGAGCTGGCAGTGCTGCTTTTGAGATGTTTTGTGTTTGTTCTTCCTCCACAATGCTGTCTTGACATTACAGCGACCTTGTGAGGAAGATTAGGGAGAGAGATAGTGACCCGATTAGCTTCATAGCCAAGGATTTGAACCTGCGTTGAAAGGTAAAGGTAAAGGGACCCCTGACCATTAGGTCCAGTCGCGGACGACTCTGGGGTTGCAGCGCTCATCTCGCTTTACTGGCCGAGGGAGCCGGCGTACAGCTTCCGGGTCATGTGGCCAGCATGACTAAGCCACTTCTGGTGAACCAGAGCAGTGCAAGGAAATGCCGTTTACCTTCCCACCGGAGTGGTACCTATTTATCTACTTGCACTTTAAAGTGCTTTCGAACTGCTAGGTTGGCAGGAGGAGGGACTGAGCAACGGGAGCTCACCCCGTCGTGGGGATTCGAACCGCCGACCTTCTGATCAGCAAGCCTTAGGCTCTGTGGTTTAACCACCCGCATCCTGAACCTGCATTACCCACATTCAAATCCACATCCCTAGTCGCCTCTAAATGGAACCATATATGAGAGTTCCTCGCTTTTATCTAAATCCTCAGGATTAACAAGGTTTGGGTTGGGGAAGTGCACCATGTGTTGAACATGCAGCAGCTGCTGCAAATGGCAGCCTCATGCCAAGTCTCCACACACACCATGCCAAATTCAACCTACCTAGTGCTCTGAGAAGAAGATAAGAGCAGCCCTGCAGGGTCAGGTCAATGGCCCATCTAGCCCAGTATCCTGTTCTCACACTGGCCAACCAGATGTCCATAGGAATTCCATAAGCAGAACCTGAGCACAACAGCACTCTGCCCACGTGCCTTTCCCAGCAACTGGTGTTCAAAGTCACCATGCCTCTTAATCTCAAGGTCATGAGTTCAAGCCCCAACGTTGGTCAAAAGATTCCTGCAATGCAGTGGGTTTGGACTAGATGACCCTCGTGGATCCTTCCAGCCCTACAGTTCTATGATGCTATGATGCATGTACCTGCATGCACGACTGCAAGGAGAAGCACAGTACCGCAGATGGAAAATCGTACCAGAGAATAGATGGAAGTCAAGTTAGAAAGGTTTTACCCCTCCTTTTCTGTACATTTGTGAGAATTAGGTCATGTCCTTACCTACTGCTCGAGCTGCTTGAGCTATTATTGCCAGTAATAAAACTCCCCCCCCCAAAAAAAAATGAACAAAAGAGCTAAGATTTTATGGTACTTTTTGCCTTATAATGCAGGAGTGATGAGGCTGGGATTTGGCAGCGCTGACATTGTTCCAGATCTCATGCCGTGTCCAGAAAGTAGAGATCGTTCAGTTCTGCGATTCAGATTCAGAGGTTTTTCCTGCAACGTAGCCAATGGAAAGTGATTGTGCATGCACCCAGGGAGTCACACTGGCCCAAGACATGCCCTCTTCGCTTCTGCTTGTGAAAATGAGAGACTTTGTCCAGCAGAGTGAATGGATGGTGTCCATATAGACATCCCTCCGAGGCCTCCCTGCTTGCCTTTTATGTGCCAAGTAAGTAGATAATCCCAGAAAATGCCTCTCCCTCAGTTTCATCAGGGCTTGGAAACAGTGGAGCAGCATTGCTTGGTGGATTGAGCCCAGCGTTCCTTTTGGATTCCACGAGCTCCTCAATGGCTGGGCCAGCTTTCATCTACTATCACAGAAACACACTGTCTCCTTAGAGATAAGATGGCTTCAGCTTCCAGCCCAAAGGGTCTGACTAGCAGGAGCTGAGCATTACTCAGGCTTTATCAATGGGACTCTTGTTTCGGGTATTATTCTTGATTCTCTCCCCCACCCCCTTGCCCCCGCCCCCATCAGAGTTGTAATCTCATGATGAGGTTACAGAGCTGAGCCGAGCCAAGTCAAGTCAAATCAGAGAACTTTCTTTTGTTGTCAGAATTATGGTGTGTGTGAGGAGCTTTTCCAGTGATGAAAGTCCTTAGGTCACAGCAGTGAAAGGGGATCTGTATCAGGAGGGGGAAATTAGCTCTGAAGTGAATAGAGATATTAGAAACCACCCCCCTTTCTAATCTCTAATATTGGTTCCCTTGGGGGCTTTTCTCTCTCTCTCTCTCTCTCTCTCTCTCTCTCTCTCTCTCTTTCTTTCTTTCTTTCTTTCTTTCTGGATAGGAATATATTGTGGTCATGGCTGTCCTATCAATGGCAGCAACTGCAGCCACCTTTCATTGCAGATGAAGGGTGCTTTCACGTATGGCACGAGCGCGTTTCAAGGGCCCCTGCATGCGGTGGTGATGCACCTGGGAAACCCAATTAGCTAGCCTGTACAGTCATCCTAAGAGCAGCCAGCTCCTTTGTGCTCTCGTCTCCCTCATTAATCATGTTCGCAAACGGCACAAGTCCAAGAGGGCCAGAGGTTCCCGGCTGCTTTTCAGCCGTACGTGGCGAAATGGTTTGAGGGGGGGAAATAAGGGCCAGAAGGGCTAAGAGAAAACATCCCCTGTGCCCCTTTGAAATGCCCTCCCGGCCATGAGAAGGACATGTGCAGGAAGGAGACTGTGTCTAACAGCCAAACTTCAAGAGGGGAGCGGGGTTGTTTTTTCCTGGGGAAAATTGCAGCGAATGGTAGCAGCACCGCTTTTGAAGTGCTTATGGCTGTGGCAATGCTTCTAATAGTTGAGAACTTAAAAGTGGGGAAAGGCTCATTTTTCAGAAGCCAGCGACAGCAGCTGAAAAATACATTTCGGTGCTGATGGTCAGGAAAACCTGCTGAAGAATTCAAAGGCATGTTCACATTGGAGCTGGATCTCAATTGGAATCCGTGTTTCCCCCCGTTCAGATTTGACCTCCTCATTATTATTCTTTTATTACTATTTATTAAATTTTTATACCGCCCTGATGATGAAGGTTTGGAGTGGCATTTTAAAATTTATTGGATTATCCCCGGATGAGAAAAATCTGGATTTACAGGGGAGAACCATCATGATAGGAGTTGTTTATGCAGGCAATACTACTTAAATGGGAATGCAAACCCTTTCAGTTACCCACTAAACTCAGGCGTGGACAAGCCCGGAGTGTGCTTGTTGCTCCTACCCTTACAAACACCCCTCACACAACCTATTTTTTTGGGAGGGAGAAGCTACATTCAAGGGCAGAATATGCAGTTCAGTTTTCTGGTTCAGTTTGCATTCCAACCCCCCCTCCCCTTCTTTTCAATATGGAAATAAAAACCACTGTGGTAAAAATAATAATAACAACAGAAACCAATGGATTTATTGTGAAATTTTATGTCTTGGATGCCCCCCCCCCTTTTGCATACATTTTGCAATTTCTCATAAGTTGATCCACATCAAGCGGTCCTAAAGTAGCATTGCCATGGGCGGGCTCTGTTTGGCCTGCATTGCAAGCTCTCACCACAGCTTCTTATCTCTCTCTCAGCCCACCCCCCTCACAACAGACCACCAAATTTGCTTGGGGCAGGGGAAGGCAGGGCCAGCAATTGTGGGGAGGGGATGGGCAAAAGCGCAATCTTTTGCCTGTGCATGGAATGCATGCCCAAAGGCCTGGACTGCGTACCTTTATGGCAGGTATGGGGACACTGGAATCCCTCACTGGAAGCTCTCAGGCAAGACACAAAGGTGACAGCCACCCTCTGTTTTCTGTACTTCAAAGGATCTGGCATTCAGAAGGATACTACCTTTGCATGTGTCTATTTAGCTAGAAATATACACCTCCTTCTGTATAATTTATTTACAGGATCTAAGCCCCCAAACTGTTCCTTCGCCACTAGACCACAATCCCTCTTTGATACAGATGCATATGGTTTATATGCTAGGAAAGGTCATCAGCCCCAAGTCTTTTTCTTTCTTGAACAAGACAAAAAATAAAATAAAACCCAGCCTCTTCTGAGAGCCTGCCCTTTGATCATATTTCTGCTAATTATGCCCTATTTTATAAAGCAGGCAAGAAAAGCTACGAGCTGATCCTGCTCAAGTCATGATTAATTTACATGTAACTAGATGCGCGAGAATGTCGATGCTCACGCCCTCATGCAACCCACAGAAGGCCATGCAATGCAATACAGGATGACAATGCCCATATTCAAAAGGCACATTTTCAATGTGCGTTTGATTTAAATCCATGGCTCCTAATCCAACAAGCGATGAATGAGTGACAGCTTGCTTCTGCATGGCGATCTTAGCTAGGCTGAGATACTGGGAATGGTTTAGAGGCAACTTTCATAGTGAAAGTGCACGAAACATAGTGCCCCAACTGTTCTTTCAGTGATGCCACTACATCTAGCCCTGGAAATGATAAATCAGTGGCTAAGCACAGTGGATAATTTCATTTGCATGGATAGCAGGCAAAAAAATAATTCACGCTGCAGGTGTGTGTGTTGAGCCTTGACTGTTGAATTCAGACTCCACACAGGTGTTTGCAACTTGATTTATTTACAAGGTTGTATGCAGCTCCTTGGCAGGCTCCGAAGTTAGCCTTGCACATGTTTTCGTCTAGCGAGAGCCTGGAGGCTGGGCTCTGCTTAAGAGGACAGAGCACAATTCAATCACTTTGCTGGAACAACATGGCGTAGATATTGTTGTTGTTGTTTAGTCGTTTAATCGTGTCCGACTCTTCGTGACCCCATGGACCAGAGCATGCCAGGCACTCCTGTCCTCCCCTTCCTCCTGCAGTTTGGTCAAACTTATGCTGGTAGCTTCGAGAACACTGTCCAACCACCTCGTCCTCTGTAGTCCCCTTCTCCTTGTGCCCTCAATCTTTCCCAACATCATGAGGTGGCCAAAGTATTGGAGCCTCAGCTTCATGATCTGTCTTTCCAGTGAGGACTCAGGGCTCATTTCCTTAAGAATGGATAGGTCTGATCTTCTTGCAGTCCATGGGACTCTCAAGAGTCTCCTCCAGCATCATAATTCAAAAGCATCAATTCTTCGGCGATCAGCCTTCTTTATGGTCCAGCTCTCACTTCCATACATCACTACTGGGAAAACCATAGTTTTAACTATACGGACCTTTGTTGGCAAGGTGATGTCTCTGCTTTTTAAGATGCTGTCTAGGTTTGTCATTGCTTTTCTCCCAAGAAGCAGGCGTCTTTTAATCTGCAGTGATCATGGAGCCCAAGAAAGTAAAATCTCTCACTGCCTCCATTTCTTCCCCTTCTATTTGCCAGGAGGTGATGGGACCACTGGCCATGATCTTCGTTTTTTTGATGTTGAGCTTCAAACCACATTTAGAGATTACAAAGGGCTAAAGAAAGGGAGCGGGGAGTTCAGGAACACAAGCTCTGTAGGTTATTATTTCTACATAGCCCAGCTACAATTTATATTTTACTGTCTTGTTAGCAAGCCCGTGGACTAGAGGAGCACAGAGCTTTGAGAATGGTCTGTTCACCTCCTTAGCTCAGGAACTTCAGATTTCCTGTGGAACCCTCTTACCACAAACACACTCAGCATTTAAAAACAATTTAGTCACCTGCCTCTTGCTTATTATGTAGTTTATATTCCTTTTACCCTTGGGGAAGAACGTCGAGCTTCCAAAACGTGGAACGGCTTAGGCAGAGATATGGATTCTACCATACGCAAACAATGCATTTCACGGATAGGCTTATCAGGAAGGCATAAGAGTGTAAAATGGCCTCTCCACCAAAGCCTGCAGGCCAGGCTTTGCAGAATATAAGAAAGAATGTGGGGCGGAAAAGCTGACTGCCTCCAAGAGCTCTTTGGGATCAGAGATGGGAGAGCCCAAAGGGGCTGCATTCAGCTCTTGGCAGGCTTATAGCTGAGGAGAGTCAGAACTCCAAGCTGAGCTGTAAAGAGAAACGTAAATGAATAAATATTTGGGAAGGGCACCAGATTTGGAGTCAAAAACTCTGTTAGCACCATAATAAACAAACAAAGATGATCCACCAGCAGCTGCAAGTGGAACTTCTGCAAAACAAGAATGTGGGGAGCAATATATGTGGGGTACCTGTGGACCTTTAGCTGTTCTAGGAAGCTGTCAGACCCTTGATCACGGCAGCTCAGCATTGTTGTCGGCCCACAACTCCCATCACCCCTGATCATTGGGCATGCTGGCAGGGGTCTAACAGTATCCAGATGACACCATGTCAGCTATTCTTGGGACTGTGTGGCCTAATGGATAAGGAATTAGGATCAGAAGATTGGGGGTTTGAGACCCTCCGTGGTCAATACATTTTGTATAAGATGGATAGCTCACTTGGTTAGAGCATGGTGCTGGTAATGATAAGGTTGCAGGTTCAATCCCTGTATAGGACAGTTGCATATTCCTGCATTGCAGGGGGTTGGACTCAACCTGTGGGTCCCCAGATGTTGTTGGACTACAGCTCCCATCATCCCTGAGCTCTGGCCTTGCTAGCTGGGGGTGATGGGAGTTGTAGTTCAACAACATCTGGGGACCCACAGGTTGAGAAAGGCTGGACTAGATGATCCTCAGAGTCCTTTCCGACTCTGCAATTCTAGGATTCTGTGCACTGACTGGCAGCAGCTCTCCAGTGTTTCAGACAAGCACTGGCACCTGCAATAGCACTGGGGATCTTTGGCATGCAAAGTACATGCTCTACCCCTGAGCTACAGTCATGTAGAAAACGTATGGAGAAGTTTATAGGCAACAGCCACAATACACTTTGCTCTGTGCTGTGCTGACAACTATGCAGTGAGAAAAAGACAGCATGGGACAGGGCATTTTGGGAAGAACTAACGACACAGGTCCAAAGTACCTGAAGGAAATAAATGTATGTCCTGCCGCTTCCTTTTTATTGTGTATACTTCCTAAGCGGACACCCACAAACTTGCTGCACACGCAAACTTTTATGTGCTGCAGTCAACAAATACTCCCACACCCATTAGAAAATGTGATCATTAGTTTTAGCAGATGGGTAGTTTGGGGGAAGAGGAAGGACAAGGAAATACCTGACAAAAAAGAAGCATGTGGTTTCAGGGATGGTGGGAAAAGTGCTGAGCACCATTACACCAACACGTGTTGCCCCTTAGGGTATCAAGTGCTCTCTTTAGACAGAGTCAGGCGGCCACCTCAGGCAGCTGTCTGAGGGTGTTGTCAAAGGGCAGCAGGTGGTTAGGTTTTTTCATTTTTCGTTGTTGCATTTTAACTGCCCTGAAAAGACACTTGGGGATTTTCTGCCTCAGATGCCCAAATACAGTGATGCCCCGCAAGACGAACGCCTCGCGAGACGAAAAACTTGCAAAACGAAAGGTTTTTTCGTTTTCGAGTTGCCTCGCAAGACGAATTTCCCTATGGGCTTACTTCGCAAAACGAAGCTTGCCCCGCAAGCTCTGGGGACAGCGGGAAGCGCAGCGCGTCTTCCCCGCTGTCCCCGGACCTGGGGCTGCGGGGAGAAGATCGCTTCTCCCTGCCGCCCCTTGCTTCAAAAGAGGTCCGGGGACAGAGGGGAAGCGCCGCTCTGTCCCCTCTTTTGAAGCAAGACAGTCTCCATAGGAACGCATTGATTGATTTTCAATGCATTCCTATGGGAAACTGTGCTTCGCAAGACGAAAAACTCGCAAGAAGAAAAAACTTGCGGAACGAATTAATTTCGTCTTGCGAGGCACCACTGTAATTTGGTCTGCTTCAGATAGGATGCACTGTGACTCAGTTGTGGTGGCTGGGTATCGTTTGCTCTTCTGCCTCAGGCAGCAAAATGCCCTGGGCTGGCCCTGTCTCAGAATTAAGGCAACCCGTTTTATAACTTTCTAATGTATAGTGTAAGATGTACCTTTATTAGGTGCCACACTCAGGTCTTCTTTGCCCATTAGTGTTTCCAGCATATTTTTCGGAACACCCATTGTGTGGCCTAGTTTCACAATAACCGCCACTTCTGAGGGTGTGTGGGAAATAATGTACTTCCTGCCCCATCTCTCTTCCACTCCCAGACCAGACATCAGCTTGCTACACTACTGCACTGGAAAACCTCCTTGAGTTCTGGTGGCTGGGTGGAAATGGCCTAGGGATGTTGGTTTTTTTGCTCCCACATGCTGTGGGGCACATCCCTGCCCAGCCAATCAACAGGAAGCAGAGTTTCCAGACATGTTTGGAGAAGTGCGAAGATGGCAGGACCTGTGGAAACAAGATGTTTGGATAACTAATGGGTCAAGGCTAGAAATGTAATCTTTAGTCTCACAGCTCCTGCATCCAGAGGAAGAGCATGTTATAAACAAGGAGGAATGGCTCTGCCGGGGAATTTGGATTTGCTCGGGTGTGCCCGGATAGAAACAGAGGAAAAAGTCTGCAAGCTCATGCACATTACTTCCTCTGGCATTGTGGCCGATAAAGCAGAAAGGTTTATTTACTTACCCATTTACTCAACAGATCTTTATCCTGCTCTTGGATACCAGCATTCCCAAGGCAGCCGAGGGTCACAATTACAGTAATAAAATACAGTACAATAACATAAAATAAACAAGTACAATGCCTGGTAGTTCACACAGGGAAAAGTAAGGGTATGGTAATACTATTAAGAATATAAGAAGAGCCCCGCAGGATGAGGCCAATGGTCCATCTAGTTCAGCGTCCTGTTTTCACAACCAGATGCCTGTGGGAAACTTGCGACTGAATCTGTGTATTGTGGGACTTCACCATGATTCAGCCGCTCAGCCGCACACAAACAAGCACCAGAGAGCGCAAACAGCACACACAAATAAGGAAGAGAAGATGGCAGGGCGTACGAGACGGGCATGCCTTTAAAATGTTCATGCCAAGCAATAGGAGTGTTAACAGAAATATGATGAAAAGACAGACTTGCAGAAGAGACGGCCTTCTGTTTGGTTCAAAAAAAAAGAGAGAGAGAGAGAGAAGCAGACTTTGGGATGGTGACATTTCACTATCTATAAATCATATGTATTTATTTGAAAGAGGAAGCATGATCTAGTGGCAAGAGAACAGTTTGAGGAGCGAAGGCTGTGTAGTTGAATTAGGAACGAGGAAATGCCTGTTGTTAGCCGTTGTGAGTCATGAGAGCTAAATGGAACCATTCAAGAGGCAGGATATCTCTGGACATCAGATTCTGAGGTCAGAACATGGCTTAGGGAGAGATCCATTCGTTTACCAGTCCATGTCTCTGTTGCACGTGCTCATTCATAAATCTGCTCTCTCCATTTTTGGCATTAATCTGTGATTCTTTTTTTTTTTTTACCTTTTGGTGCATTTTTAAAGCGAGAAATGTGTAACAAAATTCAGAGGACTGTGAAATCCAAAGGATCCTTATGCTAAATCTGTGTCTTAGTCCAGGAATCAGGTCGGTTCACTAAAAATGTGGAGCAAACACATGGCCTTCATGTCCTGCCTGAGAGCATCTAATATTAGGGATGCACAGGTGTTCCTGTGCTTGACTGAAAGGGGCTCCCACTTTCATGTACATTCCAAGTGCACATGTGCAAAATAAAGATCTTTTGCACATTCCCCCTTTGCTACCACTGTCTCCCTCTGCTCTTGACCTAGTAGTGCTATACATTTGTATGCACTGTGTTAGCAGAGGTTAGGATCTGGCATTTGTTCAGTCCTCCAAAAGCTACAGCTAGAAATCTCAGATGGGGCAATCAGAATATAAATCAGCAACATTTGCCAACCAAACCTTTCCTACTTCTCCCATCTGCAACGTTTGGGGTTTGACAGTAACTGAACGTTTTGGATTGACCTGGAAAGAAACAAATAAATGCCTGAATAGCTCAGACGGTAGAGATTGAGAATCTTATTCTCTGGGTTGTGGGTTCAAGCCCCACATTCGATTAAAGATTGCCGTATTGCAGAAGGCTGGATTAGATGACTCTCATGGTCCCTTTCAACTCTTCGGAGCTTCGGAGTAGTGACAATGACACATATGTGACAAAGGAGTCACAGTCTCTGTGAGGCAGACAAATGTCACAACTGAAAAGCATATTTCTAGCATTCGGGCCTTCAGTGCAGAGTAATTCATCTCCAAACCCCGCTCTCCTCTACTACCACCAAGTCTAGACTTTTTTTGCTTTGTCGAAATGCAAGCTGTGGTCGTTAAACTTGACTCCAGCGCATTCACTGCTACACAGATTCTTAAACCTTATTTCTATGAAGCAAAACGGCCTGAACTCAAGAAGATATTTCCTGTTTGTGTGCACGACACATTTCCTTGCTCAGAGAGAATGGGGGATCATGACACGTCCTTCGGAACCACCACCACACAGCCTCTGGCACAGATAAGGTGACAATAACGCTGCACCTCACAACTATTCACACAAATGAAAAACCAGAACAAACGCAGGAATGCAACACCTCGTGGTCCCTGTCTTAACAGAAGCATGTCTTCCAGTCAAGAATGAAAGCTGACTTCTAAACCAAAGTGGAATACCATAACCCTCCGTCTGTCATCCTTATATTATGAATTCTTCTTCCCAACCTGACGAAGAGAGCATTTGGACTACGTGGTATACTCAAGTCCTGTCCGTGTCCCTAATTCCCAAGAAGCAACAAGCTGAAGTTCTTCAGCGGTGACCCTGAGCCCTGGCACTTGGATTAGCATCATTTCCTTTGAGGTCTTGTGGCTGAGGCCCTTTAGCACAAAACCAAGCAGTCTTCCTGCTGCCCCTCTGCTATCTCACCAGCCCCAGAAAGACCCTTATCACCCTCCCCATTGTTATCAGCCATTCACACCACCCAGGCAGGGGAGGAAGGGGGTGCTGCCTGGCCCCCGACTTCCTCACCGCCCTCACCCAGTTGTTTCCTCCAAGATAAAGAGTTTGCAAGTGTCAGGAGAATGTAATGGAAATTTGCTTTGTGAAGCAAGGAGGCTGGGTTTCTTCTAAGATTTGCGGTTAACCCTGCAGTCCATGGGGAAGTGTCTGGGCTAAGCTGGTCCGCCAAAATTATTCAAGATAGCGCAGAGCTTTCCATCTCTCGGTTTAAAGGAGGAGAAGCACAGAGCAGAGCCTGGTGGTAGGAAGCTCAGCTTTTGGAGCCAAAGGCTAGATTATTACCTCTTCCCAGAGGATCAAGAAAAGCTGTGTTTCATTAGCATATGCTAATCATCACAGCCAATGATTGATGCCTCTGTTTCTATTTTATTATGCATTGGCTTTAATGCTATCAACTGTTGCTTTGAAATAGGGATATGCTGATTTATTGTTGGTTTGGGATATATCAGAGCGTATTTGGTTTTTAGCACACTGCTTTGGATTAGGGCTACGAAAATCCAGGTAAAGAAATCAAAATAATTTCATACGTATGTGAATTTAATTCTTGACGATGTTACAATGTCAAGCCCAAATCCTCATGCTGCAGAAATTCAGGGGTGTGGGCCTGTCCAGCAGATGGAAATTAATGCAAAGCCACGAAAAGTCTCACCAAAATCAAGAAAGAAAGCAGGCCTTTAGCAACTCAGTTCTCTTTTCTCTGGCTTCTTTTCTCCAGAATCGGAGGGAGCTACATTTCCACCTGCACAAGCGGCCCCAGTGGGGCAATACAAAGAAAACAGGTTGTGTGATAATGAAAAGACACGATGTAAGACATTTGGTAGCAATAAGCAGGCCACCTGCATTTAACAGCATTGGGATTCACATACCCAGACAGAACTTGGAAAACACAAAATAAAAACACACCCACCAAATTAGCAGCCGGCCGGTTTACAAGTACCAAGTGTGGGTGGTCTAATGTCTAGGGAAAAGGTCAGACGAATGCTTGTTCACACTGCATTGCTCATGAGGGTCCCCATGCATTTTTATTTTATTTTTACATATACTCTATATTATTCATTAATATATAAATGCTTCAAGATGTGAACACCACAGTTCTAACTTCAACATTATTTTCCACAACTGTGCTGTAGGTTGTAGTTAGGTCACAGTGGAGTCCCAAATCCCAAAACAGAGTTCACTTAGTTGGTCTGTTCGGAAGATATAACGTCTAAAGATTCACATCTCTTCAGTATGACTTTTGCTTTCCTTCTGAAAATATTTCATACCACTCGGTGGCAAGGTGTAGCAACAAATGACCGGCTCCTGTTTCCTCTCACAGGAGTCGTTTACCTGAACCATCGGTGTAATGCATGAGAATGGAGCTCCATTAACACAGAGATTTTAACTGCTAAAAGCACAGAGAGGGGGATGACACATAGCTCCATGCGCTGTTTGCACAAGGTCTCGGGTTCAATCCTCAGCATCTATAGTGAAAAGCAGCTCCTGGAGAAAAGCTGAGAAAGACCCTCTCACTTACATCCTAGGAGTATGACCACTATTCAGAGAAGAAAATATGGTAATAATAATAATAATAATAATATTTATACCCCACCCATTATTTTATTTTAATACGCCAACAGAATATTAAAATATAATAATCTATGAAACTTTAAAACCTTCCCTAAACAGGGCTGCCTTCAGATGTCTTCTAAAAGTCTGGTAGTTGTTTTTCTCTTTGACATCTGGTGGGAGGGCGTTCCACAGGGCGGGTGCCACTACCGAGAAGGCCCTCTGCCTGGTTCCCTGTAACTTGGCTGTAACTTCACTGTAACTTGGTGAAGCAGAGCCAGGTGAGTCACATTTGTATTTCTACTACCAGGGCATGGGAGAGGCCCTTGTGGAATTTTCTGCCTTTGGTGCTTGAGTAACTTAGCTGGCTTCGGGTTTGACTGGGAAATTTTGACCCCACCCTTTGAGAAGTGGTGGTTGGTGGGTGATGCCATTTGCAGCAAAATGTACTGAATTCAGAATTTAGTTCTTAGGTACGGGTTGGGTTGTACCATCAGTCAATGGAAGTAAAGGAAAATGATATGACTGCAACCAGGCCCATGTGGGGAGGTGGGGCGGTGGAAGCCGGATACACTTGCCACAGGCCTCAGAGGGCTCAGTTGCCCACCAGCAGCATGCCGGACTTACAACTGTCATGGCAAGAACTCCCTGTGCCTCTCAGCCAACGGGGGACTTAATGGGAAAAATGCCCGTGCCTCTCCTTATGTACTGCAACCCTTCAATGGTACACAGTGTACTAGCCATGTTTGTGGGAATGTTCAGGGAGGCAGGAGAGGATATATTGTTTAATGATGTCCTTCCTAACTTGCGTTAGCAAGATCTATGTCTCAGCAGAGTTTAAACATTCCCCTTTAAATGCACAATGGTTTGCTTGTTGCAGGTTCGTCTGAACCTCTCTATATAAGATTCCTGGTAAGATCTTTTCTTGTCCCTCTTAAAAAGAATATACATGGCAATCTTATTAAAGTGAATATAAAAGTAGTTTACTCACATTCATTCAGTTCACAGTTAGATCCCTGAAGTCAGACTTAGGTTACAAAAGTATATATACATGTGGAACTATCCCATTAGGGAGTTAGTCCCAAGTGACTACAGGCAGGCACACACATAGAGAAAAACAAAATGGAGAAGAGAGGAGCAAAAGAAGATGTTGTGCTCCTCTTCCCCAGATTAGGCCACACTCACACACTCTAGTCACATGCAGAGGAAGTTTGTCCCAGCTCAGGAGGAAACAAGAAGTTTTCTCCTGGCTGATACAAAGCATCTTCTAGCATGTCCATTCTAGGAATGTTGTACTTGACTGCTATGTGTTTCACATCCCACAATGTTGCCTCACGTAGCGCATCACATGGACTGTGAGTCTGAGGGTGCCATGTGCCTGCTGCCAGAGTTACCTTGCCTCAGCAGGGCTTGGGTAAGAATGAGGTGTGTAGCATTAGTTTTGCAAGCAAAGACGAGAATTGCACGATGACTGAATAGATCGGAGCAGAATAGAACGTCAAAGGTTTTGGAACTTTGGGGGTTTTTTTCTGTGTTTTTTTCTGGGTTGGGACACTGAAATGGGACACCCCCCCCCCCAAAAAAAAAAACCCCTGGAAGCCATCATGCCACAGTTATGTGTGGCTCTCTGGATCTTTCTATCTATTCCAGCAAGCGTAGCATCATGTGAACGAAGTTTCAGCAAGTTGGCTGTCGTCAAGAGCTCACTTCCGTCAGCCATGGGTGATGAGCACTTTAATGATCTTCTTGTTCTCAGCATCAAACTTCCATCCTGGATCTTGTTGACCACAGTTCCATTATAGAGGTTTTTTGCTGAACAGAAAGCTAGAAAAAAGAAATTTCAGACTGAGCTGGAGTTTATGTTAATATATTATGCCAGGGTGAACCCAGGGAAATGTCCACTGAAAGCTGAATTCATGTACATTAACATACATATTGTATCTATCCCAGACATCCCCTATGTGCTTCTGTTTCTAATCCTGAGCTATTCAATCTTTTATTGACAAAATGAGCTCCTCTGTGACTAAAGGTTACACAGTAGGCGGGTAGTCAGGTAGGATTGCTTAGTGATAACTAACTTTTGAGCTTCTAATGTATAAACAGCTATGTAAAATATACTGTGTTGGAGATGTTGCAATAAACTGGTTTATCTGAACTCTCTTGCCTTCTTATGTAACTGAACTGGCTGTTTGCTTTTTGAGCTTAAAACTTTATTCTAACAAGACTCCCACCCTGGGCCTCAGACCAGCTCTGCAGGGGCCTGACTACAATTAGACCACCCTCCTTCTGTTTTTGTACTTCCTACATGATTCCCTTCTAAACAACCCCATGTTAAAAATATGTTAGTCCGTACAGGATGTTAAGAACTCTGGCCTCTGTTTTCAAGCAACATAGATTACATGTACCGAGACCGCTGGCTTTCCCAGGGGCCAGGGCAGGAAGCACCTCACTCTGCACAAACACCTTCGGCCCATGAAAAAAAGAGATGAAAAGCTGGTCCTTGGGACAAGAATAACTATGACTCAATGGGAAGGAAGTGGTGGAAACTGACTTGACTGAATATACACACACACACAGTGGAAGAAGGATCTGCCCATTGTCTTCAGATGAGTTCTAAACTATGAAAAGGATTATTAAAAACATGTAAATGATTGCTTGTGGGTTTGGTTTTAACTGCTGACTAAGGTGGGCGATGGAGCTCTTTCCTAAGAGAAGTCCGTGTATGCCTTTTGAACCAGCAACATATTTTGCATTGCTGTTTAGTATGCTTTTAAAAAAGAAGATCTACAGTGGTACCTCAGGTTAAGTACTTAATTCGTTCCAGAGGTCCATTCTTAACCTGAAACTGTTCTTAACCTGAAGCACCACTTTAGCTAATGGGGCCTCCTGCTGCTGCCGCACCGCCAGAGCACGATTTCTGTTCTCATCCTGAAGCAAGGTTCTTAACCCGAGGTACTATTTCTAGGTTAGCGGAGTCTGTAACCTGAAGTGTATGTAACCCGAGGTACCACTGTATATCCCACTTTTTTGATCCTCAAAGCTGCTTACAACAGATTTCAATAATGCAATGAAGCAACAATCCCCAACCCACACAACAGGCCTTGGTCCTCTGGATGACATTGGGAGGTGTTCAAATGCTCTTCCTTCCAGTTCTGGAGTCCAAGGACGTTGGAGCAAAATAGAGCCACTGCTCCGAGTCCAGAAGAGGAACCAGCAGCTCCTCACAGATACTCCTCTGCTTGAGACAGGGGAGTTTCCCTTGCTTGTATCATCTTGGTTGAGAGACAGGGAGTGCAAACACTCAGCAACCCTGAGACCTCCAGCCCAGGTGTTGGGAAACTTTGGCTCTCCAGATGTTACTAAATCACAACCGCCATCACCTTTGGTCATTGGCCTTGCTGCTGGAGCTGAAGGTGCCCAGCACTTGCTCTAGCCAACTAGAGCTTCCTGACAGTAAGAGCTGTTCGACAGTGGAATTTGCTGCCAAGGAGTGTGGTGGAGTCTCCTTCTTTGGAGGTCTTTAAGCAGAGGCTTGACAACCATATGTCAGGAGTGCTCTGATGGTGTTTCCTGCTTGGCAGGGGGTTGGACTCGATGGCCCTTGTGGTCTCTTCCAACTCTATGATTCTATGATTCTAAGAGGCCAGAGGATGCTCTCCTTCGGCTTTGCATTCCCAGGGCAACCATAGCATTAAGTATACTTCTTTTGGGTCATTGCTCATCCAGCTTGTTTATTTTCTTTACATTTTATTCCACCTTTGTTCCAAGGAATTCAAGATGGCCTACGCAGTTCTCCCCCTGCCCAGTTAACCTTGCAGCCCTGTGAAGCAGATTGGGCTGACAGTGAATGATTGTCAGGGGGCAGCAAATGAAAATCTGATGAATTTCCACGTGGGTTTCTTCCTCCCTCTCCCCTCTGTGTGTGCGCAAATTCCTTCAACATTTTGGAGAACTGAATTTCGGATGGAAAGAATGAGAACTTGAGCAAAACTGAAACCTGCTGATTCACTCCTCACTCCTGATCCGTTTCTTGGGGAGATACTCTGCAAAAGGTTTTCCTGCCTCATCAGCAGCTGTGGGGAGTGGCATGTTGCAGAGGTGGCATGTAGTTTCAGGAGAAAGGGGAAATGTGTCAAAGTTATGAACTCCTTATGGAATCATAGACTGGCAGAGTTGGAAGGGACCACAAGGATCATCTAGTCCAACCCCCTGAAATGCAGATCTCAAACCATGACCCTGGCATTAAGAGTCCCAGGTCCTCTACCATAAGGTTACCAGATTTTTTCAATGAATCCGGGGACACTTTTCAGCTTCAATGGATTTTGTATGGGGACTGATTTGTAAATCCGGGGACTATCCCCAGGAAATTGGGACGTCTGGTAACCTTACTCTACCAACTGAGTCTCTCTTATCACACTGGTGTAGTATGAAAAGACATTTGCTGCTGATTCTGAGATACTGGGACAATGGGTTTTCACTACCACTAGGTGTCAGCCAAAGCCCACATTTGAACAGCAACAGACAAGGAGGATCAGGCTGCACAGAGCACTAAAACGGGATTTTCTTGATAGGCAAACTGGGATTGATTGCAAAGTTGAAGTCTGATAAAGGTTTGCAGATACAATACAAGAACTAAAACACAGGCCAAAATATAATGAGATCATAGTTAAAAGCAATAATAATGACTTTGCAAAGTCCACCTAGTCCTAAAAGCCACTGGGAGGCCTCCTCAGGCAGGTGGTTTTCATCATTTCTGATGGACAAAGAGAAAAGATGCCCATGGACACTCATCTTCCTTAACCAGCCTATCGAGGCTGGAGGAGGAAACAGGAAGTGACCCAAGTAAGAGCAAAAAGACAGTGTTGATCCTTGCAGCTGGACAAGAAGTTGGGTCAGAAGGACACCAAATTTTACAGATATGAACAACACCCCACCCTCAGTTTGAATCTTGGGATTAGGCTCACAATGAATTCCAACCCTTCCCAAATTTACCAGAATGGGGTCAGCGCAGATAGCACTTGGCAGCCATTACCCTTAAGACCAAGGCTTGGATTACAGCACCCAGGGGCATTGGGAACTTTCCTGCCACCAGCAGATGTTGTGGCACATGCTCATAGCAGCACCCAGAGCCTCAGGCTTGAGCCTATGGCTGCCACAAATGCTCCACTCTCCCCTGGAACACAAGTTTATCAAAAACTGTTACATTACAATTCAGCAAACATCTTATAGAGATTCTGCTTCAACTAGAGGGCCTTGATCTCCTAACCTCCAACTCTTTGAAGCCCAAATCCAGGTGCCACCTTCCTGGTTTTTTTTAAATCACGAGAGCACGATGGCCATTTTAGTTGCCCTGAATTTGTGTCGTCCCCCCCCCCCCAAGCGCTGGGAAGTGCATCTCACTGCAAAATTGTGCAAGATCACAGTAACCAAAATGACCACCATTCTCTCACAATAAAAAATGTTTTTTTCCTAGGACACTTGTGGGATATGTGCTCTCAGAGCAGGCCCAAGATCTTTTGCTGCCTGAGGTAGAAGAGAAGAAGGCATCTCTCCACGATCCACATACGGAAGCACTGGTCTTTGAAGCTTAATACAATGCTGGTGATGGGATATCATCCCCTGTGCTACGCCTGAGGTAGAAGGCTAGATTAGGAGGCAGTAAAGGTAAAGGTAAAGGGACCCCTGACCATTAGGTCCAGTCGTGACCGACTCTGGGGTTGCGGCGCTCACCTCGCTTTATCGGCCGAGGGAGCTGGCGTACAGCTTCCGGGTCATGTGGCCAGCATGGCTAAGCTGCTTCTGGTGAACCAGAGCAGCGCACGGAAACAGTTTACCTTCCCCCCGGAGCGGTACCTATTTATCTACTTGCACTTTGACGTGCTTTCGAACTGCTAGGTTGGCAGGAGCAGGGACCGAGCAACGGGAGCTCACCCAGTTGGGGGGATTTGAACCGCTGACCTTCTGATTGGCAAGTCCTAGGCTCTGTGGTTTAACCCACAGCACCACCTGCATTCAGGAGGCAGTATATACTGTGAAATACACACAGCTCTGCTCTCCGGGAGAGGGCATAGCCTGGGGGCTTTTAAAGGAGCTGCCTCTGAAGCTGTCTCGGAAATTTGAGCTGGTGCAAAATGCAACTGCCAGGATGCTAATGGGGGCCAGAAAGTCTGAACATGTGACTCTACTTCCCCCTGCCCACCAACTGCATTGGCTACCAGTGTATTTCCAGGTCTAATTCAAAGTGCCAGTATTAAACTTTAAGACTCTAAATGTTATACTACCAGATTACCATAAGACCCACCTACATTGCATGGCCCTGCCCATACTCTTAAGATCTGCATCTGAAATCCTGCTTGCGTGCCTGTCAATGATTTGGTGATTACACAAGACGAGGCCTTCTTAGTGGTGATTCACACTTGAGGACTCTCTTCCAATTTACATGCATTTGACCCTTCAGCTCTGGCATATAAGGTGCCCTTAAACCAGAGCTTTCCAAACTGTGTGTCGTGACACATTAGTGTGCCAGCTGCAGTGTGCAAGTGTGTCGTGCGAACACGCCCCACGCTCCTCCTGGGGCTGGAACGAGTTAGTTTAACTTTTGGTTTGCTAGTAAAACTGGATTACATTGTCACGAAATGATGCATGTCCAAAAAGTGTGTCAACAACTTGAAAATTTTGGAAAGCTCTGCCTTAAACACATACCTTTTTACTACTGCCATTCCTCAAGATAATTTTGTTGATGTACTTCAGTAACTCTCACGCACCTAATTCTCTGTCTCTTTTCACTCAGTGCATCACACTCTGAGGTTCTACTGCTTTTATATCTGAACAAAAATGAAGGAAGTTATTTAACTCAGACAACGGTAAAGAAATCTTTAATTATTAACAGTGGAGGGTGGTCTATTAGGATGAATGGAGCATTGCCCCACCATTCTGCTTGCTCCCAGCCAGCCTCTGCCTGCCTTCCTTACACCCAGTCCAGGGATGGCATCCTCTGTCAGCTTCCTCTTCCTTTGTCTCAGTGTTGTCCTTGTAGAATTCAACAGGGAAGATGATGGGGACAAACTAGAATTAGTTGACTCTTGTCTGTAATCTATGGCTCCACCTACTGTTAGCCTCCTGCCTTAAGTCCCAATGGGCACCACCCACCAATTTTGAGGAATGGAGGAGGAAGCATTCACAGCAGGGACATAGGCAGCACCTGAGGGATCTTAACTCTCAACAAGTATCCCCCCCCCCGTGTATTTTGGGAAATGTTTTGTCCATTTGTCCTCACTTCCTGATGTGGAGCGTGGCAGTTTTTGTCAATGTTCAAATGCTGGCTGCCATTTTGAATCAAGTTGGTGGACTGAAATGTGACTTGGGCATGACTTCCCGTGATTTTCAACACAATGGGTCCAAACTTTGCTGACCTCACCCAGAAGCTTCATAACTGGATGGTATCAAAAGCCAATGAGAGATCCAGTAGAACCAATGGACCACACACTTCTGTCTGTCTCCCAGAGAAGGTTATCCATCATCCAGGAAACAAAGGCCATTTTGGTCCCACGCCAGAGTCTCAAACCTCTGTGTAAATATTTGCTACTAAGTTCATTTCTGTAAACAGAAGGAACTGCTGAAATAAGATCACAGCAAAATAGATCAGTCCGCCACTAGGTGGTGTGCCAGACCAACAGTTAAGAGTGCAGAAGAGTAAGACGAATAAAAATAAGAGTTCCTACCCAGAAGGCTTGTCTGGGAAGATGCTCTTTAAGAGCTGTAACTTCCCAGTGTTTTAAGATGCATATAATGCTTATATATGTATATGTGTGTGTGCGCACACACACACATCATGGGCCAAGCCTAGAGAAGGGCAACACAATTCCTCAAACACCTTTACATTTTGTCACAATTTTAAAATTTCAAAATGTAGATTTTTATTTCACATAGATTAAGACCTGTTTTTCAGAATATAATGGGCATTATGTTTTATTTTTAAAAATAAAAACGGATTTTACACTCACCCCACAGGGCTCAAACATCCAGCCAGGCACATTTTGTAAATATCTTCCAGGTTTTTTTTATAACTTAAGTGGTGTATAAAGGTAAAGGTAAAGGTACCCCTGACCATTAGGTCCAGTCATGGACGACTCTGGGCTTGCGGCGCTCATCTCGCTTTATTGGCCAAGGGAGCCGGCGTACGGCTTCTGGGTCATGTGGCCAGCATGACTAAGGCTTCTGGCAAACCAGAGCAGCGCATGGAAACGCCGTTTACCTTCCTGCCGGAGCGGTACCCATTTATCGACTTGCACTTAACATGCTTTTGAACTGCTAGGTGGGCAGGAGCTGGGACCGAACAACGTGAGCTCACCCCGTTGCGGGGATTCGAACCACCGACCTTCTGATCAACAAGCCCTAGGCTCTGTGATTTAACCCACAGCGCCACCCGCGTCCCTCTAAATGAAATGAGATAGCCTGTGAAACTGAGTCCTATCTGGCTTACCAGGGGTCCCAGCTTGAGGCAAAGTGAGAAGTGGCACCCTGCTCTGCCACTGTTCCCACCATCACTTAGTTATCCAAGAGGATACAAGAGCAAGAAAATACTTTGAAAATTATGTTTAAGTGGCAGTAGACCCCGCTGCAGTTTCCCCATATGAATCGTAAGCTTTTCCCAAGTTGTTGGAGAGGGTGCAATGTTCTGGGATACCTGATCCATATGTAGTGAGGCTGTGTCCTGATGTAATCATTTTGCCAAAACATGCTTTCTCTGAAATTCCTATTATAACCAATCATAATTTGATTTTGAATCCTAAATTAGCACTTCTTGTCACTTGAGAGCAACTCTTAACTGTGAGGTTCCATCTCACATGTCTCTTTTCTCTTAGCTACAGCCAGGATGGAGAGAAAGAGAAACGGTCTATCTACCTTGCCAGAGGAAAGATGACAAATGTGGCAGGTCCTGAAGTATGCCAAATCTAGGATGGAAAAGGCTGTCAGATCAGCCAGAGTTGCACAGATCTTGTGTGATAAACATAGACGGTAGCAGCCACTGTATTGGCAAGTCTTCCCTAGATAAAATCCCCCTGTGACATGTACATCCTTTCCTTCTTCCAAGTAGATTTCAGCCTTAAAAGTACCCTGAGAGATAGTGTAGGCTGACATCGGGTTGCCTGAGTTAACCCACGGTCCTCTTGAAGCTCCTCTGTGGGCAAGGAGACTTGTTGTGAACCCCAGAGATGCAGCTGATCACCATCTTAGGATTCCCCCAACCATCTTAAGGCACCAAGTCAGAGCTGAACGAATGCAGCTTTGAGTTCCTTCTCTCCAAGTCGTGATCATGTGATTGCTTCATTGCCTACCCAGCCCTCCAAGGTCTATTGCAGAGTCAGTGTTGGAAAGGGCTGTGTGAAGACAATCACACTGGAACTTTGTACCACTTATCCTTTATCAGTCCGTGTGTGTGTGTGTGTGTGTTTCCCAACTGTGCTCTGGAGCATTTGTGTGGCCACAGGAATTTTGGGTATGCATAGCATAGCAGATGGCCATCAACAGGGCTTCATGTGAGCGGAGAGTGCAGCTTAAAAAAAAATCACTTGGAATACGATGTGAAGAAGTTTATTGGAAGACAGATGGGTGTGGTTAGGGTTCCTGGAAGGTGGAAAGTTTGAAACCTGCTGCTGGGGCAGCACAGAACACATTGTTTTGTATACAGTAGTTCTCAGCTCGAATTTCCGGCATCTCCATTGACAGGTTTTTCGGCAGCTGGGCTGGGAAAAAGACCACGGCTTAAGACTTTGGAGAGCCTCTGTCAGTCAGAGCAGACAGTACTGAACTAGATGGACCAATTTTGACTCGCTATACAGCAGCTTTGTATGCGGTCAAAGGACTTGATAACGTAAGCACATGGCCGAAGGAAAAGGCCACACAAACTTTGACAAAAATCAACTTTTCGGCATGCTACTTCAGCTCCCTCCCCCATTTCCGGGTTGGATATTCCTTTCCCTCACAGGACCAAAACAGCGGTTGATAGCTCGAATATCGTCACACCATTGCATTGGTTCCCTGCCCAACGCCTCCCAAGACAACCTTTAGAAACACTGAAGTCACACAGCACTTAATATCTGAGGTCTTTATTTAATTTTATATACAGTGTAAGCCACAGACAAGCCTGTGACGATCAGACAAGACAAATGTCAATCCCTCTCAACAATTAGCAGCTTAAAATACCTATAAACTACAGTGTTACGTTCACAAGTGTCATTTCTGTAACTCTTCCTCCTGTGCAAGTGAGTTTTTAGTTTTATACTTCTTAAAAAACCACACTTACAGCTATGTCAGTTGCCTACTGATGCACGGTACCACCTGGCATACACAATACAGACACACAGACCTCTTTTAGCCACATTCAGAATTCTCTTAGAAACTGGCAAGCAATCCAGCAAGGGCAAAACACCCGCCTCCCTCCCTCCGTCAGGAGCTGGCTTCTTGGTTTCTACTGCTTGCAGCTTTCATTTCTTACAAGTCCTACCCCCACCCCCTGTAGAAGAAAGATCATGACCCAGCTGGCCAATGCACAAACCTACAGACCTCCTCAACGACACCAGGTTTTTAGGTGTCCACAAAGTTGGAATAAACTAATAAAGTAATCACTGTGAACACAATGTTATCACTTGAGGATACACTCAGAACATATGAGGCATCATATGCAATGGTGGGAGGTATGAAAGAAAATCAAAACATGGTTAACTTTTCACTTTAGTAAAAAAGAAAAAAAAAGAAAAGGCAAATAGGGTTCTTTCCAACCATGTTGTAATCAGAGCAGAGCCACAGAAATTTACAGGCATGGTTAATTTATGCCCATGAATTTCAGTGGATCTACTCTTGAGTAGGACCAAAAATGTTTCATGAAGCATGGTAAGTATGTTAAAATATCACTTATCTTTCCTTCAAGGCAGTCTGCTACATTTATTCCTTTTTGTGATCAGCTGATATGTGATTAATATATTAAACACTTCACCCTTTCCAAATAAGAAATTATATGGAAAAATAATTCCATAACTCAAGGAGGTCCACAGCAGTAAAAAAAGCAATAGTAAGAGTAATGTTACACACACACACACACACACACACACACACACACACACATTCACTGGCAGACACTGCCTTTAAACAAGTCATCCAGGAATGCTTCACCTTCAAGAAAAAGAACACAGCACTTGCAAATGGGATGGGAGTTTTAAAGCTAGTTCACATTTCTGAAATAATTAACATCTCTTAAACAATTTGATGCAGCCACAGCCCTTCAGACCAACAGTAGGGAGAAAATGTATGATCTGCTAACCAAAATAAAATAAAATAAAAATAAAAATGGCAAAATGACAAGACAGGAGTCAGGTTAGGAGAGTTGACAGATAGGACTCAACAACACAAAGCACTTTTGGCAGTCTTTCAGAAATATGATGGTATTGAGAATCACTTATAACTGTAAGCCAAAAGACCTTCACAGAACGATCCTGGAGATCAGGGGGTCTATCAATCATTTTCCTTCTGGTAAACAGGACAATTTGTTTATGGTACACTCAGAATTCAGAAACCATAAATGCATTTTTACAGGGGATGGGATTAAGCGCCACCCCCTCCTTTTAGACTTTAATGAGTAATGAGTAACAAAGTGCTCATTCATCATCCACTTTGTATTGGTTTGTATCCTGGGCTAAACAAATCTACAGTGAATTCAGAGTACCATCAAAAATCTGAAGGAGATGCCAGGATACGAGTTCCTGGAAGAGGCTCATTTCAAGCACTTCAGAATGCAGACCAAAGCCTGCCCTTGTTGCTTCCTTTAGTATTTTTTTTAATGAAATACCGTGAAAATTGAGAAAGGGTGGAGAGTCGGATGCTATATCAAGTAAAGTGTGCATAAACTTAAGAGAGATTCTCATCATGGCAGATCAGGATAAATGGGAATGGGAATACTAACAAATTCACTCTGTATCTGCAAGTCTAGGGAAACAGGAATGTTTGTTTATTTATTTTTTGGCTTGAGTCTGTTGAAACTGGCAATTCCTTAGAAGGACAAGCAGATATTTGCTCAGTGACAATGAGGCATAATGTTATTAGATTGAGGAACCTGAGTATATAAAGAGCCGTGAATCTGAAAAGTGATATGCTGAATCTCTTGAAGCATGACTAGGGCAGAGGGAAGGTTTCTCGCTGCTGGAAGATAGCAATCAGAAATCAAGTCCCATTCAGGAAAGCAAGGGAAATGGTTACGCAGTTCTAGAGGGTAAAGCCCTAACAGCAAGAGTTCCTGGGCTTCCTATTCCACATTATTTTAGGTCACTTGGGCATTGTTAATTTCTTAAGATGCAATACTGACCAAGGGTAAGTTACAATAAATTATTGAATTCCAACAATGTAAAACAGACTTTTAAAAAACAACGAACTTGTTTCACAATGAAGACAGTGAGCCAGAATTAAGAATGAATCTGAATTCCAGAGATATAAACCCTATTGGCCAGTGTAAAAAAGAAAAAGGCTCCTGAAAGAAACACGTCACAGTCTTGTTCCAGTCCCAGGACCAGTTCATATGTTTCCAAAAAGGAAAGCAGAGGAACAAGCGGTCATTTCTTATGACACTTCTCCCCTAACTGCATGTTTTGCCCAGGACAACATTCTCTCTCTCTCTCTGGGGCATCATCTTGACAGTCAATATAAATGTGGGTGGAGAATGAACCAGCACAAGCCATTGGCAGTTACACTCCCCCCCCCAATTTCTTGGTAATGTACAACCATCAGTCAGTAAAGCGGTACAAAATGTTATTATTTATAGAGGGAAGGAGACTCTCTCCATCACATACTACATGAGAACAAGATGCACAGAAGGGCTCTAAACACAAAAAACCCCACCAACAGTGAACACTGCCAGCTTGCTAACAGGATAACTTTGGTTTCCATTATCAGGGGTTTATTTGAACAGTAAATTAAATCTGGGAATATCTAAGGGATTGGCCTTTTGCTCTGATGTTTCCTTAAGTGTTTACCCTTCCCTTAAAGATATAGGGCAACTTTCAGAACAGACCTGAAGCTGACTGGATGTAGGCTATTCGGCCACAAGCCTAGCTTTGGTATGCAAGAATCTAAATTGAAAATATAAAACCTATGGACTATCTGTGAGATTACATCTTCCAAGTACGAATTTTATTTTCAGAGCAGAACTTCAGCTCACTCACTTGGCCGTTTCAAAAGTTAGTTTTCATCTCTCCTTACGTCAGACAAGGATTTCTTTGCTCTCTGAAAAGTATTCAGTTCTCTATATGTAACAGACCTGCCCGCCACACCTTTAAAAGAAAAAGACACTATGTGGAGACTAAGAGGAGGAGAGAGAGCTCTCTTTGTGATGCCGCGTCGGCAAGTTAGGGAGAATACAAATCACACCTGAATAGGTCTGCACTCAAGATGCACTCGAAGCTGTTTTCTGCCTTCTCCAAAACTGTTTCAGGATAAGACAGCTCACACTTATTCACACATTTCCTCATTTCAGAACGTCACTTCTTTATTTTAAAGGAAAACAAAAAGAGAGAGAGATGATGACCCTGCCCACCACTAAGTTCAAAAACAACCCCCAATAAGAATAATAAAAAATCCTATTAGAAACAATAAGGAAGCACTGAGAGTTTGAGTATTACACTCTTCAAGTATGCCATTCGGATTTTTAAATCTGTGACTATACATATATTAAAAAACCGTAAAAGTGCGACCAAGGGCATTTGCTTAAAGTATTTAAAGGGCTACTTCAAAATACTGTAGTACAACTGTGCAGTAACTATGTCTGGCATAACTTGTCCACTTCATATAGCTAGCCAAAAAGTTTAATAGGCCTTGCAGAAAGAGGGTGGTTAGCAGAAGAGGCCAACCCAGCAACGGATCCAGGGACTTCCATGCATTGCACTGGTCTTCCATTAGAGAAAGCCACCCTGAAGCTATACATTCGGACATGGAATGTGGTCAGGTTTCACAGTAGCAGTATGGGATCGTCACGGTGTCACTGTGCACTAGATTAATCTTTATTACGCTTTATGTAACTGTCTTCTCCTCTCCCCCAACAGGTTTAGTACAGTAGTTCGCCATAATTTAAATTGCCCATTGGTGTGCTCCAAATTGGTGTTTTATTTTTGTACATTTAAGGAAACTTAAAGATTTGCATCCAAAGAGAACCATGCTACATAAAAAGTATCCAGGAATTTTTTTTTGCCAAAAAGAGCTCTTGAATAAAATCTAAAAAATACTATTGCCAATGTGTCTCATAGAGAGAAAATGTTATTTTAACTGTAAACAAATTCACACTCTGACACTTTAAAACTTCAGCAGAGGAAGGAGTGGCTGATTAAGCTTTGCCATGCTCACTTGCCAGAGCAAACCGGAGTGGGTAGGGCAACAGCCAGCTCTTCTCGACATCATCTAGGGGGAGAAAAGAACCGTTCCAAGTAGCCAGTGATGGCGTCCCAGTGCTTCCACAAAAAGGCAACGAAGACCACTATAAATAAAGTGCTGAACGTCCTGCTGCGAGTTTTCATGAGGGGGACAACACAGTTGGCCACGGTGGAGACAAAGACCAACAGAACGGCCATGACAGCCAAGAGGATGTTAATTAGTTTGCCCAGGAGGTTTCTGGCAGTGGCATTTTCAAGACCTTCCAACTGGACAACTTGCTGCTGTTGCTGCTGCAGTTCCATCTTTGAGATTCTGGTTTGACATGCCTCCAGTGCCTCCTGTTGAGAGTAAGAGAATGGATCAGTAACTGTACAACACCTTATCTCATGCATATACATGTTAGTTTCATCCAAAAATGGGGAAGGGAGAGAGGCTGGCCTTGTTCTGTATTGCTTCCTACTCAAACGGGTCAAAAACTGCAGTGGGTTCCTGGACACATTTGGTTGGAATCACGCCAGTCTGCTGACAGTGGGATCAGGTGCCAAGGACACGGATGAAGAACTGGTTTTGCATATCCTGAGTCTAAATAAAGTTTGGGAGCTCAGTACCTCAGGCATTCCTGCAGCCTTACTCACACGGCACAGGATATGAGTAACACTTGTTGGATTCATGTCCTGTAGCAAAAATTCCCTTCCTGCTGCATAGTGCATACAGGCAATTCGCAATGCAAACAAGCAGCTCCAACCACAATGCAAGTTGATTATTGCATTTACAACAGTACTTTCACAAGCCTTGGTGGCATGATAGATTCAGCCTCAGCAACAGTAGATGACAGTGGATCCTACGTGTTTTCCATTTCATGCTTTCATATCACAGGCCACTGTTATAAACAGTGCAACTTTGGGATTGAATGAAGAGACACAGCTCTTCAGGAAAGGTAGACTAATGCTAGTTCCCAGCTCAATTTCAGCTACCTGCCTGAACACCACCCCACACATCCCAGCATGAATACTTGTGTCTCACACCCCTCACCAACAATGGTGGCAGTTTATAAGTGCTCCAGACACTGATGTTTAATTTATGCTGAAGTAGCAACAGTACAGCTGGTGAAAATTGTTTATGATGATGATGATTATTACCATTTTTATTACTATTATAATTACCATTGAACCAGAAGGGGTTGAACGAACCTCTCTAATTTAATATCAACACCCTAAACCTACACAGACAGAGGGCCTTCTCGGTAGTGGCACCTGTCCTGTGGAACGCCCTCCCACCAGATGTCAAAGAGAAAAACAACTACCAGACTTTTAGAAGACATCTGAAGACAGCCCTGTTTAGGGAAGCTTTTAATGTTTAATAGATTATTGTATTTCCAGAGTGGCTGGGGAAACCCAGCCAGATAGGTGGGGTATAAATTATTATTATTATTATTATTATTACTACTACTACTACTACTACACACCTGGACAGTTTATGTGGCAGAATTTTGAACACTGTTTCCCCCAGCTGGAATAATAACAACAACCCTGTAAGGGATTACTTTGGCTTTATAACTTGGGTGAATGTGAAACAAGTAAGAAAGTATTTCACTGTGGTCAGGCACTTGTACTTGGGTACTTGTTCTTGGTGTTTATTTTGCAGCTGCAACTCTCCAAGTTCAACTTTTCAGACTTCTGAATTTCAAATACTTGACATACCCAGACCAAAAACTTCCCCCTCAAAACACATCCTTATTTGGGAAAGAAGAATGGAATAGGTTGCTTCCTGAAAGGCCTGAGAGGATATACAAAGCCAGCTACTGTTTTTAATTCAACATTTGTACAGATAGGATTCAAATTAGTGACAGACACATCCTGCCATCAGCTAACTGGGGAAAATACTATAAAAAAACTCTTATGCTTCACAGTGCAGCATTTTGGCCCAAACATACATGGAAAAGCTTTATTATAGCTTCCCTCAAATATGGAGGCAAACTCTCATTTGAACTTTTGAGAGTACTGTAGATGGTTAACTGGCTCCTGTTAACAAAGACTCCTGCAGTAAAAACAATGAGATAAATGTAATTCAGAATACAGGGCACAAAATCTGATTCCACTATTCATGGAAATTAAAGCGGAAACTGAACCAGCTCAATAGTTAAGAAAAATATAATCAGTTGACCATTTTCAATCTGCTTTCACCAACCTGGATGTCTCTGGCACGTTCATAAGACTGATAAGCTATTTTTTCCTCCATGCTGGCCAATTCCTGCTTTAAATTAAGGATCTCATTCTGGTGGAGCTCAGTCAGGTCATTCAGCTGCTCTTCTAGCCGTTCACATCTAGAACAGAGAAATATGGCCGTCAAACATATTTTAAAAGTATCTACTTTGCATTTCTTTGCAAACTCAGGCTCAAAGAGATGACCAACCATTTTGAAAACCAGAGTTGGTGGCAGTGCTGGATTTAGGGTGGTGTGGGCTGTTCCCCCAAACAGGGCACTGAGCTGAGGGGATGCGAAATTTTGGCCTCACTCAGGGCGCCATATTGCCAAAGACTGGTGGATTCAATGTGATGGCAGGAAACTCAATACATATTCCCACACCCGTGTAGGTCTTAAGGTGCTCTAAGACAGTAAAACTGAGATTTTCACTGATAAGCAGCTAAATCTACCTCATTTGAAAGTCCTGTAGATTCTGCATGTTTTATGGACTTTTAAAAATGCAGCTTTAAACTTACAAAGAAAAGCAGGGTTTAGATTTCAAAACAAATTAAATATAGGAAAGTGTATCCCAGAATTCAAGGGTTTTGGTTTTCTTTGTGTAGTTTCACATCAGGCTTTAAATTTTCTGCTGTTCACATGCTGCACGTGAGCATAATGACACATGGGAAAAATATAACTAGGTAACCTTGCACAACTATAATAATATATGTTCAAAAGGAACCCTGGGTTGCCTCATCAACTGTATTCTTGCTCTGACAGGGCTATTTAACATTCTTAAACTCTAATCAGATTCTAGAGAAGTCTGCCCTTCGTGACTGTTTTGAGGCTGCTGCAGCAGCTAGTACAAAACATTATGGTTGGTTTCTGGGCCAGGAATCACTTCACACCAATGTTACAGCACATATCAGTGGGCTTTCTATAGCCTTCTAAGCATAAATTTAAAGGCACCCAGTATAATGAACTCAAATAAGGGCATCTCAAATTGTAGGAAGTGCCACAGAGCTGTCCAAACATGTTCGCATGACAAGGGCCTTTTCTTATTTCTAGGGCTGTTACGCAGCCCCTTTAAGAGACAGCCTCACTTGCTGCCTCCCCTCTATGCAAATACAGTGGTTCCTCGGGTTAAGTACTTAATTCGTTCTGGAGGTCCGTTCTTAACCTGAAACTGTTCTTAACCTGAAGACCACTTTAGCTAATGGGGCCTCCTGCTGCCGCCGCTGCACAATTTCTGTTCTCATCCTGAAGCAAAGTTCTTAACGCGAGGTAATATTTCTGGGTTAGAAGAGTCTGTAACCTGAAGCACATGTAACCAGAGGTACCACTGTATAAGCTGCCTAGGTATGTATACTAAAATGGAGGGGAAAATACATGTCTAGAGTTAGCAACTGGTGTGATATTCTTATATTTGCAATTATAAAGGGGGTTGGGGGAGGGAATAGTTAGTACTTAAAAGGTAGCATTAGTTGACAAGTGGATCCCAAAAGATTGAGTAGGTTTATATGCAGTTTTCACTGGAGAACGTATGCAAACCACTGGCTTACAAGGGAACACTTTGCCACATTGCCTTGGCAGTGGAGAAAGGTTGATTCTGCTCAACATCCTTGAAACATTCAGAGGGTCCAGGGGCAGAATTTGGCTTGGGGGAAGCATTCCAAAGAAAACACTCTTTCCAAGCCAAGTATTTCCTCCCACCTCTGGGTGATAGCTTCAGGACAAAGGAAGGATGATTTTGCTCAACATCTCTGCACCGCAGGTGCTTTCACAGAGCGAGTGATTATAAAGGGTAGAAGGAAAATCTGGCTCAGACAAACTGACACTAAAAAACAAAATTTGGCACAGAGTCCATTTTCCCACCATAGTGTGTAAGAGAACCTTGTAATCTCTGGATGTGGCAAAGCTTCCTTACCCTTTTCCTGCCCAGAAATGTCTTCTGTTCACTGGACAGAAACTAGCCATGTTTGCCTGCCTTTTGCCAATTAAACCATGTTGTTACCTTCTCCTACCAGTGATATTCTTCAACAGCAGAGGAATGGACACATGTACAATCTTCATTAGGGAGGTTTAGGGAGGTATTTGCAGAAAAGGCAGGGGTTAGTCCAACCTGTCAGTATTTTTCTGTAAAGGCAGCAAGCCTCTACCTTGAGTAGAAACCCTCAATGACCCTACAGCACCCTCAGAGGATGCAGGCACTGAAGCTTACTAATATATAGTGATATTTTGGGTTTATTGTGTCCTATATTGTGAGATTATTGTGTTTTTGGAAACACTGCAGTCCGAGTACCAAGGGGATCAGTTATAAATGCCAATATAACATTAAAAAAAAATTCCTGCAATTTTTGGCTCTCTCCAAGGCCTTGTATCAGAGGGCAAAGAATAATGCCAAATATGTAACATGTTACCATGCTATCAAAACATTCCTTTATTTGTGGTGCCTCACTCAGGGTATTTTCTTCCCAAGAGGCTTGCCTGGGGGCTGCATTAATGTATTTTTGGTGCCAGGTACAGCCCATTTTATTTTCCCATGCTTTGAATTTGATGAGATACTTTAATCCTTCTCTTGTATTGATTGTTTTATAACGTATTTTTTTTTACTGCCTTGGATATACCCGTTGAAGGGCAATATCAATTCATTAAATGAACTGAAGGTATATGGGCAGAGCACTGTGATGTTATTCAGAGCTGCAATCCCACACACATTTATGTTCTTTTGAGCTCAATGGGGCTTCCTGCTGAGTAGGTAATGCTTGTGCTGCAACTCCCTTAACATTCTGAATTTTAACTGACATTTTTGCAGTACTCTGGGTGCTTACTGCCTCGGTTCCGCAGCATACGTAGACATTTGCCTATGATCTAATAGTTGGGGGTGATTTTAATTTGCTGCAGTGCAAAGAAGACTTGCTGCCTCTGAAGGGGTGCCCAATTTTCTCTTTAATGACGAGACATCCAGTGCTCCCTTTAGATGTCACAGCACTGCTATGGGAAGCTCCTGCACCACCGCTTTAACATCTAGAGGACACCCAAGACGTAAATTGATTGGAATATGCCATAACAATTTTTAAAAGCTGATTGTCTTGATCTTGCAGTAAGAGGTCTCAAACCCAGCATTTTACTTGAATCGTAGAATGTGGAGTTGGCAGGGACCATGAGGGTCATCTAGTCCAACCCCCTGTAAAACAGGAATCATTTTGCCTAACTTGGG
Source organism: Podarcis vaucheri (assembly GCF_965113315.1). Taxonomy (NCBI): domain Eukaryota; kingdom Metazoa; phylum Chordata; class Lepidosauria; order Squamata; family Lacertidae; genus Podarcis; species Podarcis vaucheri. The sequence continues at coordinate 94,070,221 of NC_138760.1, read as the reverse complement.
GCTCGAATCCATGACCCAGAGATTAAGAGTCTCATGCTCTTACTGACGGAGCTAGACATCTTCTGTTTTGACGTAGCAAATGCACACCTTTGTATACAAAATAAAAATCGTCTGTGTGGTACAGGATGTGCCTGTATATTTTGTGGTTAGCATAAGTACCCACTGTTCTAAAGCTCCACATAATATGCATCACATTTTACATCATGATTTCAAATTGAGACTATAAGAGAAGTCTCCAAAACAAAGTTCTGCATATCACAAGCCAGCAAAGCACTAAATGACTGGTCTCAAGGCTATCTTGGTAGACTAGAATTAAACAGCAACAGAATGGAGATCAAAGGGATTAAACTTGTAAAAACTGAAAGACAAATGCAGCACAACACACTAATTGAACTTCTAAGATGATCCCATGAAGACTGGCAGTCTGTGAGTGAATGGAGTGCATCTAAGCTATCTAAAGTCATTTTTCGCTCTGTAAAGAAAGCTTCAGGCATAAATTGTAACAAGAGAGACTCAGTAGAAACTGATGACAGCACATAAAGTCCTGTATTATCAAGTAAACATCAGCTATATTCTCAAAGCTATTAAGCAACAGGCTATTTTGGAGTTTGGTCTCACTGATAAAGGATCGATTGCAAAAAGAGCAGACATGCAGATAGAGCTGGATTACCAAAGAGGGAAGTAAAAGGAGTGGCTAATCAGTCTGGACTATGAGGCCACATCAACTGCCCAATGGACAGGAGGCACAGCTTCTGCCAAGGCTTCTAATAACTTCTGACACTACAGCACAGGGCAGAAGTGACTTGCGGAAATCATATTGTCATCAAAAAATGCTGGCCGGGTGGAATGGGAGGGGGGAATCAGCAGATGAGACAGCTCTAGCAGCACCAAGTCTCAGCGAACAAAGGCAACTACAACACCATCAGCAAGAAGGCAGGCTGCAGACAAACAGGGATTGATAAACAAACTACATGCAACGCCAACTACTCTAATTAGAGCGGGAATCGCTAACACGGTGTCCCCTAACGATCACAGGACTCTAATTCCCATCAGCCCCAGCTAGCATGACCAACGGACAGGAAACTAAGGTTGAACCATCTATGAAGGCTACCACACTAGCTACCACTGCATTAGAGAAATAAAATTTTGTACAGGAAACGGAACCCTTTGGTGTAACCCCCTGACTTTCATACTGGGGTCATTTTTAAACACAAGAACGGAGAAATGCCTGCCTTGAACTCCCATACCGATTCTACCTACGGCCTTCAGCAAACTACCATATGCTTTCTTGGCATCAGTTATCACTTCACCAAGGCCAAGGGAGAGCCCCATCTTTTGGGTGTCTTAAAGTGGATTTTACTAATCCCTCAGCAAGGAACCTTACACAGTAAAAAAGGCAACAAGAGTTTACGAATAAAGCTTTTGACGCAATGCTCTTTGTTTTATCTTCAATGCTTTAATGGCAGTAACAGCTACAAAAGCTGCCAGAAAGGGAACTTCCACACTACTGAGGGGAAAGGGAAGACAGCAAGATTTTAGCTTTATAGTAAAGGAGCGCAATTAACCTCCTTTCTGTTAGGAAACATAACTATTTATATAAGCAACTTTTCCTTTATAAACAGAGGATGGCAGCCAGGCATCTGCCAAAACTCTGTCTAGCTATAGAATCTTCCTGACAGAGGGGCTATACACACACACACAGAACTCAGACGTGTGACTGACATAGGAAGTTGCCTTATACGGAATCAGACTATCTAGCTCAGTATTGACTGGCAGTGGGTCAGACTGGGGTCTCTCCCAGTCATATCCCGAGATGCTGGGGGCTGAAGCTGGGACTTTCTGCATGTAAAAGAGGTGCTCTACCACTAAGCCTAGGCCCTTCTTACCATTTTATGGCGCATAGGAGATAGTATATATTTGACAACAAGGGTGCTTTTTCCCCTCCTTGCAGCTTAATGCTACAGATATCAACTATAAACTGAACTAGTTTAACACATAAAAACATAAAGAATAGCAGAGAGGGGTTGGAGATCTTACAGCATTAGAAAATTACAATTCTCAAGGTTGTGGGCTATGGTGCTTAAACCAGTTTGAGAAATTTGGTGTAGATGTACGTTACAACAACCAAATGCAATGTGTGTGTTTAAAAATCATGAATACATTCCCTCACCCTAGGGGGAAAAAGAGTCTAGTCATAGGAACATCTGAAAAAAAACATCTGGGAAAGGGCCACAGCTAGTGGAAGAGAACACAGATTGCATGCAGGAAACTGTGGCTTTAATTAGTAGCATTACTAGTTAAGATCACCTTAAGTAGCAGGATTAGGAAAGACTTGAGATCCTATGAGCCACTTCTGGGAACAGGTAACAATGGCCTAATGAGTGTATACCAAGATGTCTAAAAGCTAGTTTCATGTGATACAGAAGGGTGATGAGGAAGAACTCTTGGGATAATGTTGTTATTTTGCAATCAGTTAAACATCTCTATCTTGATTGCTTAAGGATAATGATATTTTAACACTATCTTTAAACCCAATGAAGCAGATATAACCTCAAAGTTACAAATACAACAAAGGGAATAAATAAAAAAAAATACACTCTGTGCTTCAATGTCTGCAAATGGCAAAAAAGCAGTCAAAACCAATTAGTGCTGCCTAAAGGTATATCGTATCCTAAGACCCATATGCCAAATGATACAGTAAGTTATTTTATTCAATAATAAAACACGGCCCGCTCATGCTTGCTCTAAGGCTGAACAAATACTATCAGCATAATATTGTATAATTAGGGCCCTCCCAATTTCAATATGGAATCATGGACCAACAAATCCAAATATCTGACTTTTTTTTTTAATATGTAACTCAAGGTACAACTTTTTGGAGGCAACAAAAGAACAGCAACTACCAATATCATAATAATTGACAGGGTGAAGTATTCTCCAAGATTTGGTGGCCCTGAAGGTATCACAAACCTTTAGAGAAGCATAGTACTGAAGCCTGCAAAGTGCATTTTGTTAAGTGTTGGGTGACTACAAGACCAGTATTACAACTACTGCACTGGCTCACAGCTTCCAGAGTAAAGTCCTAGCTTTAGCCTTTAATTTTTTTTCACAGCCATAGAACATTCTTGCTCCTAGAACCCTCTGTCTTCCACCCTCTCCCTCTATGTAGATCATCGGAAAAGGTTGGGCTCAAAAAATCCCTCATCCAACAGGATGAGGATTTTGAGATGGGCAGGGAACTGTAGCACAGGGCTACTTTGGTTTCTAAAACTGGGACTCAGAATGCGTGTGCTGTGAAAAGTAGCAAGCTGAAAGAGGTGAAGGTCTGGAAGAAGAAACCTGCACATGTAGAAGGGGACAATTGTGTATATATATTACGGGTGCTGCCTGATACCTGTGAGACTATTAGTGCTGAATGAATGCATGCATCTAGGTGTGCTTTAACATCAGTAGTATCAGTGAAAAGTTAGACTGAAATTCTCACCGGTATCTTTCTTCCTGCAGAGCCTGCATTATCAAGGAATAATCCCTCTGATAGTGAACCTTAAGGTTCTCAAAAGATTCCTCCAGCCGTCCTTGCATCTCTCTGATCTCTTGAATCTCATGCAGTATTGCATCAAACCCTGAGCTCTGCATATCCAGAGTGTTCGTTTTGGAGCTTGGTGCTCCCACAGGGATCCCTGTGGTGCTGTTGGCCCCCACAGAGCCTGATGTGGCACTGGAGCAATCGTCCTCGCTGCCATATTTTGGGCTTGACTGAAAATTATGAACACCTAGAGTTTTCCCCCCAGTCCCATCTTCTTGACCTTCTTCCAAGGAGTCCTTCAGATTAGCAATATTGTCTGCACTCCCAAACCTGTTCCTAATGAGTGAGGCAATCTCCCGGGGTTTGGAGACGACAGCTCCTGCTGCCGAATGGGTTGCTTGGGAGAAACTGGAAAGTCCACCCTTAACACTGTCTACCACTCCTTCACTGAAGCCGGTGACCTTTGCACCCACATCTTTCAACCCCTGGTGCATATCCCTCAATACATCTTTGGGCTGTCGAGGGATACCATTCTGTTCGATCTCTCGCAGCTTCCGATGGTAGTGCTCTAGCTTCTTCTGCAACTGGAGGATTGTCTGGGCTGACTTCTGGTTCTTCTTCTCAAATACCTGCTTGATGCGGGCACTCTGTTGCTTGTCCGCATTATTGGCCAGTTTTAGGTATTCAGCCACATTGTCATCCCGAGCTGTTTGCTCTATTTTGATCTGCTCAGTCAACTTCAGTATTTTTTGTTGAAGGTGGGTGATGGCCACTTTAGTGCGCTGAGGATCTGGCGTTCCATCAATGGAATCTGCGTTGATGCTGCACTCTGTGCTGGAGGCCACTGCACTGGATGTTTGTGCTAGACTGCTTACATCTAATCGCTCAATCTGGGGAAAGAATAAGAAAGTAAACATTACAAACTGTTTTAATACCATGCAGCCTCCACTCAAAATGCACTTTGCTTCATCTATGAAGCAAACATATATTTATTTTATTATTATCTTGTTTCTTTAGGTATTGTTCTTCAATGTTCAGGTGAAACCTCTAAATCAGTGAGAAGAATACCAGCAAGCCTCTCCAGTTTTTGGAGAACTTAAAAGGATGAGGGTCAAGACGCTAGCTTCAATAAAGTGGAGAGCAAAGGAGTTAACTGTGCTGGGTCATAGGTATTATCCTGTACAACAGAGAGAGTAATGTGATACTTCCAAAAGCTCTATATTTCCAGCATACATAGCAAGCACAGTAATAGTATGTATAGCAAATAAACCTTTTAAGTAAATTCAGTCTCTTATTGTGTGACTGTGTGTTCATGCTTCCTTTCCACATACGATCCTGGGCCAGCACGGATCCCAATCTGTTGTAAACCACTTTGTGAAACTTTGTTTGAAAAGCAGCGTATAATTTTTTTAAAAAATAAAAAAATACAGTTGGAATGTGGGGGCCACATTCCCCAGAACAGGAGTATGCTTGTGCAAATGGCTGAATAGGTGAGCATCCAAAGTAAGGTTCATTCAACACTATGAGGTATCAATATCATGACTGTATCTAAACTTCCAGGATGATTCACCTTCGTTCTCATGTACCCACCCGAGTCTGAAATCTACATCAATTTACTGAGCACAAAAATTCCATAGCAGCCAGAGATGCTGAAACTCTCCCAAACAAAATATACTGGTATGTAGCCAAGCCTCAAAAATGTCTACAATGGGAAAAGTCACATGGAAATGAAATTAGCATTTAACTTTCTCAACATATTGACTACTCTTATTAAGTAAACCCTTAATAAAAACTTAACTACAATTTTTTTTCTTTTTAACGGGAAAGAAAGGATCCCCCTTTCTCTAACCTACCTTGGCTTTTCTGAGCCGCAATAGCTGTTCCCAGTGCATGACTTGAACAAAGGAGCAACATGCCTACAATAGCTCTGCTGAAAGCTATTCTACACTCACTCGCTGCACGCAGTAAAATGAAGTCTTAAGGAAGGTGGCTTAATACAGAAACCAATGAATCATTTAATTACTCAGCAGCTCCTCCCCAAACAGGGAAGGCATTAGTTCATGAAAAATAACAGCATGACATCATGTGAGCTGTGGACTCTTAACACACAGGCGCTCTCTCTCTCTCTCTCTCTCTCTAAAAGCAGTCCAGAGAAAACAAAGGAAGCTGTAAAGACTTGCCAGCAGATGAAACATGATTCCACCCTACCTACCACACATAGTTGAGAACCAATGCAAAGGGTAAGTTGGAGCCAAAAGGTGTCATCTGAGGTGGAAGGCACCCAAGAAGGAAGGGGCAATCTTTAAACCACACCAACCTTCACAGTGTGTTCTGCCAATGGAGCAAGTTAAGCTATTTAAACAAAATTAAGAATAGAATGGTTTAAGAGTGATTTGACCCAGTATTAAAATAAATTCAAGAGGTGTAGACATTGAAAGCACTATAGGATTTTTTTTTTTGGGGGGGGGAGTAATTAGTAATCCCCTACATTAAAAATGGAAGGAAGTTAAATATGTACACATTTATGTTCCACAACTCTGAGGGGTCACAACCCTTAACTACTGACTGCATGTCCCATTAGCAGCAATCACCAGGGGGTGATGTAGGTAGGAAAAATAAACTGCACTATGCCTACTATAGATAAAGGCTGTCCAAGTGCTATAAAAAGTAAAGGGACCCCTGACCATTAGGTCCAGTCATGACCGACTCTGGGGTTGCGGCGCTCATCTCGCTTTATTGGCCGAGGGAGCCGGCGTACAGCTTCCGGGTCATGTGGCCAGCATGACTAAAGCCGCTTCTGGCAAACCAGAGGAGTGCATGGAAATGCCATTTACCTTTCCGCCAGAGCGGTACCTATTTATCTACTTGCACTTTTGACATGCTTTCGAACTGCGAGGTTGGCAGGAGCAGGGACCGAGCAACGGGAGCTCAACCCAACGTGGGGATTCGAACCGCCGACCTTCTGATTGGCAAGTCCTAGGCTCTGTGGTTTAACCCACAGTGCCACCCGCGTCCCTCAAGTGCTGTAGATAAGGCTTAAATTAAGATGTACCAAAATAAGGCACTCTCTTGGGCAAGGCTCATCTACAAACACACACACACACACACACACACACACCAACAAAACCTACTGCAACGAATACTCGCTCCTGGACCTTGAGTTTTCTTTGCAGTTTGCAAACTTGACATAGCCAGCAAATTTCATTTTACATGTAGCTTCTGTGTGTGCTATCAGACTTTACTCTTTCTAATGCCCTCTTCTGTTAAATCTTTGGCTGTGAAGCTGAAATCAATTTTTAAAAAACTTCAGACCAGGTGATACTAGGAACCTTAGTTAGCCCTTTAACTGAAACTCTCAGCTAGTGGCTAAATATTAATCCTACCTTTTGACAAAACTGAATTGCTTCCTGAAAGTGGAGCTCTCCAAGTGTAAACAGTTTTATTGCTCAGGAAAAGCAATGAATGATCTCAGTTCCTCAACTGAGTGCATGGCACACTAGACACTAGGCACACTTACAAGAGTTACACATACAGTGAGGGGGGAAAGTATTTGATCCCCTGCTAAATTTGCCCGTTTGCCCTCTGACGAAGAAATGACCAGTCCATAATTTTAATGGTAGGTTTACTGTAGCTGTGAGAGACAGAATAACAACAGGAAAACCCCCAGAAACCCAGAAGACAAAAGTCAGAGATTGATGTGCATGCAAAGAATAAAGCTGGTTTTAAAAGGGTTTTAGATAGCCATTGATAGTCGTGTCCTTGATAACTACTGTCATGCTACAATGGCCATGTATCAGAGGTGGTACCCCACTCAATTTCAGTGGGGAATGTTCCATTGCGTTCATGTTCTTGCATGCATCTGGTTCCCATAGGCCAAAGGTTTTCAACCTTTTTAGGTTCACGGCTCCTTTGACCAACTACATTCTTTCTTCAGTACCCCTGTGAGGCCCAGGAGCCTAGTTATGTCACCCCTTGCCTGCAGAGCTGGCAGCCCCTCACTCCTTTTTGACCACCCTCCCTTGTGGAGTGTTTCCTCAGCCTCCTCTCTTCTACCCTCTCCTTGGGAGTCCTCTGGGCAGCCGCAGCTGCCACCACTGGTCTCTGAGCTCCCCCCCCCGCCCCAAAGAGAGGTACCTCCTCATACTGCCACACAGAGGTCTGGGAAGCCCCCCCCCCCCGGCCAGACCCAGAGGCACCATTTGCCTGTGGAGCTTGTAGCCAGAGCTGCTGCCACAAACATCTGTGCAAGCCTTTGGGAGGAAGAGACGCAATAGGGCATCAGAGGGAGGGAGGGAGGGAAAGAAAGAGGGACAGAGGTCAGTGCTGGCCACTGCACCCCTGACCATGATTTAGGGTACCCCAGAATGCCACGGCACACTGGTTAAAAACCACTGCCACCGGCATCTGGTTGGCCACTGTGGCTACAGAATATAGGACTAGGTGGCCCTTTGGTGTGATCCAGCAGGGCTTATGATCGTAAGTGGCTTTTTGTCTGAATCACTTATTTCTGAAGGTGTGTTTGAAATTTCTCATGAGAAGTAGCAATCGACACTATAATTAGTCTGACAATGTGCTACTCCTTACAGTTTCAGGTTTTTTTCAGAAACTGTGCACGGAGTGGCAAACAAGAAAATGAAGTTTCTCTATGCATGTGCACCTGTTGACCCATCTATACAAATAGCAAGTGCTTTCGGATTTCAGAAAACTGGGTCAAGAGCAGTGTTGTGTCTTTATCCAGGGAGTAACTGCCTTGGGTTGATGTCATAGTGTATGGCTATATAGTAAGTTGCATTGCCAAACTTGGCTCTTAACCACTAGCTAATAACTATTTACGTTGAACTTACCAGTTGTATTTCATTTTACAGCTTTGATAATTGTAAGTTCATTCAAATAACCCTTATTTCAACTATAGGGCAGGTTTCAGAGACAAGTGAGGGAAGGTGATGGAGGTATTCTAACTCTGTTGAACTCCAAAAAGGTGTTATCTGGCATGTGATAAGCTTTGACTTTTAAAGCAGGACTCCGAAAAAAGACATGCACATTCCAAATCTAGTTGAAAGAGTTTAGTGATTGTTAAAGGGGAGGCCCTACTTCTTCCAGTCACTGGAATTTTGAGGACAGCCCTGCTTGAAGATCTTAATAGGCAGCCGCATCACACAAGGAGGAAGGAGGAGTCGTTGAACCATGCAGGTATGTATGGCTTTAGTAGTCAATAAGCACCTTGAATTGGGCTTGGACACAAACTGACAGTCAGTGTAAACACTGTAATGTAGGTTGTAGATGGGCGTACACACATAGCCTTATCAGTTACATTCTGCATCACTTGAATTGTCTGGACCATTTTCTAGGGCAGCCCTTGAGGAACACAGCTTTGAACATGTCTTACCATGGAACAGTGGCAAACCAAGTTTAAGGAATCTCTGGCCCACGTGCCTAGTTAGGCCCATAAGGCCTCACCCTTTTGCCTCACAAGGCATTTTGGCCAGGCCACCTCCACCTGCCCTACACCTGACATCAGAAATAGGCATGCAAAGACCTGGCTCAAGCCAATAGGGAGTTTGCAGGCACACCTACAAAGCCCCAATGATCATCTGATTAGTGCTGATCACTGATACTTTGCCTGCATAGTTTGATTTCACGTGGGCAAAATAGGGTCACCTCACATCATTGTGACATCAGGTGAATGACAGGCTCCACCAACCTGCCAAACATGGTTCACAGGGCTTGGGGAAAATAATAATCTGGATTACCGGCCAGAAACAATACAGACTAAAACGCATCCCTGATTAACTGAGCAGCACACTTTAAAAAAAAAAGTTTATTATTATAGTAACTGCAGACTGGAGGCACCATTTATTCAAAGCAGTTTTCTTAAATCCTAGCAGATAAGAGGAAGCTGTTAACATTATTGGCTGTGCGTTTCTTGATGGGTTTAGCTACTAGCTGTACCCAGAGTGTGTGAGGGATGGGGCACGCGGAGGGTGATGTTCACCCTTGCGAGTCTTGCCTGGCTGCTGAGCGCTTACCCAGCAGGGCGGGGGGAAGGGGACTGATGGCGGGGGGTGGCAACCCTCTCAATATTGTGGGGAGCTGAGCCCTGTGCCCCAAAATATTGAAGTGGCTGAAGCCCCCTCTGCCCCATATACTTGGTGCTGTTGTGTTGGAAGAACAAGAAGCATATGTATTTGGGCCCAGAGAAGAGCAGTGATGAGTTTGCCCTGTACCCAGACAGAGCAGGAGTAAGGTGATGCCTTCATACAGCAGCAAGAGTAACCAACCTTCACCAAGGCCTGAAGATTCCCTTTGAAATCCTGCAGATGACCTAGATGTTCTCTGATCCATATATAATGGGTGTATTTGTTGTATAGCTGGTTTTTAAACACATAAATTATAAAAGAATGTTTCTCATAGGATGTAGTGGTCACTTTAAAAGAGGGACAGTTTTATGGAATCCTTTTGTAGAATAAAAGGCGAAGGGGCCTTCTTGGTGCTCGCCCCCGCTTTGTGAAACACCCTCCCGTCTGATGAAAAGGAAATAAACAACTATCTGACTTTTAGAAGACATCTGAAGGCAGCCCTGTTCAGAGAAGTTTTTAATGTTTGATGTCATATTGTGTTTCAATTTGTATGAAGCCACCGAGAGTGGCTGGAGGAACTCAGTGAGATGGGAGACATATACATATACATATATATATATTATTATTATTATTATTATTATTATTATTATTATTATTAATTCTGCAGACCGGTTTCTGAAGATTATTTCAGTTGTGATGGGAAAAGAGCTCTAATTCCCAAAATGCTTTTATTCTGGTGAGGTTAGACTAAGGAAAACTTGATAAGCAATCTTAATTACCAAAACTTGCATGACAGATTTTACTGATGCTTTAAAGGAAAAAATCCATTTCCCTAATTATGGGTAAATTACATTTCTTCTGGCTCTGTTAAAACAAAAAATATGTAGTGCTGCTGAGTTGTAGTTTAAAATTTTGTTGCTTTTTGTTGACTGCAAGGATGATTATTTGCCCAGAAAAGCACCCTAAACATATTTTTGATAAATAAGTAAATAATAAAACAAATTTTTTCTGCACCAGATAGCTTATAACCCAGTGCTGTTTTGAGGCACATTCCACCTTGAGTGATCATGTTTATAGTCTGCTTGTTAGAAGAAAGCTCTGCAGTTATTATACATTAGTATGTCTGGAAATGAAACAGAAATTGGATGGCTTTCTGTCATGGGTTATTTAGTTGTGTTTCCTACATCGCAGGAGGTTGAACCACATGACCCTTTGGATCCCTTCCAATTCTATGATTCTATGAATTCTGCACTTTCACAATTGTAATTTAACTACATGTTGTCTATCCAGTGTTTAGAGAGACCCAAAATCCAAGCCCTGTATAAGAACTTACATGATTCATGATGAGTACACAGAGTTGAGTGTACTTTGCAAATCTGCATGTCAGTAAAGCAAATGTCCTAACTTGACATGCAACCGAGAGAAATCACTAAAAACTATGACTGATTGCATCAGGTCCTCAAAAGACGCCTGACTGAGCTAGCCAACAGCTATTCTGCACCATGTGGATTATTGTTCAGTATCTCCACCGGAAATTATTGGTGCCCTGATACGATGCATACATATAATTCCGCTGACAACTCCTCTCATCTGACATCATCCTTAACATAACACTGTTTACTCAGCATGCTGGCAAGTTCATATCACTGTTTTGGTATTGATTACTCTAGATAGCAAGCTGGCTTTTCTATTAGCAGAAGTCTTATCTGAACATTTAAAACTGCTGTTAAAAAGTGATTTTTAAAACAGCACCTGCACATTAATGCTAAGGTTCATAGAAGAATATAGTAACCACAACTTAAATGACTGAACTCTTAGATCGAACTATAAGTATCGGTCAAGATTGCTTGAATGCAAGGAAGGCTCTATGTGGGGAACCAAGCAGTGTGTGTGTCTGTGTCTGTGCGTGCGCATGCGCGCCAAACACTCCTGAAAATGCCCCTAACTCTCCCTGTTGGTGGCTTATTTTCAGTATTTTGAGATCAGCTGGAGGAAAATAGGTTAATAATGACCTGAGAGGATAATGGCAGGAAGCAACAGATCAGTGGCAGTTTATATGCTTTACATCAGGGTTGAGGAGCCTCTGTCAGCCTGAGGGCCACATTCCCTTCTGGCCAACCTTTCAAGGGCCACAGGCAAGAGTGGGGCAACACTGAATGTTAATTCTAACTCTGTACAGTAGGCTAGTTTCTACACACACACTCATCAGTGTTAGAAACTCAAAATATATAAGCTAATCGCCAAATGGCACCTTAAACCTAGGTTACAGTTGCCACAATGGAATGTCTAATCACCATTGTTATTACTATTAGAATTATTATTCATTTCATTTCTATACCACTTTATATTTTAAAGGGGAAAAACCTCAATGTGGTTTACACTGGGAATGGACAGACAAGTTCCAGGCCCCTGTGGGACCGTGTGAGAAGGCACCTCTCTTTGGGGCAGGGGGGTGCAGCTCAGAGATCAGGAGTGGCAGCAGCGGCTGCCCAGAAGACTCCCAAGGAGATGGGAGAAGAGAGGAGGCTGAGGGAACACTCCACAAAGGAGGGTGTTCCAGAAAAGGTGAGGGTCTGCCAGCTCTGCAGGCAAGGGGCAACATAATTGGGCTCCTGAACCCCACAGGGGTGCCAGAGGAAGAATGTAGTTGGTCAAGGGACCTGTGGACTCAAAAAGGTTGAAAACCTCTGTTCTAGGGCATTCCTTTCTCTCAGGACAGTCATATCTCATTAATGTGAATGGGATCACCAAATTACCTAGCTGTACCATTAACTATAACCTTATAACCCTTGTGACTGGACCAGCCTTTTGCACAGGGCTAAGCCTCTTTTCCTCAGCTGGGATAGTCTGGCCTCAGTTGTCCATGCACCTTGGAACCTGCATGTTGAGGCCTTGTTGGTTGTTCCACTACTGGCGACAGACTCATTAGTGTTGACTCACGACAGGGCCTTCTCAGTGGTGGTTCTCCCTTTGTGGAAAGCCCTCCCTGGTGAGATACATCTTTCATTGGCTTGCAGGAGGAATATCAAAACATTATTGTTTACCCCAGGCACCTGATGCTTGATACTGTCACTGGTAACTCTGAAATCATTGGCTGAGAATGTCACTTATTTTAGAATGCTTTAATGATATGCTGTTGACTGCCCTAGGCACCTTTAGAGGGATATAGATGGAAGAAATAATAATAGCAGCAATAGTAGTAATACCAAAGTTTCTTCATTCCAGCAATTTTCACAGGTGGCTAGACTAAAAGCTGTCTGTGATCCAAACATAACTGATTTTATAAGCCTAGGTCATATGACACAAAACGAGAAACACTAGCAAAGCTTAATGTTTTGTTTAAGCAATTCTCTTACTGGCTTGCTGTTAAACGCAAGAAGCATTTTAAGATGCAACTGGTGTGCAATAGGATTCATGCCCTGGTAGAAACATGTAGTTCAAAAATTATACAAAAGACACAGATAAATCAAGGCAGATGGGTAACTAGCTGTGTAATAATCCTGTTAAGAATGCTCTAATTAAAGGAACATTGACTCATCATGATTCATCACACAGTCCAAGTGCAAGGGCCTAACCCACTGGGAATCCAGAGTCAAAACATGGTGCACATGGAATGTGTGGCTTGTATAAGGAACTCCAGTTCTGAATTACTAAATCTGTTGCTTAGAGACTATTAGCACCACTTCTGTCATCTGTTAATGAAGTGGATCTGGGCAGCTTAATGCTGAAAATATTGTTATATGCCACCCTATCTTTGAGCGGTGTGAGATTCCAGAGGTACCAGGCACACTTTAACCCAGGGGGACACAGACTCTGGTGTCTTTATGATGTATGGTTTATTTACACACATATATAATCTGAAGCCTACAGTGGAAGGGCCACAGCCTTCCTCCCCCAGAAGTTTCTGTCTCTCTCATAGACACAGCAGCATCCTTGCCTTTTTCAGAGAATGGTTGTATCCCACATGTTCTAACCCAAGATCAGGTCTTTTGTAACACAGAGAGAGGCCCTACTGTCTGCATTCTCACACTTAGTTCTTTGATGATTTGTTCTGCTAACGGCTCACTACTCCCAGGCTATTACCTCAAACAAGCTTTTACAGGGGTTGATTGCCTAGGATTAAAGGGGGGCCAGAAACACAATTTGGGAAGTTTTCAGAGGTTCATTAACTCTCACATGCTAATTGCAGGGGATTTGAAGTGGGTCTTACATGTTCATACAGACTTATCTGAAGACAGAAGGATCTGTCATCCTGTTTTAACATGCCAGTTCTAAAGTCTAACACTGATTAAACCCAGGCATTAAGCCTCCCACCAAAAGACCTGGTCTAGGGTTAGCAAGGTTATTAATATTAAGATACCAGCAGTTAAATGCTTATTTCTATTGGCAGAGACTGGTAAAAATATGCAAGTATTTTAAAATGCAGCTGATACAATACAGCAATAAATTATTTGATTCATTCCTCCTGCTCCCATCCTTTCACTTCAGTAGACAATGAGTAGACACTACCTCACCTTTAAAGTTAAGATTATTTCCTGTTATTATTGTAGGCCAGCTCAAACATGTTATGAAATTTGCAAACGAACAGTGACTAAATAAATATTAATAGGATGACAAAGTTTACGACACCAGACACACATACTCACATGTGTGGCACAAACTTCCTGCAGATTTAATAGATTCTAACTGACATCTCCACAAACAGCAAAGACTAAAAAAGGAGGGCCTACAGTGATATCCACCTAATTCTCTAGCACTTTATCACTTTACTTAATCAGTAAATATGGAAGAAGCAGAAGTATATGTGTGTGAGGTGTTAAGGGAGGTGTTAAGAGATTGTTTCCACCGCAGGTGCAGTGTTGCTGTGAGGAATGTTACTTCTGCTGCCACAAGGCCTTAACCTCAGAGCACAAACACTGGCCCCTAAGTCTAACTGCTCCACATTCACTTTGTGGTGACAAGGGGTCCCAATAAAAGCAGGGGCTCTGCATAGGGCAGAGCAACCTCTTTTCCAGGATTATAGAGAGCAATAAAGTTCCTGGCAGATCCTCAAGAGTAAAGATCCTCATCTCCCTTTTTCTAGTTCACAGAAAGGACAATTGATCTTGTTTAATAGAAGACACTCTCTACCCAAAATATAAACAAACCAAGCCAATGGAATGGTGCTTTTTCCTGCTTGAATATTCTGCAGCCATTTCTACCATGTATTTATTGTAACCAAATGCTCTGGGCTCATATTACTAGAGTGCCCGTTCCACATACGAATAAGAATGAAGAGGGAATTTCTTGGGTCAACTATCTTTTAACATGAAGCTATCAAAATGTAATGTAAACATTGTATCTACTCTCCTCTGCATACCAAACTTGAGGGATAACAGAGGTATTAATAACTTAATAAGCAGGGGCCTCTCATACTTCCACCATTTACTGAAATGCAGATGCACAGAAAACCTGGGATTTTCCACATTTGTTTCTATTCATGTTGGAATATGATGCTTGATGTGGCAGCTTATAAAAACCTAAAAAGATGGCAAGTTTATTTCTGAAGGTCACTGGCTTAATGATAAGGGCATGTGCCCATACAGGCTGCTTTTTCCAACACCAAGGATGATTCTGCAATATGTCCAGGCTTCCCATGAAATGCACATTGTACAACTGAAAAGCAAAGCAAGCATTTGCATCAAAATATGTGGCTGACCTAGGCAGCTATGTGACACATCAATTTTACTAATATTACTCCTCATAAAGAATGTGCCATTTATATTCAAGATCAACACTCACTCAGACGGGAGCTCTTACGCTTCCAAGCTTCTTAACTGCAGATGTTAAAAATGATTCAAGGATTATAAAAAGCCAAGCCAGCAAGGGAGGAGCATATCTAAGAATATTGCTTATTAATGAGCCACTGGAGTTGTAAACAGAGCAGCCAAATCAGACGCAGCAATGCTTTTCTGCAGGATCTCACCTTGCCAGGTTCACTGAAATGATTTTCACAGCACACACAGGTACAGCAGCACCACATAAACATTGCCGCATGGCCCGTCTGCAACGCCCTGCTCAGTGCTAGGTACTGCTAGGACTGTCACCCAGACCAACTACTCTGCTCCCTACATCTGTGAGACTGAAAGAGCTCTGGGCACTTGCTGTATAAACAGACCATTTGCCAAAACAAGCAGCCCTGTGTGCTCCACTATCACTGATGCAAATGAATAGTTACACTGAGCTCAAGCATGGTATATGCTTTTCCTTCAGCAGAGAACATTTAAAAAAATGCAAGCTCACCGTCACTTAAATTTAAAGCTACAGAGCACACAACTGTTATGCCCATTACAGCTCCAGGTCAATTACAATTCACTTTCCTTATATATGCTTCTCTGCCCCTGGGTGTTGGAAGTAACTTATGCTAGCTACCCAGGCCTTTGGCTCCTCCTCCCACCCCAAGTTTACAAGCTCTGCAATGCCTTGGAGCCAGGGTAAATAGGTGTATAGGACCTGGATACAAGGACAGTTAGAGGGAAAAGCTTTCGAGTGGTTTTGAGCCAGATAACAACTTTGCCGTAGGAAAAGCAAAACAGAAACACCAGAAAAACCAAAGCATAACAAACTTTATCAAGGCTGGCATTAATTAGAGTGAGGAACTACGTGGGTATATTTTTCAACTCATCAATGCAGATCTTTCAAGGGGCATCAAAGATGTTTGTTCCCAACTAATCAATGAGATCTCAGGAGAAATTCATCCGCGTAACCCAGTCAACTAATTTAATGTACCCCTGCTCCCCTGCAGTGGTAAACTGGATCTTTGCACCTGACTAAGGGCAAGAGTGGAATGCAAAATAGAGGACACTGTTGTTGGTACAAGTGGTAGAGAAGTATTGAATGCAGAAATGCAACTTAAGAGTTTTACAACTTGCTCATTGTTCCTTCATTGGAAACATCTCATCATATTGTGATATGTGATTGAGCTTTCCCAATAGAGATGCCAGATTAAGACACTGTTCCAATACTATGCATGATGTTCGGTTGTGAAATCAGTAGAATGTAGTTTTATGATTTTGTGGTTTTTTATGGAATTTATTGTTAGCCACCCTGATATCCTTGAGGGAGGACAGAATATGAATTATTTTTAAAAATAAAAAGCTAACTAAGGTAACTTGGGTAGAGACTCCAACTTTCCAGATCATCTGACATTGCCACTGTAGAAAAACCAACTTTCCATTATGAACACTGCTGCCGTAAAACAGTCTGGACATGAGCTGGATATAGATTTACCAATCTAGAGGTGGGAAGGAGATTTCCTATTGTTCTCTCTCCCCCCTACGGACCCCAGTACCACCTTCTACATTGTACATGACAGATTTTCAGGAGAACAGACAAAAAACATCTCCCCTCTGCCCCTTCCAGCAGGAGATCCAACCTTGCACCTGTGTAGTCAAGCTCCTGATATCTTTAACCTAGCAGAGACTTATCTCAAAACATTGGGAAGGAACTCAACATGCTCATTTTATAGGATAACTCATATAGTAGGCAACGGCAACTTGGAAGAAGTTCATTCCTGTTCTAATGAGATTCATTGTCTGATACACAGTGACCCACGAAGACTCTCAAAGAGATACTGTAACTGTCCACACTGCACACTGGGACAATTGAGACATCACAATAAAGCATGGTTTATCATTATGGGAGGGAGCTATAAGGAACCTAAGGCTTGCATGTGCTCCCTCACATACACACTCCTGCAAAGCTATAAAGAGGAGACTGGAAGCTTTGGCTTCCAGTTTTGATTAACTGCAGCTTGTTGTTTCATCCAAACCTGACAAACTGGTTACTCTTAGCCATGTTTTGTTGAAACAAACCAGCTCCATAACCCACAGACTACACTACAATAATTAAGGTCAACCAGTTTATCAGGTTTAGATGAAACAACAAGCTGCAGTTAATAATAATAATTAAAAAAAAAAAAAAAACTAGAGCAAAAGCTTCCAATCTCCTTCTCTTAGATAAGCTGGAAACCTGCAAGCTCAAAACTTGTTGGATGCTCATAACACCTGCAGTTAACCAAGGCTCCTTTCCAAGTCTGTTTGGAACCAAGAAGTTTAGACAAATGAGGAAGGAGCGGTGCAATGTCCTTGCCAAAACAATGCTAGCAGGATAAATTAAGTACTCTAAGATTTAAAGTTGATAGACGCTCTCAGAGCAGACATGGTGAACATTTCTATGGGTTTCTCTCCAGGGATGCATTGGGATTGGTTGAACATGACACAAGTACAACATCGTGTGTGTGTGTGTGCGTGTGTGCGTGTGTGTGGGCCAGCTAAAGAAAATACTGCATTCCAAAGTACTGGCAGAATAATTCAGAGATGGAAGAATAGATTCATCAATGAATTTGGTGAGCTGAGGATTCTTTCTCACGTACAGGACAATAAGTCAACTCAGTGCCTGTTAATGTCACATGTAGAGCTTCCTCAAGCTTGATGGGGACAGATTCTGTTGCTTATTCCTCTCAATTGGGTGTAAGGTGCAGGGGAGAGAAGAGTGTGGAAATTGTTATATTGGAACTCAAAACCTTTATCCAGCAAATTCATATATATGATTATCCAGGTACTTATAAACCACATTTATCTATAACAAAGAATACAAATATTTCAGTGGTACATGAAAGTACACTAGCAGTCTAAAAACTGATCATATTTCTATACATTGAAGAGTGCATATTAATCTCAACATAAGTTCTGGGCTGAATTGGTTTTGCCTGTTTTCAACACAGCCCCCGCTGCCAACAAACAAGAACCCCTCTTGTAAAACCTATTTCAATTGAGACCATAGCTAGATGGTGGAAGGGGGCCGGGAATAGCATGCATACCTATGGCCAACAATCTAGCCTTCAGGTCACTAAAAGAATATTTGTAAAAAAAATAAAAATCCCTCTTAGTTATTATCCTTAAATTCAGTTATTGTAGTTTGGTTTCCAATATATTAGAGAATGTTGCTCCAAATGAAAGGATTTCTCTGTATAAGCCAGTTTTCATGCAGTGCACTTGTGTGCATACATAAAAGTGTATAACTATTTGTGGAATGCATGGCCCTTCAAAAGGCAGCTTGTTATGTAACTGGGGAAAAGCACTATGAATGGAAGAAAACAGCAGTACGGGTAGGGGGAATGATATGCATGACTGTTTCTTTATATATTGTTGCAACGAACAAACACCCAGAAGAGGAGAGAAAAAGGGGATACTAAATTTCAAAATGTGAACAACACGCAGAAGTCAGCTAAAATATTTTTATAAGTTCATTTTATGCAAAACATTGATTCCCGGGGTAGCCCTCCAGATGGTGTTGGATTACATTTTTCCAGCTAGTATGGCTGAAGGCATACTGTACACACTGGCTACCTCTGATTTGTCTATAATAAAGACAAGTTAAGATCAAGGGGATGTAATTGAAGGATGAGATTATATGTAATATTCAGAATCAGACAGAAGAATATCCCTATAGAGGGTAACCATATTTTACTGCACTGGCAGATAAAACACACCTGTCTCCCAAATGCCTTCCAATGCATGTGCAGATGGGGGTTCACCCATCACTATTTGCCACTGGACCAGGCCCTCTCAGAGGTCCAGAGAGGCCCATGCAACTTCCAGCTTTTGAGGCCCCTAGCCATAATAAAAAACAACAAACGACAACACATGAAAACCATATAAGGCACCTAAAAAGCATGGAACATCATTTTTATTTAAAAAAATAAAATAATAAGAAATGTTTTATAGTCTTTTTCTTTGCAAAAACACTAATCATTGAGGAAAATTTAGCTTACATACACTGTCACAGTCTACATTAAACATTGCAACTTTTTTCTAAACTAAGAGGTCCCAAATGCGGGGGGTTTTTCTCATAGGGAAGTTGCTCCATCTCCTTAATTATTTGAGTTGCCTTTTTATTTAAGAGCAATTGTATGTTCCAGCAGCCTTGAGGGTTTTCAACGCAAAAGCAAAATCCGTTTCGCAACTCCTTTATGCTGCAAATGTCTGGCACAATGGGGACCTGCCTAAGCTAGACGGCTTTCAGGCAAAAATTTTACGATCTCTGCTACAGGTCCCTAACTGCGTCCCCAACTCCATACTTCTGTTAGAATCTGGTGTATGCCCAATCTCAACTAAAGCATGGTGGACTGCCCTAAAACACTGGCTCAGGATTTCAGTGTTTGATCTAGGGGAGAGTTTGTATCAACATTTGACCAATGAGGAGTTTGTCAGCAAATGGCAGAAAACCATGGCTAGAAAAGCCACCTCTACTGGTCTGTCACCCCCCCCCCATCTTTTTTACCTGGGTCATGAAGGCGCCCTAAAGACACTAAAGCAAAGATTATGGGATAATGCACATAGTGACTTGCGATCTCGATCACACGCAGTCTGTAGTCCATTGGCTGTAGGAGTACAATATGGGCATGTCTTTAAGTTAACACCTTACATTAGAAACTTTACAGCACCAAATTATCGAAGGTTATTCACTAAAGCCAGACTAAACGTCTTTCCTTCTGCAGTGTTGGATGGCAGGTTGAGAGGAGTTCCCTACCAGGACAGACTTTGCTCGTGTGCCCAAGACATCTATTCTATAAAACATATTTTGCTGCACTGTGCGAAATACGAGCAAGCCAGGGTTGAACTGATATTGCCCTTGCTGGTACCTTTCCTGGGAAATTCAGAGGCTCACTATGTGAGGTTCCTATTGGAAGACCAGACAAATGCTAGAAAATTAGCAGTGGCGAAGTTTTTATCGGTGGTTGCAAGACCCAATCATACCTATCTCTAACTCTGAACAAAATACTAAACTTTATCACCACAGGTGAGAGCTGAGTGCAGCGTGGGGACCAAAGGTGGACAAACTACCCCTACTCCTTCCCTAACACCCTATACACCCCAAACAAGGAGCAGATATCATGATCAGTCACATCTCTTCTTGAAATTTCATCAAGATGACAATTACATTATCTGCTTTGCTTGCCACTCTCTATGAGCAGGAGATGAACTCAACCTGCATGATACAAGTTGTTTATTAACCAAATCGGTTTCTTACAGTTCCAGGGAGAATACCAGAATCTTGAGACACCCGAAAGAACAGCAGATTTATTGCAATGAAAGCTTTTATCTAAGTCTGGTATCTTTACAATGTCACTGGTTTTTTTTGTTTTTTTTCTTTTTACTATAGACTGGCATGTATATACCTTTGGAATCTTTCATTGTGAAAAGTTCCAGGAAATACACTTCGCAGGCCAGACCTGGAAGTCTTCAGGCTTTTCTTACCTGGGACCTCTCTTTAGGCCAAACACACATTTGTGGGCATATTTCTTAATATTAGACCATATGTTTGCATGGTCTTATTGTTCATCCATGACAGATGGCCATCCAACCTCTGCTTAGAAACCTCCAATGAAGGAGAGTCCACCACCTTCCAAGGGAGTCCATTCTACAATCAAACTGATTTTACCGTCAAGCTGGAGCCCAACCCAAAATTTGGATACAGGACCATTGAATGTGTGGACTAGGTGCCATGGTTTACATGAGAAAATCATAGAATCATAGAGTTGGAATAGACCACAAGGGCCATCGAGTCCAACCCCCTGCCAAGCAGGAAAAGAACCAAGGATATTGGTGGGAGGCAAGGCTCTTCAGCTGAGATACCATGTTATCGAAAATCAAGTATTTTTTATAACCTTAATGTAATTAATCTGCTTTAAACATTTATTGCCTTCAGGGGTTCAAAAGTGTAGATAATAGAGATCTGCTTCACAGCATGCATGCTAACAACATTTTTTTTTTTTCATTTATTAGTCATAGTTCATCATATGAACTCTGAATACAAGTTAAGACATCTAGCATAATAAAAAATATACACTTGGTTAAGTACTTCTACTTCTGTCACATGTTCTGGAAACAAAGGCAACAGTTTGTGCATTTCCTTAGCCAAGAAGATCTGTCAGTAGTTTCTACAGCATGTTGAATACACACACACACACACACACACACACACACACACACACGACAAAAGCAATATTTAAACTGAACCTTAATTTCCCACAAGATTACAAGATAAAATGGGATTTATGGAGCCCCAGGTTCACCTCTGAATGGCAAATACATCTATGCCAATTTACAAAACATGCCTGTTTTGCACAACTATACATTCAATATGATCAGTTGTGGATTAATTTTTGCTTATCTTTTACAAATAAAAATTAGCATACAATATAAAAAGGTAGTAATTAGGATGAATTACTTTCAAGTAAATCATTGGCAGATTTACTTTTTCTAGCTATACAGCTAGAGTTGACAGCTATGAAACTACATAGAGAAAGAAAAGACTTCTAACATAGGAGAATTTCATTTCTGGTTCAGGGAACCCTGTCAATGGTTCAGCTGGGTTTCTTCACTCAAGTCCTCACCAGTTTACCTACAAACAGGAAGCTTGCCTCATTATCAAGTACACAGTTATACTGATTTATTCAGAATGTGAAATGCTTACTTACCATCTACATTTGCTAATCGGCTTGCAACCCAGGCTAGACCTCTTACACCTAGAGTCTTGATGCTTAAACCCTGGTATCACTTAGGTTGAAAGAGAACTTAAGAAAACAGGACTCTTGCCACAACAGAATAGTCTAGCCTACTATACTACAGAGCATGTAAACCCGCATTGGAGGCAAGGTTAATGGCAGGACTTCTGATGAGCTTCACATAAATTTATTTAAATAAGCTAATAACTGAGAGATTTTTTTTTTTAAAATTCCAACTGCTCCCCAGCACCTGAAGTCTTTAATGATACCAAACATTGGTTCAGTGCTGTTTAATTGTGTGATGTGGTTTGCCACCCTCATAGCAGTAGAGATGTCTACTAATCAGAAGGATCTCTGTTTGACCACAGAACCACTCAAACAAAGTCTGTTTCAGCACGTATACTAGCAAAAGCTAGAGAACACACTGGGTAACACATATATTTTAATCCATATTTAATTTATTCCAGTTTGGTAACCTAACATTCCTAGCCCAGTCTGCATGCATATCAGGGTTTATTGCAGACACTAGACTTTGTCCAATGAATATATGCAATAGTACTGTTCCTGCTAGAGAACTGAAACAAAGGAGATATTTTAGTGTGATGGATTGTAGGACTGGGAATTCTTGCCCCCCAATTCTATCTACTTTCTTTGCTCCATTTAAAATGGCTTATAATTGTCCCCACATTTGGGGAATGCACTCCTAGCATTCCACCTCCCCCTTGTATAGTATCCAAAATATGCATTTAAGAAGTTCAAATATGCATTAGCTCAAATTACAATGCATATAAACTTGGCCAAAGTAGATATTTAGTCAAAAGCAGCCTTGAGAAGTTGCAACTGGAACAATAGCATAGGAAAGAGGTGGATCCTTTTGTCCTCATCAGATATTTTAATGCTCAAAATAGCCCCCACCCAAGCTTCCTTTCCCCTTTAAGGGTACAAAACACACTTTACCAATCAATACACTGAATAAATCAAGCTTGCTTTACATATCTTGTTTGGCTATAGTTTAGCCTGCAGAGGGCACTCTAGATGAAGATAAAACATTGCATTTGTGAAATCTGTATTCATAGATGGATTGTGAATTTTTAGATCAATTTCTTATCTTAGATTGCCACAAACACAAATGTTAATGCACACTTATTTATATTATGAATATTTACATGATTAGAAATGTGTGGATCAAATAAATTTTACACGAATCAATTTATAGGTAATTTTAAACATGCTGGAAACATTTTAAAGATGTTCATACTTGCAGTATTAACGAAAATGATGTTTCTAGTTGTGAAAACAGTTTTTGCTCTGGAATGAAAAGGGGGGGGGAGGGAAGTGACATGATGCTAGAAAAAGCAAAAATCCATTTAAAGAAAGCCCCTAATGTACACAGCACTTGTTATTTATTTTAAGGATGTACACCACATTTCTCCACTTCCAAAATGAAAGCACTCAGATGCTTATGCAACACCAAATTTTAAAAAAAAATCTATAAAATACCAAAAGTAGCACTTAAAAACACTGCCATTCTTTATATGCAATATACATTTGGGGGGGGGGGATGCATGTCATTTCAGAACACTGTATGACCCACTTTACTAACAGCAAATATATAAATCCCTCTCCACTAACACCAAATGTAACCTAAATCTTTACATGTGTAGCATTTATGAGCTAAAGCAATAATTCAGCAAGAGAAATATGTCTATTCAGATTCCAGTTCACCCAGGGGTTTAGCTCAATCTTCATGTTGCACTGTGATTTTTGGGTGAAGTGCAGTATACAAACTGAGTAAATAATAAATAATTATAATTATAAAGCCAGGCCCTAAACAAATCCTACTGCTTGTCGCTAACCACCTCATCTGGAGAGAAGATTTGTAGATACTTGCAGCTGTAGAAATGAATAATGAATTTGGTGTTGTTAGGATAAGCAACTGTACCACTGATTTCAGGGTCAGCCCTAACATTACGTGGGATGAGGCAGCTACCTCAGGCTGTGTATGCTGGAGGGCAGGAAGCAACAGTGAGGTGCTGGAGGATGGAGCAGTGGCCTGCCTTGAGCCCCTAAGCTAGCTGCCTATCCTCAAGTGCAGTGATGGATGCTGTCCCTTCAGTACGTGAGATCCAACTGCCAGCTTGGGTGGTTTGTATCCATGAAGCAGGGCATTCGCAACAAGCAGCAAAACAATTTGACAGATATGAATATAAGAGATGAAGTATATGCCCTACATAAATTGGGCTGATGGCAAAATCAACTTCTAAAAAAATGCCAGAGTGTGTGGCCAGTATATTGTAGGGACCACGAGGGGAAAAGAGGCGCAACATGCCTGTGTGGTGGGTGCTTTCTTCACAGGTCCAGAAATTTAGACAACTGCAGTACAGTACTTTGTTTCTACACACCCAATATTGCATCACCACTACCTGGCCCTTGAGATTCCTCACAATGGAGGCTGCAAGCATTAAGAACAGGCCTTGCTCCCACAACACTGGAGTCCCACTGGATCAGACAAAGGTCCACCATTCTGCTTTACCTAGTGGCCAACCAGGTGCCTCTAGAAACCACAACAATGCACCTAAGCACAATACTTAGGAGAGGAAGTTATAGCCACTTATACAGGTGGAAATGCAACCAATATACTCAAGAACATCACTGAACCAGCTGAACTGCTTCCTGGCAGGACAGGATGAAAGAACAGGTTGTGCCACTTCCAACAGACTTGCCAATTGTAACCTGCTCACTTTATTCCACAGAACTTAGTGGGAGCCACTGAGAATCAAATTCCTGTCTGCCAGGTTTTATTTATTATTATTTATTTATTGCATTTATATCACACTTTTTCCTCCAAAAAGCTCAAAGTGGTGTACGTACTTGATCCTCCCCCCCCCCATCAATCCCCACAAGAACCCTTGTGACTGAGAGGCAGTGACTGGCATCACTTTATGATCATGCTAGAAAACAAATGTCAGAGAATCAATGATGTCTTATGAATAAATAAGAGTGTTAGGCTTTGACAAAATCCCACAGGACCACAAAATTCACTGGTCTTGGGCAAGTCACTAATAATCAGACTAATCTGTTTTGGAGATGTTTGTTGTATTACAGTTACCTTCTCCCAATTTAATCTCTTACTACCCATCTTTAATTTGCAATGATTATGCATTGTATTTTAACTACCTATCACTCATTCCACAGCAAATGAAAGGAACTTTAAATGCTCTCTATTTTCACTGTTTAAGCCCCAACAAAGCAGCTCTGTTCTGGGAACAAGAGCACAGAGAACAAATACAAATGTCATTCTCTTATTTTCATTCCTATAGATTTCTTATTTGAAACTACTCCTCTATCCCTCCCCCCATTTTTTTGCATCTCCTGATACAACTGGTAGCTGACCTTAAAGCTGCACAATGCCACAAGCCACTGAACTTTTATAACCTCTGAGCAAACAAACTGTGATTCAGCCATGCTGACAAAAAATAATCAAATAAACCAAAACTTTCTGCAAACTCAAACAACAAGGAAAGAGTAACCATAGGACAAAGGAAATAAATTCTCTCTGAGGTGGGAGGTGGGAGGATTTATTAAGTTCATTCAAATGGCTGTGTTAAGAAATATTAACAGACCTAACGTAAGCTGATTAGGAAACCAACTTTTACTATATTAAGAGCAGTGAGGACCAAACATTCCAATTTCATAATCAAAGTACCTCATTCCATATTTGCCTGCTAATACTACCAATAAATGCACGAGCTAGATAGACAGAAGAGAGGCAAACTCTGTTTTAACTAAAATATAAATGCTACTCAATGACAAACCTGTGTTTTACCCTTCTGAAATTCTAACATGTTCATGCAGATTGAATTTCAGTTTGTTGCTAAAGCAAAGACTGACCTCAAAGCCCTAAGGGGGGGAAATCACTTTGCATAACTACAAACAGCTCTAATGAGGATGAAAAGGGACAAGAACCTTTTGTATTATGATTTATTTCATAGAAAAGGGCAGCTTTATGATGCCCAATTATTCTTCCATCATAAAAAGCAAGCAAAAAAATGTGCACAAACACACCGTTTATTACTGGCACTATTTATATGACACAAATGGATCAAAAAACAACCACCATAAAACCATTTCAAGTCCATCTCATTACAGTTCCAAAACAGACCAATCAGAAATGCACAACAGAAAAGGTATGGCTAAAGTCATTCATCCAAGCCTCACACTTTCCAATCCTTCTACATGATGAATATGGTTTATGCCTGCTATATATTTCTGATATATTTCATGCTCTCGATCAGCCTGGATAACCAGGACTTTAGTGTAAGTCTACGACACAATGCACAAAAATAGCAGACAGCAGCTATTTCAAAAATGAATGGAGCATCTTTTGAAGGAATGCTTCATTGCATGTATTCAATGCCTATCTGCATGTTGAGCTTTCTCTCACTAGAACTTTAGCAAAAGCACCACTAAAGAAGGGAGGGTAACAAAACATACTGTATCAGAAGAGGATGTCGAGGTTTCCATGCTGGCTCTGAAACAAGCAAAAGAACGTGCAGTAAAGCCGAAGGCTTCTCCCTAGCTTGAACATGCTGTCCTAGAGAGTAAGGTTAAGCAGAATGTTGCTCTAGCCTTGTTAGACTGAATTCTGTCCTGCCAATGCAGTATGAATAGAATATGAAGCAGGGGCACCCTAGGCATGTTGGCAGAGCTCTGAGTGGATGTTCCAGAAAGAGAGGGCGACTCCTAACAAGCAAACTGCTCTGTGTGTCACATGAACAATCTTCAGCTGTGTCACGAAGCCCACTAAAAATATTCCCAGCCTCTGACAGAGAAAAACAAAGCTGGAGTTCCTTTTTTTTTGTAACAGAACTGAAAGCAAGGATGATTTCTTCCTTACAGATATAGGAAGAACAAAACCACATTTCTTTTTTACCCAGAGGGAAGGCAAAAAAGCTACACCACAAATTACATTTTAGCTTTCATAGTGGTGACTTGGAAACAGCTCCCCCCATCCCATATGAACATACCTGCCTCCATCAACACCCACACTTGGAGTTCTGGGTTTCTGTGTCTCCATTTTCTAAAAGATGTTAAGTGGTAATTTGGGGCAGTGGCATCAAAACTATGCAACTCTCTCCATAGGGAAACTTACTTTACTTGTCCTTTGATGGCCTCACGATAGCAGGCTACCTTATCTTCTTTTTAAGAGAGCCTTTGAACTTGCCTGAGTGATCTTTCATGATAATTTGACTGTTGCATTTATTATTAACCCTCCATACACACTGGCTGTGTTAGCACATCATGTTAAACCAGGGGTCATAGCCCTTTTGGCCCATAGGCACATCTGCAAACTGGATAAATTGTAATGGGCACCCCTGCCACCCTGCTACTAATCACATACTGAAACCCGGTCTATTGGCTAAAACAGACTGCTTCTTTCAAGCCTAATTTCATGGGTGGGAGGGGTGTGGTGGAGAAGTGGCTCTGTGGGCACAATGGAAGGCCTCTCTGGACACACATGCAGGTACCATGCTGGTAACCCCTGCAGCAAACCATAGTTAACATTTGACTAAGGTTTAGTGTGAAGGAGTAGTACATTGGGGCATGCTGCTCAAAAGTGTCTGCTTTGGCCTTACCTGGGCCACAAGGAACAAACCAGAAGGTTTTGCTTCCTTGCAAACAAACCATGAGTGGTAGCCAAAGTCTTTTTAGAGAAAACTACCTGGAGTTTAGACGACACAACATGCCAAGGTTTGCTGCTCCTGAGATGGCAATGGATTTTGTGATGTATCTACCAGGAAGCTGCACATTCATATTAACTATAATAATTCACAGGACCTCGGTTTATGAGAGCTTTTTTGCAAGGATTTTTTTTGCCTATGCAGCTAGTGACAATGAATCAAGCTTGTTAAATTCGACCACTTCAAGATCAGAGGAGCTTCCATCTCCTTCTAGAACAATATTTTTAGCCAGTGTCTATTCTTGTTAGATCAGAAAACCATGGTGAGGATTGATGAACCTGCTTCTCCATCCCATACCCAAATAAGAGTAATGCTTGCTGCCAAGTCTTCAGGAACAAATTTAAAGGCACAAGTGTTTAGTTTACTTTTTTCCCACTTTTTAAAAAAGCATTTAACACAGTTTACAAAATTTAATATGTTGCAACAGAACAGGCACAGGGAAATAAATACCAACAATCCAGAATATAAAATTAGCGCCAGCCAGATTCTTGGTACTGTTCTCTATATTCGTAGTGTTCTCTTTTGAAGATTTCTAATTTCTAATGTTTTTCACACATACCTATGTTTTCAACTCAACTGGTCATTCAATTTCATCATGATTTCACAGAATGACAAAGGATTCATCTGGAGCCCAGAAATCAGGACTACCTTATCACTGTTCAAAAAAGCAGCCATCAACAGGTTTACCACACCGATCAGTCAATCACCCATTCCCACCACTCTTCTGAGCAATACCCCTCCCCACCCTCTCACTATAACTCCTGTTTCTGTGTATCTGAAGAAGTGTGCATGCACACGAAAGCTCATACCAGTAACAAACTTACCGTATTTTTCGCTCTATAACACGCACCCGACCATAACACGCATGTAGTTTTTAGAGGAGGAAAATCCGTAGGCATGCCACCCGTTGGCGTTCCCTCCATAACACGCACAGACATTTCCCCTTACTTTTTAGGAGGAAAAAAGTGAGTGTTATGGTGCAAAAAATACGGTAGTTGGTCTCTAAGGTGCTACTGGAAGGAATTTTTTTATTTTATTTCAACTACAACAGACCAACATGGCTACCTACCTGTAACTAAAAAAGATGACTTTTTAAAAAGACCACTGAATTTAGAAGAGATGTTTTGAATTCAAGTACAGTAACACATATCATGCAAGCACTCATTCAGTGCAGCTGCTAAATTTTGAACTCTAATACTGAAACAATGTTAGAAACATCCACACTCAAACAAATCAGGAAAGCACCTTAAAAACAGCCTTCTCAAGTTAAAGAAGGGTTCCTTCAGTTGTGTGAAGCAGAACTAATTCTACATCAGCAGATGGAGCTCTAGTCTAAGGGTGGGATTCAATGCTGCACTAAGGAGCTCATTCAGGCATTGCAAGCATTTCTGCTTGCCAGATGGAACAATCTCCCCCCCTCCTCACACTGTGCTGTTCTGAGGTTTCTCCCAACCTTCTCAAACAGATTTCAGGAGGGGCAGGAAGACTCCTGTTAGAGGACTCACTGTGCTGGCTTCTCCTAGTGCAACAACTTAGTTGCATTCAACCCCCACTATTCGCTGCCTCCACCTATGTAATTGCTCCTTTGCGTAATTGTTAAATCTCAGTGTAATTTATTGTCCCTTTTGTTAATGTAATGTGCACATATATGGCTCAATACCCAGTAACAATACTAATGGGAATAAAAGGCACACATCATTTCAGAATTTGCATAAGAGGCCTTACTAAAAGGCTCTAAGGCTCCCAAAAGAAATAAGATTAATCATGCAAGAAGCCTTTAAAATAGGTGTGGCTTAATAAAAATAATATTTTCAACAAGCAATAAGCAAGGTGTACAAGTTCTATACTATCATGCTTATTCTTGTTCTGCAGCTAAAAAATACTTTGTCTATTACAGATCAAATACAACCCAGGAACACATGATCCAACCAAAGTAAAACTTTCAGTTCCCTGTTCACAGAGTTAAAGCACATACAAGTCTCCCATTAAAATCAATCAAATCTAAAAATGTTCAGCCAACTGTAATACATCCAATGCACTTATGACAATGTAAACATAGAAACAAAGAACATAGAATTGTAGAAAAGACTCTGAGTATCATCTAGTCCAACCCCCTGCAATGCAGGAATATGCAGTCATCCCATACAGCAGGCATGTTCAAAGTCTGTTTTGGGGGCCTAATGTAGCTCCCATGGCAGTATATGTCCTGGGATAAAATTCTAAAAAAAACAACTCAGCAACTTCAATCCTAAAAAAAAGCTCAACAGCTTTGGTCGGCCCTCTTCATGTTCACTTCATCAAATCTGGCCCTCTTTGAAAAAGGTGTGGGCACCCCTGCAATACAGGGATCGAACCAGCAAACGTGGGCATTATCAGCATCACACTCTAAACAATTGAGCTATTCAGGCTCTTCATCACAGACTGAGTTTGACGGGGGGGGGAACCCTTAAAATTAGTTCAAATGACTAGCTAAATACTGGCCACACATTTTAAAAATAATTTATTGGAATTAATCCTGCAATAGGTTAGATACATATTATACACTGGTTTTATTTATGACAACTAGTTTGCCAGAACACACAATTTAAATTTGGTATGAACAGGTAGACAAATTCTAGCCATCTGTATTAACCAAATCATTACTGGAGACTCTGTTTTTGCAGCAGTGTGACAAAATACAAAATACACTTTAACACAATTCAGCCTTCAACTTCTGGCTTTGCCTCCATGTTAAGGAAGAAGATATGAAATAATAAACTAAAGTGTATTTCAACCAATAAGCTACCCTACACTGGATGCCTTCCAGGACAGATTGACAGAGTTCACACCAAGCATGAACCCAGACACCTATTCCCTTCAAAATTAATCACTGCACCCCTCTTCACAATAATTTTATTTTAAGTCTTTTAAAGCTGATTGCTTATGAAGATCCTATCACAACTTTAACTAATACTCTGTATCTGACTATCACATCATTTTCACTACCAAAAGGTACTGAGGAAGCAGGAACCCTTTCTCAAAAAGCCTTGTCTCCAAACTAAGGTATCAGATACAAGCCTCCTCAAGTTACTATACCATTAGTTAAAAAATTCCATCTGGTTAATTAGGGCTGTTAGACTGGAGGGATGGAACAGCTTGCAGCAGAGCTGCACAGAGCTACAGTAAAAGTTTTTGCACCAGAGCACATACTAAATAATTTGTGGTGAATTTTGAGCCGTTTGTAAAGTCATCATTCCTGCTCTTCGATAAAAAACATATATTCTATAGGGAACTTCCTTTCTGCTGTTCTAGAGAGTGAGTTGGGAACAATGTATGTTAACTTATGGACAATAGTTTTTTTTCTGCTGGCACATACATTATTTTCTTGCTTTCACCAACAGTGTATAGCAGTTAGTGGGGAGGGACTAAACATCCCCATTCACCTGTGCTGTCCACAGCCTCTCAAATAAATTAAGCAGGCATTTATTTAACAGAAGTAGTAAGAAATCTTGCACTGACAGTAAGTGATGGCTGGAGTAGAACTTACATGATTATTCAAATATTAATTAAGAAACGTAAGCAGAAACTTATGAAATATATATATCAATAAGGATGAATAGTTCACGTAAGGCAGAATTTGGAAAACAAGATGTCATTTGAAACACATTTGCCAAGATATTCATTTGCAGCTAGAGCTTTCTGGCCAAATGTTAAGCTAACTTTATTCCCAAGTGCAGCACAACCCCCAAGGGAAAGATGAATTGAAACAAACAGCAGGGTATGAAACAGTAAGAGAGGTAGAAATAATACACATTAGAAAGGCCAAACTTGACACATTTAAAAAAAGTTATTAGAATTTGTAGTTTCTAGTGACAGCTTTATTAAAATATATATTCATGCAGCTGCAGCAGACCCACTTCCACATTCCATTTATGAGGTATATGACTAATGTTGCCAACTTTTCAGGCAAAGCTCCTGTATCTTTAACAATTGCCTCACATACAAAAATACTGGAAGAGAAATTGTCCCACAGAGAAAAGTGATGCAATCCTTAGCGGGCGAGGCTTGGGACTACAGTCTGAAGCTGAGCTTTCCTGCTACATTCTGCATATTGGATCTCTTTTAAAAAGGCATAGGAGCCAAAACTGTAATTTGGGCTAGCATATTGGAGACTCTGCTTGAGTGCCTGAGCTCTGGAATGAGCTCACTTTGCAATTTAGCATTTATTAACTGGACTTTTATTCTCATGGACAACAGAGGCAACAAATGCAAATGAACTGGCTGCCCAGTTCTTCAACTGCCCAAATTTTGCTGAGACAACCACAAATTTAAAACTCCTTTCTCAGGGAAACACTCCCCCCCCCCCCGAGTCTCCAACAGTCCTCATTTGCCTATGATAGCTACTGCTGAAGCCCAGAGTAGAAACACAAAGAGGTTTCCTACTAGAGTTGTATTCTTGATATTATTTATTTACATCACTTTATTATATAGGATTACAGGTGGGGCTGTAAACTTAGTGACAGGGCACATGCTTTGCATACAGAAAGCCTTGGGTTTAATCCAGAGCAGGTAAGGCTCACATCTTACGCCCTCCCCCTCCAGTGTGGCTGCAGATGAGTTTGGAAGCTTTTACTTCCACTTCAGATGAACCACACAGCTTGCTGTGTCACCTGAACCCAAACTGCAATTAAGACTAACTGGTAAGTGGAAAACTAATCAACCATAATTTACAAAGCTGATTTGTTTCCACTAATCAGTTTAAAACTAACAACAATTTAGAGTTTGGACAACACACTACATTGTGGTTAATCTAAACAGGAGGTCTAAACTTCCAATCTCCGTTTTATGGTTGTGCTGGAGGCAGAGAGGGCCATTATATCTTATACATACATAATTTTATTAATTTCCTACCTTTCCACAGTTCAAACATGCTCAAGGTAGATTACAACATGAAAAAATATGTAATAACGTAACAAAATTAGTCATAAACAATAAACAAAACATTAAAAATACACAACCAAACTGAAAAAAATTCCACATAAATCACAATAATATATATAATAAAGATCAAAAAAAGAGCATTAACAACACCAACACCCCCCACAGCCAAAATCCCCCAAACAACACCCCAGCCCAAGAGTCAATTCAGCAGCCTCAGCTACATATTTGTAGCTGGAGTCAGTTAGGGCCCCATGCCCCCAGGTGAGGTGGAAAAGGCCTACAAGGCAGGGAACAAGTTTTCCAGGACTCACAGGCAAGTTATCTTATCCTTGTGACACTAAACCATGACTTAGTGCTACATGCAGGCTTGTGTGCCATCTGGAGCCAGCTGCTTGCCTGCACTTTTAGTTTCCATTTTCAGCTTGTGGCCCATTTGAATCTAGACCAGGCTTCCTCAAACTTGGCCCTCCAGATGTTTTTGGCCTACAACTCCCATGATCCCTAGCTAGCAGGATGATAGGAACTGTAGTCTCAAAACATCTGGAGGGCCAAGTTTGAGGAAGCCTGATCTAGACTGTGTTGCCTACATCACACCAGATGGTTGAGCTGCCCCACTCACTCACCCACCCATGCATAGTCCTCATGTTTAAATATGTTTGCTCATCTTCGCTGTCTCATCAGCAAAGCATAGGAGGGTATGTCCATGTAGGGTTTGTGGAGAACATCTATAAATAATATGGTTTCTAGTTTGGAATTCCAGTGGATTTGGATTATTATTATTATTAATATTTGGTCTTTATATAGTTGTGACCTGACAGAGGGTAAAGGAAGAAGTGGTAGGAATCAGGCAAAGATGGCACAGCAAAGAGCCCTAGCTCTTAAGTAAGGCATAAAAGAAGATTGAAGGGGAAGGGGGAAGGAAAACACCTGGCATTTTTAAATAAGACAGCTCCAACTCACCTCTCTTTTTTCAGGGTTGGTCTGCATGGCTTTTAAATACAGCCTCCTTCTGTTCCTCCAGTCCTCTTCTTGGCATAATTATGCCTGTATCTACATTGCTGTATTAAAATTCCCAGCCAATGTTTCATAGCACATCCTTGTTCTGCACTACAGAAGTAGCTGAATTGTTCAAGAAGAACATATAGCTACAGTGATCAGTCTCTAGAGCAAGGTTGCCAGACATCCCTAGTCCTGAAGGATTTGACTCTCTTGTCACTCTCTCACTGTTACATATATCACCACTCTGAAAATCATAAAAGCTTTAGCCGTTGCTTTTGTTGAAAAAAGACAGAAAGAAAAACGATACAAATATATGTACCGGGGCTGTGTGCTATCCATTTCAAATTCTGAGCTTAAGAACCTTTAATTTGGAACTCCTCTTTTCAGCAACTGTTTTTGTTTTGTTCCTTTGTTTGGATTGTTTTTAATATAAATAGATCAAGGATGGTGGGATTAATGGGAAGGTGGTTTTAAGTGGGGCAGAAGATGAACGGAAACTAAGGCAGGGAGTGGAGAGAAACAAACAGCTGAACAGGATATGGAAGACTTGATTTATTGGTTAGTGAAAATCACGCCTTGTCTTCCTTTCCCTCTAACTTCTTACTTGTCAAGATATAACATTAGCAGACCTCCAATATTTTCTCCACAATCAAAGTCTAGATACATTTTGGAAAAACTCTTAGGATGCCAAATTATGTGCTGAATATGAGATTCTGAAGAGCGGAGTCACAATCTCACACTTGCCAAGTTACATATATGGCCCTCTAAATTTTGGCTGTGATTTATAGAAGAAAAGTCTTTTTGAGTTTACTTATCTTTTACAGTATTAGTATTCCACCAAAAGAAACGTCATTAGAAGTTAAGAAATCAACTGCTTCTGAAAGACCTGCCCTTCAAAGACAGAGCTTCACTGGCCAATTCAACTTAACAAATGAAAGCAGGGGCTCTTTACAAGCCACCAAAATATAAATCAACTTGTCTCCTTAGGATATACAAGAGTAAACCTATCACTTACTGAAAAGGAAAAGCAAGGGAGAGAGCTCTTAAGTGTAATTAGGCATAAAACATGTTTAAGAACTCAAGCCAGCAGCCTAAGCAGTAGCAATCTAGGTCCATGGAGGCTTTGAAAGAAGCAGAATGGCATCTCCCAAGAGGTGGATTATGCATAAAAGGAGAACAGCAGTTTGAACATACACAAGTTGTTTCAGGCAATTAGACAGCAGATTGGAAAGGAGTGATATGTGATATTGGCAGAGTTGCAGTGAATATGAGTGAATGACGATACTTCATGGGTGCAAAGGGCACACCTGTGCTGCAATCTCATTAAGAACTATCTTGTTCTGTTCTCAAAGCAGCCCAAAGCTAACGTGGAGCAGGATGAGCTTGTTAGAGGTTTGAGTCAGCTTCTAGCTGTTTGACATCCATCTGTCTTGGGAGACAATGGAGCAGTGCACCTTTGGGGGTGAAGTCATAAGGGTACCAAGTAGGCAAATGTGGTGCAGTTGTCAGAGAGCTGGACTAGAATGAGGGAGACTCAGGTTGAAAATCTCACTCCACCATAAAGTTCACTGGGTGACCTTGCACAACATTCTCTCACAGCCTAACCTGCTCCACAGGGTTGATTTGAGGATAAGATTGGGGAGAACTACAGTATTTTTCGCCCCATAGGACACACCTAGTTTTTTTGGGGGGAAATAAAGGGGAAAAAATTATTTCCCCCCAGGTGTGCTGCGCTAATTCCGAAGCTTGGGGCGTGCGGAGCTCAGCGCGCCCCAAGCTTCTGGGTGCAGGCAAGCTCTCCGCTAGCCCTGGGAGAGCTGGGTCTCCCATGGCTAGCGGATAGCTTCCTGAAGCCTGGAGAGCGAGAGGGGTCGGTGCGCACCGACCCCCCTCGCTCTCCAGGCTTCAGCGAAAGCCTGCATTCACCCCATAGGATGCACACACATTTCCCCTTCATTTTTGGAGGGGGGAAAGTGCGCCCTATAGGGCGAAAAATACAGTATATATGCTACCTTGAAGGAAAAGTGAGATATAAATGTGTATGCCTACTGGATTCCAGCTTCCAAGCAGATGGGAAGCTCTCATTTATAGTTCATGTGGTCACTCTACTAGAGGCAGCTGTAATCCTGTTGAGGCTTTCTCTATGGAAATGGCTTGGAGGTTACTTTCATTGGTTCTGCTCAAACAGTGGCTTGTGTGTAGGAGCACACGTTTGTACTTGCAGTGGGTGCGAAGACTGGTGCAACAAGAAAGTCAATTTAAATTGTGAGGGCAAAGGGAGAAAACACTTATTTGAAGCTATGCCTTTACAATAATATATCTTTCCGATTTCTGTTGTAAAATTTACCTCAGACATATGCCAAAAGACACTAACCCACTTGAAGGATGAACAACTAATGAAAGCAACAAAAGATGATTGTGCATAGGCAATTTCTTGTTTTTAAAATAGTGTTTTAAATTTCCAATGTTATAACAGAAGAAATAATCAGTACAGTGGAACCTTGGGTTGCAAATGTGATCCGTGCGAGAGGCATGTTCACAACCCGCAGTGTCACGTCTATGCGGGTCGCGATTTAGTGCTTCTGCGCCGAAACCTGGAAGTAACCCATTCCGGTACTTCCAGGTTCGGCGCGGTGCGCAACCCGAAAACGCGTAACTTGAAGCATCAGTAACCCAAGGTACCACTGTATCTTGCTTAAAATGAGTTCTCAAAGGCAAGTACAAAGAAATCTTTGCATACAGATTATCTCAGGTGCAGCTTGTAACTGAATTTTCAACTGCAGAAAGACATTCTTTACCAAGCCTTCCAGTCAAAACAAAGTGGGTATTTGGTTTCCACAGTGCTCAACATCCCTGTTCTACACACCAATGCAACTAATAATGTAGTTGACATATACAGTACTGGACATTCATATCATGTCACTCAACCAAGGTTTTAAAGGTAAAGGTAAAGGTACCCCTGCCCGAACGGGCCAGTCTTGACAGACTCTGGGGTTTGTGCGCCCATCTCACATCTATTGGCCGGGGGCCAGCGCTGTCCGAAGACACTTCCGGGTCACGTGGCCAGCGTGACAACGCTGCTCTGGCGAGCCAGAGCCGCACACGGAACGCCGTTTACCTTCCCGCTGGTAAGCGGTACCTATTTATCTACTTGCCCCCGGGGGTGCTTTCGAACTGCTAGGTTGGCAGGCGCTGGGACCGAGCAGCGGGAGCGCACCCCGCCGCGGGGATTCGAACCGCCGACCTTTCGATCGGCAAGCCCTAGGCGCTGAGGCTTTAACCCACAGCGCCACCCGCGTCCCCAACCAAGGTTTTACACTAAGATTAATGGCAAAAATATTCAACTGAGGCCAATGGATCTGCCTTTTAGTAGTGACAATTAGGACTTTACAGTGGTACCTCAGGTTAAGTACTTAATTCGTTCCGGAGGTCCGTACTTAACCTGAAACTGTTCTTAACCTGAAGCACCACTTTAGCTAATGGGGCCTCCTGCTGCTGCCGCGCCACCGGAGCACTTTTTCTGTTCTCATCCTGAAGCAAAGTTCTTAACCTGAAGCACTATTTCTGGGTTAGCGGAGTCTGTAACCTGAAGCGTATGTAACCTGAAGCGTATGTAACCCGAGGCACCACTGTACTAAATTTCCAAAATAATTACTACCCATTATATATAAACAACATTTCTTCCAGCTTATAATTGAATTGCAGGGATCTTGTATTTTCCCAGCCCTGGGGTTTTGTTCCTAGGAAGAAGTGACTTTCTCCAAGCTGCATATCCTTTGCTTCTGCAATGCTGTGCGGGCATGTTACATTGGCACTTGTCATTAATGACATCACAGCAATACCCAGGGAATAACAGCCACCTCTCCCTCCAGAAAGCTTACATCATTTTATGAACTTTTTGAAAAGTTTACATACTTGTTGGCTATGAATTGCTACACTGGGTTAACACAGCACTTCCCAGAGTTAGTTTAAAACAAAGCTTCATCTCTCTCTTTCTCGCTATGTCATCATTTCAAAAATACTTAGAGGAGTAAAAATTTTTTTGAAATGTTAAGAATGTAGGAGCAGCAGCCCAAAGGCCCAACGTCCAGTTCTCACAGAGTCCAGATAAATGCCTGTGGTAAGTCTCAAAGCAGGAACTGAGAGCACCAGCACTCTCCCCATTTGTGATTCTCAGCACATGAGAGGCACACTTCCTCCAACAATGGAGGTAAAACAGGCATCATGGCTAGTAGCTATTGATAACCTTCTCCTCCATGGAATTGTTGAATCCTCTTATAAAGCCAACCAAGTTGGTGTCTGTGCATTCATTCTATTTCATATAAAAATATTGGTCTTCCCACATTATGAGGGAATGTGGTGCTGTGTTAATCAGAGCTAAAATACACCACAAAGGATATAAGACCAACTTGGGGCCCACATCTATTTATTGTGGAGGAATGTGTATTATGTAGGGGACAGTTTATCTACTATGTGGTCTTCTGAAGGCCCATGTCCAAAACCGATTCCCATTTTGGAGGGCTGTTCCAGTTTGCAATGAGACTTTTGCCATTTGCCCTACCAACACTATTAGTGCCCCTCTGTGCACAGCCATGGAATTATCTTAAGTCTGTTGAAGCTCCTTCACACTTTAAACAGTTATGTCTGCTGCAGGAAATACCACCTCTGATACAGCAGGACAAACAGAAGAAGCCAGACATTCTCTCTCAGCCTAATCTACCTAACAGTTGTTGTGAGGGTAAAAGAGTGAGGGTCCATGCACTCGCTTGGAAGTTCTTGGAGAATAGGCAGGAAATAAACATGATAAATGAAATGTACTGGAATGTGTACCTACCATTCATAATCTACACATCTGATGTAGAAAAGGCTGGTGTAGTTAAGACAAATGCTACTGTTGTATGAAATGGCCCTTAGGCTCTCAGTATTGGTAGGCACATTTGCTCATCTATGCCCATCACTATAAGCTCTCACTAAAGCTACTTGCAAAAGTTGTACTACTGAACCTGTATTGTGCTGTTAGTCTACCACTACAGCACACAAGGAAAACAGTAATTTGAAGAGGCTATGAAAGCAGCTGTGATTGCAGCACCCTATGTTTAATGCATGATTTCTGTCTGTGCATATTTTGTTTTCTTGTGATATAATTTGTTCCTCTCTTCCATTTGGAAGGGCTTTAAGAGATAGCTTGAGGCTACACCACTTCTTAGAGATGTCATAAGCAATTATTTATATCTAATACTCAGCCACAAAAGTGTAATCAAGTCTCAATAAAGATGCATTACTGGCACACTATGTGTGATCCCTGTGCATGAGAATGTTTAGAGTGTATTTTTAGCAGAACTATGGTTAACTCTGCATAATACCACATTTTCTCATTCGATTAAATGGTATTATGAAATGAAGACATGCATGAGAATCCATCAATCCTCTTGGACTTTCAGGGTAAAGAAGACCTGAAGCTCAAATAATTTCCAAGGGGTGGTTGTGTTTGTCTGTTGCAATAAAACTAAGAGTCCGGTGGCATCGGACGAAGTGGACTATAGTCCAGGAAAACTTACATCATAATAAATCTTAAGCCTTTAATATGCAACAAGGTTCATTCTGTTCAAATGTATTTCCCAGTTTAAGTCTTCACTTTTTTTTGCGGGGGAGGGGGGTTGAACTCCGCATGATATCTCCTGGGGAGCAACTTAAAAGCCTCAGATGTTGTAAACTTTCCCTACATTAGGGCTGACATGCATCCAGATTTTCCCAGACATCACCAAGATTTCAAAGGCAGAATTGACATTGGGGGGGGGGTTCCCGAAATGTGACGCTTTGCCCTGGATCTTAGGCAAGTCAATAGAAAAATTCCGGTCAACAATTTTTGGGGTGTCCTGGTTTTTACTTTTTGAAATATGGCAACCCTACCTTACAGGGGAGTTTCTCCAGCTTTTTGCTTATTTTGCTTGCCTTCTCTTCCAGCTCTACAATATCCTTTTTAGGTGCGGCAACAAGAACTGTATACAGCATTCCTAGTGTAGTAACAACCATATTATTTTTTAAAAGGTATTATTATATTCAATGTTTTATTTGCAATCCCTTTCCTAATTACCCCTAACATGGAATTTGCCTTTTTCACAGCTGCTGCACTTGATGGAATATAACTCTCAAGCTGAAAAGGCTTTCCACCTTTTCATACCTGTCCTACTCAATTTATGTGCCATCTGAACGCAAGGATTTTGGCCCCCACCTCATCTAGAGAATTATTGTTGATTTTTATGTTATTATGTTTCAAGGAGTTTTGAATTTTTGGGGAAACAGTTTTTAAAGGCTATATTTTGTTTCAAAGTACCAGAAATTCATTCCTTTTGAATATAATTCCTTTTGTACCATGGTGGTTAATACAGATTGCAAAAGTGCTTGTACATAGTTAAGTCTTCAGATATGTTTGAAGGGTGGTGGGAGCTACTGCTACTAAATTATGGAGTGCAAATTAGTACACAGTATCTATTCTGGTTATTTCTTTTACACATTAAGTTGCTTAAAAGGAAACATTCTAAAACTAAAACCAGTCATAGTTTCAAAGAATAAACTGGCTGCATGCTACAAAGTATCTGTGCTGAGTATCAGAAGAAATAGGCTTTGCTTGGAAAGTAAGACAATTTTCAAAAAGCAATCCAGAAAAATAAAATATAGTAACCTAAAATTGTGCACACTGCAAATTATGCCAAGCAAGCCACATACAGCATGGATATATGTAATTACCATATTTTTCGCACCATAGGACACAGTTTTTCCGTAAGGGGAAAAGTCTGTGCGTCCTATGGAGCGAATGCAGGGGGCGAGGCAGGCAGGAAAAGCCTCCAAGAGCCACACACAAGCTTCGTGCGGCTCTTGCGGGCTTTTCCCCAGGAGGGAGAAGGGAATGACACGGCCAGTCAGTCCCTTCTCCCTCCTCTAGAGAAGCCTTGCGCAATCTCTCCAGCCGCGGGAGGCTGCGCAAGGCTAAAGCCAGGGCAGCGAGTGCGATCCATCCTGCTCGCTGCCCGGGCTTCCTCTTTAGCCTTGCGCGCCTCTCCAGCCGCGGGAGGCTGCGCAAGGCTAAAGAAGCCAACTTTTTAAAAATCTCTCTATCTCTACCTCTTTTTCTTTTTTCGTCCTTTCTCCACCCCCTTCTTCTCCTCTGGATCAGTGTTTTTATCTAGATTAACGTTTTAGTTTGGAGGGGGGTATTATAAAAAAGGAAACTTTGCAGCTTTTATTTTAGGATACAATAAAAACAGATTAAACAAAACACAAAAGAAGGAAATAGCATAGAAGAAGAAGAAGAGAAAAGGGAGGACATAAAGCCATTTACCAGAGGTAGATCTTAACCGTTGCCTCACCTGGGAGCTTCTCTGGGCAGGAATTCCCTCAGCTTAAGTGGGGTGGGGGAAGAGTGGCAGGTAGGGGGGTACCTACCTAGACACTGAAACCCAGGCTTCCCCCGCAGCCCCGAGAAGCTCTGGGAGAAGTGCTCTTTGGGGCTGGGGGGGGTAATAATATTTTTTTCCTTGATTTCCCCCTCTAAAAA
This sequence comes from Podarcis vaucheri, assembly GCF_965113315.1. Classification (NCBI taxonomy): domain Eukaryota; kingdom Metazoa; phylum Chordata; class Lepidosauria; order Squamata; family Lacertidae; genus Podarcis; species Podarcis vaucheri. Next base: position 94,028,853 of record NC_138760.1, on the reverse strand, counting down.
CTAGGTGCGTCCTGTGGTCCGGTGCGTCCAATAGAGCGAAAAATACGGTACATTCTAAACTGCAATCTTTCCAAACACCTAATAAAAGTACCATCCGTGTATTTTCAGAATATGAGGTTGTGAAGAAAAAGCCTGGTATCTGGCCACTCCATTTCCATCTACCAGAAGGTATCCACAGTGAGTCACGGATACAACAGAAATGGGCCTTCAGTAAGAGTACGGATACATATTTAGCAATCTGGGTTGCAATAGCAACCTGTAATAGCAGCCTAATCTCCATGTAGCCTAATCTAAGATTGTGTGATCAACAATATTTGTAATATTATTTGAAAGCACTGGCAGTTAGTAGTGGATATTCTGGGTGAAAAGAGTTTGCTGACTGCACATAAAAGAACAAGAGATCTTAAAAGATTTGTTGATCCACAAGTGCAAGACTCTGTGGATATCATCTGTCTGGATACCACACTTATTACAAATATCAGTAAATGGTAGATGTTTATGAATAGAGTAGATAGCAAATCTTACATCATTCAACACCTTTGCACCTTTGCACATGTAGCAGCACACACGAGGTGTATGTTATCAAGATCCCTTGCAAAAATTTTTTTACGTAAGTCAAACTCAAAGGATCACTCAAGAAACATATAGGTAAGCATCTGAGTAGCACACATAATTTTTAAAATAGTGAATCATTTTGTGCAATAAGATCACTGTGCTGGAACATTTTCATTGTTTTGTGGGGAGATGGCCAAGGACAGAAAGAAAATCTGATGACAAAAAGTTGCAAGGAACATTATCTGAGCAGCAGATATTCAATGTCTTCATTTAGACCATTAGCAGAAGCTAACTATATGTTTTGCATACAGTTTGTTTCCACTAATGATCTAAATGAGGACCCTGAGTATCTGTCACTTTTTAAATTTCCTCTATGACAATTTTCATAAAGTGAACTTAGACCATAGCATTTCTGCGCAGATACAGTCAGACACAGGACTTCAGTTATTATCTGCCTACTATACATCAGTTTCATGAAGTGTAGAATAAAATGCAATCAAGCATTTTTTGAAAAAGAGATTTTTCACCTAGATTTGGGGGGGAAAATAAAGGCAAAAAAAATTTATCCCCCCCCCCGCCAGGCGCGGGGCTGGGGCGGGGAAGCCCGAGCTTCCCCCTCCCCCAGAACGGGACCCAGAGCCATGCCGAAGCTGCGCGCAGCTTTGGCATCGCTCTGGGAACTTGCGGGGCTGGGGGAGGAGGAAGCCTTCCGCCAGCCTCCAAACCATGTCGGGAGACAGCGGGATGGCACGCTGCGCCTCTCCCGCTGTCCCCCGAGTTTGCAGGGCTGGGCCAGCCTTCTAACCAAGTCGGGGGACAGCGGGAATGGCGCGCTGCCCCCTGCCGCTGTCTCCCGAGTTTGCGGGGCTGGCGACGGGGAGGAGCAGGCTTCTCCCCCCGCCAGCCTTCTAGACAAGTCAGGGGACAGCGGCAAAGGCGCGCTGTGCCTCTCCCGCTGTCCCCCGAGCTTGTGGGGCTGGCGGTGGGGCTCTCCTGAAGCCTGGAGGTTGTGGGGCTGGTGGGGGGGAGAAGCAGGCTTGCTTCTCCCTCCCCCAGCCTCCAGATCAGGTCGGGGAATAGCGGGATGGCGGAGCGCTGCCATCCCGCTTTTCCCCGACCTGATCTGGAGGTTGTGGGGCTGGGGGGGGGAGAAGCAGGCTTGCTTCTCCCTCCCCCAGCCTCCAGATCAGGTCGGGGAATAGCGGGATGGCGCAGCGCTGCCATCCCGCTATTCCCCGACCTGATCTGGAGGTTGTGGGGATGGTGGGGGGGAGAAGCAGGCTTGCTTCTCCCTCCCCCAGCCTCCAGATCAGGTCGGAGAATAGCGGGATGGCGGAGCGCCGCCATCCCGCTTTTCCCCGACCTGATCTGGAGGTTGTGGGGATGGTGGGGGGGAGAAGCAGGCTTGCTTCTCCCTCCCCCAGCCTCCAGATCAGGTCGGGGAATAGCGGGATGGCGGAGCGCTGCCATCCCGCTATTCCCCGACCTGATCTGGAGGTTGTGGGGATGGTGGGGGGGAGAAGCAGGCTTGCTTCTCCCTCCCCCAGCCTCCAGATCAGGTCGGGGAATAGCGGGATGGCGGAGCGCTGCCATCCCGCTATTCCCCGACCTGATCTGGAGGTTGTGGGGATGGTGGGGGGGAGAAGCAAGCCTGCTTCTCCCCCCGCCAGCCTCCAGATCAGGTCGGGGAATAGCGGGGTGGCGGCTCTGCGCCTCCTCGCTGTCCCCAGCTTTTGGGTGCAGGCTGCTGCCCGCAAGCCTTGCGAGCCCGCGGGACATCCTGCCGGGCTTGCAAGACTTGGGATAGCTTCCTGAAGCCTGGAGAGCGAGAGGGGTCGGTGCGCATGGACCCCTCTCGCTCTCCAGGCTTCAGCAAAAGCCTGCATTCGCACCATAGGACGCACACACATTTCCCCTTCATTTTTGGAGGGGAAAAAGTGCGTCCTATAGTGCGAAAAATACGGTAATCAGACAGGAATGTTTTTAGAAAGCAAAATCGCTCCCAGTTGCTACATTGTCACTGTTTATGACACGGTATTTCTTCGTTTAAGTCCTTTGTGCTCAAACGCAAAAGAGATTCAGATTGCTTAACTCAGGGGTAGGCAACCTAAGGCCCGTGGGCCAGATGCAGCCCAATTGCCAATTGCCTTCTCAATCTGGCCCGCGGACAGTCTGGGAATCAGTGTGTTTTTACATGAGTAGAATGTGTCCTTTTATTTAAAATGCATCTCTGGGTTATTTGTGGGGCATAGGAATTCGTTCATCCCCCCCCCGCCCCCCCAAATAGTCCGGCCCACCACATGGTCTGAGGGATGGTGGACCGGCCCATGGCTGAAAAAGGTTGCTGACCCTTGGGCTTAACTTCTATTCAAGGGTTAATTATAGGAAAATAGAAAATCAATTTGCGGACAACCCATAAGACAGGAAATAAGGTGAGAGGTGGATAATGGAAAAACATGAGCTAGGAAAAAAACCAGCTGTCACAAAAGAGAATTCCAGTCTTGATTGCATTTAGATAAAAAACCTGCAGTAGAATTAAGTACTGTCAAAATTTTCCAGTATGTGAACTGAAATGAAGAATTGGATTTCAAACAATCAAATCTCAAACAATTCAATGTGGCCTCTACTCCCTTGTCTGTGTCAATTACTCTTTGTAATTCAGAGAATACTGAACAATGAACAAGCCCAGGAAAGGACTGAATATGCACTTTGTATAGAAATAATAGCTTCATAATGTAAACATTTACTACTATTTATAGTAGCACAAAATGCAATTATACTAACTTTCCTCTTCTGGAAAGAAAGATCTGATCCAACTGCCACCAAAAGAGTTTTAGAGAAGAACAGACAAACTTCATGTTCACAACACAATCCTAAAAAGCTATAACCATCACAGATAAAACTACATTTCTTTATGCTATCATTCAAATGGCACCTTAAAGAACAGTCATTCAAATGTCTTTATAAATATTCCTTGATGATGATGATGGTGATGATGCTTGTAAGCCATATGCAAAACTGTCATTCTAGTTAACAGAATATTTACTTTTCATGAAACAAATGCTGTTTTGGCAGCTTTGTATATATGCCACAGTATATGTAAAGCACAGAGATTGCAACTGTGCTTATTACACTTGAATCAATTTTACAAAGACAAAGCAGATGAGGAACGGTTCTATTTGCTGAAGTATTAACCTCAGTTAATTATCAACCTACTAAATCATTACAAAGTGCCAATGGAAAAATTTCACTGGAAAAAACCTGTACTTCTTAGGATACAAGGAGAGAGGGGGAGTGTGAAGTATATAAGTAGGTATTAGTGTGCAGTCCAAATGTGAAACAATTAAAAGAGCACTAAATCCAAAAATACAAGGAAATAAATGTGCAGTTACCTCAATTCAGAGCAACCATCAATTCCCTTTACTGCACTTAAAAGTATGAAAGCTATTTACATACAACTACAATCATTTCAATAAATTGAAGAATTTGAATTTAATATAAATTGAAGAATAAATCAGTTGCTCCCACTGATTAATCTGACACTAAGAGAGATATTAATATGCAACTGAAAAGATATAAATGCTACTACGACAACAACAACCACCACCAAGTCCATTTGCTATACATACACCTATGGCATTCTACCAGGTAAGGAATACTAGGTTTACCGAAAACAAATAGCTTAAAAAAATTGTTTGCCTCCTTTCCATAGTTCAAACCTTGCTCAAGGAGGTTTACAACATAAAAAATACATAATTACAAACATAACAAAAATAGTCGTAAACAATAAACAAACATCAGAAAGTACACAACCAAATTGAGCAATTTCCACCTAAATAATAAGATGTAAGATAAATATACTAAAATGTGGTGGTGGGGTGGCAATGGGTATGGCTGGGCAAGCCAGAGCTGCTTGTTGCTGCCGCCAGTGATAGTCCCATTGGCAGCCTGGGCCTGACTCTGCAAGGCACGAGGTGACATCCTAGCTGAGCAGGGTCATTTGGTGCTGCTGACTTGCATCTAGTAAATAATGAAGTGTCTGCTCAGAAGAAAGCCACACTGAGTTCAATGGGCCTTACTCCCAGGTAAGCGAGTGTGAGGCTAGGGTGTTTTATATAGGCATCCAGGGCTCCTCCGGATGACAAGTTGCCCCTCCTAACAAAAGCCTGTTCCCCCCTTAACAAAAATCCTGTCTACACCCATGCACGTTGAACAATATATCACTGCACGTTGCTGGGTAAAAATTGTTATTGTGGTGTGATTTCAAAACTGATTTTTGCGATTATATTGAAAATTTGCACAGCGCTAAAACAGATAATAAAATTTGTGATGTTATCATGCAAAAATGATGAAAAATAGTTGGGAGGAGGCAAAGGATGGGGCCGTGGACCCCCAGGGTCCCCATTGGTCTTATGTGATCAGTTCTATACAAGCTAGAATTGACATTCAAGAAATAGCTGTGTCTCATCTCAACAGAATAAAATTCCATATGCAGTGATTCTTCATGCTGCGCAAGTGCCTAGAAGTTTGAAGCTGCCAGCTAAAAATATTTTCTTAAACTCTGTATGGAAGTATCAGAAGAGATTCCTGAACTAAGAGGTACTGAATACCACTGATGAAATCACTCCTATTTAAAAAAGAAATTGTTGAGGACAAGAGCATCAGACACATTCTGGAACCTTTATGCCCCTGGTGTCCGACAAAAAGAGAACCAGTGTGGCATAATGGTTAGTGTTGGACTAGGACCTGGGAGAGCAGGGTTCAAAACCCCACTCAGCCATGAAGCTCACTGAGTGACCTCAGGCCAGACACCATCTCTTAGCCTAATCTACTTCACAATGTTTTTGTGAGGATGAACCTTGAAATCCTTGGAAGAAGAAGAAGAAGAAGAAGAAGAAGAAGAAGAAGAAGAAGAAGAGTTGTTGTTTGGATTTGGTATCCCGCTTTAACACTACCTGAAGGAGTCTCAAAGCGGCTAACATTCTCCTTTCCCTTCCTCCCCCACAACAAACACTCTGTGAGGTGAGTGGGGCTGAGAGAATTCAGAGAAGTGTGACTAGCCCAAGGTCACCCAGCAGCTGCATGTGGAGGAGCGGAGACGCAAACCCGGTTCGCCAGATTACAAATCTACCGCTCCTAACCACTACACCACACTGGCTCTATCTATAAAGATAAAGGTTGTATATAAATGTAATAAATAACAACAACAACAACAACAACAACAACAACAACATAAAAAACAACCAACAGGCATTTCTCAAGTTCATTATTCTGAAGGAACAGAGCAGGAAATGCCACACAATGTCTACCATCCAGAATAGCTGAAGTAAGTCCCAGAATGCCAAATTGTATTCCTGTAATTGAAAATTTGGGAGCCGGATATATGAAGCCTACTGTTTTCCGAAAATGAGGGTGAATTATGCTGTAACCACCAGTTCTCCCACAAACGGCCTTAAATACATCAGAACCAAGAAAGATGTCCAAGGAGACAGCTGAACTGGAAGTGATCTAGCCAGCTGGCCCCTCCCTGCATCTTGATCATAGTTTTTAATCATAGTTTGAACGTAATATGCTACAATTTCCAAGTAAAAGTTATTCCTCATTGTCTTTAATACTACTATTATCCTACATAGTATATACCTCCAGTGGGAAAGGAAAAACAACAGATCGTATACCCCAGGTAGACAGGGAGTGCACTTTAACATCTGCTGCCTGCCTATAACTCAGACAAATTAATAACACTGTGTATATATTTCATACATTACCATGGAAAGAGACATGATTTGTGAACTTTCTAGTCTTTCCAAGGATTTAGTTCTGCTTTCTTTTACAATTTAAAATTCACATACAGGGATGGCTCAAAGGGAAAAACTGGTGGTATCCAATTGGTGACCTTCAGTGAGGGAGACAATTTTTGATCATTCTTCTACTCCTGCAATCCCATTCCCTTCCCCACCCCTGCAAAAAAGAGAGAGAGCCTGCTCTGGAAGGTCTGGAAAGAGATGAAAATTTCTCAAAAATTTCCCTCCCTCCCTGTTCTGCCTTCCTTCAGCAGAGGGACATCTACCATATATTATCGTTTATGTTTCTTTTCTTTTGGATATCACTTGGAGCTGATTAAGATTGACTTCCATGAATGTGGTATTAACGGTGTGTCTGTAAGTGACTGTGGAGGCCGATTCTATGTTTAGGACAACCTCTGCCAACCAAATGCCTCCAGAATGATGTTTTGTATTACAACTCCCATCACTCCCAGCCAGAACAGTTAGTGAAGGCTGGTTTGGGGAAACACTGGATCTTGGTAGTACACTTAACAGTATCTGAGATTTCCGCATCTAAGTTGACCCACTTTTATGCAAGAGCCGAATTGTTACTTTCTTCCTTCTTTTGGCAGCCCTTGGCAATGCTTGGTACCCACTGCCCTAGGGCTGTGAGGAGGCGTAAAATTTTGGCCTCATTCCTCCCCTCCCATGGAACAAGGCAGAGTGCGGCCCAAGGGTTCCATGTCCAAGTACTCTTGTGGCCCACCTTGTGGCTGGTATAAAAGTTGGGCCACCCTGCTTTAAGAGAATAAAGAATACATAACAACTATGTATTTTAAAGTACTTGTTGCTGGGCCTGTTTGTAGAAACTGCCTCGAGCAAACACCTAATAAACCTCAAAAAATTCAGCTGTCTCAAGAGTACAGAAATGAAGCACCCCTGTGTATCGCTAAAGGTCAATCCAATTACTACGGGGAATTACAGGAAAGCATCCCACAGAGCTAAATAAGCTCATTGTCCCCAGAAGAATGGCTAGAACATCCCAAATCTAGATTCATATTCTTAGTACTGCGTATAAATTTTTGAGGACAAGTATTCACTCAGGAGAATAGCTCATAAAGCTCTCTTTTATAGATAACTCACCTTTCATTCCAATTAAATGAACCAAAAGTTATGCCTCTGTGTTGTACTACAGTAAGTCCTCTCTACTCCCTCCCTCCTCCAAATAAAAACCCACAACTGGCAATCAGCTTATGAGGATGAACTGGTAGGCCAGGGCACACCATTCTGTCTACAGAAACTAGAAGCTGTTAGCTTATGTTATTTTATTATACCTCATAGAAGTGATTACTTTGGGAGTGTATATGAACCATGATCTCACCCATCCTTATTATAAGATCCATTTGTCATTATACACCATTACTCAAAGCAACTTAAATTACTAAGTGTGATCTAATGTTACAAAAAGAGTAATAGGAGAATATCTTAAAGGACAAAGAATGAAGGAGATTTTCCAGGAAAAATATTGAAGTGCTTCCCTAATCAGCTTAGCATTCATGACATACTCATTGCCAAGAAACATGTCCAAAAGACTGGTCATCTGACACTAACAAAGAAAAGGTCTATGTTCTTTAAGTCAGTGATACTTTAGAAAATACAAAAGCTACCGGGAGGCTACTCTATGAAGTATACCAGAGTAGGAACTGGCATTACATGCTGTTTGGTCACTCCTGCATGGTTTTTAATGCTGTAGCAGCAAGCCATGTACCATGAGCAACTTTGCAAGGAAAACAGTTCACCGCATGGAACAGATGTCATGGGCAGGTGGTTTCAACTGACCTGCACATGGCAGCAGCTGTCAGACTAACAGCTGTGACTACTTCCCTAGTTAGGAAAGCCATCTACCATTTCATTTGTTAATATTTCATTAAGCTGGCAAAAACAATTACAATACTGTAAATGCTTGTCAGCAATTTTTTCTTCAAGGAGACAGGTGTTGCGTTACTGCACACACTGCAGTCTGGCCTATTTTTTAGCTCAACTCCCAAGGTAGAATTCATATGTCTAGTTCATTTGCCCATATGATTTCCATTTAAGGAGATAGTAGGGAGGAAACTTTTAGAACAAACATCAAATCAAATATTTTGTTTTTTAAGGGTTTTTCAGAAAAATCTGTTTTCAGATCAGTGCGTCTACCTAAAGTTTATTATATCAGCACTACAACTAAGCATTCCATATACACACCATATACACAGTCTGGGTCCCCTACATGCTCCCAATGGATTAGCATAAAGGTAACCAAAGACGCGCTTGCCTACAAAGTGGAAGGGTTTGCATTACAAGGACTAAGCATTGGTGTGCTTCCTCTTCCTTCTCTGACACACCTGCAAGGACATGATCAGAAACTTCAACTTCTGTTTTAGACTACCAACAGTTTGATGCAACAAAGTTTGCCACAATTTTGTGTAACCACAAGTACTTTTTGCTGAACCAAGCCACCTTCTCAAACCATGGTTTGAAGCTAGTGGTTTCAATCAGCTATTAGATATTAACAACCACAGTTTGCCAGGTTTGGATGACATGGCAAACTGTTAATCCAACAGAAGTGAAAGTTTCCAAATTCCTCCTTGCGGCTACACTGGAGGAAGAGAGAACATGTGAATTGGAGACACACCTATACTTAGTTTCATAAGTGTTTACTGTTTAGTACAATTTCCTTCCAGAATGGAAGGAAGGGGAAAGGAAGTGTCAACTATGTGAGTTGTTGAGTCTTACCTCCCTGACATTTCTGTTAAGAAGACACATATATTAAGAAGAAAAAATAAATAAAATCCATTGTGTTGTGGCATGACTGATGTTCCCTTGCTTCCCAAAATGAGTTGCCTATTGTGATATTCACTCAGATGTTCCAAATTACAGTGGTACCTCGCAAGACGAATGCCTCGCAAGACGAAAAACGCGCAAGACGAAAGAGTTTTCCGTTTTCTGAGTCGTTCCGCAAGACGAATTTCCCTATGCGTTTGCTTCGCAAGACGAAACGCCTTGCGAGTTCTTGCGAGTTTGTTTCCTTTTTCTTAAAGCCGCTAAGCCGTTAATAGCCACTAAGCCGTTAATAGCTGCTAAGCCACTAATAGCCGCTAAGCCGCGCTTCGCAAGACGAAAAAACCGCAAGACGAAGAGACTCGCGGAACGGATTAATTTCGTCTTGCGAGGCACCACTGTATCTTACCTATATAGTTCAGGCAGGTTATGAAATAAACTATTTTTACCCTCAGCTATTCAGATGATAATGCCTTCTCAGGATTCTAGTCCAGCCAAAATCAGGAGAGGGACTTGGGTTTGTCCACTCCCTTCCTGTGCCCCACCCAGCTAGGGGAAAGCACTGAGCTGAGATATAACTTTTTCCCATAGCAAAGAGGGCAGGGGAGTCTAATGCCAGAAACAACATACAATGAAATGTTTAAGACAACTAATATTGAATACACTACAACTGCTATATAAAACAGGTGGTCAGATGTTCTGCTAAATGAACTGTTCTAGTTATGAAAGCAATTTCCATGAGCTCTCTAAGGCCATTTTAAACTTCAGACTGACACCCATTCCACCTTCACCCAAAGTCTGAGATTATTTTTCTGGACAGCTTTCAGTAGCCCTTGAGTAACTTCATTATTATTTTTTTACATCTGTTATAAATATCATTGATTATTTTCTAGAAAAATGCTGAATAGTATTAATATACTAAGGAATATACCTGACATACTGGGAGCTTAAGCACAGTTAAGCAATTTGGAGCATTACTTCTGTAGTCCAACTTGTTTTCATGATATAAAAGTAGTAAGAACTAATTGGGGGGGGAGGGGTGATATCACTGATCAGAAGTTAAGCAAATTTAATTTATACTCATATTGCAAATTCATTACTCCCATCTTCACTTTTCTGAATTTGTCTGTGACTGGAAGTACAGTGGTACCTCAGGTTACAGACACTTCAGGTTACAGACGCTTCAGGTTACAGATTCCGCTAACCCAGAAATAGTACCTTAGGTTAAGAACTTTGCTTCAGGATGAGAACAGAAATCGTGCGGCGGCTGCGCGGCAGCAGTAGGAGGCCCCATCAGCTAAAGTGGTACCTCAGGTTAAGAACAGTTTCAGGTTAAGAACGGACCTCAAGAACAAATTAAGTGCTTAACCCGAGGTACCACTGTAGTAAGCTCTAACACTGTTGATGAAAGGAACAAGGATGTATTTTCTCTGCAGAACTATTTTGGCTACCTAGTAACACTCATTTACTATAATTGAAGTTTAGATACTGTGAGTGTCCTGGATATTAACGCTGATATAAAGCAATATCCTGCATAACTCAATTAATATAGAGCATGCAGGCTTCCAAGTGATGCAGTATTCTTCATCAGAGTATAAAGAAAACGTATGTTAGTCTCAGGCACACATAGTATCTCCTCATATGTAGTTACTAGACATCATATCTATAAGAGGTTAAACTTTTGAGTTCATTGTCTGAACGTAGTACAAACTACATTTTTTTAAAAAGGATAGTAATACTTCATTTCAGATAGACCTCTGTAATTGTCTGCCAGGCGTTCTACTGCAATTGAATTTACAACACCAACTGAAGAGTACCAACAGATATAAATGTGTGACCAATGCCTTTTCCACATGGGGTGTATTCACACAGTATGCACATTATATTCATGTAGTGATGATATTTTTTTCAGCCACATTTTGCCAGTCTGTTCACATAATGCAACTTAATAATGCAACTAACTGTGATTAAACTGTTAACTTAAGACTAATGGGAGGTAAGGCAAAAAGAGTGCTACACTAGAAAGGCCATACATGTAGCCATATCCTATTAGTAGCATTATAGTATTTTTCCTACTGCAAAATATTTCTTGGCTACCAGGAGTGTTGCTGTTGAAAGTGTTAATAACTATGCTCAAATTACTGACGCTGGTATAGTTGATGGTATGCTATAAGGGATAATTAGGTGCAACTGATTGTGTACATTCCTATGATCAGAGAACCTTTGAGCACTGAGATGTTCTCCCAGGCACTCTTGCATTAGGTTGGAACTGCTGCATTACCACATTATTGGCATTATTAGCAGCAAAGTCTTGCCCTGACACAGACTCAGGAAGGCAATACGATCTACTCCATACTGTATCATATGAACAGGGGCACAAGGCTCTTGTACCTTGCAATAACTGCAGACTGTACATTCAGTGTACATGTGAAATTCATTCACTGGGGAAATGCATTCCAAATTTGAAGAATCCTCAAACACTACCACTTACAAATCAGAAGGAGCAACCCACAGACAGCATGCAACTCCCCACCCACCCATAGAAGCCCAAATTGTTTATGCACCAAAATCTGTGGGGGGGGGAATCCATGGAGAGTGATAATGGGTATAGAATACATGACAGAAATGCATGTATTCTGTACCCATTGAGAAATGCAGTTTAGATTGTTTTAAAAAGCAAGTTTTTAGCCCTTATGACTGCACAGTATGGGGAACCATAATATTGGGCTCAAATTATATAGAACCTTAAGGCCACAAACTGGCCTCCCTTGACTTAATGTAAGATTCAGAAGTCAGTGAGAATAGGTTTGTTTTGTGGAAGAACATAGCTACAGAAACTATGTGAAGTCATTGCATGCCATTTTTTTTTTAATTTAACAACAGTAGAGTCTTCATACAACTATTTGAACACACCCACTTCACATTCCCAATAGTGCTCAAACAATGATCATCAGATTTTACAGCTTATTTCAGATGAGTGAGTGGACCTAGGCATAAACCAATTTTAACTATTTCAATGATACTGCTTATTTCCTTTTGTAACAACACTTGGGAGAAAGGTTCGGCATTGATATGATCTATATGCTCAGATCCTCAGCATACTTTCTGGGATTACTTGCAAGTAAATAATTTAGCCCTGGGGAAATAAAGTCAGGCTGTGTGTGTGTGGACACATGCAAGGGGAGAGAGAAAAATGGGTCTGTTTCCACTTGCCAGCTCCCAATTTTTATATTGATATTTGATATGCTCATCGCTTTGCTATTTCAAAAATGCTGATGAACTCTGAAAAGGGTCATATGGAATGCCAGTTCATTGCAACACCCTAAAGCTTCCCGATAGACTGTCTGCAGGGAGTGCATTTTGACCTAAATGGAGCATTCAGCTGCTGATCACTGCATTTAACACAAAAAAGAAAGCCTTTACAGGCATTTTAGTGAAAGAGGTACAGAGTAAGGGTTTGTTTCATTTTTTTCAATAAATCCAAACTGGGTATAAAGCTTGAGGCCCAAGACCCTATAATTCAGATGATGTCCACAGTATTTGATTCATAACTAAATTCTGTCTTATACAAAAGGTATTTAAGGCCCTCATTTTATTCAGCTTTTAACCTTTTCTATTTTTTTAAAAAAGAAAACAACTAAAGGATAGGTTTACAGAATAAACTTATCTACATGTCCAAATTAGGAAAAATACCCATTTTTCAAAAAGCCATCTTAACACACAAAAGCGATGGAAAATATTAAGCAGCAGAATTTCTTTAGAACAATTCCTTTGTTCTTCCTGACTAATACTTTTGAAGAGGCAGCAGCAGCAGCTTCCCTCTGCTTTGCTAGGTGGTTATCAGTCAAATACTATCCTATGCAGAAAGTCCATGTGTTCCATTCCACCTTGCTTTTTCCATTGAGCTCATATTGTGGTATATTAATATGAGTCTTGTTTCTTCTGTATCACACAAGTATGCTAGATATTAAGTCAAAAGAGAGAGCAGCAGGCTCACCAAAGTCCATAGCTCTGGATTTGCAGAGAGGGGGGAAAACCCTGTCTGCCAGTGGACAATTTGCTCTAAAAAACCTTTGTGTCTGTTAGAGGGAAGAACAAAAGGCAGAGCTGCTTCCTCTCAATACACCAGACCCCCGCCCACCTCCTCCGTGCAAGCAGAGATTTCTCTTCTACGAGAGAAATGTGATAATGAGGACAGTCCCACAGATCTTGATGGCAGAAGTAACCTACCTTTGATAGCTGCCTCCTGAGGCTGAAGCGCTGGACCATGGTCACCTTTTTTCTCCAGACAAAGCAATCCACCAGGGGAACGGGAAGGGAAAAGCAAAGAGCAAAGAAGACAGACTGACAGCTGTCTAAAACTGTGTCAAGCAACACATCCTGCAGACTACTAGACGGGCGAACTCCAAGGGGAACCCTCCCAGTCTTAAAACTTCAAATCAGTTCATTGTTCTTCCAAAAAAAAAGGAGCTTGTGAAACATGCAGGCAAAGACAGCGGGGAATGAGAGGAGGGGCAGAATCCTGGAGCTGATCACCCCTTGTGCCAAGCTTTTTTAACACTTCCTGTGAGTCAGCTGTGAAGGGTCCTGACAGATGGACCACCCCCCTCTCTAGATTCATTAGCTAAATGTTGCCGCGGAACCACCTGAGCCTTGGACGGGACTGACTCGCTGCTCTAGTTAATTCAGGGTGCGGTTAGCAGGCATGTGCCTGAAGTACCGGTAAGAGGGTAAACAGCCAAAACAATCCTCACTAAGATTTAAGCAGCCTCCCTCTTGTGGGTGTCAGCTTTATAAAAACACATGCAAGATCTGCTCTTCTGCCCTTGTTGCAAAATGCAGCCTAGCTTGCTCAAGCCTCAGAGGGTAGGTGGGGGTGGGGAGATAGATGGTTAACAATGGCTCAGAGGAAGCAAGACTACTCTGGGCTCAGCAGCTGCAGGGCTGTGCCTAGTACTACTGGCTACACATTTCCTCTTATTCACATGCTGAGGTCTCACCTCTCTGAGCGATCATCAGGTACAACCACACATACTACAGCAATGACATCAACTTTGCTCAACTCCAAAGCAAATTAGAGGTGTTTGCTTTGCTTCAAGAGGCTAAAAAAAGCAGCAAATGATTAACAAGAAACTGAGGTCTCTTGCAGCACTCACAAGAGCCCAGACAGCATCACGCCAGAGAAAATATTTAAAGAGGAGAATATTTTACCACCAGCTTAAATCTTTTCACTCTGTTGCTTCAAATTATACCTAACAAAAATCTCACTTGGAAAACTGAATTCGAGAACTGGAACTTTTGACTGATGTCTGTGCCCCAAAACTCTGTCTGCCCTTGAGGAAGCAAGAATACTGTGGCATTCGCACCACTTGCAAGTGCCAAACTGCTAGACCAGAGACTGCAGACAGAACAACAGAATGAGGTGCAAGTTACATTTCCAACTACTACACATGTGCATGTGCACGTCATCCAGAATTATTACAGCCTTTTTGGTTTTGCATGCACAGAGCACCCACATATAGTTCTGTGGCACTAGTTCAAGCAGGGTCATTTACTATGTGTTTGCTTAATAAGCCATCACACAATGGGGCCCAACCTAGTCTAGGCTTTAGGCACTGATGCAATACAAATAAAGGGTTTTCAAAGCTGGAGAGGATGACATCCTTAACTCATTCCCTGCCACCTCCAATATGTGTAGCTCAGAAGCTATGTTAAGAACCCCTGAATGGGTATGGAAGCTTATTACATGTGGTCTACGAATTTGAAATCATTTAACTGAAACACATTGCATGTTCTAGAAATCTAGAATGAAAACAGCAGGGACAAATCTTAAAATATGGCTGAACTGTGTAGCCATTGTGACCATGCTAACCATACTGATTGCAAAGTATACCAAAGATCAAATATTAACTCTTCCAGAGTATAGTGGTACCTCAGGTTAAGAACTTATTTCGCTCTGGAGGTCCGTTCTTAACCTGAAACTGTTCTTAACCTGAAGCACCACTTTAGCTTACGGGGCCTCCCGCTGCTGCCGCGCCGCCACAGCATGGTTTCTGTTCTTATCCTGAAGCAAAGTTCTTAACCCGAGGTAATATTTCTGGGTTAGCAAAGTCTGTAACCTGAAGCACCTGTAACCCAAGGTACCACTGTAATTTAACATCCCTGATGTTAAACACATGGAAACATTTCTACATGCATTTTCTATGGTCCCATCCCCCCGCCCCAATGCTGTCTTTCCATTTGTGGAAGATTTTGTTTTAGTAAAGGGGTTTCTCCCCCCCCCCCAAGTTTCCTCTTTCTCCTAAAGCTTCCTGTGTCACCTACCAGGCTGTTCAAAGGTCCCACATACTTTCTGGGTCAGATTTTGAAGTGTACAGGAGGATATAGAAGAGAGGGGGAATCAGAAAGAAAATACTCCCGCTGAATCAACAAGCCTTATTAGAAAACAGCAACACTGAAGAGAACCCTATATCTATTCACTCTTTTCCATCAAACTGTATTAGCCATGGAAGCTAACTTTGTTTTCCTTCCTGACATTCTTGCATAAAAATTGAGTTCATCATTAAGGTTGTTTCAAAGATATACTGGTGATAGCTTCTTACTCCATGTTAGATTTTGATACAATCCAAGTACATACAAGTATAACTTGGTTTATACTTCACCATTGTCGATTGACCAGTTTCTTGCATTCATGATGCATCTGATCAGCTGAGTCACAGACAGGTCTGGCTCAAGCTTTATCACCATTGGAGGCATCAAGGACTGCCATCCATTCATCTCCATCCACAACAGGAGAGCTTGGTGTAGAGAGCACAAGAGGAAGTTGCACTGCTTCTTCACTTTCTGGAAGCTTTGTGTGATGTAGGAATATCAAGTACCAACTCCAAACTCCTGCACACCGAAGGACTGAGGGGCACACACAATTTGCACAAGTTGACTGGGAAAGCATCAGTTCTTTCACTTGTTTGAGATGCCTAGCATGAAGGGAAACATCAGACCCAGTCCGTCACACAAAGTACTTTTCTGCCTTGTGTATCTGAAAAGAGGCAACTTCGCCTCCCTTTCATTCAAGTACCACACAACCAGCAAGGGGATTGAGAGCTGTCTACAAAGTTTGACATTCTCCATTTGACCCACTGTTGTGGGGACTTCATGCCATATCATGGTCAGGTTGGCACTGGGCACGGAGGTCTTCACTTTCTCAAATTACCAGAGTATTATATGGTCAGTAACAAAACAGCACATAAAGTTGCCATCACTTCAGCTTTATATACTGTTATAAGAATTCTAAGGTCTCAAATATATAATAAATATTCATAAACACACACATGTCTAAATATATAAACCATGTGTCTGAAATAGTAGAGGAGAGCAATCCTTAAGCCATTTTGACACTCTCAATTACCTCAAATATTCCTCTGCAGTAAGGGAGGGAAATGGGGAAATCCTTCCCCATAGTCTTTTCGCTTACAAATCCTGTCTTAAGGGTGTATTTGTGTATGAATAGGGTGAGCCTGTGACCTAGATTCAGGAACTAAAGTATTCACCATCATGAAAGAATGGCCAGGCTGTCCAGGTAATGCAATCAGTGACCATTATCAGGTATCCTGGCAGACAGGATTTCTGCTGTAGACTGCCTCCTATGATGTATATATGATGATTTTGGGGTGGTCTTTGACTAAGGGGGTTGGGCAATGTCAAAAGTCTTTAAAGGTTCCTGCAAACGTTTGGTCAGGGGCTCTCCCTCCTTGGAAGGAGGGGAGGGAACTCTGTTGCAACAGAAAAATAAATATCTGCCTTGCTTTCCACTGAATCCTGCCTTCATCCATTTTCCTCTGACAGATTATGGAGTTGGGGGACTCAGCATCCCATGGGGAGTTGGGGAGCAAAGGTCAAACCCCTATTTTTAACTTCAATTCATTTATTTAGCAATGTCAAGAACACAAGTATTCTATGCTTTATTATATGAAGTTGAATTACAATTTACTACTAACCTATTTCGGGTGTGATTCTCTTGCCTAACACTGCATGGGGTTAACAGCTGCTGGAACAAGCAACTGTCTCCGCATTAACCTTTGAAGCAACACAGAAGTAGTAAGTCCAGTATAACCTGTTTAACAATGCTTAACATTTTTCAACTATAGCTTGGGAAAGGACTGAATTCAAATGGTTGATAATTAGGTTTCACATTGTACTTGCTTGCATCATACATGCAATCTTACCCCTGTGTATTTCATGATCCAAAGCAGAACTAAAGAAAAAATTCCAGAACTTTTCCCTTCCAACCTTTTTAACATGTGAACCCCCATGAAACCCAAGTCTATGCATATTTATGTGGAGGCACATCTCACTGTGTTCAGTGCTGCTTACTCCTGCACAGGATTACAGGCTTCAATCCACAGCCCGATTTACCTTTGGGAACTCTTACTTGCATACCGTATTTTTCGCTCTATAACACGCACCTGACCATAACACGCACATCGTTTTTAGAGGAGGAAAACAAGGGGGAAAATATTCTGAATGAAACAGTGGACGTATCATTTTTGTGCTTCATGCTGTGGCCACAGACATGTGATCTGATGGTGAATTTGGGGTGACCCAATGCAAAAATCCTGAGAATCCCTGTGGATCCATGCTTTGTAACCACGTTTTTGCACCATTGCAGCCCCAGGCAACAGTGGGTGAGTGATTTTTTTTGGGGGGGACAGGCTGTAGCCATGGACATGCTATGTGCTCTGATGGTGAATTTTGGCTGACCCAATGCAAAGATCCTGAGGATCCATGTGGATCCATGCTTTGTAACCACGTTTTTGCACCATTGCAGCCCCAGGCAACAATGGGTGTGTGATTTTGGGGGGGCAGGCTGTAGCCATGGACATGCTGTGTGCTCTGATGGTGAATTTTGGCTGACCCAATGCAAAGATCCTGAGGATCCATGTGGATCCATGCTTTGTAACCACGTTTTTGCACCATTGCAGCCCCAGGCAACAATGGGTGTGTGATTTTGGGGGGGCAGGCTGTAGCCATGGACATGCTGTGTGCTCTGATGGTGAATTTGGGGTGACCCAATGCAAAGATCCTGAGGATCCATGTGGATCCATGCTTTGTAACCACATTTTAAGTGGGGAGGGAAGGAAAAACACAGAAGGCTAAGAATGCAGGAGAGGGCTATAACGTGAGGAAAGGAAGGCAAAAGTTTCCCCCCACCCACCCACACAAGCCAGCCACTGTTTAAGGATTTCATCCTTTTAAATGGAAGAAAGCATATTTGAATGCTGTGTGTCTCCAAAAACAAAAAGCAGGAAGTCAAATCAGAATTTTAAGCCGAACCTGTAATCTCTCTTCCCTTCACAAACATTGTTCCCTCCGGAGCAGGGACAGGATAGAGCGACGCTCTGCTTTCCTCTCTACTTGCCTGGAGGGGAGGGGCTTTCCCTGCTCTTTGTTCCGTTTGAGCAAACACAGCAACGAAACAGAGAGGGCGGGCAGTAAGACCCTGAGGCAGAATGCAGGAAAGCAGCAACTTCCTGTCTCACGGAGCTCCCTTCTCCCTGAAGCGCGGTTTGATTTTTGCCTTATTTTTCGGCTCCAGGGACCACATATTCGCTGCATAACACGCACAGACATTTCCCCTTCCTTTTTAGGAGAAAAAATCTGCGTGTTATAGAGCGAAAAATACGGTACCTTATCTTCTTTTTTTAAAAGACAGCTATAATATCATGAGAATGTTGCAAACATGAGCATTTAAACTATTTTAAAGTTCTAAATCACTGTATTTTTCCATGTATAAGACTAGGGGTTTTTTTTTACCAAAAAATTAAGTTTAAAATTGGGGCTTGTCTTATACACGGGTAGTGCTGAGGGGTGTTTTCTTAATTTGGAGTTCCCCAAAATAGGGGGTGTCTTATACACGGAAAAGTATGGTATGTACTTTAGGTAAAGGTGCCCCTGCCCATACGGGTAGGGTACGGGTAGGGTACCTTTACCTTTTTACCCCTGCCCGTACGGGCCAGTCGTGTCCGACTCTAGGGTTGCGTGCTCATCTCGCTCTAGAGGCCGTGAGCTGGCGCCGTCCGAAGACACTTCTGGGTCATGTGGCCAGCATGACAAAGCTGCAGCTGGCGAGCCAGCACCAGTGCAGCACACGGAAACGCCGTTTACCTTCCCGCTATAAAGCGGTACCTATTTATCTACTTGCACTTAAGAGTGCTTTCGAACTGCTAGGTGGGCAGGAGCTGGGACCGAACAACGGGAGCTCACCCCGCCGCGGGGATTCGAACTGCCGACCATACGATCAGCAAGTCCTAGGCACTGAGGTTTTACCCACAGCGCCACCCTTTAGGTTAGTGCATATATCTACTGTACAAATTAAGCTGCATTCTAACTGCTCCTCGACAAAGGGTTGTGTGGCCCAAACTGGGATGGCGGCAGTGTAAATCTTCGTTTTCTGCCCTTCCATCAACTCCCATGGGATGGATGTAATTCTGTCTGCATTTCTGGTGGTGTAAATTACTACAGGCTTTGTGGACAGGACCAGGGAATGAAGGTAGTTCATTGCAGAGTTCCCTATTTGGTGACTCTTGCCTCAGGCAGGCCTTATGGCAGAGGTGAAGCCAGCCATGTCCACCTATTACTTACCTGACATTGTATGTGCATTCTGTTCCTTCTTTGCAGTGAGGCTTACATTCAGCACTGTTTAATTAGAGGTCCAAAGTGGAGCTGATCCCAGCTGGAAGTGCAGCTTGTACTTTCTGCTAAATATAAAGAACACCAATGGAAGCCTACTACATTCCAGCAGACATGTGTCTATCTGGTGAATACACGTCAGTGGCTGAAACGTGGACACCTATAAAAACTGAGCTATGGAGGATGGTCAGTATTGGATCTTTACAGCTCTTTTCAGACTATGCCAGCCACTACAACTGATGGCAAATATGATTGGATTCCTCTGGTTCAATGGAACTGTCTTTGCTGAACCACTGAGATGGAATATCTTCCACATATTTTGTCCTATGTACTTTAAATCATGTTTTAAGTGTCTGGGTATTATTTTATTTGGATTTATTGGGATTACCCTCAAAAACCATCACCCCAAATAAGTCTTATCTATTGTCAGATACTGACTTTGACTTATAAGGTGTCTTTTTGCACTGGCTGCTAAAAAGGATGAATGGAAAGGTGCTTTCAGGGGTAGCTATAAATCATCATGGTGATACAGCAATTTGATTATAATTTGATTATTCATTTTATTGCTTTCTTATCCTTTGTTTTATTGCTTGTTCTTTATCCTTTATTCTGGCTTTGCAATGTTTGTATTTGCAAACATTGATTTGTTGTGGGCCTTGAGCCTGTTTGAATTTTTGCAATGGCCTTTGACCACAGGTAATAAAAGTGTGACCTGACTGACCAGGTTGCCACTGATTACATACAAGTATTCTGGACAAGAAAAACATGTGTGCTTTTTCTAGTTTTACTCACTGTAAAAAGATATTTCATCACTGTAATATCGTCAAGTGTCTCCTTAGAAATATGAAAAGCATGGAATATGCCAAACACCCACTTGATTTTAATTTGGGTTGACAGGATTTTGCTTTTGCTTGTTTAATATAAAAATCACATCAAAACTAAGCACCATACAAAGAAAGAGATGCTATCCAGGTACAACTGAAAGGATGCAGACCAGCCATCACCAGATGTGCAAAATTTCCAGAAACTGAAGCCTTTTCCTGTTCCCCCTCCTCCCCTGCAAATAAAATGGAAATGTTGGGGTAAACTGGAAAGTAAGCAATACCTTTTGGCACCCTTTACAAGCCGAAAGCCACTTTGCTTCTTTAGGAATACAGTGGTGCCCCGCAAGACGAATGCCTCGCAAGACGGAAAACCCGCTAGACGAAAGGGTTTTCCGTTTTGGAGGTGCTTCGCAAAACGAATTTCCTATGGGCTTGCTTCGCAAGACGAAAATGTCTTGCGAGTTCCTGCGGGGGTTTTTTTTCCTCCCCCCCTTTTTCCCAAGCCGCTAAGCTGCTTATCAGCTGATCCGCTAAGCCGCTTATCAGCTGATCCGCTAAGCCGCTTATCAGCTGATCCGCTAAGCCGCTTATCAGCTGATCCGCTAAGCCGCTAAACCGCTTATCAGCTGATCCGCTAAGCCGCTAAACCGCTTATCAGCTGATCCGCTAAGCCGCTAATAGCGCTAATCCGCTAAGCAGTTAATGGGCTTGCTTCGCAAGACGAAAAAACCGCAAGACGAAGAGACTCGCGGAACGGATTATTTTCGTCTTGCGACGCACCACTGTATAAAATCTATTATGGTGATTTTGTAGTGAGCACACTAGTTGAGCAAACACCCAAATAATGCTAGCCTTTGAAACATCATTAGCTCAACAAGAAGAAAACATGCCTTTGGAAACCTAGCCCCAGTTCCTTATCAGCCACCTAGCTGCAAAGCCCCACGCTTCTGTCATCTTCTAGCCTCAGTGCCCATTACAGAAAACAATGTTATTTCATTTCACAGTAAATAAACTGGATCAGGGGTAGCCAACATGGTACCCTTCAGATGTTTTGGACTACAGCTCCCATAATTCTTGACCAATGGTTCTGCTTGCATGAACTAGTTACTCATAACTTGGCTTGAACTTTGTTCTGTTCCAACACTAAAGTTTGTTTACTTCTGTCTTCCAATTACATACACATCCTACTTATTCAGGATTACTATATACCACCACTGTACAGCAATTAACAGGCCCACACTATACATATATAGGGAATATATGAGAAATGAATTCACAAGGAGTGGGAACGTGAAGGAGAAGAATCACAATATGAAATCAACTGGGGGGGGGGCACTTCAAAGTATGGATCAAGAAGGCCAGATGGGCATCAACTATTAAAGGATCAATCCTAACAGAAAAAGACTACAAACTCCATTTGTCACCTACCACTTTATGCCAAAACATTTTCAGGACAACAACCTATAGTCCCTTCTGAAGTATTATTTCTTTTTCTTCCAGGTCCTGAGTGGTAGGCCTATTCTTGCTTACAGGTATCACCTATATCCAAATCAGATATTCATCAATGGCAGCAGGCCACATAATGGAGATACAAATCCAGAAACTGTCCCTTCCAAAAAACCAGAGTGGTCACTCTGTTTTCCTATCTACTTTTGCTCATTCACTTGCAAAATCTTGCTCTTTCCTTCAATGCTGGGTTCATATTATTATTATTATTAATCACATATCTCTGCATACACATGACCAGTTCATGCATCTGATAGAGGACTAGGGCAAAAGATTAAGATACCATGCTCTTTTTCAATTACAATACAGATTTACCCTTTTCAGAAACAGGGATCTCAGCCTTTCTTCTTCTAAAATCAGGGTACATATTAAACTTCAATTATCAAGATCCACTATATTACATATTTCTAAACTAGTTAGCTAGACATTACCATTACAGGTTTACAGAGAGGCACAGTGAGTATTTAAAAGGTTAATAGTTCAAGCTTCAGATAAAGAAATGATACTTTTTAATAGGGCATTTAAGCCCTCATCAGCAGCCTGAGAAGGAAGAAGAGGAGCTAGACCAAGGAAATTGTGTTATTTGACAAGCACCTACCTAAATGCAGTGGGATGAGTTCAATATTGCATTAAGGGGATTGTTCTATCAGTGCAAGCATTTCTTCTGGATAGATGGAACTATCTCCCTTCACCACCGCAAGCTGCTCAGGGGGTTTTCCAGACTCTCCCAAACAAATTTGAGGAGGGTGTGGGGATGGACAGCTGATGGAACTCCTGATGAGCTAGCAGGACGTTGCAATGGCTTCCACTAGGACAACTACTGGGTTGAATCTGGCCCAGGGTGCACTGCTTTCAAATTAAGTGAAGATTCCAAAAGACTGATACAGTGGTAGCTCTGGTTGCAAACGGGATCCGTTCCGGAAGCCCATTCACAACATGAAGAGCGCAACCCACAGTGGCGCGTCTGCACACGTGCGGGTTGTGATTCACCACTTCTGTGCATGCGTGTGACGTCATTTTGCACTTAATGCGCAAGCGGCGAAACCCAGAAGTAACCCTTTCCGGTACTTCCGGGTCGCCGCGGGACGTAACCTGAAAGAACATAACATGAAGTGGATGTAACATGAGGTATGACTGTACAATGCTACAAAACCCATTAGGCTACTTTCACTAGACTGCCATAGGTTTAATACCACAACACCCTCACAGTTATTCCTGAAACAGATTCCAAGTATTTTGATGCGGAAAGTCTTCTTGGGTATAAAATGAGCACACTTTATAAATAAAGCATTCACAGAGCATCAGCACACCATTTCTTAGCTCCATTTCTTTGAGTTCTTGACAACGAAATGCAGCAAGGCATTATTTTGAAACATGCTTTAGGCAGAATAACAAACCCACAACAGATTTCAATGACTCAGGCAATCAACATTCATGAAGCCTAAGGAGAGTGATAAAGACAGTAATGAGGCTTCTAATAATACCAGCAGCCTAAGGAAGACATATGCAACCAATATTTACAGACAGCCCATCTGAAGGTTCTTCCAAATAGTCTTCATGTTGCAAACAGGTTATTCAGATCCTCCCCACCCCCAAAATGAGGTGACAGAGTAGAAATTAAGCCTAGAACAGTTGCACTCATACACTATTGCAAAGGAAAGCAGAAGCAATGCAACACACTGCACAGTCTCAAGTTGGCCGCTGCTGCCTTCTGCTGTCCCCACTATCTTCTGCCACCCTTCCTCCCTAACCTGCAGGGCCTGTTTGGAGAGCCATCCATGCCACACTCTAAGGAAAGGGTCCCGGAAACAGTCTGGGCCACTGTCCTTGCCGGAAAGTTAAACTTTCAATAGGATTTGCCAGTAGTCAGAAAGTAGAGGTGGCACGGATGATGTCTGAGCCCACCTCATCTGCAATTCCTTGCTCTTCCCTCAAAAGTTGCATTGAGTCTAGAGGCCTGTTAGGAGTGTCACTAACTGCTTGCCTCTTGCAGCAGCAACACTCTTGTGGTGGCAGATACATAAGAGAAGCTCTGCTACATTAGAGCACACACCTATCTACTTCAGGTGATTCCCGTTTCCCCCAGTGTCCTATGGGAAGTCTACAGGGAAAAAACAACCCTCTATTACTGCTTTCCCCCAGCAATTGGTATTCAGAGTCATGCTGCCTCTGTTTCTTAAGGAAACAGCCATTGTGACAAGTAATCACATATACCATTAATCTGTGAATTTGTTGAAACCCCTTCTAAAGTCATTTAACCGACTGGTAATTCCATAATGACCTATGCAATGTATGCATTCCTTTTTTCTGTCCTGAATCTCCCACCAACTCTACATCTTAGATGACTCTTGGTTTTGTATCAAGAAAAAGTTCCTTTTTTAATGATTCCTAACATGCAGTACAGTGGAACCTCGGTTTTTGAACATAATCCGTTCTGGACGTCTGTTCGACTTCTGAAATGTTCGAAAACCGAGGATCAATGGGCTGTCAGTAATTCAATGGGGAAAATTGAGAAACACGCTTCGGAAGCTGTTAGACTTCCGAGGAGAGTTCAAAAACAGAACCATTCACTTCTGGGTTTTAAGTGTTTGGTTTTCAAAACGTTTGGCAGCCTAAGACGTTTAAAAACCAAGGTTTGACTGTACGTACACCTTTTTCAAAGCACAACGCACTAAGTTGATGTTTTAACTAAGCTATCCATCAGGACGACAAGATCTAATTCCTGGTTAGCTGCTGTCAGTTTATATCCGATCTGTGTACAGTAGTATCACCGCTTGCAGACGGGATCAGTTCCGGAGTGCCACTTGGATCCCAAGGTTTTTGCTACCGGAGGTGCCTGTTCTGCACATGCGCGTGGCACAGTAGAGCGCTTTTGCGCATGCGGCGAAACCTGAAAAAATACTTCTTGGTTTGCCACATTCATATCCTGAAGTTTACGTAATGTGAGGTACTACTTTATATATGTGAATTTAAGTTTTTTGCACCAATGCTCATCACCTTACACTTCCTTACATTGAACTGTATTTGCCTGTTCACTCGTTTTGGAGAAATCCTTTTGGAGCTCTTCATAAGCCATTTTTTTATTTTTATCATCCTAAATTTGGTATCTTATGCAAACAAGTAAGTTAAAAAGTGACCACCCAAATACAGTGGAACCTCGACTTACATACGCCTCGTCTTGAGGATGTTCCAAGTTGTGTTCGTGGAAAAACCCGGAAGTAGACACCGGGTTTGCCACAATTCGCGCATGTGTAGAAGCAGCTTCTGCCATCTGCGCATGCGCAGAAACACACTACCACCGAATGCGCACTCACACAAGACACCTCTTCTAGCATCCAGTTTCAACCAGCAGACATACCTCCGGAACGGATTATGTCCGTAAGTAGAGATTCCTTGGCAATCTGACTTCTTCGTTCTGTTGTGAAAACTAATCACTGACTTCTACTCAGACTCTGCATACTATAGTTTAACCAGTTACTAATCCATAAAGGACTCATTGTCTTATCCCACTACTAGTAAGTTGACTCAGGAACCCTGGCAAAGGCTTTTGTCAAGGGCTTTTCTGGAAGTCCAAGTACACAAAGTCTATAGCTCAAAACACCCTACTCACATGTTTGCTGACTTTTTAAAAAGTACTTCAAAAGTTGGTGGTAAGACCAACACTGCCTAGGTAGTGGAGGGTGGGCAAACAGATGAGAAAACAATCCCTGTCTCACAGAGAATGATAGAATGCCAGCTTCCAATACACTTACTCGTGGTCCAGGTGGCAATCCAAATTGGCCATCTTTAGGACACAGGATGCTACTAAATCACTAGTCTGAAGTGAACATGTATTATATAGACCTTGAATGTCTAATTTTTCTACATCCTGAATACAAAGTGCACACAGATGCACACACTACAGTTAAGACAACTGAAATGTGGAGATAAACACACAACTGCCACCTTTTCTGCAGTGGCTCGCCATCTGTGGAATGTTCTCCAGAGGGAGGCTTGACAAGAGCCTTCATTATACACCCTTAGGAGCCAGGCAAAAATGTGATTGACCACCCTATATACTCTTTTAACTGTGTTTGTGGCAGGTGGTGTTATTGGTTTGTTTCTGTTCTTGCTTTTATAATGCCTTTTGTGTTTTTTTTATCTTGTATTTTTAGGCTGTGAACCACCCTGAGATCTACAGATGAAGGGCGGGATACAAATTTTGTTGTTGTTAAGTCGCTTAGCTGTGTCTGACTCTTCGTGACCCCATGGACCAGAGCACGCCAGGCACTCCTGTCTTCCACTGCCTCCCGCAGTTTGGTCAAACTCATGCTGGTAGCTTTGAGAACACCATCCAACCATCTCATCCTCTGTTGTCCCCTTCTCCTTGTGCCCTCCATCTTTCCCAACATCAGGGTCTTTTCCAGGGAGTCTTCTCTTCTCATGAGGTGGCCAAAGTATTGGAGCCTCAGCTTCAGGATCTGTCCTTCCAGTGAGCACTCAGGGGCTGATTTCCTTAAGAATGGATAGGTTTGATCTTCTTGCAGTCCTTGGGACTCTCAAGAGTCTCCCCCAGCACCATAATTCAAAAGCATCAATTCTTTGGCGATCAGCCTTCTTTATGGCCCAGCTCTTACTTCCATACATCACTACTGGGAAAACCATAGTTTTAACTATACGGACCTTTGTCGGCAAGGTGATATCTCTGCTTTTTAAGATGCTGTCTAGGTTTATAATAATTGTCCATTTTATTATCATCTATAAAAATCAACATAAGTCCTTGTTGAATGTTACAAATTAATGCTGTATTAAATAAGAAAGCTGAGCAATTAAGTTACAGAAGTGGAAAACGCTCTACTTCTAAAATGTCAAAAACTACAAGAATCTTGAAAGAAGAGGAATGTAGGGTAACCACTGTCAACAAATAAAGTGTGCAAAATGAACTCAGTCCGTGTTATGGGAGGTGCATTACATGATTCCAATTAATTCACTGCAAGCGGATTAAGGGCACACACGATTGCAGCCTAAATCAAATTAGCATACTATGACTGAGATTTGAGTGAGACATCACAGGCTATACTGCAAGCTTGTTAAAGTATTTATGTGTGTTGCACAAATTAATAAATCCAAGGAGTTACTGAGTTACTGTAAACGAAAATTCATTCAGTGTTGATACTGCAAGAGTATTCCAGGTGGGTAAAAGGTAAAGGCACAACGTAACACCGTGATGGAAGCCAGAACACACAGAAACACCATTTACCTTCCCGCTACAGCGGTACCTACTTATCTACTTGCACAGGTGCACTTTCGAACTGCTAGGTTGCCAGGTGGACAGAATATGAAAGCTGGGTTCTAAGTTCCATAGCAAAACTGAAAATAATAATTTTGGGCAGAGATTGCACACTGAGGGATCATGTTAATGAGTCTTCAGAGAGCAATTTGAACTTTGAAGGAAAGGGATTGGTTCCCTTTCAACAGCATTTCCAATAGCTGGCCAGAACAGGAGAACAGCTTCAGAGGCTAACTTACTATGCTTCTACCCTGTGTTCCGAGAGAGGAAAGAAGAGCAGAAAGAATCAACATACTGCCTCCGTTGCCCAATAAATCTTCCTCAGTTGTTATTATTATTGTTATTTTATATCCCAACTTTTTCCCTGACAGGGACTTGAAGTTACTCCATTTCAAAGAAGTGATCTGCCATTTACTCCAGCAAAAGCCTCTTTTATCTAATCTCAATGTAAGACTTGATTATGTGAAGCACTCTGAACACATGAAATGTTCTATATAAAAGTTAAGTATTATTACTCACAAGGATATGCATTAACTATATAAGAGCTCTAACTGATATTTTAGGCAATGCAGCAGTTGATATTATGAGTACTCTTTAAAATACACAGATCTATATGATGTTTGGGTGGATATTTTCAGTCTGAATCTGGCTTACCCAAAGTGTTGTGGGGCATGTTCTATGTAATATATACAGGCTTGGTTTAATGACTTACCTCCCAAAAAATGGAAAACTGACTACAGCTTTCAAATAACATAAGAGAAATGCTTAGGCATATTTACATTCTGCCTTTATGTGAGTTGGCAAAGAATCACTTCTCCCCAAAATTTTTGAGTTGTTATCAAACCAACTATTGGAAGTCATGATTTAGTTATTTTACCATTTTACATTAGCTATAACATTAGTCTTTTGAAATACAGAGATCAAAAGGTCCACAGCACCCTCTATTGGCAAAATGGTAAAGTTTGAGAAGTCTCTCCGATTCATTTTTCTTCTGTGAGAACAGCAGTCACTTAAGAGAAATGTTCTGAGGCTAGGAAATGGAATTCAGGTCAACTGCCTCATGGCTTTAAGTAAATAATATTTCACATCCAAGTTGCGGTAGTAAATTCTGCACAGCAAAATATTCAGTTTACCATGCAGAAACTGCTGTTTCAAGGGGTGAGAAATATCTTTAAACACGCTTCCCCGTTGTTTTGCTATTTATAGCCATTGTTCCTCTGATCCAATACTGTCTTAACAAAAGCCACAGCTTTCAAATATTTTTCAAAATAGACATATAAGTCACAAACTTTAAGAAAAAGTATACATAATAATTGTAAATGATTGGGTATACTTGCTGAAACAGAAGTGCTTTAGTTTGTGTTGAAAACAAATGTTATATATGCACAGCTGCATGACTTCTCCCACTTCTCTCTCTGCCCCCTCCACAAACACTATAGCTAACAACTGAAATTCGTTCTGAAGCCAAGTTCTGGTAGAAGTTGAGGTCTAGCCTAGGTTTTTTGTTTGTTTAGTTTGTTTGTTTGTTAAACAATTTTCCAACTGCACAAATTCCTCATCAGTCACTCCACACTTTGAAAAAGGAGGAGGAGGAGGAGGAGGAAAAAAGAGGCTGAACATGCTTTATTTCTTGCTTACACTCTGCATCAGTGGCAGTTTCTCCACAGGAGTCCGTAGTTACCATCTACAATACAGTGATGATTCGTTTATCAATCTGCCTTAGTTCAGCAACTTAGCAGGCACAAAAAAGAATACAAGGATACAAATACAGCAAAGCATACCGGTAATCTTCCCAGAGACGAATGTACAGAAAAGGAGCTACCAGCCAAAAAGAAGGAGGTGTTTCAATATGGTTTGGACAGTTTAAGTATGGATACTGAGCACAACCCACCTTTATATAATTTGGGTACATGGTGTCCCTGATTTTGTAATTTAAGTGCTTTATAAATGCATATGCCTAATGTGTCTAACCCCCCCCCCCTTTTCCAGCCGCACATTATCAGCTTTCCAACTGCACAATTTTTCTCCCAAATGCACATTTTGTTTCTAACTGCATACTAATAAAAACCTTGGCCTCGCCAGCACATCAGAGAACATTATAAATCTGTGTGCATTTGTCATGTGTGCAGGCATTTACCTTTTGACCATGGGGCTACACTTGAATTCTTAACTGGCTAAATAGCTCAGAGTCTGAAATATTTCCTACTGTGGGTCTTCTTGTTTATTGGCAAGAAAGAATATGGAAAGTCTACCCACACACACCTCAACTATTGCATGTTGTTCCTAACAGCCCATACTCTTACGTCAGGTGTATTCACTGATCCAGTAATAGTGCCTAGTATAGACAAGGTCTCTTTGTACAATGCAAAGACAGAGATTTATGTCAGCTTGTAATGCAGTCTTGCAGTTCTGAGACTGCCTTATCAATATGCAATTAGCCCACTTACTGCCATCTAAACATTTCTTATCTTGTTCCAACACACAACAATGCAATCCTATCTCTGTACAAGGCAACAACACTTCATTTGGGCATTTTAAATAAAATGAACTCTTATTAACCAAAATATCTACTCCAATTTCTGATTTGAAAAATCTGAAGCTTTGTACCTCCCACATTCACTATTACAGGGATATATGGAGTGTTTTTTTTTCTAGGGGAACCCAGGGGTACGCATACCCCTAAACATTTTGTGAATCTAAGTTTGGCCTCATTGAGGTGCCCCTCAATTTCAATATGAGTAGGAAAATGAGAGTACCCCTAAACATTTTTTTTAGGAAAAAAGCACTGCATATATCTATTGTACACATACGTATACACACACAGACACACACACACACACACACAAACACAGAGAGAGAGAGAGAGAGAGAGAGAGAGAGAGAGAGAGAGAGAGAGAGAGAGATAGTGCTATGGTTGTTGTTTTTTACAGAACTGTATGGAATTTGTGGGCATGGTAGCCACTCAAGAGCAGATAATATGAGCTAAACACCAGATAGGCTCAGGTAATTTGTGATGGACACCTTTAAAGCTTGAGAAAGAAAGAAAGAAAGAAAGAAAGAAAGAAAGAAAGAAAGAAAGAAAGCACTTTAACACAGAAATTTTTAAATATTCTCTTAACTTACATCACTCTCTGATCCTTGGCTATCCCAATCTTCTTCCATGACTTTTCTGTTAGTTTCATTAGTGTTTCAATTCATCACTATACCAACAGAGATTGGCCATTTAAACTTTTCACAGACTCATGCTCTAGTTTTCGCTTCTTCTCTAGCCTATAGGCAATATGGAAGTCTAGTAAACCTCTAAGGAGCAGGGATAAGAAATAGCACGCCCTCATTGCTTTGGGGTTCAATTGACCAAACAGGCCTGTTCTGCAGCGTGTCCTTTCAAGAACTAGGAAAATCCATCATGCAAGTTTTAATAATTAAGATTGCTTATCAAGCTTTCTGTAGTTTAACCTCACCAGAATACAAGTAATTTGGAAGTTAGAGCTCTCTTTTTTTCCATCACAACTGAAAGAATCTCCAGAAACTGGTCTGCAAAATTCTTATTCTACAAAAGGATTCCATATAACTGTCCCTCTTTTAAAGCGACCACCACCTCCTATGAGGAACATCATTTTATAATTTGTGTGTTTAAAAACCACCTGTACAACAAATACATCCATTATACTTGGACAAGACAACATCTAGGTCATGGGTAGGCAAACTAAGGCCCTGGGGCTGGATCCAGCCCAATTGCCTTCTAAATCTGGCCCGCGGATGGTCCAGGAAGCAGCGTGTTTTTACATGAGTAGAATGTGTGCTTTTATTTAAAATGCATCTCTAGATTATTTGTGGGCCATAAGAATTTGTTCATCCCCCCCCAAAAAAAAAATATAGTTCGGCCCCACACAAGTTCTGAGGGACAGTGGACTGGCCCCCTGCTAAAAAAGTTTGCTGACCCCTGATCTAGGTCAACAAGCTCCATGAAATCAAGCACAAAAGTTTGGGCTTATGGTTCCCAATCAAGAACTTGTCAAAGTCTCAGAACACTTCTGGCTTATTCAAGGATCCGGTAAACAGTAAACTGAAGTATGTAACAGAAAATAAAAGTATTAAGAAGGGCTCACTAAGGGTGGGGGGGGGGAAAGTAAGTAAGCACCCTCTCCCACTTCGTGGAGCCCGTTTGACCCCCCCCCCCAGTATACTCCAGAGCTTAGGGTGAGGAAACAAGCTGGGAGATGGCTTGAACGCAAGTGGAGGAAAGATCTGAATGAATGCAACTGAACAACGGTAAGGGCTCATTATCGAGCTTACCTAGTGGCTGTGAAAGCAGCAAAGAAGGCATACTTTGCTGCCTCCATTGCATCCTCATTATGGCATCTGGCAACGCTTTTCCAGGTTGTACGAGGTCTTTTACAGGATGACCCAAAGGAGGTGATAGAACCAAGAGTAGCTTGCAAAATGCTGTTTGCAAAGCATTTTGAGGATAAAATCGCTTGCATGATTCTGCTGTTATAGCAGATGAATCTCATAGGGTGTCCAGAGCACAGTCTAGTCCTGTTGTGTTGGATGAGTTTCAGTTGGTAAGACTCAAAGATGTGGACAAGGTGCTCAGATTAGTCAGGGTGACCACTTGCGCTCTAGACCCTTGTCCTTCTTGGCTGATAAAAACCAGCAAGAAGGGAACAGCTGGCTGGGCCAGGGAGGTGATCAGTGCCCCTTTAAACTTCCAGGTATAGGGTGGTATATTATTATTATTATTATTAGTATTAGTATTAGTATTAGTATTAGTATTAGTATTAGTATTAGTGGTGGTGTCATTTTAGGTGTTACATAAACAAAAACCAGAATATAGGGGAGTTTTATATTAATTTATACTACACACACATACAGGGAACAGACATGCTATAAGCACTAATGCATCATTTTAGATTACCAAAGGAATCACTCTTGAGCTTGTAGGACAACCACCACCAGATCAAGGCCCTTCCGTTGTTCCAATCAGAAAACCTGCCACATGTTTTTTTCCTTTGCCACTACACCGTTTAACAGCCAGCCACACCAGACACGATGGAAAGGAGACAGCAAGTTCTCTTTCATTAATGTGCCTTGATCAGCTGTTGTCAGATATAAGCTTCCTAAAGATGACATTCCAGTAGAACCAGCAGAAGGGTAAGCAGAGAGAGTATAGCTCCTTCCTGTAGACTGCTAGCACCAATTATGTGCTACACTTCTTGAATGAGTCACTTTGGCACTTCTTGTATGAGTCACTTTGGCTTTATTTCTTTAAAATGCCATTTTCATGATCACCTAGCATACTGTCTTTTCAAACGTTAAATGCTACAGATAACAGCCAACATTAACCATACTCCGAATACATAGAGATCAATAAGTCCACTAATTTCAAGGGTCTGCTCCAAGTATGTCTACAGCTTGGCATCACCCTATGGCTGCAACCCAATATAAATATATTATATATTGGGTTGTAAGTCCCATTCAACTCAACAGGATTTACATTTGAGTAGTTGTGCAGGATTGTGCTGCAAATCAGTTTACCGCTGCACAAAGCTTTGTAAGCAAGAGTAAGTGGATTATAACAATTAGGGTAAAAGTTTAACTCTCTGGTGCTTATCAAGCTTTAATTAGTACAAATCAGTAAAATTTACAGGGCCACAGGACTCTTGCTGTTGCTAGAATAGAATGCAGTTAATCTGCTGAAATCCGTCTCAAATCCAGGTTAGTTTAAAGGTAACTGATCAAACTTTCCGGAACTGGTGTTGTTTGCTCAGAGTCAACAGTTCATGGTCTTCAGGTTCCACTGTATAACTGTACTGAGCATCAATAATGAACACTGGTTTCATATCTATGCTAGTGCATAAAACAGAAAACACAATGAACAATAAAGAAAGTATCTCATATTTTCCATAAAACATTAAAGATAGTGTGAGAACAGCCACCTACAATTTGATATGTATTTTTGATAAGAATAAGTTTTATCGGAAATTCAAATGAATTTCAAACACTTCAAGCTCAGTTGGTACAGCAGGATAATCTTACTTCAGGGTTGTGGATTTGAGCCCCACACTGAGCGAAAGATTCCTGTATTGCAGGTGGTTGGACTAGCAGGTTTCCTCAAACTCGGCCCTCCAGATGTTTTTGGCCTACAACTCCCATGATCCCTAGCTAGCAGGACCAGTGGTCAGAAATAATGGGAATTGTAGTCTCAAAACAACTGGAGGTCCGAGTTTGAGGAAGCCTGGACTAGATGCTCCTTGTGGTCCCTTCCAACTTTATAATTCTATGATTCTATGAATACTGCTCAGTTCTATCTTATACCACAGTTGTTTAGAACTCTTTACTGTGCTGAATTAAGATAGCATGACATAGTTATGTCACTGTCAATAAAGAAAGAATGCAAAATGTCTTTTTCTATTCTTTTATTATTATTATTTATAAAGGCTACCAAGATGGGCTCTGTCTAAAGTTTGCAAAATTACCTTTGTTCCATATTGATGTGTGGGTTTTGATTTATTTATTTTTTGAAAAAAGTCTTTCTATGTTAGCACACTAAGTTTTATGGAGCTGCATTTGGGGAGGGGGACAGAATTTAATATGAAGCATTTCTTTACTTACACAATATACAGTGAGGAATGTCTCACTTGGCCAAAATCCACTCAACACTCTGCTACTACCCAGTTTGCCATAACGTCTTTGGAAGGACAGAATCAACTTCTGTCTTGGACAATACAAGACTACACCTAGCTCTTCATGAATTTGATGATGCCACTACAGTTCATATATTGTTATATTATAACAAGACACATAGGAACAAAGTTTCCTATAGACTCTGATTCGTTTCCCAGAAGACAAAACTAAAACTAAGAATTACAAGATTAGATGAGATACCTTATGAGCATATTCTGCTTTAGATATACAGTCATACCTTGGTTCTCAAACGGAATTTGTTCCAGAAGTCCATTCGACTTTCGAAAACGTTCGAAAACCAAAGGGCAGCTTCCGATTGGCTGTAGGAGCTTCCTGTACTCAACCGGAAGCCGCGGAAGCTGCGTCAGGACATTCGGTTTCCAAAAAACGTTTGCAAACCGGAACACTCACCAAAACATTTGAGTCACAAGGCGTTCGAGAACCAAGGTATGACTGTACTGTAACAGTGCTATAGAAGACAGTGATCCCATTACCACTAGCTAAACATGGGCAGAGAAGCTGAGAGGGATTCCCCCCCCCAAATAAAATAAAATAATGCAGCTTCCTAGAGATGTTTGAGTCACATATTATTTTGCCTTTTTATATAAGTGTTTTCATTTAGTTAGGGATCAACGGAAGTTCTTCACTTAGTACAAGTGGAGCACTGCCCATCCTAACCCCAAGCCCCCCCCCAAAAAAACACTGTAGCCCAATCTCTTATGTTCCTTATCATTCATATGCAATATAATGTATCACATTTGGATACAGTCTGTTCTTGTTTCATAGCATTAGGCAAGAACTATGAAGAGCCTTCCCAACGAATGCTCTTTTCTGAGGCTGAGGTGCTTTTTCTTCCATTTGCAAGCACAAGGTTAAAGCAGCCACAAGCACAAGCCTTTCTTCTTTTCTATGGCTAGCCAGCCAGCCTACCAGTCTTTGTAATCAGCAATGTACCTATGTGAGTTCATTGTTTAATTTCTACATTCATCATAGGCACACACATGCACACCCAAACACACATTTCAATGAGAGTGGTGGCAAACTATCCCAAAAACACGTTTGACTGGTGGGAAGGAGGGCAGGGAACCTGGTTTATTCATGGGCAAGACTGGGCCCTTTTTATTGTTAGGGGGAATGGGAGGGGAAAGAGTTTCCTGGTGGCATATTTGGCTGACATCATAAGCATGGAGTGGGGGAAGTCTGGTTTCCTTCATTGGCTGGGCCAGGCATTTTTATTTATATTCTCTTCACAATCAAAACCAACCACCTTTACAAAATGTTAACAGTTAAAGTCTTGTTTTGCTACTAAAAAGTGGTGAGGAGGGGTGCCTACTGTTGGGTTGTAGATATGCTTAAAAATAAGACTTTGTTTCAGTCCTCTCCACTCCACAAGAGCAACTCAAGGAAATGCTAATGTCCATACTTTCATGATTGATAAAAAGGTGTGCAAAACACAGAGCAGAGTATCTTTACCTTGCCAAGCAAGGCTGATGTTCATAATTACTGTCTCACAGTGACCTTCTTTTATTGAAGAGATGTGTTCCATCTCATCTACACATGCATAAAGAAAACCTCCACACACACAAGTTAACTTGGAATTAGTACACTTCCATATAATACACACAACAGATCAGTAACTATGAGTCCATGCTTTAAGAGTCTGTTCCACTCCAACCTGTCCTTGTCCCAACTGCAACACACTTGCTTCTTCTCTCCTAAATTCATTAGCTTAATTTCCTGTTTCTTCAAGTTCTGCTTCCTCCACCTATGTTGAAGAGTACTGATGATCCCCATATCAATGCACCCTATCCCACAGGCTTCCATGCCTCATCACCTCACTCAGTCTGCTGTTTTACTTGCGCAATGTCTCCTGCTGTGATAGCCACTGCGATGTTACAAGTTTCCACCATATCCTTTTGTAACTTTTCATTAGATATCTGAACAGGAAGCACTGCTCATTAACTAAACCAAATGGAATTAATTGGGAAACACAGATATGACTGCACTGACTTTAGGGCTAGCAGTTCCATTCCTCAGTTTCAGCAAGATATGGAACCACCACTTCCTGCCCTCTCCCTCAAAAAGGAACTGTCACATAGATCTTTCTGTGTACCTTCTATACTGCAGACCAAAATATTTCATACCCAGAACCAAGTTTATCTAATGAAACAGTAAGCTTCAATACATTTTTTTCAATAAAAAGTTATTAAAAGTTTTCAACATAAAATACAATAAAAAGCACACTATAAAGAACACTATACACAGCAGCAACTTGCACAGTTGGAACTGCATACTACCATTTACCTCTTGGCCATAAAGATCCTTACATCTTAAATTTAATCCAATGCTGGACTTACTGGAGAAAAAAATCAATTATTATATGCAAAGCAGTCTACTTGGGAGATTCTGCTACTTCCACAAGCTAAACAGCTTCCAAAAATAAAAAAGGAAGTCAGCATCTACTGTTCTTTATTGCCAACAAGCTGTTGCATTAGAGAGCTGGTTTGCAGCCATCTTCTCTTATTACCAGTGCAGAAAGAACATTATACTATGTTCTTTACTCAGGTACATGGCTTTCAAGGAAATACACACACACACACACACACACACACACACACTTATTGCCCTTGCTACTATATTCAATGCTCAGATTTTTTCAAAGAAATGCTTCAGCATCCAACAAGAAAATACACTTTGCTATAAACAGAACTCACCCGATCTGCTGATGCAACCTCTTCACCAGCTAGACATATAGGAGAGGCCATCTCCAGCACAGACATATTAGTAGGGGCATCAGTAGTTGATGAGGATCTGGGCCGGCCTGAATGAATATCCTGGAGAGACTTCCTGTTGATTTGGGGGCTTCCCTTTGGAGGCTCTGCCTTGCCCCGTCTGCTATGCAAGCTTGTTCCTCTCTTCATTTTAGGTGGCACTCTGATTTGTTGTAGAACTCTGTTCAGAGCTGTGGGGTGGGTAGAGACACCATCAATTTCAGCACATGTGCTTTGATTTTCCAATTCCGTTTCAAGCTCCAAATCAACCTGAGCTTGCTGAATATCATGGGGAGACACTGAGGACCTCCTACGTTGATGCTGGAAAAGATGCTTCAACCCTTGACCAATCACATTAATATTCTCCAAGGCATTGTGGGTAATTTTGGATAGCTTTTGCTCCGATTCATGCTGCCTTTTGGTCTCTGGATCTTGAGACTTTCCTCCAAGGTCAGGATCATCATAGAGTTGTTCACTACCAGAAGGCTCCATCAGATGACACCAAGCAAGTTTATTTGACAAGTCAGACACAGATGTTATGTGCCCTTAAAATTTGTTTTTGCTGAAAAATGCCAAGATTGTCAGCCAATAAAGTGTGCAATTGCTTCAAGAGTGAATACACATGCAGCTGTGCCACGGTGGTCTCATGCTTATCTACTGTTAAAACAAAAAAACTAGGGTTACACATCATGCACAGATTAAGGTTATTCACATTGAAAAAACATGCAGCTAGTTTACTCTCTTCTCAATCCTAAACTTTTCAAGCATTTTTTTTTACCATGGGGATTAAGTGCATTTCCACTGCAGGTGGAACACAAAGCTTATGAAAAAATATTCCAAAACCAAATGTTATATTAAATATAGAAACTATACCTCCCTACCAGCAGAGCTGGTATACTGGAAGGCAAGGAAGATTTTGTCAGAGCCGTAACAAGCATACCCCAATTTTAATATGTGTTGTGCTACATGAGGCTGGATTTGGCAGCTTATCACCATGGTATTAAGGAAAGGCAATGTAACTCAACACATTGCTCTATATTTGTTATAAATTTTATGTTATTACAAACTAAAAAAAATGGGGAAAAAGCAAAATATCTTCTTTCAGGCAAGGACCAGAAGCAGGGACCAGATTCCACATTGCCAGCGCCAAAATATTTTGTAGGTACCAAAGGCCATTAGCAAAGGCTCTCTTAGGAATCTCAAATGTCTAAAATGACTGGTTCTTGTAGACGTGAGCAGCAGAATGGCAGCAGCATTAAAAGTGGGTCTTGTTCAGACTCACAGGAACAGATAATAATAATAATAATAATAATAATAATAATAATAATAATAATTTATTATTTATACCCCACCCATCTGGCTGGGTTTCCCCAGCCACTCTGGGCAGCTTCCAACAAAATATTAAATAACACAACCTGCTCCTTCAGGTATATTGCTTCGGGTAAGTGGAAAAGGCAAACAGCTATAATTATGTCACACTACAGGCAGGTAGCTGAGGAAGTAAGCAAGTGAACTCAAAGCAACTTGAATATTAAGAAAGGGAGCATTAATAAAGTTAACAATAACTGAACAGCCTTGTAATACGCTTGTTGTGATTAAGTGCGAATCACATGCATAAGCTGTGTAAGATGATAAAATGGACCATACAAATGAAGCTCAGTCTTGGCAGATCCTGCATGAATTTTGAGAGAAGTTGATAGAGATATATGATGTTTAGACTGGAGAAAACATCCAACAGAACATATTAAGAGCCATTATGATGATCAGGACACATCTAGGATCCGGTTTGGAAGTCTGTTTTGCCAGTCCTAATACTTGAACCCATGACCCTGGGATTAAGAGTTTAATGCTCTACCAATTGAGATATCCTGCAAAAGCAAGCAAATATTGTCTGTACAAAAACTCTAGCACCTTTGCTACCCTTCTCAGACACTGCACAATATAGTGACCCACTGGAAATAAAGCCACCCCAAATTCTACCATTGTGATGTAACATGTTGCAAGTTCTGTTAATAGACTGAAAATTGGGCTACCACTATTTTACCCAACAAAAAATAAGCAGGGGCATCGTACACATTTGAAAACTTAAAGATACAACAAATGCCTCCAATATTAATTCCCACCATTAGTTTATATAAATATATACTATCCTATTGATGCGTAGTAGTATATTTCTGTGACGTATATAGCTAGGAATAAGGCAGCAGTTCTTATGGCCTGCTTTTATATGCTTTTCTGTGGTAACAGTTTAAATCACAATAATCTTATGTCTCCATG
Organism: Podarcis vaucheri; assembly: GCF_965113315.1. NCBI lineage: Eukaryota > Metazoa > Chordata > Lepidosauria > Squamata > Lacertidae > Podarcis > Podarcis vaucheri. The sequence goes on along the minus strand of NC_138760.1, from coordinate 93,989,696 downwards.
GACAAAAGACAAATTATGGCATAATAAGAAGTTATGCACAAGTGTCAGGAATCCACATGCAACAGCACCATTCCTCCTTTCAGGTGAGTAAGCAAACAGACCAGAAAGTATTTAATGGGACGTCCAAACTGGAAAATATGGGTATTGGCATCCAAACAAGTCAGGATATGAAACCATAGTTTGAAGTCAGTTTTTGCATCCTGGCTTGTTTGGCATTAACCATTATTTGCTTCCAGTATATTTCCTGACCCAATTGAAAGTTCCTGTTTTAACCTGCAAAGTCCTAAGAGCAGGTTACTTGAAAAGATCACGTCCTCCTTTGTATGCCTACCTGCACCTTAAAATTCTCTTCAGAAACCCTTCCCTAGGTGCCTCCACCAATGAAATGAGGCAGAGGGCAACTAAGGAGATGTGGTTTTTTAGTAGTAGCATATCAGCTATGAAACAGACTTCCCAGAGAGCCACGCCTGACACCTTCTTTATCTTTTTTCAGTGCATTTTAAATTGAGGCTGTACAGTAAATTATTCTATGGAGCCTCTGCGCAATGAAGCTGTTTGCAGTATTATTATTGGATATTACCTATTACTGTAAATTGTGTTTGATGTTTTTATATATTTATAAAAACATTTATATACAACTGTGTCATGAAAATATATCACAGTGGTTTACAACATTATAAAAACATAAAACCACACAATAAAGTCATAAAAAGTTAAAAACCAACATCAACAGACCATTGTGGGGGATGTACTCTTAATTGCCTGCATAGGCCTGGTGGAATAGAAAAGTTTTAAGCATGTGTTTAAAAGTTGGCACAGAAGGTGCCCACTGTATGTCTCTATTGATAGGGTATTCCACAGGACTGGGCCAATGAAACTGAAGGTTTCTCATTGTTGCCAAAGAAGCCTCACCAACGCAGGGAACAACTAAATGAGTTTCTGCAGATGATCTCAGTGACTGAGCTAGAATATAAGGAACAAAATAAAAAAATTCCTTCCAGTAGCACCTTAGAGACCACCTAAGTTTGTTATTGGTATCAGCTTTCGTATGCATGCACACTTCTTCAGATACACCTGAAGTGCATGCACACGAAAGCTCATACCAATAACAAACTTAGGTGGTCTTTAAGGTGCTACTGGAAGGAATTTTTTTATTTTGTTTTGACTATGGCAGACCAACACAGCTACCTACCTGTAACTAGAATATAAGGGTTCAGGGTGATCCTTGGGGTATCCTGGACCCAAATTGTTGAAAGCCACCATGGGAATATTTACTGATGGGCTGTTATATAAATCTAATGAACAACTAGTTCTCATATCAGATACAACTGGATGTCATGGTTAGCTGCAGCTTCCTGACTTGTTTCGCTACTTATCCAAAGGCAGGAGCAAAGCAGCTGTGAGTGCCTGAAGCTCATACATATCTTGCCTTATAAAGCCAATATTTGATCATCTGAATGTGACCACAGTCATGTGATACATAGAAAGAAAAATGATTCCAGATACAGAATTTCATCCCATTTATTTGGATAGAAATGACCTCCAATTCTTAAAAGGAATTTTTTCTATAAAATTCACAACTCCAAGCTAGACACGCCTAGTACCCCCGCAAGCCCCCAATCCATTATAAGGTGGATACAATAGGATGAGTAACTGCACAGAAACTCAGATTTGTTGCAATTAAAGTGGATCACACATATGCATTAAGGTTAAACTATATCATACATCTGAAACATTCAAAGAATGGGATTACAGACTGATTCCTTTGGTATAACATCATAAACACTTTACAGGCTCACTCCAATTTGTGGAATTGGCCATCAAACTACCCAGGGGAACTGCATTATCTATGGAGAATGCCAGAGGTGGAATTTTTAGTAATAACAAAAAAAGTTCAAAACCCTGCTGAGTCAGATTACTTCAGGCTGAAGAGACTCCTCAAAATCTCTTTTTTTAAAAAAACAGGCAGATTTTGTCCCCCATGATTCTGGGGAAATGTTTTAATCTGATAAACATTTGCTAATGAGAATGGACTACAGATAGGCCAAAGATAACCTAGATTAATATTTTATTGGCTTGGTGGTAATCATATATGCATGGTGTGACTGACTGTTATACTGTAGCTAAAGACCTCCCTGTAGTACCACAGATTAGAGTTTTGTGAAATTCCATCCTCCTAGAGAAGACTGCATAGATTCTGCAGCTAATCCAACAGCCCTTGTCATTCAATGCTTTGCCTATGGGGGTCTCACTATGCAGATATTTCAAGAGTCACTACATGTTGTCAGAAAATGCACGGAATTTGTGGTTAATGAACCAAGTGGCAACTAAAGCCAATTTTTTCCTATTTATTTCAACTATGTGTGTGGTTAGAACTTTTCTCATGCTCCCAAACATTTGCTGGTTTGCCCCTTACCCTTGAAATTCTCCATAAAAAATATTTCTGTATATTCACTAAATTGCTTTGAAATATTCTACTATGAAGAGAAGAAGAAGAAGAAGAGTTTGGATTTGATATCCCGCCTTTCACTCCCCTTCAGGAGTCTCAAAGCGGCTAACATTCTCCTTTCCCTTCCTCCCCCACAACAAACACTCTGTGAGGTGAGTGGGGCTGAGAGACTTCAGAGAAGTGTGACTGGCCCAAGATCACCCAGCAGCTGCATGTGGAGGAGCGGAGACACGAACCCGGTTTCCCAGATTACGTGACTACCGCTCTTAACCACTACACCACATTGGCCAAGTCTCCAAGTTTATTACATGGACAACTTTCACTGGAACTCATGTACTACCGGCTTTAGAAAAAAAACAGCAAAAGTGCTACCTAATGCAGAAGATGAAACAAGCTGCAAAACACCATATATACAGTCAGTGGACATACGTATTTGCAAACATTACAGAACTATTCTAGCATCCTCTCAGGTGAGACTTAACATAGCTATTGCAACTCAGATGCCAAGACACTACTTAAATATAGCGAGGAAAAGGTACTTACCTCCACCACTTATCCTTAAACATGACTGGCTGGTGGGGCTCCTCTGTCAAACAGCAGCTTGGGGGAGAAAAAGTTAGACAAAACTTAGAAAAGAAACATACACATCAAGGGAATGTGACTTGCTGAGGTTACTTTAACTCCAACACTGTAATAATATGCCCCTAGTTATGGTTGGTCTCAGCATTACTAATAGGCAACAAAGAAGGAGTAGAAAAATGTGATGGCTTCTGTGCACCTGCACATTCTGCTAAACTTCAGCTTACACAGCCATGCCCCTATTCTGTCTCTGCAGACAAAGAACTTGCTGGGAATTTGCCACAGTCAGTGAAAACTCTTGAATATTTGCAAGCTGAACTTTCCACATGCTCAAAGCTATTCAGGGATAGGTTTGCAACAGTGGATTAAGCTTCACTGAAAGGCTTTTCTGCCAAAAATAAATAAGATACCTTTCATTCTTTAATTATTTTTTTTAATTTTCAGTTTTTTACAAAAAAGCACCAAAGTTACATGAGAAGACTGCTTCTAAAGCAGTAGGATTTCCCCTTCTCCTACCTAAATCAGTTGCTGTGGGTCCCTCAGAGCAGATTTTATAGACACATGGGGGGAGACTGGGGAGGAAGCAGGCCCCGTTGTGTGAGCACTTCATTGGAGTCCACACTATAATCCAGTGTTTCCCAACCACTGTTCCGCGGCACACTAGTGTGCCGCGAGATGTTGCCTGGTGTGCCGCAGGAAAAATTGAAAAATTCGAAAGATTTTTTTTTATAAAAAAGTCAAATTTTCGATTGGGGCGCCGTCACTAGATGACCCCTGGGGTTCCCTCCCTCCCTCCCGCTCTGCGCCTCCCTCCTCTTCCTCCGGGGAGGCCGTTCCTGGCTCTCGGCCAAGGCTTGGCGGCTGCCACTCACTCACTCGCTCGCCCACCCGTCCCTCCATCCCTGCACCCGGCCTCTCCCCCTCCGTCCCCGGCGCGGGGGCTGCCGGGATCCGTAGTCCCCTCGCCCTTGGGCTCCGCGCCCGCGCGGGGTGTGCAAACTACGTTTCCCAGCGTGGCCTGGCGTTTTGTTTGAAGCGCTCTTCTCCCGGCCATGGAATGAGCGCGGCGGCGGCGGCCGGGCGGGCAGGGGCTCTTCCGCGCAGACCCCACGCAGCCTGCCTGCGCCCCCGCGGAGATCGGGCGGCAGGATGGAGCCCGGGGATCCCCGCGGAGGCAGAGCGGTGGAGGCGGAGGCTGCCCCCCAGGTAGGGCTGCGTCGGGGGTTTTTTTATTTTTGCAATGCTGCATCCGCGCCGGAGGGGACGCATCGGACCGCGGGGAGACCCCTTGGCGGGCGTGCAAGGCAATGCATGTGTGCAGGTGTTGCATGGAGTGCAGTGCAATGCAATGGCAACACGGCGCCCTGCATGCATGCATGCAACTTCCACCGGCGCTCCGGACTTGGCAGGTGAGGGGGGTCCCCAGTGGGCGGCAGAGAGAGCCGGGAGGGCAAAGGGGAGCCGGGGGGAGCAGCGCTGCTCCCCGAGCCGAGCCCGGGGGGGAAACTTCGGCGTCGTTGCGCCGGGTGTTGGAAGCGGAGGCTGGCGGGGGCCCCTCACCTGCAAAACCTGGTCGCCTCTCATATTTCGTGCATTGCATTCATCGCCCGCTTTCTCCTCCAAGGAGCTCCCGGGGGCGCGCGTGGTTCTCCCCGTGTTATCCTTGCAACAACAGCCCTGCGAGGTGGGTCAGGCGAGTGGCCCAAGGGAGCACCCAGGGATTGTCCTGGCCAGGTGGGGTGATTTGAACCCTGCTCTCTGCCCGGTCTTTGTCCTCATTTAGCCCCCACATGTGCATGACTGTGCATGACTGAGGTTTTCCCCCCTCGTCTTGGCTATGGTGTGAGTCTGTGCTGTTAATTAATGGGGTTCTGCCTTCGGAGAAGATGAGCCAGCCCTCAAGGAGGTGATTATGTAATTTGCTAGCAATTCATGTCCCTCCCGGCGTGACGCTGCGCGCTGACATCACGGGGCTGCAATGGTGGTGTGCCTCGAGATTTTTTTCATGAAACAAGTGTGCCTTTGCCCAAAAAAGGTTGGGAAACACTGCTATAATCATTATTTTTAGCATTAACAAATACTAGAGCAGGAAAAGAGAATTCAAATCGCAGAGAAGGCCCATCAAGCTGAAGGGTTAAACTTCAAAAATGTTTCATAAAAGCATCAAAAATTGGAAGGCACACAACTATCCCATATACAAATTTTAATCAGCAAGTAGTAATTGAAGCAGCATATGGCAAAGCACCTCTTACACAGGGATCTCTAATTCAGATTCTTACATTTTGGCTTGAATCCTAATTTTCCTCCCATGAATGAAACGAAGTCCACATACATGGAACAAGGATTTCCCATCTTCCGCAGCTCCTACACCCCCTGAAAATGAAAGATTGCTCCTGTTTAGGAGACCCTTGGGAATGGTGCAGAATATGATGTAGGGGGCCTGGAGATGGAAGAATTGGCAGGAATCACTTTTTCCTTTACGTGAATGAACAACTTAGAATCAAACTCTTTCCAACATCAAAACTTGTGGATGTTTCCATGTATATAAATATTGGGAGATGGGGGAGATTTTACAGGCAGATATTGATTTCCAGTGCACACATACCATGTTGGTGCTTTATTCCCATATTTTGCTCACTACCATATTTGTGTTGACGATAAACATTTAATTAACTACTGTGGACTGAATAAGTTGCCATTCAGATGATCTGCATAGGAAAACTCTTACCTACTAGAACCAAATATCAAAATAAAGGTGTGTTGAGGCCAATGTCCTTGCTGCATTTCAATTTAGTCTTGTCACTAAGGTAAAGGTAAAGGGTCCCCTGACCATTAGGTCCAGTCGTGGCCGCCTCTGGGGTTGCGGCGTTCATCTCGCTTTGTTGGCTGAGGGAGCCGGCGTACAGCTTCCGGGTCATGTGGCCAGCATGACTAAGCCACTTCTGGCGAACCAGAGCAGTGCATGGAAACACTGTTTACCTTCCCACCAGAGCGGTATCTATTTACCTACTTGCACTCTGACGTGCTTTCGAACTGCTAGGTGGGCAGGAGCAGAGACCGAGCAACGGGAGCTCACCCCATTGCAGGGATTCAAACCGCCGACCTTCTGATTGGCAAGTCCTAGGCTCTGTGGTTTAACCCACAGCACCACCTGCATCCCTTAGTCTTGTCACTAGCTGCACCAATAACTAATGTTCATTATATCTTGTACACTGTGCATTCTCCTTCCAGATTTGTGGGATCCTTAATGTAACACTGGCACACACCACATGCAATTGATATGTTGGGGAGGGGGGAGAGACACAGATGTGGCCAAAAGTTAAGTAACCAGAAGTTAGCAAGCTACTTCTTAAGTGGTGAATGGGCATATGAGTACAACAGAACAAAGTGAGCATTTAACATTTATTTTGATAGAATCATAGAACTGTAGAGTTGGAAGGGACCATGAGGATCATTCTAGCCCAACCTGTTGCAGTGCAGGAATCTTTCACCCTATGTGGGGCTCGAACCCACGACCCTGAGAATAAGAGTCTCATATTCTACTGAGCGAGCTATCCCTCAGTTTGAGTAGAGACCAAGGTAGAAAGGAAAGCATCAAACTGCACATACAGTATAGATTTATAATTTGGCCTATTCTAGTTATCTGTGCCATGTAGTGAATTACTCACAACTGGACAAGTTTCTAAACTGCTTAAATTTTAAAATGTCCAAATCCCAGCTCTTAATATGACATTCTAATTGTTGCAGTTAAAATTATTCCAAGAGGAGGATACAAGGATGAACAAAGCAATTGACATATTATGCCATGTTGGTCCCACGGAATACAAATCATAATCATCATCCATACAGTAGATACACAGCTGCCCTAAACAACATCTGAGAAAACAACTGATAGGCAGCTTGGATTTATTTATATCATATGAGGTAGAATAGTGCAGTTTGTGAACTACACCTGGGTAGCAGCCCAGCCAAGAAGATGGTTCACCAATGTTATCACTATTTTTTTGATTTGGGTCTATATTTTATTTTATATATAAAAGGAGAAATGGGGGTGCAGAGGAACAGACAAGATAGGAAAGGAGAAAATGGAACAGATACTGTGAAATATTGAGCGGTTCTGTATTCTATTTCCTACAACGCACATCCTTATCCCAAGCTAGTCATAGCCTCTTCAAAATGTAACCAAATATGATGTCCAGTAGGTGAAACACAGCTTGTGGGTGGTAAAATGCTTTCCCCCAAAAAACAAAGTGGAAATGTAGGCTGCTGTGAGAACTGTCAAAGACACTTGTGGCTTTGAAACGATCTTGAAAATCCTAATGCTGCGATTAGCAGAATAATGCCTTATAACTTTTCAAAATAAAGTTACCACAGAAGAATTACAGGCAAGCTGCCTATATGATTTTCCCACCTGCATCCCCATCCCCATTCCTCCAACTGGCTAATGCCACTGAATCCTGCAGAGAGGGGGAAAAGAGGAACCCTGCATACTTATGCAACTCCTGGAAAACAGATTCCTCTGGTTGTGTCACTCAAGTGCTGCCACTTTGGTATTCTGGCCAGAGGCAGCCAGAACGTCAGCAAGAATTGTAAAATTCAAAAGCTAGAAGCTACACTTATTTCAGTAATTGTTCAAATACTTGGTCAAGTTCATTTATCATTTTTTTGTTCTTTTCCCCCTCTGTGCGTGCATGCACGTACGCACCCACCCACCCAACTATGTCTGAAAAGATATATAGATACATACAAATGAAGTTGATGCCTAGGAGATACGTATTGGTTTATAAAAATCATGAAGATAGCATATAGGCAGGCTAACTACTTGTTTCAGAGTGATGCTGTTCTGTTCATGTGTTCCCTTGAGAACAGTTGGCTCCAGTCTTCTTATAAAAAAAAGTTGATCAATACTCTATTTTAGAGCAATTTCCTACCTGTGATGTGGAAGAAAGATAGCATTGACATACGCAGCCATGAGGCAGCTAGCAAACCATTTCAACCACAACTCAAAAGCAGAAATGTGGTCTGATTAATTTTACTGTATATAGATGAGAGACAACAGTTTTTGCATCCAGCAGTACAAAACAGGTGATGGCTAAAGAAACTATGCCAACTACAGGACCCTGGCTTTTTCATCACAGTAAGGCATTTGGAAGTCACAAGAACTTGCAACTGCTAAAGAAAGAATCAATAAATCTGATGTCCGCCTTTCATAACCAGTACCTAGTATAGGAATCTTAACAACAGGCTTTCTGAAGAAAACTTTTATTCCATTCAGAATTACAGTTGGCACACATAAAAAAATTAATCTAGGTTTACTCAGCAGATTTTATGTCACTTAAAGAACTGGAGCAAGCACTCTTTGAAGTTTAGGTAAAGGTAAAGGTAAAGGTACCCCTGCCCGAGCGGGCCAGTCTTGACAGACTCTGGGGTTTGTGCGCCCATCTCACATCTATTGGCCGGGGGCCAGCGCTGTCCGGAGACACTTCCGGGTCACGTGGCCAGCGTGACAAAGCTGCATCTGGCGAGCCAGCGCAGCACACGGAACGCCGTTTACCTTCCCGCTGGTGAGCGGTACCTATTTATCTACTTGCACCCGGGGGTGCTTTCGAACTGCTAGGTTGGCAGGCGCTGGGACTGAGCAGCGGGAGCGCACCCCGCTGCGGGGATTCGAACTGCCGACCTTTCGATCGGCAAGCCCTAGGCGCTGAGGCTTTAACCCACAGCGCCACCCGCGTCCCCCTTTGAAGTTTAAGGAAACTGTAAAAAACAAAATGCCTTCCCCCAAAATAAGTTTCTCAGTAAAGTATGTACTCCTTTTTCATAGTTCTGATATAGCACCCTATATCAGGCTATGATAAATATTGTTTAAATATATCTTTTTTATTAAACCAAGTGCATTCTTAAGGTAAGATGACAAACAATTCAAGTTATACAGGACACACACATGCTGTTTAAGTGTACATACACTGCAAGTTGCTTATCACTGTTTCAGATCTGGTTTAGGTGTCAATCCTGATTAACAATAAGTTGGCTAAGGAACCGGAATTATATACCTGTACCAAACTTGAGAGTTCTTCAGCAGTTTTCAAATTATTATAACACATCCTTATGTTTAGATCTGCTTTAAAGCAACCCTACCAGTAAAATTAGAGGATAACTCATGTATACAGCTCCAATAAGAAGTTAAGAGCTGCATAAAGAAGACTTTTTAAAAAATGCTCCTCACCATGTCAATGGGTCAGGTAGGCTTTGGCTAATCAGACAATCCTAGGGAGTGTCTTCCTAACATTGGAACTTCAGAGGGGGAGTGCGATCTATGTCCCGTCCTCAAACACTGATACAGTGGTATCTCGGGTTACATACGCTTCAGGTTACATATGCTTCAGGTAACAGACTCCACTAACCCAGAAATAGTGCTTCAGGTTAAGAACTTTGCTTCAGGATGAGAACAGCGCAGCAGCAGGAAGAGGCCCCATTAGCTAAAGTGCTGCTTCAAGTTAAGAACAGTTTCAGGTTAAGTACGGACCTCTGGAACGAATAAAGTACTTAACCCGAGGTACCACTGTATAAGGTTGTCTCTGCACCAACCAGGCAGTTGGTGCTCCCAACCACCTAGGATGGTGTTTTACAAATTGCATCACCATTATCAGCTGAATTTTGCTTCCTTCCATTCTTAATGCATTTGATGCATCACTCCTTCTAATGCAGAACTTACTGTGCATTACTCCATCCAAGAGCAAATGGAGATGGCAAGTGCCAAAAGAACTGGATCAAAGATGGGGACATTGAAAAGTAAGAGGTTCTCAGTGTGCTTGGGAGAACCCAGAGATTTACAAAACTACCTTGCTTTAACAGAACTGATAGTTATAGGTGACCAGCAAGCTCATGGAAGAGGGATGGATTGTTCTGCCCCTCCTCCACCATTCTCTTACCTTCCATGCAGAGGAAGGAAAGCTTACCAACACATAATCTCTGTAACAGAAGTACATATTAATCAAGGGGTTTTTTTGGGGGGGGGGGGTCAGTCATTTTTAGAAACAATCCAAATGCTGTTCTTCACCTCCCCCTTGAACCACCAGCATAGCAGAGTAAGCAAAATATCAAGTATCCAGGTCAGTTAGCCAAGAAATATCCTGAGTTCATATTCTTCGTGTACTTCCAAATATATTTGATAAGGTCAAGTGGGCAACAGTAGATGTATCACTGCACTAATCTTCCATGCAGCTTCCAAATGGTTTTGACACTAAAGAGTATGCCTACTGAACATTTTAAGTTCAAAATGTCATTAGAGTGGACCTGATGGCAATCATTACTGTTTGTGACAACTTCATGTTAAAACATGAGCTGAATATCTTCCCAGTTTCTAGGTAGTCAAGTCATCCCAAAAAATGTCTCCAAGCTCCTATCATGTTGCTATCTCATATCACTTTGCATAGCCCTACAAAAAACTTTGTAAGCAGTGGTTTAATTCACCACCCACCTTAAAGCAGTATTTTCTAACCTTTCAGAAAGGAAATCTGCCTCAAATTTAGGGCCGTAATCCAAGCAGCAAAACCAATTTTACCAAAGCTCAATCTCTGCTTAAGTACAGTGGTACCTCGGTTTACAAACAGTCCTATTTACAAACTATTTGGTTTACTAACTCCACAAAACCGTAAGTAGTGTTCCGGTTTGCGAACTTTACCTTGGTCTACAAACGGAAGCAGGGCACCAGCGGTGGGAGGTCTGCTTAGAGAAAGCACACCTTGGTTTAAGAATGGATTTCAGGAACGCATTAACATATTTTTCCATGTGTAAGATTAGGGTTTTTTCCTAAATGTCAAAAATTAGGGGGTGCTTTATACTCTGGGCCATCTCCCCCCATTTTCTTAAATCTGAGATCCCCCAAAATAGGGGGCATCTTATACATGGGAGCATCTTATAGACGGAAAAATACAGTAAGTTCATAAACCAAGGTACCACTGTAGGTCGTGTTGTTGTGGTTGCTCTTCAGGAAGATGTTGCAACTTTTTAAAAGTTACCTTGCATATTTAAAATCTTGACAGATTAAGAGGTTTAAGTTCTAAAAGGGTATTTAAGATTCTGTGGGATAAATTGCTTTCAACATCCTCCTGCACTTCTCGTTTCCACAGGTCAACAAATTTGGGGTGACAATGAGTGCCAAGTAAAAAGGTTTGCTGTCACCAGGACCTGCCAGTTCTCCAAAACGTAGGGTCTTCTCCCCAACTGAGGTTGGAGATAACACAATCTTCTTCAGCTCACAGCTAGCAAGAGACTGTGTGCCATCTTCTGCTGCCTCTTTGCCTGCCAGGTGGTTGAAAGCAAGCTTTCACTCATGTTTAGAGCAGCAGAATGATCAGGGATCATCCTTCTCCAGTATCATGTGCCCAATAATCTTGGTCACCGGGGCCTAACTAGCTCTTGCCATGGCAGGATGAGAAGAGAAGCAAGATCGTCTAAATCCCGCTCTTTATGTTTTTAGTTTGCAGTCAACTATTTATAACACAATGCTCAGCAACTAAAGTTACTTTTATATAGTGAGAAGTCAGCCCTGCACAGATAAGAAAACAGACCAACTGAGATCTGTCAAAGCAAGAGATTTATAGTGTAAGGATTGTCAAATGTCACAGGGGGCACACACATATTAATTTCAGCATTCTTAGCATACTTCAAGATATGGTAGAACAAGGTAAAACAACTCATAGAAATCACTCTGGGCGTGGCATTCTTCCAAAGAATCTTAGCCTGAACCTTGCAAATCTGTGCTGCTATCTAGCTATGGACAAGTTAGCTCTGTACAGTGGGAGCTCGGGTTAAGTACTTAATTCGTTCCAGAGGTCTGTACTTAACCTGAAACTGTTCTTAACCTGAAGCACCACTTTAGCTAATGGGGCCTGCTGCTGCCGCCGCGCCGCCAGAGCCCAATTTCTGTTCTCATCCTGAAGCAAAGTTCTTAACCCGAGGTACTATTTCTGGGTTAGCAGAGTCTGTAACCTGAAGCGTATGTAACCTGAAGCATATGTAACCTGAGGTACCACTGTACTGAACTTTCAAAAGTAGTTCACGTAGTGCTCCAAGAATTATCTTTTCTGTGCACTACATGCTCAATAGTAATTGTAGACTGGTACCACATGCATGATTCAAACTGCAGTGCAGATGCTGTAGTGCTGTGACTTGGACCCCTTTCCATGTTTTCTACATGCATACATTGCATGTCCATCTTAAAATATGGTGTAATTTCACATTAATGTTAACTGCTTGCTCTTAAGCATCTGCTCTCATACATCTTTGGTGTATGTTCTGATTGATTGACTGACAGATTGATTCCATAACCCTTTATCACGAAACTTTTAATGTCTAATGTTTTACAATTTTTTATGTGCTGTAAGCTGCCCAAAGTGGCTGGGGAAACCCAGCCCGATGGGTGGGGTATAACTTCTTCTTCTTCTTCTTCTTCTTCTTCTTATTATTATTATTATTATTAGGCATCTATCTGGCTTTGCATGTATCTGAATACAGATCTCACACTTACAGAATCTCTAAATATACCAAGGCAGAGAATAACATTTCTGGGTATTTAATTCATACGACTAAGCATCATGGGCAAGATATACAAAAGACTACAGACAAGAATTTCAAGGCCGTCACTTCTCCTAACAAACAGCCATATATCATGGCATAGAAAATGCTCTGTACAAATAAAGATTCTGATTCTTGATTTTACACCTCTCATCATTACAATGGATAGCTTCATTTTTTAAAATCTTTTTACTTAAACAAAAGTACATTGTGCAGCACCATTGTGCTTTCAGATTTGGCAGAGGGTTAGAAATAATGTCATTATAAAAGCTTTCTTCTTCACTGCAACCAGTAGCTTATTTTAGTTGGGGACAGTGTTGTAGACTGGTGATGTGTGGAGGTTCAAATTCTGAGGTTTTGGGTTTTTCTAAAAGTAGATCTAGCCACCTTCAGAACAAAAAGTTACAAAGCAAAATGGGCAGAAAGCATTCCAAACAACTGTGTTCTAAGGTTCAGCCTGCTCCCGACTTTCAGCGTTCTTAGTCAATGACTAAACACAGAGAGGTAACTGGCAAATACTAGTGAGAAATTTAGATAATTATAATCCGTCAAAAACTAAAAAATGGTTTCAAAATGACTCCATTCAACAGGGAAGGGCTTCATTTTGAAGCATTTTTTGTCTTCCTTGGTGCATGTGTCACTCTAGAATTTTCTCTCTCTCTAAGATTAAGACAATGGAAAAGGGAAGACCTGGTGCATTTTAAGGGACTGCCCAATTCACTCGAAAGCTGCTTTTTTTGTCTTCACTGGCAGAAAAGAAATTGTTGCCCCCCAAAATTAACAGGAGAGATCCAGGATTATAGTGTAGCTGTGACTGGGCAGTAGGATGCCCACCCAAAAGCACGTCATGATTTTTGTGACACAGGGTTGATTTTATGCAAAAGAGATTTTAACCCGGTAATACAAATACAAATAAAACCCATCATTAACACATCCATATCCTAAGGGCGAGTGGGGACGCATTATGATTGAGAAAGTGTGGGTTACATCAGCCCTGAAAAATAGCCCACTGCTGCTGTACTACCTTTAGGGGACAGAGCTGAGACTGATCAGCAATACAATGTCTGCTCTTGCCCTCAGTGCAGTATTGCTAGCCTAAGTTTAACTGACAAAAGTTCAGCAGGTGTGAACACATGTGGCCCAATCCTCCAGATGTTGTTAAATTACAATTCTCGTCGTCCCTAACCACTGGCCTCTCTTGCAGGGGCTGATGGGAGCTGTAGTTCAGCGGTATCTAGAAGGCCAAAGATTCCCCATCCCTGATCTAGAGTAACATAACCGGAAACTTGAGTTCTTTCCATGGTTTAGGGTGCTAAAGCAGTGCAGAAATTCATTACGTTAAGCTTTTTCTATGGAAATCAAATTACAGTGGTACCCCGCAAGACGAATGCCTCGCAAGACGGAAAGCCCGCAAGACGAAAGGGTTTTCTGTTTTGGAGGCGCTTCGCAAGACGAATTTCCCTATGGGCTTGCATCGCAAGACGAAAGCCCATAGGGAAATGCTGGCGGTCGGGAGCAAAGACTTTCGCCCACAGCCAGCCTTCAGAAGAGGACCTCTTCTGAAGGCCGGCGGGGGGCAAAAGTCTTTGCTCCCCCCGCCTGCCTTCCCCCCCGCCTGCCCCGGGCGATCTTAAAATGCTGGCGGGCGGGAGCGAAGCGTTCGCTGCCGACCCCCAGCATTTTAAAATCTCCAAGGGACAGCAGAGAAGTCTCTGTCCCGGGGAGATTTTTAAATGCTGGGGGTCAGGAGCGAAGCGTTAGCTGCCGACCCCCAGCATTTTAAAATCTCCCCCTGTCCCGGGGAGGTTTTAAAATGCTGGGGGTCGGGAGCGAAGCGTTAGCTGCCGACCCCCAGCATTTTAAAATCTCCCCGTGTCCCGGGGAGGTTTTAAAATGCTGGGGGTCGGCAGCGCTTCGCTCCCGACCCCCAGCATTTTAAAACGCTGTTCCGAGGGGGGGGCGGGGACACCTGCCCCAGCCGCCCCACTTCGGAAAGCTGTTCCGAAGTGGGGCGGGGGGGGGCGAGGACGCCTGCCCCAGCCGCCCCACTTCGGAAAGCTGTTCCGAAGTGGGGCGGGGGGGCGGGGACGCCTGCCCCAGCCGCCCCACTTCGGAAAGCTGTTCCGAAGTGGGGCGGGGGGGCGGGGACGCCTGCCCCAGCCGCCCCACTTCGGAAAGCTGTTCCGAAGTGGGGCGGGGGGGGCGGGGACGCCTGCCCCAGCCGCCCCACTTCGGAAAGCTGTTCCGAAGTGGGGCGGGGGGGGCGGGGACGCCTGCCCCAGCCGCCCCACTTCGGAAAGCTGTTCCGAAGTGGGGCGGGGGGGCGGGGACGCCTGCCCCAGCAGCCCCACTTCGGAAAGCTGTTCCGAAGTGGGGCGGGGGGGCGTGGACGCCTGCCCCAGCCGCCCCACTTCGGAAAGCTGTTCCGAAGTGGGGCGGGGGGGCGTGGACGCCTGCCCCAGCCGCCCCACTTCGGAAAGCTGTTCCGAAGTGGGGCGGGGGGGCGGGGACACCTTCTGAAGGCGGGCAGGGGGCGAAAGTCTTTGTCCCCCCTGCCTGCCTTCCCAGGGGCTTTTAAATCGCCCCGGACAGTGGAGAAGTCCTCCGCTGTCCGGGGCGATTTTAAAATGCCGCCCGCCAGCATTTTAAGATCGCCCCGGACAGCGGAGAAGTCCTCCGCTGTCCCAGGGTTTTTTAAAATGCTGGGGGTGGGAAGAAAAGCCCTTGTCCCCCCCCCAGCCTTCAGAAGAGGTCCGGGGACAGACTGTCCCCAGACCTGGTCTGAAGGCGGTTTCCCTAGGAACGCATTAATTGATTTTCAATGCATTCCTATGGGAAACCGTGCATCGCAAGACGAAAAAACCGCAAGATGAAGAGACTTGCGGAACGAATTAATTTTGTCTTGTGAGGCACCACTGTATGAGGAAAGCTTCGCCTGCTGACACTTATTAAGGTTAAGGGGTGATATGATAGCCATGGTCAAATATATAAAAGGATGTCACATAGAGGAGGGAGAAAGGTTGTTTTCTGCTGCTCCGGAGAAGCGGACACGGAGCAATGGATCCAAACTACAAGAAAGAAGATTCCACCTAAACATTAGGAAGAACTTCCTGACAGTAAGAGCTGTTCGACAGTGGAATTTGCTGCCAAGGAGTGTGGTGGAGTCTCCTACTTTGCAGGTCTTTAAGCAGAGGCTTGACAACCATATGTCAGGAGTGCTCTGATGGTGTTTCCTGCTTGGCAGGGGGTTGGACTCGATGGCCCTTGTGGTCTCTTCCAACTCTATGATTCTATGATTCTATGATTACTACTTTGTAAGTAGTAGCAGTAATAACACATCTTATCACCACTTGTGTGTAGCTCCAGGTTTATTTTTGGACCCTTGGACTCACCTGCAGAAGAGGATGCAAATGTGCATTTGCCTATTCGCATTCTCCTTTGCCTGTTGCATGGTGGGGCCAATCCACACACAGTGTACTAGGCCCACCTCTGGTGTTAAACGTATCTCATACCCTCAAACCTAAGTACATCTAACTGTTAAAATAAAGGTAGGACAGAAAATACCTACCAAAGGAACTTCAAATGATACCCTCAGCCTTAAGATACAGATCCTACTATCATTCAGCCAAATGATACAGAACCTGAAATAAGTATTCATTAAGGGTTGTAGTTAGGTGATCCAGTAATGCAGCTTATGCGAGAACATTCATTTCCCTACCATATTACACTTGCTGCAATAAATCTTTCATTTGAAGACACGGTTAAAAATAAGTTGCTTCACAAATATAAGCAGACATCACCATTACAGCTGCAGAGCCATTGCAGATAGATTAAAAAAACATATATTTAAAGATGATTTCACCTACATTCAGCCACAATGAAGCAGTTGTACAAACAGGCATCAAAAGAACCAAAGTAAAAGAAATGAAGGTCTGAAGTGTCTATTATTCTGAGAAAACTCAACAGGTAGTGTCAATATTTTAAGGCCTGAAGGCACAGTAAAGGAAACTCAGAACAAAATCTACCATCTTACAAACATATATGTTTTCCAAAAGGCATTTTACCTGCTGAGATTATAGATTCTCTCTAGAAAATGGAAATTTATCTGCTGGATCTTTAGACCAGAAGATGGATACAAAAGTGGTACTTCTGGCATCAGTGCCACAGCCTACCCAGTGCTATTTTGATTCATCATGATCATCAGGGAGTAAACATAATGGGAGAGAAGAAGAAAGATGTTATAGGAGGGGCGAGTTAATATAAAAGAAGCAGGAATCAAGGATAAGGTAACAAGTTGAGTGTGAAAGAATAGTAAGAAAAACAATTGACAGGTAAAAATACTTTTGAAAGGCCTGTTGGGGTAGGGAGTAAAAAATGTAAAAGAAAAATTATGTGACTGACTCTGTCCTTGAACCACTATTTTGTGACTGGTGGGCCTCAGTGATTTTCAGCTATCTCAAGTGAGCCCTGCACATAGAACATTTGACAATCTATCTTATAACTGTCAGAGGGCATATGGGAATCACAGGGTTAAATGGCTGGTGGTGACTTGTGGACTCCAATGAATACTTCCCTATTCATGAAGAATCACCATAGCTCTGCAGTAACCTCGGTTCACAGTTGGGGAATAACTGGGTTTTGTGGCAGCTGCTCCTGAGTAATTGATGATGATGATAATTTTTATAATTTGTACCCAGTCCATCTGACTGGGTTGGCACAACCACACTGGGCAGCTCCCAACAAATATAAAAGCATAATAAAACATCAAACATTAAAAATGTTCCTATACTGTACAGGTCTGTCTTCAGATGTCTTCTGAAAGTTATTTATCTCGACATCTGATGGGAGGGCATTCCACAGGGTGGGTGCCACTACTGAGAAGGTCCTCTGCCTTGTTCCCTGTAACTTCATTCTCATAGTGAATGAACTTTTTGCTGATAATTCCATAGTAGTGATAGGATCAGGCATTACTCAGTCACCCCTAACATGCTTTTGTCTGCAGAAAATACTTATCTACTGTGCTTCTCAAGCTCTAAAAAGGCAATACACCACCACCTGCCATGCAAGAAAAGCAGTTGTAAGAATTTAAATGTACAGAAAGCCAGAGTTCTTTTTAAAATCTTTTAGAAATGTCTAGCCCAGTTCAAGTGAGGTCAGTTATGCAAGCACCAGAATATCAGAATTGCAATGCTTCAGTGCACATGTGCATATTCAACTAATTTCATCTCCAATGTTCCTTACATTTTAGCTATTTGTTTTTAGCTATTTGTATTTAGATGCAACCATGTGTCATTAAGGGCTTTTGGCACTCCTTCGGAGGAAAGAAATGTTGTCAGATTACATTCAATTTACACACCATTTTTTCCCTTCACTGTCCTAGTCTCTGTTCTGCCAGAGAAAAGCAAAACCTAGGCAAGGAAAGAAAGCATTTATATATAACGCTCTCATTATCCAAGTGTTCTGGGCTCTTTAACCAACAGTTGCAGCAACAGCACTACTTTAACCTAGTTGTCAAGTGTTACTATTTTAGATATCCGCAAAGAGCACATTTGGTAAGCTATGAGATCTGATCACAAGAATTAAAAAATATTGCTTCCTTGCTGTAATGGGATTTCCAAAATTAAAGCTTTGTTTTTAAATATAGTGGGTGAAATCCAATGTCACTTGAGTGGCATTCCATTCACACAACTGGACTGCCCCTTTCTCCCAGTGCTCCACCCCCACCCCCACCCCATCGGCTAAAGGGAAGAGGAAGGGCAAGGCCAATTACTCACACATGGATGCAATTAGGTAAAACTCAGAGGTCATAAGAACAACCTGGGTATGGGTGATTCCCCGTTTCTTATAAAGATGTGGCAAACAACAGTCAGTCTTAAAGTGTTTCCTTGCACATGAATAAGTGCTTGTGCAATGATCAACATCACAAATGCATGCTTAGTCAAGTGAAAACAGAATCTGATGCAGAAGGTGAGGATTACCAGTTACATGACCATTGAGCTTTTGAATTAATTAGTCTGCTGTCTCACACAGAAACACATACACAGTCTCACAAAATGTATATACTGCTTGATTGTAGAAAACAAACAAAAAACACACACCTTTAATCGGTTTACTAAAAACAAAAACAAACCTTAAGATTAACAATAAAAGACTGTTAAAAACAGCTATTTAAAAACATTCAAAAGATAATAAAATCAACTAGGGCCACAGGGAAGATATAGCACTATTACTTACAATCCAAATCCATCCAGTTTTGTATGATTAACAAAATAGGAGGAACAGCTAAAATGATTAAGGCCTTGTGTTTATCCTGACACTAATTACATATCATAAGTTCCACAATACTAGTACCAAGAGAAACTTCCTCCCCAGCAAGGGTGCCAACTTGAATAAAATATTGTGGGGGCCCAGTTAAACCCCGCCCCACATAATTGAACATATGATGCAGTGCACACACACCATTTGAATGGGAATGCCCATCAACTTTGTGGAGGCCCAGCCCACCTCCCCCTTAGGAGGTGGCTCCTATGCTTCCCATGGCAAACAACAGACGAGGGGAGCAATTTCATCATTGTTAAGGCCACACCCATACATTTTGGGTTGTTTAAATACCCTGGTGTATCATTTTTCTCTTTGATCTAGTATATATAAAAAACGCAAATTTTTAAAAAGTAACAATAAAACTGTGCATGCACAGATAAATACCTTTGTGCACACACAGAGCAACAACCCATATACACAGTAAAGTCCTAGTGTGGATGCAGACTAACACAAGGTTGCTTTACTCAGTGCAAACTATTTCCTTCTAAAGCAGGGGTGGCTAACTCCCAAGAGACTGTGATCTACTAACAGTTAAAAACTGGCAGTGATCTACCCCCTTTTTGGGTTCAGGTCAAAGTTGTTGAGTTTTTTCAGGGAGGAGGTAAAATGTTGAGCTTTTTTTAGGGGAGCCACAGTTGTTCAGCTTCTTTGGGGGGAGCCAATGATCAACCAGTGATCTACCGCAGATGCCCAGTGATCTACTGGTAGATCACAATCTACCTGTTGGACATGCCTGTTCTAAAGCAACCAAATCAGTACACCATATCCAAATCATTGAATGCCACATCACTTCTTCAAAGCTGTCTCCCATGGTAACATTTTCTGTTCCAATTCTTTTAATAGCTTCCCATGCTAGAGACTTATTAAACTTCTAATTCTGCTTGGAAATATTATTACATTTATTTTAAAAAGGGAAAGGTTTGCTTAAGGAGCAACAAACCAGGAAGAATTAGGGTAACCAATTTAATAGAAGTCACTTTACTCTGGAGCAGCACTTGAGGAGGATCTTCTGCTCTCCCCTAGCATGATCACTGGAATCAACAAGGGTTTTAAGTACCGTATTTACACATCAATGGTACACCTAATGGATTACAAATGCAAGGAACAGTGTAGGCTGTTGGTTAGCAAACTATCAGAAGACACTGACAACTGTAGAAGAATCCCTCCCACTCGAGTTTTTCCAGTATCTGCAACTGTTCCATAATACATCCCATGATACAAACAGTCTTTCCTTCCACTCAGATGCAATGTGAAATTCTGTTCCTAAGAACACATAAAAAACCTGCAAGATCAGGCCAATGACCCAGCTAGACTGGCATCCTTTTCTCAGTGCGAAAACCCACATGGAGGACTCAGATTCCCAGCAACTGGTATTCAGAGGCATACTGCCTCTGATAGCGGAGGCAGAGCATAGCCTTGTTCTCCATGAATTTGTCTAAACTCCTTTGAAAGTCATATTAGTTGGTGAACATCACTGCCTCCTGCAGGAGCGAGTTCCATAGTTTAACTACACACACTGCATGAAGTACATTATTTTATCTGTCCTGAATCTTCCAACATTCAACTTCATGGGATGCCCACAAATTCTAGTGTTATGACAGGACAAAACATTTCTCTATCCAATTTCTTGGTCCTTGCAGTACCTTTCCTGATCTGCAGTACAGACCCAAGTTGAGCATCTAATATTGCATTTTTAAACACGTTCCAAGCATTTTGGAATGAAATGACCCCCTTGACTTTTCAATTTCCTTTTTTCCAACCCCCTCATCTTGTGTTTCCAACAGTAATCATGTTGAATTTTCTTGGCAGCTGGCCATTTACAAGTATGTTTAGTTTAATAGCACTATGGTCACTGCTCCCAACAGCTCTGACTACACTTACACCAGGTCCTGGTCCCATAATTCTAATAATTCTTTAATAATTCACAGCAAACCAGAATACAGCTGTGCCAGTATCGTAGTTTTTTGAGTTAACCACTACCCCACTCCTTGGCAACGCTACAGAGAAAAAGCACCTTCAAATGGTGTTGGAGGCCCTCTTTCCCACACTATTCTACTTAAAGCAACAACAGCAACGAAAAACCAGACCAGCAACTGAAAAATAAACCGGCCCCTGCACAGATGCAATCTCAACCCTGGCCGCCCAAATCTGTTTACTTTTGCGATGGTGGCATGCTGCAAAGCAGAATCTGAAGGCACGGGAGAGGTGGTGGGAGAGGGGAGGAAATCAAAAGAGCCCGTTTAAAACACAATGCACCGCTTTAGCGTACGTCTGCTTTAAAATAGAAACTATTAAAAACGGCACCCTGCCTAAAAACCCATGCGTGCAAGGGTGCGTGTGTGTGCATACACACACACACACACAATGTGTGCGTGTACACATATACAGTATACCCACAACCTTAAAGCAGCAACCAACATCACCACGAACGAGATCTAACTTTGAGGCTACTGATCCCCCCCCATGACTTTCCCCAACCCTGCCCGTCTCTTCCTCCTCCCATGGATGCGATTAATTTCGGGGATCACTCAGAGAAGGGCTGCTTTGGAAGTGGGGGGGGGGAGAGAGAGAGAGAGAGAGAGAGAGAGAGAGAGAGAAGAGGAGGAGGAACAAACAAGCCCCCTCCCCCCGCAAAGAGTTCTGAGGGAACGAGAAGGGGCAGCAGCAGTTAGGGAGGAGGAGGAGGAGGGGGGGAGCACGAGAAGCGGCCCCAACTGAGGAGAAAGCGGCCTCCGTGGGGGTTGGGGGGTGCATTAAGACCCTCCTCGCCCGCGACCCCGTCCCTGAGGGTGGGCGCTGAGAAGGGGGAGCGCAGCTGGGCCCTGGCCGAGGAGAGGAGGCGGCAAGAGAGGAAAAGCGGAGGGTCGGGAAAAGGAAGACGCTGCTGCTGCTGCTGGAGGGTCGCTTACCGGCTGTGGGAGCCGCGGGAGGCGACGCCCCAACGACTCCTGTGCTGCTCCTGCTTCTGGTGGTGGTGGTGGCGGCGGCTGGTCCTCCATCCCAGCCGGGCTCCCAGCGCCGCCGCCGCCGCCAACTCTTCTCCCCCCCCTCCTCCCGCCTCCTCACGGCAAAGACAACGACGCCGCGTTATTGCGCAAGCGGGGAAGGAGGAGGAGGAGGCGGGCGCGAGCCACAGAAGCACATAACCCTCGCTCTCTCTCTGACGTCACGCGCGTAGCTCGAGGGGCGGCGCGAGGAGCCGTTCGAGCGGCTAGCCCCGCCCCCTCCCTCCTCCTTGCTGACATTGGAGGAGGAGGGCGGAGGGTTGGAACGCTGGGGATGCGGTGGAGGGTTGGCGGGAAGGGGGCGGGGCTTCCTCGCGCCTCTGCGGCGGGTTCGGCCTCTGAGGTTGAAAGCGCGGATGGCGCTTCCTCTTTCCCACGGTTGCCAGGGAGCAGGCACACGCTTGGCTGCGCGCCAGAGCCACGTGCTCGGTCCGAAAGAGGGTTTTTTTTCGGGCGGGGGTGTGTGAGATGGTAAGCAGCTTCAGAGGCGCACGCGTTGTTTTTCTTTGCTCTGACATAGAGGCTAAATTGCACGTTCGTTGCCACCTCCTCTCCGTTTATTATTATTTATTAGGTCATCCATCGCTTTTCATTTTATAACTCGGTGAGCCTTATTTCTGAGAAGGCGTGCATAGGATCGCACTGAAGGCACGCTTAAAAAAAATAACCCCGTATTTCATCTCAGAAGCTGAAGGTGGCTTACATGGTTCTACCCATTTTATCATCGCAACAAGATCGTGACTGATCCAACATCACTGTGGAGTTGAATCCGGTTCTTACTAGTCCTATTCGGATACTGCCATGTTACTGTTGATCTGAAGACAAGGAATCAAAGTTTTGCCTTAAGTCTCTGCTGTTGCAATGAACTCTGTTGTAATGTATACCCAAAAGCCGTGACAAGCCAATTTAAACACTTTAAGTCCTAGCTTTTACAGAAGGTATTAGATATCTCTCGAGATTCTACACACCAAAGCTAAAAATGGTGGCTTCCATTCATGAATCAGTGCACCAATAAAGTTGTAGAGTTAATGTGAAGGGATTCATGATTCGTTGAAGAAAGTAGACCAGAGGAGGCAGGCCTTTTACCAAAAATATCTCACCCCAAATGCACACACATGAGCTCATAATATGTTGAAAACATTTTGACATTTTCAAAAGATTGTACGAATGCATAAAAAGCAGCTTGGTATTGCATGCACTTAGGTAACCAGATTTTAAATCAGCCCCAAATATTGAAGCTTAGTTGGCTTTAGAACTGTTGTGGTCAAGGAGAAGGGAAGGGGGAAATTCCATTCCATAAGCAAAAAAAGCCTCTTGCTTGCTTGTCAGATCAGAAAAAAAGTAATCAAGTGTCAGAAGAGGAGGGAGACAAATCAACATCACAGCATGAAGCAAATCTGTCATTCAGCCACAAGAGTCTATGAACCTAATGTTTAGTTAGTCTAAAATTTGGACAACAACAAGCAATAGTACATTTGTGTGTGTTTAAAGCTCAGAAGAGCTAATACTTCTTAACCATGATCTCGGCAACCAAAAGGTGCATACCTCTTTTGCCCCACATACCTAATTCTCAGTCCCCACTCTGCTCATTTTGTTAGCTACCAAAAGATACCCTTTCAACTTGTTCACTATCCTGGGAAGCACTGAAAATTAAAGCTTTCTCCCATTACCAGAGAAAGGGGCAGACTTTCCCTGGTTCTCATTTGATAACCTCTTCCTAGGGTGGGTAGGAATCCCACCCTCTATTTGAACGGCAGTTTGGTCCAGTTGAAATATACAAACCGTAAGACAAAAGGGTCTGACCAAACTGCGGGAGGCAGTGGAAGACAGGAGTGCCTGGCGTGCTCTGGTCCATGGGGTCACGAAGAATTGGACACGACTAAACAACAACAAAAACAAATGGGTGTGGACCTTTAAATTGACCATAAGCTGTGAGCATCAGGACAGCACACTCAACAGCCACACCCTGGTCAAAGCCTTCCTCAAGATGGCCAGATTGCTGCTATTTTGAATTTTGTATCTATTGACATATGCAAATCTGTGCCCTCCTTTAATGACATGTAAGCAGTCCTATCTGTTCCTCAAGTTTCTTTTCACAGTTTGGTCATGGACAAAGGAAGGTTGAGGAGAGAGAGAGAGAGAGAGAGAGAGAGAGAGAGAACACACTGGGGTGTTGTTGCCTTCAGTGAATAGATTCTACATTTCTTGCAATGCTGTTAGTATGACTTACTGTACCTGACATGGGTGTGGTGGGAGTGTGGCAAGTATTAATTGGTACAATTGCACAACATTTCAACTTGTTTCAAGACTATTAACAAAGCCTAAGCGAGTCTTCTGCTGAGCCTCTGATATTTATCCAATGTGACTGGTCTTGTGTATTTTTAGAATGCTGCACCCCTTTGAGTGGAAACTGATTTGATATGGGGAAAAGAGTGCCCTTGATCCATTTGTCTCATACAATTAGTTTATCAGAAGTGGGGGAGGGAGGGATTGTCTCGGATAAAAGTTGAAGCCATTCTTCTGATGCTGACTCAGTTCATTTGTCCATGTAAATCACAGCTCTGTTCATACCTTATTAATTTTCCCCAAATAGCTACACAATACAGAAACACAAAGCTACTTGACTTCAAGTAGCCTTTCAGAAAAAGGAACTGACCTTTTATTGTTAAGCAAAATGTTGAGTCCAATGCATGCAGAATGAGACCAGTGTGGTCCATCTAAACGAGCATCCTGCTTTCTTCCCAAAGACGACAGCTAGATGCCTACAGGAGACCCATGAGCAGGACATGAAAGCAACAGCCCTCCGCTGCTGATGCTTCCCAGCAGCTGATCTCCAGAGGCATTTCAACTTGTTTGCCATTAGCATCTTATAACGTGCATCTGAAGCCATGCATGAACATGATCAACCTGGAATCTTGCCAATAGTTTTTCCCCCTTTTCTCTTTTTGTCCAATAGCAATAGCTTCCTATTTAAGAATATAAGAACCACCCCACTGGATCAGTCCAGCATCCTGTCCTCACAGTGGCCAACCATAGGCCTCTCAGATGGCCTTCTGGGTCATGTGGCCAGCATGAATAAACTGCTTTTGGTGCAACAGAACACCATGAAGAAGCCATAGCGCATGGAAATGCCGTTTACCTTCCCACCACAGTGGTACCTATTTATCTACTTGCACTGGCATGCTTTCGAACTGCTAGGTTGGCAAGAGCTGGGACAAAACAACGGGAGCTCACCCCGTCATGGGGATTTGAACCACCAATCTTCCAATCAGCAAGCCCAAGAGGCTCAGTGGTTTAGACCACAGCGCCACCCGCTCCCCATAATTCTATACACCTCTGTTATGTCCTCTCTTACTCCTTCCTCCCTAAACTAAAAAGGCCCAATAGGGGAGTTGCTCTAGCCCATTAATAATTTCCATTACACCATTTTTCAAGCTTTCCAGAGTGCGGAAACCAGAACTGAACACTGTTTTCCAAAAACAGTCACACATATATAATGACATTATGATATTTGCAAGTTTTATTTTCAACCCCTTAACCAATTATTCCTAACATGGAATTTGCCCTTTTCCACAGCTGCTGCACACTGGGTCAACATCCACAGCAAGCTATCTGCCATGACCCCAGTACAGTATCTCTTTCCTGGTCAGCCATTGCCAGTTCATATGGGGTTAGGATTTTGTTTTATTATAATTATTTCCCCCCCAATGCACATCAACTGCTTTAAGTTGAATTGCATATGCCATTTTAATTCCTGCTCACCAAGTTTGGTGAGATCCTCACAAGCCCTTTTTGTCTGAACCATACAGAATGCTTTGGTGCCATCAACAACCTTGGTCTGCTCACTGCAGTTCTCAACCTGTGGGTCCCCAGATGTTGTTGGACTACAATTCCCATCACCCTTCAGCTCTGGCCTTGCTAGCTAGGGGTGATGGGAGTTGTAGTTCAACAACACCTGGGGATCAACAGGTTGAGAAAGGCTGCTAGATCATCATGATGAGGCTACTACACCTTTTCCCATACATTCGTTCCCTGGTTCTCTCCAACTTGCCATAACCAGCAGGACTCCCAATTAGTTTGACCAGCAAGAAGGGAAAGGAGACCAGATGTACACACTAGAGAAGGAGAAGCTTACGTTCTGCTTCCTCTGTAGTTCTAAAGCTACAACGTGAGCAGTTGCCATCTGTTTTAAACTGCCCCTGCTTCTATACCTGTAGTAGCAGCTTAATAAACAGATATTAAGGAAGCGAAACTGTTTCCTATCATGGAGAGAAGTAACAGAGAAGGCTTCATCTAGAATGATTCTTGATGGCTGCTGTCAGGGGCAGACTTTGGTCTTTCAAATTTCATCGGCGGCCTGTCTGAGGTCTACCCTCCTCTGCCCACTTGTGGCCCTCCTCTTTCCCAGGGGCTTGGGAGGGAAGGGTTAAATTCACAGGATCCTTCCCAGTTTTTTCACTGGAATTGCAGTTGTCTCCTCAATTACTAAGTTGAAGTTAATTGCATCCATTGCCTCTGAGGGATGAGGCCCAGCAGGGTAACACATGTAACAAGATCCTAAGGGCCACTTTTTCTAAGGACTCACAGTTTTAGGAGGAGAGAATAAGGTACACAGGGAGGAGACGTACTTAACCCCTTCCTACCCTCTTTTTCCAGTGCAACCATGGCATAATACAGAAAGCTTTAAGTTTTGCAGCAATAAGTCTGGCCTTTTGTTTATATAATAAAGGCGGCTAAAGAGCAAAATGCTACCATATATATTATGCCAGAATGTAATAGGTTATGTAATCCCAAAGACTTGAAAGAGTTTGTGAGATTTTCCAAACAAGGCACTAAAGATAGCAATAATGAGTCATGCTTATCACCTAATTACATGGAGATCAGCTCATAAAACATGCAATATGTTAATTGGCATGCACCAAGTCATTTTAAGCATACCATGTTATATGGATTTGCAGATTCAAAGCGAGATTGCAAAAAGAGACTTTCGTTTTGTTCCAGATCAAGTAAGTCAGAAGTCGGCTGCAACAACTGTTATCATCTTAAGCTTACTCAGAAGACAATCATGCTGGCCACAAGAAAATATTAAGAACGCACATTTTGATTTCCTTCTGAATTGTTTGGCCAGGTTCATTGTTGCAAATAGCTTTGCCTTTTTTCTAACATGGATTCGGATCTTCAAGAGCCAGATGGGTAGGGTATGTATGTATGTATGTATGTATGTATAAATGAATGAATGAATGAATTGTATTAAAAATATACACTTGCTCAGCACTATTTGGCATCTGTCTGTTTTGGGAGACAATGGTGGAATGTGCCTTTGGGGGTGAAGTCAAACTGTTGGACTGTTGCAGCACCTGCTGTCTGAAAAGCTATATGAAATTGAACTTTGACTATCATACAGCCATTTAATGGCACAAAACCTCTGTCTCAGTGCTTTTCCTCTAGAAATAAAGGGCGCTGGTACTGTGTACCCTTGAGAACCCACAGAAAATAAGCACTGCTCTGTGTTCAGTTACAGCAAGCCTAGAAGAATGTGAAATTGTGAGTGCCTTGTGGTAAACAGAGGTCACTTAATGTTTCACCAAAATTAGGTGAAAGCCATATTCCTAAGAAGAGAAGAAGAGTTTGGATTTGATATCCTGCTTTATCAATACCCGAAGGAGTCTCAAAGCGGCTAACATTCTCCTTTCCCTTCCCACAACAAACACTCTGTGAGGTGAGTGAGGCTGAGAGACTTCAGAGAAGTGTGACTAGCCCAAGGTCACCCAGCAGCTGCATGTGGAGGAGCGGAGACGCGAACCCGGTTCCCCAGATTGCAAGACTACCACTCTTAACCACTATACCACACTGGCTCTCCTAAGGATTCCAGTGGATGAACTACCGTTGGCCTTTGTCATGACAAGGATTCCAATACGGGGCTACATGTTTTTTATTTTAAAATGGTGCGTTTTAAGGAGAAATGTTTTAACCAAGCTGTACAGTTTAATGGGAAGAGAAGAAATCTAAGGGACACTTAGCAGCCTCGTTACCGTTAGATCAACTTACTGATACTTTTGCAGGAAATGTATAATTGACATCAAGAGCTCAGGAAGTCAAGCAAGTTATTTAGTTTCCACAGAAAGCAGACATGGCAAGTGAAGAACAGTCCTACTAATGAGCCAGTTCAGAAGTACTCTGTCATAGATTTAAGTATCATAACCCCAGCATGTTCCCCAGTATAACAACACTGCAATATGAAAGCTTCAAACTAACCTTACAATTCGAGCAGCCACACCCAGCCACACCATGTAGCTATTGGTAGCGATCTCCATTGGAGGCTCAGTCTTAATTATATAGCTTTTCCCATTCAGCATTCTTCCCAGCAACCCAATTAGCTTTCACTAACCTCTTCTAAAGGCTCTTTCTAGAAAAATACTTGCAACCGCCCTCCTTTCTCTAAAATGTTCTCTACTTGTACCACAAAGTTACTATAGAAGAAATAAAAAGCCAGATTATCTCTGGAGTTAATTATTATACGCAAAAGGTAAGCTAAGGGTTTAAGGAAATGAGTATAATATTAATGCAGCCTAAAAAAAAGGGAAAAAAACCTTCCCACATATTTCTGCATGATTAGTTGTACAGAAAGAGCTTGTTAACTGCAGCTTTTGGGTATTTATTACCTAATTCACCGCTAGGTACGTGGTTTTGAAATCTTTTATATGGATCAGTCCAATGGCCTTCTGTGGAAAGGCCTTTAAACTGTCATGTACACTTACAGCTTTGTTTGGACAAATACATCCTCAAAGTGCGCACATGAGCATGGATTTGTATAAAAATTTCCTGTTTCATGTGAGACCTGTCATCTTAGTAATAAAGAACAATTGCCCACTCTGCATCCCACTGGAAAACTACATTTAAGCAAACCAGCATTCTTCCCTGGTCTTTAATCACTATAGAAACCATCACTGGGTAACAGTTGGGATATGGATTCAATGCTTCCAAGCACCGTCATCTGTACAGCTGAAAGTGGTGACTCAGATGCCGTTTGCTTCATGGGGTATCTGAGCGGAGCTGGAAAAAAGGAGGAGTTGTTCTCATTGCACCACAGTTGGCAATTCTAAACATGACATTCAAAGCATGAGCTACTTCCAACCACAGGTATATTCTATTCAGTGCCATTTTTAGCTGCTTGAGATGCACGTACAGTGGGGCCTTGGTTCTCAAACTTAATCCGTTCCGGAAGTCCGTTCCAAAACCAAAGCGTTCAAAAACCAAGGCACGCCTTCCCATAGAAAGTAATGCAAAATGGATTAATCTGTTCCAGACTTTTAAAAACAACCCCTAAAACAGCAATTTAACATGAATTTCACTATCTAACGAGACCATTGGTCCATAAAATGATAGCAATAAACAATGTACTGCAGTCACACAATCAATCAGTAGCTGAACTGGGTTCTACACAGTCACAAAAACAAATTAACCGAAAAAGCCTCAAAAACAAAAATGCAAAATAAATAGCAGAAACAAAAAATCCAAACGTAATCCATTCCGGAAGTCTGTTTGTTTGACTTCCGAAATGTTTGAAAACCAAGGCACAGCTTCTTATAAGAATAATTTTTTATTAACCGACCAATCACATCAAATCAAACCAAATTACATAAATTCCAAATTTCACAGCCGAATTTTAAATTTTTGTTGGGGGTACCCATATTTCAAGTTCTGAAGGGGATCCAATCAACCTCTTACTTCTTACTGCTGTTTTAATGTCCACAAATCTAACCTTATGATGTTCACAGTACTATCCAGTCCTTTCTTCTTGTTTTTCCACATCTCTTGTTGTTATTTTCATATATTTTTCCTTTCTCTTTGTGACCTCTGATAGTCTCCACAAGCTGGTTAGACAGTTTGTAATCCTGCGTGGATATTATTTATTTTTTATCCAGTAGCCATATCCAGACGTTTTCCATGTAACATCACTTCCATACATCAAAACAGTCTTAGCGTTATTAGTCTTCACCAATCTGCCTCCTTTCTCAAAACCTCTGAGGAGATTCACTAGGAATGCAGTCTGAAAACAAGTTCGTTTCTTCTCTCGGCTATAAATCCTTTGACAAGATGGCGACTCCGAATTAATTGCTGCGCCATTCCAAAAGCTCTTATTGCTTCTCGATCTCCATAAAGCATACTTTTGGTTAAAGTTTATCTCCACACAGACCTTAATCATCCTGCTTGGGTCAGTTCAACCGACGATTCTAATGAGGAGGGGTTCTTGTAAATCACATAGAAGGAAAGTAAAAAAGGTCCCCCCCCTCCAGTCCCATTGTCAACATACCCAGCCTTTGGTGTATCTTCATCGTAAAATATTCTTGTTTCTCCAACCCGTCGTCTTCTTTCGCAGAGGTCACTTAAATTAACAGACTTCACTCCCCTTCTTCACTTGAAATATGTGCATTTGCTTCTTTTGTAATTAATTATTCCAAATTGCTGCAGCTAGTGCGCGATCAGAGACAGTGTCCAGGAGAGCCGAGGTCCACACAGGGGCATTCTGCCTAGGGCCCTCACCCCCTTCTTTCGAATTAGGGGGTTATTTATGGGCACAGCAGGCAAGGGCAGTGTTCCCCATTTCCTTGGGGCAACAAGGGAGGCTGCCTACTCCCATAACAGCCTCTTAATTACCCCGTGTGGGTCGGAGAGATGGTATTGTCGGCCATCTTCCAATGCGCCCCCTAGTGGCCCCCTCCAAGGCACAGCTTCTGATTGGTGCAGGCGCCCCGGAAACAATAGCCGACAGCTTCTCCAGATGTTTGGCTTCTGAAAAACATTCAAAAACTGGAACACTTTCAGGGTTTTCAGCATTTGGGAACCAAGGCGTTTGAGTACCAAGGTGTTTGGGAACCAAGGTACCACTGTATTTGGGAAATGTGGGTGGCATTCAGCAAAGGCCATGTTCATACCATATATTTAGAGCAGTATCTTGCTGCTTTAAAAAGTCATGACTTTGCCTAAGGAATTATTGGGGCTGTTAAAAGGACGGCGAGTTGTTAGGAGACCCCTATTCCCTGCCTACGTGATCCGGAAGTGTCTGCGGACAGCGCTGGCTCCCGGCCTCTTAAGTGAGATGAGCGCACAACCCTAGAGTCGGACACGACTGGCCCGTACGGGCAGGGGTGT
Source organism: Podarcis vaucheri (assembly GCF_965113315.1). Lineage (NCBI taxonomy): Eukaryota > Metazoa > Chordata > Lepidosauria > Squamata > Lacertidae > Podarcis > Podarcis vaucheri. Next base: position 93,958,610 of record NC_138760.1, on the reverse strand, counting down.
TAGGAAATTTCCGTTCCACCTTAAAAGGGAGCAGGCTTTGTGAGTCACAGAGTCTGCGTATTTCCTGTTCACAGGATGTTTCTGTTGCGTCTATGCTTTCGTTTCTCTGTCTGTGCCAGAGACACCGAAGCAGCCAGTCATATTTTCTTTGTTCTGACCAACGCTGAATAAAAAATGTAAATAATGCTCTCCTGCGTGCATCTTTCGCTGTGCATTATCTGCTGATAGAGCTTGCATCGGCTCTGGAATGTGGCAAGCTATTTCTGGAGCTCGTGTCACTAATTGCTGATACTGCGTGTCTATGGGAGATCGATAGACGTCCGGAGGTGACGTGGAGTCTTGATGGATGATGTCTCCCTGGCAGTATCCCAACAAGGGGTACCTTTACCTTTATTCCCTGCCTAGATGTACTGGAGAGGTTTAACAATCCATCCCTCTTCACAGATGACTCCAGTGAGCTCTCCAGAAGTTCCCTGCGAAGAGGGCGAAGTCATTACTTTTAAAAGTGGGTAGAAAAAACATCTCCTCTCAGTACAGAAGCTCTTCCTCTACTTTCTTGTACTCGAACTGTTACCACGATGTGCTTGGTGAGCAACTGCGCTGGTGTGACCAAAGAATCGCACTAGGTTTCATTAAAGGTGTGGATTTTGTGCAAGTATATTTAGGCAGAAATACGCTCTTTATATTCACGTTGGGAAGCAAGGGGAATTATCAGTGCTTTTTTTCTTCTAAAAAAATGTTTAGGGGTACTCTCATTTTGACTTGAGAAAATCACCACTTTATAGTTCAAATAGGGAAAAATAGAGACAGTAAATGGACAAAAGTACAAAGATTCACAAAATGTTTAGGGGTATGCGCCCCCCCCCAGGAAAAAAGCACTGGGAATTATGATGTTAACTCTTCATTCCTTCATATATATTTTTTCATCTGGCAAATCTGTCTGCGAATTTATTTGTTTAAGGAAACGCTTACTTGCATCGAAAATATTGTACAGTGGTGCCTCGCAAGACGAAAATAATTCGTTCCGCGAGTCTTCGTCTTGCGATGTTTTTCGTCTTGTGAAGCACGGTCTGTCGCAACTGCGCCTCTTCAAGCGGCTTTAAGAAAAAAGCACAAGAAGTTTTCGTCTTGTAAAGCAAGCCCACAGGGAAATTCGTCTAGTGAAGTAACGCAAAACCAAAAAACCCTTTCGTCTAGCGAGTTTTTCGTCTTGCGAGGCATTCGTTTTGCGGGGCACCACTGTAATTGTTTTGTCTTCTCCTTCTGAATCTTAGGTTATTACTACTACCATACCCTCCAACATTTCTCCAATGACATTCTTTTCCATAATAAAATAAATAAATAATCCCGTACTTTCCGTGTATAAGACTATGTTTCCCCCCCTTAGAAATCAAGCTAAAAACATGGAGTCGTCTTATACATGGGTAGTTTGATTGGTTGCTGCTGTGGCTGTCAGTGGCTATTGTGCGTGTCATGGGTTGCAGCGTCAATGGGTGGTGTTGATTGGCCAACACTGTGGCAATCGGGTGGGTGACTGGCAGCTTCTGCCAGCGGGGGTCAGACAGGGAGCAGATTTTGCAATGCACGCGGGTGAGCCATTTTCAGCACCCCCCCAAAAAAGCTCAAGAACACTTGGTAACCCTGCCGAAAAAAGCTGAACAACTCTGCAATCCCCTGCATAAAAAAACTCAACAACTTTGTGCCATCTCCCCCCATTTTCTTAAATTTCAGTCCCCCAAAATAGGGGGCATTTATACATGGGGGCGTCTTACAGACGGAAAAATATTAGACATCTTCCCTCAGCGCAGGCAACTCTAAGTGTCTTTACAAAAGCAAAACATATTAGAAAGCACATGGTTGACTCTATGCACAATATTTTGTTACTCTCACAATATGAAGTATTAGGAATCATACGTTTGGTGGACACATATAGGAGTTTCTACGGACGCATGTAACAGTGCCCCTCCCTCAGCTAGGAGGCAAGCCAGCCTTTGAAATACAATTTTACTTTTCTTGCCATGTAACAGTGCTTCAAGGCTGAGAAAAGCGATGCTGGAATTCTGCCTTCTGCACAGCTATTATAGGTGAGGAGCCCCCCCCCCCCGTTATTTATTTCCATTTAGTCATCCTGAGAAGCAAAGTAAAGTGATGTCTCTCTCAAGATTAATGGCGAGCTGCTTTGTGAAGTGCTTGCAAAGGCGCAATCTGGCCACCTTCGAGGTATTAAGAACACGTCATCACCACTGAGAGTGTGTCGCAACAACAAGTCCCCAGTAGGGTTTTAGTGGAAGCTGTAATTTGATTTGCTAACTCCTGTGAATAAATTGAAGCAGATATCTATTTGTGGTTCAGATAGCCTAGTAAACCAGCAATGAAATTATAGCCTGTAATGCCTGGAAGGGTTCATTTTACTCGGCAGGTAATGCCGTTAGATTCTGCAAATGTGGTCCCTTCTGTGAGCGCATTAGTGCTGCCATTAATGCTACTAAAATAAAACACACAGTCTCCAACGCAGGAAAATATTCTATTCCCAACAGAATATGAAGTGCCTAATTTGATATTCCACGAAGGAAGCTACAGAGTAAACACAGGATCACATCCTTTTTCGAATGCAATACAACCGGAACCTCCATTACTTCAGCAGCTCTCTTGTTTGATCTTTGGATTAGTCTTGCCCAAACACAGGAGAAAATTCCACCTCTAGTTAGGCTGGAGTTAAAACACAGCTCATCAGTGATATCTTTGTGGGGTGGGCAAGGCCGGATTTAGGTTTGATGAGGCCCTAAGCTACTGAAGGTAATGGGGCCCTTTTTATGTCCAGCTGTCCTATGTCAACAACAATTGTCGCTGGTTTTTTATGTAGAATATATGGTAATTTATGGACCTAATAGGTATCTAAAGCACATAACAAAATATGTGTTTTATCAAAGTAATTGCTGAACTGAAATACAATTAAGAAGTATATGAATAGCGAAATAATGATTCAGCTCTAACTTAAAATGATTTTTTATTCCTAACAAACTTAATAGTGCAAACACATTGGCATTTGGCAATAACAAAAGTTCCTTTAGAAACACAGTTTACAAAGACTCATAACCTAGTCTCTAGAAACTTGCTATAACATGAAATAATAATAGCAAACTAGTGATATTTTAGGGAGCAGGCTAGCAGGCGGGGCCCATTCCCTACATCATAGGAGTCCTACACAACACAAAACACTGTTGCTGTATGTTGGTTTTATTTTATTTGTTTTTTTATCTTATATTTTGGAAATGTACATCCAAGGTTGTTTTTTTCCTTTAATTTTTTTTGGGGGGCCCCCAAGAGAGTGGGGCCCTAAACTATAGCTTGTTTAGCTTATAGGTAAATCCGGCACTGGGGGGGGGGGGAAATACTGAAAGGGAGTGAGGGAGAACAGGCTAGTTTATATATATAGACTAGTGCTTGTATATTTTGCCTTCTGTCTCAGGTTCTACAAATGCTAGAAACTTAAAAATAATAATAATGAAAGCTTGGAATCTGGGGATCATGATTCCTCTGTTGATTGCCCTTTCCCGGCCTTTGGCTGTGCCTACCTTTCCTGAAATGAAAAGATTTCCTTAGGGAGTCCCCCCCACCCTCGAAATTCAGACTATAAACCTGGGTGATTATTCCTGTCATTTATAATCATGTTATACAGCTGCAGTATATGTCAGTGGACAACAGACTGGGTAGTTTTCCTTTTTTAAAAAACAAACAAACCACAGTTTGTTTCCCCCTGAAAGTCTGAAACACTAATTACCTTGGAATAAAAGCCCACTGAATGCAGTGGGACTTCCTTCTTCTTTTTAAATACCGTATTTTTCGTTCTATAAGACACACCAGACCACAAGACGCACCTAGTTTTTGGAGGAGGAAAACAAGAAAAAAACAACCTGAACCTCAGAAGCCAGAACAGCAAGATGAATCGCTGCGCAGTGAAAGCAGCAATCCCTCTTGCTGTTCTGGCTTCTGGGATAGTGTGCAGCCTGCATTTGCTCCATAAGACGCACACACATTTCCCCTTACTTTTTAGGAGGGGGAAAAGTGAGTCTTATAGAGCAAAAAATACGGTAACTTTATTGGGTTTAAGGATCATACAAATACAGTGGTACCTCGGGTTTTGAACTTAAATTGTTCTGGAGGTCTGTTCTTAACCTGAAACCTTTCTTATCCTGAGGCACCACTTTAGCTAATGGGGACTCCCACTGCCGCCATGCTGCCAGAGCACGTTTTCCGTTCTCATCCTGGGGCAAAGTTTTCAACCTGAGGTGCTACTTCCGGGTTAGTGGAGTTTGTAACCCAAAGTGTTTGTAACCTGAAGCGTTTGTAACCCGAGGTACCACTGTAGTAAATGTTACAAATAAATAGACCAAGTCTTCTCATGTCATTTGTATATCGCAAAATAGCACCATACACTTGCAGTAATATCTACAACATACGATTCATTATTAGTGGCCAATGTAAAAGTTCTTAGTTCGTAAATTGGTAGAGTTTAAGCAGTCATCTTCTTTCTTTCATGGCCGTGCTCCCCCAGAGGCACTTTCTTCTGAGCAAATATGCTCAGGCTGGTACTGTAGATGTTAACATTTGTATAAACCCTCAAATCCATTTACTGGTAGTAAGACCTAAACTCTTGAGTGTCCTCCTAAGTGGACCTGCCTGATGAGCCCCAAGCTGTATCTTGGGAAGCGGAAAGGATGTAATGTATCTTCATCTTACTTTGATTTGACATGGCTGCACATGACATTCCCAGAAGAAAATGCGATAAATATGGATTTGAAAACATGGACCCCAAATCATAGGACCAACTCTATTGAGCTAAGGACACCTCAGCCCCCCCAAGTATGTGGGGACGGGACTGAACCCCACAATATTGAGAGGCAGGGCCTCGCTGGGCCTCTCTGTGGTGGTGGCAGGCTTCATCAGGCCTTGCGGCCTCCTCCCAACATGTGTGATGTCACACGTGTGTCACACATGGGACGTCATGCATACATGATGAGCCCTCCCCCTGCAATGTTGGGTGAAACTCGGTGCCTCTGCCCCAAATGTACCAGTTAGTGTCAGACTAGGACAGGCACCCCCAAACTCGGTCCTCCAGGTGTTTTGGGAGTCCAATTCCCATCATCCCTGACCACTGGTCCTGTTAGCTAGGGACGATGTTGTAGTCCCAAAACATCTGGAAGGCCAAGTTTGGGGATAAAGGTAAAGGGACCCCTGACCATTAGGTCCAGTCATGTCCGACTCTGGGGTTGCGGTGCTCATCTCGCTTTAGTGGCCGAGGGAGCCGGCGTACAGCTTCCGGGTCATGTGGCCAGCAGGACTAAGCCGCTTCTGGTGAACCAGAGCAGCACACGGAAACGCCATTTACCTTCCCGCCGGAGTAGTACCTATTTATCTACTTACACTTTGAAGTGCTTTCAAACTGCTAGTTTGGCAGGAACAGGGATCGAGCAACGGGAGCTCACCCCGTCGCAGGGATTCAAACCACCGACCTTCTGATCAGCAAGTCCTAGGCTCTGTGGTTTAACCCACAGCTCCACCTAGGATATGGTTAAAAGGGGTGTTTGACGAGAATTTGTTTTGTGCATCACCAAGTTGGTCCAAAGAGAGTTATCATTCCATGTCGCAAGCAATGCAAAAAAGACAAGGGGCACAATTCTTGAAAATTCCCAGTTACCTTTATTATTTCTGCTCTTAGCCCAGATAGTCAGACTGTGTAGATCTATACACACTGGGAGTAAGTTCTATTAAATTGGGTGAGATTTGTGACCAGGTAAATATGCATAGGGTCAAGCTATCACTGCATATTTCTAATAAATTTTCAAGACACTCTCTTTGAGGGCACACATTACGTTAAGTATGATACACATGTAAGAAGGACACTCTCGGCTCAAAGGATATCAGAAGTATCTCCTCTGTGCTAAGTCAAATTGTTATCGGAAAGAAACAGGTCAGCTGTCAAAGTGAAGGATTATCGTCTTCGCTGCAGGCATTCCACAAGTAAGGAAGACATATATCATACGCTTTCTCCTTCATCTACCCGGTACTTTAAATAGGTTACAGTCTGCGTTCCAGTGAGCATAATTTGCTATTGTAATACTTTTGACTTTTGCAGCATTATAGTGGTTGCAAATTCAGCCCAGCAGGTCCTGTATTTTTAGAATGCTTGTGTGTGCCTCAAAAGAATTGTGCCTGCAAGACACCTTGCTACTAACTAGGTCACACTTAGAGGAGGATGCTCATCAAACAGATCTTCCTAGAGAGGCTGTATGTGGCTGACCGCATGGAGTGGTGGTCAGCCATTGGTGACTGAACCAGTTCCAGCTATATGACCGGTAGCACCAAACACAGATGTCACCTTAAGTACCATCTGAATCCACATGGCGATGCGGATTTGCATCTTCTTTTACTTCAGGTGTGAATCTTTATTGCTGGATTGGAGCAAATTTTGTTGTTGTTTAGTTGTTTAGTCGTGGCCGACTCTTCGTGACCCCATGGACCAGAGCACGCCAGGCACTTCTGTCTTCCACTGCCTCCCGCAGTTTGATCAAACTCATGCTGGTAGCTTCGAGAACACTGTCCAACCATCTCGTCCTCTGTCATCCCCTTCTCCTTGTGCCCTCCATCTTTCCCAACATCAGGGTCTTTTCCAGGGAGTCTACTCTTCTCATGAGGTGGCCAAAGTATTGGAGCCTCAGCTTCACGATCTGTCCTTCCAGTGAGCACTCAGGGCTGATTTCCTTAAGAATGGAGAGGTTTGATCTTCTTGCAGTCCATGGGACTCTCATCATCCCTTATTGTACCTTGCCGCCTCCTCCTCCTCCTCCTCCTCCTCCTCCTTCTTCTTCTATAAAAATCTCAATTTAAAAAAGGCCTTCTCAGCTCAGGAATTTATTTTCATTGCCAGAACCAAGCTCACATTCCTGTCACCCGAAAAATCCATTCCTGGTCTTCCCCCCAAGCTTTCTTGGTTTGAATAGCTTAAAATGGGCAAAACTTTGTTGCAATTTGTTAGAGGTCTACTGCAAATCACTGGTGGATCGGGTCAAAGGCTCGTCTAGTCTAGCATCCTGTCCTCACAGCAGAAGCTTGCAAACATAACCTGAGCTCAACAGCACTGTTTCCTCCTGTGATTTCCAGCAAATGGTATTCAGAAGCATACTGACTCAGACAATAAAGCCTGAACAGCCACCCAGAGTGACTGGGGAAACCCAGCCAGATGGGCGGGGTATAAATCAACCAATCATCATCATCATCATCATCACCATACTTGCCATATTAAAATTGGACTATTAAGTATTTAATAGTAGAGTTTTTATATTTGATATTCATTTAATTGTAATAAAGCACTTTGTGCCTCCCCCTGTTTAACTCAGTTTTTGGTCCCGTCCCCCCGCATTTCCCACCATTAATAGCTGTACAACAGAGACTATAGTCTGGGTTTGCCTTAGAATTTGAATCAGATTTAAACCCATTTAGGATTTTCCCTTTAGCGTGGAGCTGGCAAGAATGGATGCCTTTGCTGCACATCTCATCTAGGGCAGGCATAGGCAAACTCGGCCCTCCAGATGTTTTGAGACTACAATTCCCATCATCCCTGACCACAGGTCCTGTTAGCTAGCGATGATGGGAGTTGTAGTCCCAAAACATCTGGAGGGCCGAGTTTGGTCATGCCTGATCTAGGGGGTACCTAAAATCAAACTGAATGTGATACTAATGCATCATTGGAAAGCACGTCCAAGTTTTAAACACTTAACAACAGACATGGAAGAAAGATTTTCATTGGGCCCAGAGCATATGGGAAGGGGAGATTTAACCCTCTCATTCCCAGTTAGGAGCCCAGGTAGAATCCACCCCCATGTTTTCCTAAGGTGGCCACATGGTGGGGAGGGCCTTTTATGGCTAGGAAGGTTTAAACCTCCCCTCTCCATAAACTGTAATCCCAGTAAATATCTTTCCAAGCCTCCTATTATTATATTTAAAAATCCGAGCTGGACTTTCAAATGACACGCTAGTGTTACATCTAATTTAGCCTTTAAGTGAATGCACCATATAGGAATGTCTCCAAACTTGACCTTTCTGTATGCAACTCCAACGTAAACTATGGGGCATTCAGCAACTTCACATCTTACAAACTCTCCAAATCTCTTAGTTCATTGGTGGTGGAGATCAAGAGCTTCTCTGCTTGGAAACAGCCTTAATGATTAAACATTTTTGCTTCCGATTATCATTACAATTAGTTGAAATCCCAGCGATAGAGCATCACGCCGAGCTTCCTAATGAACACCATGTGGCTTTCCTTGCAGTTGTAATAACTTAATTAAAAATCTGGGGAAGAGAATGTGCTTGGGAGGGTACGAAGGAAGTCTGTTCCATTTTCAGCTGAAGCAGGAAGCAGCAGTTGCAGCATGCATGCCTCACGCAGTCCAACTTAACAAGGAATGTTGCCAATACAGTGGAACCTTGGTTTTTGAACGTAATCCATTCCAGAAGACCGCCTGACATCTGAAACATTCGAAAACCGAAAACTGAAAGTGGAAGCCTCAATACAATAGGGAAACTCAAAATGGAAGCTGTGTAGCATGTTCAGATTCTGAAAATTGTTCGAAAACCAGAGCAGTTACTTCCGGGTTTTTGGCGTTCGGGAGCCAAAACAACGGAGGCATTCAACAACTGAGGTTCCACTGTATTGCCAATACAGTCGTACCTCGGAAGTTGAATGGAATCCGTTCTGGAAGTCCATTCAATTTCCAAAATGTTTGGAAACCAAGGCACGGCTTCCGATTGGCTTCAGGAAGCTACTGCAGCCAGTCGGAAGCCGTGGAACCTGTGTCAGACATTCAGCTTCCAAAACAACATTCGCAAAGTAGAACACTCACTTCCGGGTTTGTGGTGTTCAGGAGCCAAGATGTTCAAGTCGCAAGGCGTTCGACTTCTGAGGTATGACTTTACTTTTGAAAATATGGATCTGGGAAGCATTTTAAACAATTTCATCTACATTTGTCCATGCAATACTCAAAGGGGGTGGGGAATTAAATCTTACAATTCAAGGTTTTCGGGAATGAACGTTGCCAAGAGTCAATCTGCAGACACTTCGCTTGAGGATTACCACATTTTCTCTTACCTGGACTGCTGCACGAGTGCAGGGAACAAACTACCTCAAGAAGCCATATCTTTGCACACCACAGTCGTCCTTACACAATGGGCTTAGCAACTATTGGCCTGTGCCTGTGACGCTCAGTGAGGATAATTCATTTACTGTGAGAATGGGTCAGTCCTGAGTGCAGTGGGGAGGAGGAAGCAATTGAAGTTCTTGCTTTTCTGATTGGCTTACTTGACTGATTTATACAGTCCGTATGTGTTGTGTGTGTGTGTGTGCACATGTCCATGTGCCTACATTGGCCCTACTCACCCATATGACCCTCAGATGGATGGCTGAAAAAAGGTTAGTAACATCTGATGTATATAGTAATGGTCCTAAAATTTAACTGCTGTTTATGCATAGAGGAGGCAATTGGAAAATTGTGACAACTCTCCAGATCCTGAATCATCACGATTAGCCAAGAGTCCACTTTTGGTCTTAAAACTCTAATATGAAAGGGAAAGTGGTTTATAATCTTTTTTTTTTTTTTTTAAAGTTTCAGCCTTCAAAGAGGATTTGCCCGGAATTGGGGCAAAACCATTTAAAAATGAATGGAATGTAAGTAATGTTGCTGGATTATCCAAGGACTGCTGAGCTGCAAACACTTTAGGATTACGATAATAAGGAGGAAATGTAGTAACTAGAGATTAAATGGCAGGTTATGGAAAGGAAGGTGTCACTGCTCGCTCGGTCAAAAATGAACGATTCTATATATCGATACCGTATGCATCAAGAACTATTAAAGCAAGTGAACAAGTTTTGACACCCTTGCCGTTTGTCCCTCTTGCCAGTTCAGTCGGAAAATGCAGACAGGTAAGAATTGCACCGGTTTATTCAAAACCAAATCCAGATTCATTGATGTGTGAAGTGCACCATAACAAGGGAACACACATTTTGCCACTGAAAAATTTAAGAAAAGAAAGCACTAGCTGACAAATTGGGAGTGGGATCAATTATTTACCCTACAGTGCCACCTGGTGGAGTAAACCTGCTAAAGTTTTCTAACACACTTTTCTTAATGTCCAGCTCAAGAAATAATACTGTCAGGGAATACTTGTATTACAGGGCGCCTCAGAATTCTAAGAACCAGAAAATAAAAATGGATGCAGTGAAAGACACAGCCCAACCCTATGCATGTTTACATGGCACACTCTGATGTAGACTTGACAATGCAGTCGTGCTTTTTCTCATTCCTAAAGTACCTTAGAGCTCTGCTTGGCCTTTTGGAAGTTCCCCTTGCAAGTGAACATGGTTAAAGTTAGACTGATTGAGGTTATGGGATAGTCATGTGTCTCCAGGTGTGTCAGACTCCAGGGATTCTACCCCCTGCCCCCGCAGCCTCCAGGATCAAAGAAGAAACAAGAAAGTTCGTATTTATGGTTTTATTCAGCAATCAGGGAGCAAGACGAGGGGACTAGTCCTGGACACCATCATGACGTTGCTCACTCTGAACCTCTCCTTTTCCTTCCTCAACAGCACACCGTGTCCCTACAGAAAGTCTCAAGGGTCACACGTCTCTGCATTCTTTCCTCTTGAATCTGGATTGACCAGCGCCTCCTTGGAGAAGGAGGAGTTCCTAGGTTCTCCAAGGAGGCGTCTGCTATCTGTTCTCCAACCCTCCCTCCTTCTCCCAGTACCTCAAAACTTGGCAGTTCTCTGTCCTGTCATAAATCAGTCCTGCCTCTGTCTCTTCTTGCAGTTACAGGAGAATGGGGGGGGGGATTCTTCCCCCTCCCCCTCCTCCTCCAAAAGAGGCAGAGGGGAAGGAAGGGGTATTTCCCAGCCATCCTCTTCAGACCAGTCTTTGATAAGGTGTGACAATACCTAATTACAGTGGTACCTCGGGTTAAGAACTTAATTCGTTCTGGAGGTCTGTTCTTTACCTGAAACTGTTCTTAACCTGAAGCACCACTTTAGCTAATGGGGCCTCCTGCTGCTGCCGCTACCGCATGATTTCTGTTCTCATCCTGAAGCAAAGTTCTTAACCTGAAGCACTACTTCCGGGTTAGTGGAGTCTGTAACCTGAAGCGTCTGTAACCCAAGGTACCACTGTATTTAAACAGGCTCAGTACATGGGTTGTATCCAGAGTTAGTCGTTACTGGGTGCTGACCCATTGAAGTTAATAGGCACAACTAACTTAGGTTCATTCATTTCAGTGGGCCTATGAACTTAGTTGGATACAGCCTCGTGTTGTAAATGCAAGAGATGAAAGAAGAGGCATGAGTAAGAAGAGATAACAGAATCATAGAATTGTAGAGTTGGAAGAAACCTTGAAGGTTATTGGGTCCAATTCCCTGAAATGCAGGACTCTCAGTTAAAGCATTCATGACAGATGGACACCCAGCTTCTGCTTAAGAACCTCCAAGGAGGGTGAGTCCACCATCAAGGGACTCAGTAGCACTGTCAAAACAGCTTTTACTGCCAGAAAGTTCTTCCTGGTGTTGATTCAGAATCTCCTTTCTTATAACTTGAAGCCATTGGTTTGGGTCCTACCCTATGTATGGAGCAGGAGAAAATAAACTTGCTCCATCTTCCATGTGACAGCCCTTGAGATATTTGAAGATGCCTATCACATCCTTATACGGCTTGACTTCCAGAACCGTTATCATCTTGGTTGCCCTCCTTTGCACACGTTCCAGCTTGTTCATACCCTCAGCACACCAGTAACATTTAATATATGTATTGGGGCAATGATAGCAGTTAAATAAGCGCAACAGTGTTTGTAGTTAAAGGCCTTCAAATCAGATAGGTTGTCCTTTGCAACCACTGGGAGGCAGCAGCAGCCTAGGTTTGATTTCTTTGCATAGACACTCTATGCCTATATCAAACCACAGGCGCTCAGGTGTGCTAGGGATGGGTAAGTATGTCAACTGCAATTTCTTTCGGTTTCTCAGTTTTCCAATAAAAAATTCAGTTCTCCACATCAGTTTGCATTTGTTTTTTTAAATGACATCATGAAAATTCACCAGCTTTTGTGTGCAGTTTTCTTCTTATGTGCAATGCTGCCCCTTTTATACAAAAGGATTTTCCCCTAAAACAATTCATTTTTGTATGTCATTTTCACTCATATAGGCATTCATATGGATAATTTACCCCAGCACATGCTTTTTTTTTGCAACCATTACATGGCTGGAGAGCTGCCCTGCAAAATTCAGAGGTGTGAATTTTGAAGGATGGCTCTGTTCAGACTCTCATATCATTTCAGAAAGTGCGGATTAGGTGAGTTCACCTTTAAATGTGAGCCCTATTGAATTTCTCCCCTTCATCCCCAGCTGTGTCTCTGTCATTAATTGCTGCAGGTAATTCAGCCAAGCGAAAAGCTGGAGGGGGGAAGCTGGCAATGGTTAGGCCTCTTCTCATGTCCTGGAAGAATAATTGATTCTTGTCCCCAAATACAGAGATCATCCCATCCACCAAATCATCCAAAATGAAGTGGCGTGTCTCTATGTCTGCTCATATGATTGCAGACACTCACAGGTGGAGAAATGGTTCATTGCTATTTACAGTCTCACCTTCATTTTGTGGCACAAGGAGTCAGTGCATCTGGCTGTTATCCAGAGGGTTGGTGGTTCAAATTCATCCAGGGACAGCTGTGCACAGGACTCCTGCATTTCAGGGGCCTGGACCGGATGACCCTTAGGGTCTCTTCCAACTCTACAATTCCATGATCATAAGCCTGCTCCTGTGCCTTTAACAACAGCCTAAGATGCTGAAATCATCCAGCAGCAATCTCCCTACTTAATAGCCCTGTTCCCTGCTTTGAAACAGGGCTAGAAAGAAGATGCCAGCCTTAATTACATGATGGCTGTTCTCATGGGAGATGACATCTTTTGAACGACCCTTGTTCCTTTACCAGACATTCTACTGGTTTAATTTTTACCAAGCAAATGTGCTCTAATGGGGTGGCACTGTGGTCTAAACGACTGAGCCTCTTGGGCTTTGTGACGGGGTGAGCTCCCATTGCTCTGTTCCAGCTCCTGCCAACCTAGCAGTTTGAAAGCATGCTAGTGCAGGTAGATAAATAGGTACCACTGTGGCGGGAAGGTAAACGGCATTTCCGTGCGCTCTGATTTCCGTCACGGTGTTCTGTTGCTCCAGAAGCGGTTTAGTCATGCTGGCCACATGATATAAAAGCTGTCTGTGGACAAACACTGGCTCCCTTGGCCTGAAAGCGAGATGAGTGCCACAACCCCAGAGTCGCCTTTGACTGAACTTAACCGCCCAGGGGTCCTTTACCTTTTACCTAACGGGGGGGGGGGGAGTGCACTGTGGCCTGTCGTGCATCTATTAAAACCACACAGTCCCTGTCAGGAATGGGGTGGAACCTGCAATACTTGGTGATGGCCATCAGAAAAGCAGGAGGGATGATGGAGGCATCGGACAACAATACTGATACAATGGAGAGCCAGCCATCTTTTGCACGAACGTGGGCCTGAAATTCCACAGAGAGTTGTTGTTCTCCGTGCTCCTCCTGGGAGTCTCTTGAATCAAAGTTTTCCGCAGACTTGAAGTGAATTGTCAGGAAATGACAGCCTAATGAATAGCCTAGCATAGCTGAGAGGAAGCTTTGGCTTCTGTAATTGGGAATGTGAGATACAGAGATGCTGTTGGAAAGGAAATATTCTCGCAGCTCCTACCATTCCAAATGAAGACTACTGCTGAACTCAAACCAGCACTGGACCTGTAGTTTGGCAATTTGTGATGTCGAATGATCTTTTGGAACATGCACAGAAAGGTCACTCATCCTTCTGAAATTGTTCAGCCACAAATACAGGATGCAGTTTTTTTTTGGGGGGGGGGAGAGAGAAAAATCCAGATCGCTTGCCTTTCAGTGCATTTTCTCCCATGTATTTCCTTTTTTAAATGCTTATGAGTTTGGAGTCTTTGATGGATCTGCGTGTTGCTTTTAGGTGCACTGTCTCCCTCTCTTTTGCACAGGAAGCAGCAAATGAAGGACATGGATAATCCTAATAACCGCTCAAAGAAAAAATGGGCCAATTTTGACCATGCCTCAGATCTTCATCCCCTCAGTGCGTTGCTCTCTCTTTCCCCCTCCCCCTACATTTCATCTTCACAACTACAATGTGAGGTAGGTCAGGCTAAGAGATAATGGCTGGCCCATGGTCTTTCCGTGAGTGTTATGGCTGAGGAGGGATTTGAACCAAGATCTGTATATCTTTTCCTGCTTTGCAGGGAGTTGGACTAGATGATCCTTTGGGTCCCTTCCAACTATACAGTTCTATGATTAAGCATCAGACTTAGTGCCTAAACTGTTGAAACATACAGGAGGACAGAGGCTTGTGCAAGGGCAAAGTTTGTGCCATGCCTGCAAATCAATTTCTTGCTTTTTTGTGATTCAGAAGCAGAGCACTTGCCAGCAACTCCAGTTAGCACTCATGGCTTATTCTGGAAGGCTGCTAGTGTTCACATGCCACAAAAAAAGAATCACCTTTTTAATGGATCACTTTTCGAGATCTGCTTCCCCTGCCTTAATATAAACCTGCTTCTTTCTTTGGAGACTATTTCCACCGCCTTTCTGCAGTAGCTGAATAGAAGCGTCCCCCTTGCAACATGCATGGCTAGTTCACAAAAACAACATTCACGAGATGAAGCGGAAAATCGAGTCTAGTCTCCTGTGCTAATGATGCATATACATTTAAAAATAAGAATCTTGCGTTTCTCAGACATGTAGTCAAAGCAGCAGAAAACTGCTCCAAAGCCTATGAAAAACCATATTATATAACCTCTGTAATTAGGCTGCCTTTAATTACACTGGTCCCTTTCCCTGATCAATTTGTGACTTTTAGGTCTGTAATTAATCTTTCAGAATGTCAGACAGCTCACAGCACATTTATCTCTCTGTCACAAGGCACACCCCTACCAGTATTGTCCCGTGTCCTCTATGTAGGCTTCATTATTTTAAACTCAGCCTGTGTGCTTCTCAAACAAAGTGTTGTTGTTGTTCTTAGTATTATACGGCTATATATTTTCTAAAAGTGTTTGTCCGCTATGCGTTTGGACACCTGCTATGATAGTGTAACCAAATTTTGCATGATTTCCCCTGAGAACTGGATTTTGCCTATGTTTGGGTGCCATTTTGGATCAAGATGGAGGAGGGAACATTTCCAAACTGCACTGGTCTCAATCCCTGACTTCAAAACTGATCTGATTTGCTGGTTTCTTGGAATCCCCGAGGCACACTGTGCACGAGGCTGCCAGTACATTATAAAAGGAACTGCTGGAGATGCTATCTTCTGAACTGAGTGCAAATGCTGAGGACAATTGGGAATTTGGGGAATGTTTCTTTACTGAAATGTACAGTTACTTTGACATGCCCCCTAAAGCCTTGGCAAGAATGGGAGCTGCTTCTTCTTTTTAACTGCATGGGGGAGGGGGAGGCTGAGGAAGGGAGGCAGATGAGGTGTGAAATGAGGGAGGGAGGAGAAAGGGAGAATCATAAAAGCAGAAGAGAAGGGGAGAAAGGGAATGGAATGGCTGAGGGGTGTGTATGGATGGGGATGCCTGAATGGATAGGTGTGTGTACCTGGAAGGAAGGAAGAAAGAGAGAGTTTGTGTGATGGCTCTGCCCCTGCCCACTTTTGGCTCTGTCCCACCAACTGCAGGCATGTGGCTTTTGGATGACTCCCCATTTAGGGTGCTTCCAGACAACCTGTTTATTGAACATTCATCCTGATTGGTTTGAAGGGAGCCTAGACAAAAGTGCATTAAAGCAAGTTTTATCCCCACCACCAGAGAGGAATGGCAAATTAAGCTGTTAGAAAATGCCGAAATGGCAAGACTGACCAGAAAGCTCAGGAACCAAGAAAGAACGGGGAAAATTTGTAACTTATTTGGGAGACCACTGTAAGCAGATGAAAACATTAACAGGATTTTAGTAACACTTGTAATGTTACAAATATAATGGACAACATGGAAAGATACAACATATGGATTAGGTAATAATATGCAGTTGAAAATGTTGACAATAGGACCCATGGAGGGGAAGCTGAGGGAATCAGAGAAATCTCTAAATGTGGCTATTTTGTATTGTTATAGCTTTGCACTTGTGAAAATTCTTTCAAAATAAAATAAAATAAAATAAAACAAGCATTATCTTATACTTCCCAGTGCAATTCCTGATCACGAAAAGTCTGATCTTTTGGGGGAAGTGGGTTCATTGTACAAGACCTCCCCGTTTGCTACGATCACAAAACTGGAATTGCTGGCATGTGGCTGCATCCCATTCAAAAACAGCAAAAGTCCATACGCACCCCTCAGGCTGAAAAGGTTTCTCTGTGCTAAGGCCAAAGCAGTTGCTTTAGTTAGTTGTAATACGTGATCATTTCATTGAGTGGCGCTGTTAACCCTGTACTTTGGGGCATAAGGTCACCCCTTGCCACAGAGTGGGCCCTCCTAAATGGCCTGCAGTCTGGTGGCACCTGCGGTAGGCAAGCAGCTTCATTAGGAAACACAGCACAGGTAGCTGATACTGCACACCTGTGTTTTATTTCAACTTGCTTTCCCAAAGTGACTATGATGAGATTGGCAGTGGGCTCAGGCACTGATGCCACCATGGGGATTGGGGGGGGTGAATAAGGCATTGGAGCACTGCAGGGAGGCTGAGTTTCCCTCCTGTAGCAGCCACCTGTGCCCTCACACTGTTCCAGTGAGTCCTTCCATCATCAGGAAAGTCTTTGGGGAACTGGGCTCACACTTCCTGGATCCAATCCATTATTTCCATTGTTGCACTTATTATTTCGGTTTGTTGTGCTTCAGAAAAAGCAAGATCCCTAAGAGCCATTGATAACAACATGATAGATTATTGAAGAAGTGTTCTTACTTGGTTTATTTTCTAGGGCCAAAAGGAGGAAACTTCAGCAGAAAATGATTAGCAGAAGAGCATAATTAAAGGGAAGAAGTGATTTACAAGGATGGTGACAATCAATAGTAAAGGAAGAAAACAGCAGAAATGATTGCTCGAGAAGGGAAGACAGAGAGAAATCGAAAAGTTAAGTAGCAGTGGGCACTGCAAGTTGTGACATTTCAATCAAACTGGATCATGATGAAATTTTGGATCTGTGGTTGCATATAAAACTTTCAGAATGATCAAGTGAATGTTTTGAATAATTTCTTTTATGTAAATGACAGATGGAAAACCAGAAGTCCTTTTTCACTTTTCTTTATTTCTTTTCTTCCTTTCTTTCATTTTTCTTCTTTCTTCTCTTTCCGTTGGTGTCCTCTGCTCTGGACCATTATTGGGGTCCAAGGATTTCACACACATGAAGGTGATGGTTGGTTGGTGAAGGACAGGGTAGGGAAGATCTCCCAGGGTGAGAGACTGAGAGAAGAAAGGCAAGTTCCCAGGTGAGGGCTGGGAGGGTCGACTCCTTTCTGGGTTAAGAGCTATCCTTGAGAGAGGACTCTGCATTTTCTTTTCTCTTTATCTCTCTGTTTTTGTTTCTATTTACACTAGTTTATTTTATTTTATTGCAGTATGGAAAAGCTTTAATAAAATCTTATGGGGGAAAAAGAATGATCAGATCTAAGATCTGGGTTTTAGATGACCACACAGAATATTAGCAAGGTCAACTTGTGAAATGGGATAACGTATGAAGAATGGAGTCAGATTTACCCTTCTTGAGTTCCAGGATACATCTACAAAAGAGAGTTGACTTCTTGGTTTCCCTCTCCTCTTCCACACCAGTACTTTATTAAGATGTTCATTATCCCTAACAATGCATCTTAAAGGAGGCACATTCCTGACATCTCCTGTACACGGCCATTGTTTCCCCTGTGCTGTCCCAACAACGCCATCCTCCCTACTAGAAAACGGCATGCCTGGTGCCTTACCGACATCCATTGTATACTGCCAGGGACCCTTTCTCTCTTTTTTGGCAGAGTCTCTGATTGCATAGCTGGAATCTACATGTACACAGTTGAATACATGCTGCCTTTATTTACTTTCAGATGTATGTGTAGAATTTTGGAGGGCGAACAGGGAACATGATCCCAATCACACACCCACACCCTGCTGTCTGAAACCATATTTTCCATTTATGTGGGGAGGCCTATATGTGTACAGTTTGCATGTGATCAGCCTTTATTGAGGATTTCTCCTCCTACTTTCAGGGCAGTTATAAGAAAATGAGCATTCATCCAGTGGCCTCTATCCTGATTTGCTTGCGGAATGTTTACCTGTCTTCCCACCGTTCACTCATCTGACACTTTTCGGTGCATTTCCATGTTACTTTGCAAACATCAAGAAATCAGATTCTTGTTCGAGGTAGATCTGTTATGCTATAAGGTGACAGTGTGCTCTAATCTGCTTTAATAGCACAAACTCAAGGTTCTGGTATATACTGGTACACCCCCTCACTAAACACCCGAAAAGGTCTAGAGCTAGGCAAGGATTATAACTGACTTCTTTATAATCCTCTGGTTTGGAAAACCTGGTTTTCCTCCTAAGATGTTTTGGGCTGGCATATATAATGTTAAACATTCACACACACACACACACACACACACACACACACACACACCTCTTTCCAAAAGCTGTTTAAGAAAATGACTGTCACATCGCTGTTAGACTGCCTTATTTTCACTCAACAAATGGAAATCTTAGTTCTGCGCCATTTAAATGGAGAGAGGAGGTGGCGGTGGGCTGGCGTTCTCTCTTAAATTGCACCTTAATTACAGAAACCTGCCACAATCGAAGGCGGTTACAGTTCTCTCATACAAAATCAGCTTCCCTGCTTGGTAAACACCTTCTCAGTTTTGCATGTCTTTCAGGATGACATGAAGAGAAAAAAGCTTCCCATCTAAACATAGAGGACCATGAGAAGTTGATAATGGCTTTCATTATGGATGAAGATTGGGTCCAGATCATGCTGGGGCCCAGCTGAGACTTAAATGAAAGGCAGGCTGTTGGCAGCATACTCAGCGCTGTTGTAGATCATCTGCCTCTCTCTCCTGTTTCTGTCCCAAAGTTCTTGACAAACAGAAGTTGACCGGGGGTGCTGAGGCATTGCAAAACATACAAGGGAGATCTGGATGCTGGAAGGCATGGATAGTAGAGTTACCAGGACAACTGTCAGGGACTGGGCAGGGGAGGAATGGTGGAGACCGCCTCCTCAGCCTGACCCTTCCAGAGAAGAAGAAGACAGTTCAGAATTACAACAGGGGTTTGAGAGAGGTCACAGCTCAGAGGAAGATGAGGGGGAAAGTTGGGAATAATGGGAGAGGAGGAGGAGGCAGAGCCAGAGCAGCTGGCTGACACGTTATCACTAGAAAGCATTCCAGAATCACCATCTCCCCAGAACCTGGCAAGCCTTAAAAGTAGGAGAGTAAAGGGCTCAGAGACAGATGGCCCTAAGCGGCAACCATAAAGGGTGTGGGTGTGTGCTGTTGATGAACGAGGAAGTGGGAGAAAAGGGGTGCGTGGAGATTTACTTGAGACAATGCCGTTATTCTAAGAGGCTGCATTTCTGAGCCTCTCTCTGTGAATATTGAATAAAAAGCAGTTGGTAGGAACTTTCCTTTTCTTATCCATTCCTGGCAACCTACTGTGGGGGGGGGGGGTTGGATCCTCTGACGCCTGACAACAACTGTATATGCATATTTTGTTTATTTTGGATCAAGGGATCCATGTAAATGTACAGGAATGGGAAATGTGGCAGTGACTATTATTGCCCCAGCTTTGTCTTGCCGTGGTAGCAACATGAAACTTACAGTGCAATTCTAAACATGTTTACTCTAAAGAAAGTCTCATTGAGCTACATGGATCTTACTCCCTTGAGCTTAGGATGACAGCCTTGTTTTCTCATTTTCTTTACAATCTTGTTTTATGTATATATGGCATACATACACAAAGAGGGGGCCATTGTTAAGTGCGCAATGTCTCAAGAATCGTAGGCATATAATCACAGTTAAATACTTCTAAGTCCTGTGATGGTTGAATAATCAGGGGAAATGTCTTGGGCCTGTGTTGGAGAGATCAACAAAAACATTGAGGCAGTAGGCAACTGCTATGTGATAAAGATGAATTCTGTGCCAGGGATCTTTATGGCAGGGTTGAAATTAAAACAACCAGCAGGGAGGGCCCTAGACATTTTGACATCTAAGGCAACTTCAGCATGGTTATTTTTCCCTGCCAGGGAAAAAGGGGTGAGTGAAGATCTACATCAGGAACAAGGGGGGAAGACATTGGGATCTGCTGCACCTAGAGATTTTGCTGTCTGAGGCCATCACCTCACCTGGCCTCATGGGTGGGCCGGCCATGACTGCCAGTATTGTAATACCCTTATGCTAACTTGTGGTGCAACCACACTTGGCATAAAGTGTATGGTTCTGGTCACCACACTTCATTGCAGAAGTGGTGCAGAAAAACGCAACTCTGTTGTGAGAAATGACTACAACACCATTTGGAGCTTTTAAGTTTTCAAAATAAGTTCAACAAGAGGGAACATGATAAGAGGAACTTCAGTCTCTCTATCATGTTCATACCAGTAGGTGTTCCCTTTTACGTTTGTCCCTGCCTTCTGGTTTGTTGTTTCTATTATGCCAATTCAGTACCAACAGGGCTTGCACACAGAAAACTGTCTGTGTGCATCCGTTTTTTTTAAAGCTCCCTGCCCAAAAGCACACAGTCTGGCAATTGTCAATTTGCTTGTGCAGTTTTCTGGGTTCGTGCAAATCTGAAGGATCAAAAGTGCCCAGGGAGAGGGAAGTTTCCTGTATTCAAGAGCACAGCCGAAATAGCTAAGGGTAATTTCATGTGGACTCTGCAAATTAAAAGGGAATGCAGACAGCTGCAAACACACAGTAAACTCCAGTGTGGACAAGCCCAAAATGTGGTGACGGCTTTGAAAGGGGATTAGATAAATTTAAGGAGGATGAGCTTATCAATGGCTGTTAGCCATGATGGCTGTGCAGAGCCTCTAGGTTCACAACTATTATGCAGAAAATGGAAAAGGAAAAGCTTTTTCTCTTGTTATGATGTTTGATCAAATCAATATCAACCCGTCTTTCTTGGCTTAACTATTGAGGCAGATCAGTAGTGTTCTTGCAAAGTAGGAAGTTTGTTCATATCTGCCTATTAAAGCAGAAAGGCACTGAGAGCTATTCTTCACTGGGGTCTGCTAGGTCACAGCTAGCAGATACAAAGTGCCACGAATGGGGCTATTTAATTGGGCTTTTACAATGTAACATTTAAAGCACCTCATATTCAGCCCAAGTGTACTTTTCATTTGGCGGCGAGAAAGTGCATTAATTAAGCATGTTCTGTTTTCTTGATCAACAAAAGACATAAACAGGTTGTGTGCATCATGTTCTTTACATTGTTATGACTACTGCAAACCTAGTTTTCAGGAAGGCACAGTTTTCTTCTTATAAATGATCACCAGTTTGCGTTTTTAGATAGCGCAGAAGTATAGTTCAGTTAATCAGATCACTAGACTGTTTGGCAGTTAGACTTCTTCTATCTTCACACAAGCAGCATTCATAGGAAATGGGAACTCTATGCTCACTTGCAGATTTATGTTCTTCATGACTGAAAGATGCCAACTGGTTTGGGGAACAGCCCATTATCCAGGACCAGGACAGTCTTTTTAAGATCTTCCAGAGAACCTGGGTCTCCCCTAATCCTGAGCTCCAGTGTTATTTCCAACCAAGCTGGCTATGCCCAGGTCTACCATGAAAACTGGAATCTTTTGATGTGAGTGTTGTTGCTCCTCTCCAAAATGTCCTCAGCCTAGGACAGCAAAGGACAGCAAAGGAGGCTCAGGGGCAATTCACTTTATCAATATCTGTTAGCCACGATGGCTGTGCCCTACCTCCACGGAATATTAGTTTCTGGGAATTGCAAGTGGGGAATTGCAAGTCCTCATGACCTGCTTTCAAGTTTTCAGTAGAAATCTAATGTGGACTGCACACATAGCTGTCAACGTTTCCCATTTTTAAAGGGAAATTCCCTTATTCTGAATAGGATTTCTCTTAAAAAAGGGGGAAAGGTTGACAGCTATGACTACACAGCCTCTTAGATATCTGGGAAAATACATTGCTGTAGACCCAGCTCTATGGAACTCCCTCCCAGGAAAAGTTAATTAGGCACTGTCCCAACTGAGTTTCAGATGCTGCTTTATTTCAGAAAACCTTTGCACTCTTGAGGCTTCTCAGGTGTTTTATTTTCTTCAATTTTTTTAAAAAGGGGTTCTAAATTCTTTAGGTTTTACATTTCAGAGGTTTAATTCATGTTTTAAACTTTGTGTGTTGTACATTTAGCTGCTGAAAGCTGCTTTGAGACTTACATAGTGAAAAGCAGGATAGAATATTTTCAATAAATAAATAAAACAAATTGCTGTTGGCATTTGTCTGTCTCAAGAGACAACGGAAGAATGCGTCTTCAGGGGTAAAATCAAGCCGTTGGAGAGTCGCAGTGCCTGCTGTGGCTGTAGAGACCAATATGGGAGAGATACGTTTTGTTGCAGTTGGGGCAGATGAAGGCATCCAGTTTCATTAGTGCAGATGCACCCTGGTATTTCTTCTCTCTGCGCTCCTCATCTCGTCACTGCCATGGATACATGGCCTGACTGTCTGTGTGCAGGCACTGTGGTCATCTGCAAGGGATTCACACATGGCAGAGATAATGTTGCCAGTCTCCATGTTACGTTTGCAGACATCTTTGTAACACAGAGCTGGTCTGCCAACAGGCCTGGTACCTTAGACCAGCTCCTCATGAAGCACATCGTTGGGGATCCTGCCATCTTTCATGCTATGTACTTAGATGTCGTAAGAATTTTTAAAAGTAAATTGTTCCCCATTAATAAAGATAATGCAGGACAGTTTTTTTAAAAAAGAAAGTTGATAGAACTTTTTTTTATTCTTCTGCGCTAAATAATCTTTTCAGAGTGAAGCAGTGACTTCCTAGAAATTATCGCCGCTAACAATTAACTGCTTCTTTGTTTTCTCTTCTAAGACAAAGGCTGCCCCTTGCATGTCGCGTTTATATGAGCCCTATTAGATGCGGGACTCGTTACCCATCTGCCTCCAAATAGAAATTCTTTGCCTGCGCTGCATTTCCATTGCAAATGGAGAAGACTATTATCAAAGGTAAGATGCAGAAATCAAAGAAAGGAACGAACGCAGGCTCTCATCGAATGAAAGAGAAAATGGTCGGAGCAAAAGAGCACACAGGGAACGGAGAGAAAGAGACCATCTGCAGGTTCTCTGATGTCTAGATGACCTCTTTGCCTCTTGTGCATCATTACCATGCTCCCAGACACTGCTCATTAACATGCCAATGACCCTTATGGATTATATGTAAGGTGTTCATTTTTACTAAATATTTTGAAGATGAAAAGCAAGAAGAAATGTCGAATAATTCCAGATGGACGTGTGCACTTGAAAATAATAATGAAATGCATATATTACAGCTAGGAATTGTTTCCTTTGCATAGAAGCAGGTTTTCAATCTTGCGTAGTCCATTGATACAACCGCAGGATGACTTTATGTTGAAGAGCTATCGTCTTTAAAGGCCTAAATGGCTTGGAACTGGGCTGTACTTAAGAACACTGCTTCTTCCAATGTAAGCCTGCTCATCTACATAGGAGAGGCCTGCCTGAGTGTCTCATCACCACCAGATGTATGGCTGGTAGGAAGGCTCAAAGGGAAGGCCTTGGTAGCGTCCATGTTGTGGAACTTCCTGTCCAGGAAGATTCACTTGGCATCTCCCTTAATGGCTTTTTGATGCTGCTTAGGCTGACCACTTACACAACACCATAAGACTTGCATAAGACTTGCATGTGGAAATTCACATGCAAAATTAGAAATAGTTACTCTAACTTAAACAGAAATACAACACCCCTCACCATAGTGGGGAAGACTGATGAAGCGACCTGTGTGCTTGCTCATCCTGATGTTACCAGGTGCTGATTGTTGGCAGGAAACTTCAAGGAGTCTTATCTTCCTTGCTATGGTATGTTTATCTTTAAAAGAGACTAGGTCTGGCAATAGAAGATGTCTTCTAGTCAGAGGTGTACCTGGGCTGCCTTGAACCCTTGGCAAGGAGCTGTATTGGCATCCCCTGTCCCTTTGCCCACCCCCAGAGCAGAAGAGGAGAGGCTCGAGGAGCTCACAGATGGGTGGCTGAGCTCCTAGTCACCCTGAGCCACAGTGGGGGTGCCAACCCCTAGGTAAGCCCCTGCTTACCTACTACTATCAACATATTACTACTATCAACATTCAACTACTAGTGGACTGTCCTGTGATAGTTCTTAAAATAGACGACTGTCCTCTGCAAAGTATGAGACATGTCCACATCCTACTTGCCCTGCATTTTGTTTTTCATTTTAAAAAGACATTTATATGCCACTCAACAACATATGCATCATAAGCACCCTCAGAGTGAGATGGCTAGACATCTCCCTGAGTTGATGAAGTGGCACCGAATTTAACTCCTCATTAGTGAAATCTTTTTTGACATACAGTTACAAACTTAATTCATTCCGGAAGTCTGTTCTTAAGCTGAAACCGTTCTTATCCTGAGGCGTGCTTTTGCTAATGGGGCTTCCCGCTGTGCACGTGCCTCTGTCGCACAATTTCCTTTCGCCTCCTGGGGCAAAGTTCACAATCAGGAGTTACTTCCGGGTTAGCGGAGCTCGTAACCTGAAGCATGCATAACCAGAGGTACCACTGTACTAAGCACGACAACAAAAACAACCAATCACTTGCACTGCAAATGTATCAGATTAGCAAACAGTATTTTTGTCCTCCCATTAATAAGCAATCAACACACAATCACATTAACACGTGTATCAGACAAATATTGTTTTGTTCCTGGCACTTTTGTTCAGTGGCAGGACTAGTTTGGAATCTGGGAGATGTTCTTTCAAGGGTGCCATGGGAAAGAAGATATCCTATGAAACACCAGGGTGGGAAAACTGCTGGTGCATGTTTTTTCTATTTGCAAAGAATGTCACTTATCTAAATTAAATGCAAAGGCGTTAATGAAGGAATAATATTTATTATACACTTCATTACCCCCTCCGGTTAACTATAATTGAATTATGTACTTTGTCACTAAAACAGGCTGGCGAAGAATGTCACAAAATTAGACCTATTTTACCAACCACGTCCACTGTGTAAAATACGCCAGCGACAGTTAATTAAATAAATGGTTGGAAGCTGCGTTTTTTCCTTCTTCTTCTTGTTAACAAATATTAATTCCTGCATTAATTAAGACATGCTTACAAAACACAATTAATTTAAAAGATGGATTCGGTGCATGCACCAGAGCGTTATGAGAGATACACCACTGAGGTTCACCCATAGTTCCAGCAGATTCATTCCAGTTAGCACCAGACACCCTGCCACATACTTATTGTCCATTTGTACAATGAAAAGAAGACAGAGCTCCACTGGGGATCTTCTGCATTCCTAGACGAGCCTCATAATTTACCCCTGCTGAAATGGATGCATATTTATTTATCTACTTACTTACCATACTTTTCTGTGTATAAGACTAGGTGTTTTTTTTACCCTAAAATAAGCTTGGAAATTAGATAATGCATGTGCTCCATTTTCTTAAACTGGAGTCCCCCAAAGTAGGGGGGCGTCTTATACATGTGGGCGTCTTATACACGAAAAAATATGGCATTTGCTTCCATTTATGAATCACTTCCTATGGAAGGCCTCAAAGCAATAAAAGCATATATAAAAAACAATTCCGTAATATAAAAAAATACAATTAGCAAACAAGCCCACTTGGAAATTAAAAGGGCTTGAGGAAGTAGGGTGTGTTTAGCCTGGGAAAGAGGAAACCGAGAGGAGATATGATTTGTTGTTGTTGTTTAGTCGTTTAGTCGTGTCCGACTCTTCGTGACCCCCTTGGACCAAAGCACGCCAGGCACTCCTGTCTTCCACTGCCTCCCGCAGTTTGGTCAAACTCATGTTTGTAGCTTCGAGAACACTGTCCAACCATCTCGTCCTCTGTCGTCCCCTTCTCCTTGTGCCTTCCATCTTTCCCAACATCAGGGAGTCTTCTCTTCTCATGAGGTGGCCAAAGTATTGGAGTCTCAGCTTCAAGATCTGTCCTTCCAGTCTTCAAATATCTAAAGGGCTGTCACATAGAAGATGGAGAAGCTTGTTTTCTCCTGCTCCGGAGGCTACAGCCTGAACCAATGACTTCAAGTTACACTCGGGGCCCCTTCCAAATCTATGATTCTATGAGGGTATCATCATAAATTCATTTCAGCTGCAAATGTACATCTTTGTTCCTGGAACAATAAGCTAAGTCCTTTAAAAGGCATTCATCCTAGAGAATAACATCATAGTTAAATGCAAAGTTGTTAAAGGACGGCAGGCATTAATGGATTCCCCCGCCCACCCCTTTCAAGCTATATGACTCTTGTCTTTGTCTAATTTACTCATTCATACCCCCAGGAGCATTGCAACACTTCTCTGACTACAGATCAGAAGAACTATAAAGTGATATTTGTGTAAATAACACGTCCTTTAAAATGCGCCACCAATATCTCTCTTAACTTTTCTGTTCATAGAATTGTCGAGTTGTGGGTATCTTTTGTGTGCGGGTCTGGCAGAATGTGGGGAGATAAATTATGGTGATGCCTTCCATTTGACTAATGACTAGTTGTTTAGATTTTTGAGCTTTCAAGCACCTTGTTTTTGAAGGTGTATCTGATACGGAACAAAACATTTTGTGGGTTTCCATGTCCAGGATTGGAATTTTTGTCATAAGGTTGCATTGAGAGACTAGGCTACTTTTTGCTACTGTCTTCTAGAGAACTCCGTGTGAAGCACTAGGAGCTGACATAGAATCCACACATCCCTCCCTCCCATCTGCAGCACAATGCAGTGTGTGTGTTTAAAACCCCCAGAGGAAAACCCCAGAGAAATATTCATAAAAAAGAAAGATGATATTCAAGACCACTTCTTGACAGCATATAATTTTGTGTAGGCTACACTCAGTTCTTCAAGTGTAACAATCCAATGTCTTTGGGATTGTTTTATTTTGCAGTAGTACAGTTACACTGCTGATGTATATAACTAATGATTTTTTAACTTTTAAACATTTGCACTTTGTTTTCTTTTCAAAATTGCTGAACCACAGTCTCAGCATGAAGAGGGGTTTGTGGGGGGATATGTTTAAAGAGGAATGTCTGTTTTACAATTCTCGGCAGTTTGTTTTCAGCACCATGCCACTGCTTTTCTCATTTCGAAGATGGGAAGGATTAATGATTGTGTGAGAGCCTCGAATCAGAGTTGTCATGTTTTCCCCATGAATAGACTGCGGGAGGATGCTATGGCTGCAGTCCTAAGCACACTTGCAAGCAACCAAGCCCCACTGAACACAGTAGGATTTGCTTCTGAGTGAATATGATGAAGGTTGTGCTGTAACTCTCCAACGCTCTCCTGCCACTGCTGCTTTTGATGGGTAAAGGAAATACGTTTTCTTAATGCTTGCAGACCTATTTTGAATGCCTAGGCTCAGCCCTGGTGTATGCAAAGCACTGGTTGATTTATTAACTTTGAAACGTATCCTCCACTGCATGACACAATGATGCCTTTGTGATGGCCAGAAGCAATAGTAGGGTTGCCATATGTTCTCTTTTTCCAGGACACGTCCTCTTTTTCACGGGTAGAGTCATCACAGCGATCCATAGTTAAAAGTAGAAGTTGGCAAATGTGTCCTCCTTTTTTGCTCTTCTAAATATGGCAGCCCTAAAACATCCATATATCAGCTGCACAAAAACATAATTTGACATATTCAAATCACAATGTAGAAGCTGGTAGGGCCCAGTTTCACCAACCTCTAGATGCACCAACCTCTGCTTAGGTCCACATTTTTCTAATACATTTCTGCTTGTTCCGGGGCCTTTGTAACCCAATTTGACATTTCTCTTCTTTTTGAAAGAAGAGATGTGTGAAACTGTCCCTTCTTCAGTTTTGAAGCTGTTTGAAACCAATCTTCTCTAAGTCAGTCGCTTAGGACTAGAGCTTTGGCCCACAAGCAACTTTGAATATATTTTGATTTTTGCTTGTTCCCAGATGAAATTTATACCACGCCAATTTATTTTTTCAACCTCTGGATCCTACACATAGACTCTTGCATTGATCTTTCAATGCCACCCACAGAATCTGATTCCTTTTAATCCATTCCTGGATAGAGAGCTAACATATTCTTTCTTTCCTCTTCTCTTAATATTCTTTGGACTGGGGGAAGATTTAGGGAGGCAATAAAAGCAAAGCTGTATAATAGTTTAACATTATTATTGGTTTTGCATGCCATACTTATTGTTTGTAAATGCTAATTTGCATATTGTTCCTCTGAGTAAAGTTTAATAGTTGAGTTTCGTATTCATATTCTATTTTGCTCTTCCACATAATCGCTGTTTGAAGAAATAGTTCCTTACCTTCCCCATCCCCAGATTCGTTCATGTATAATGTGCTGTTGATTTCTCTTTGATACTATTATGCTCACAGCTTTCACAAGCTGGAATGTACTCGCTGATCTTCTGCTGATGTGTTTAAAACCAAGCTTTCCAGATTTTAGCCTCTCGGGTTTTTATTTATTTGGCCACTACACCTTTGCCCATTGGGGCAAATTAAGAACCCACCTCCCTTTTGAATGGCAGCAGTAGCAGTAGGCTGGAAGAAAGTTTAAATTCTACTCCAGTTTCCCCTCTTCCCCCTATGGTGGTTGTTATGCAGCAATGGTTTCAAGCCAGTTGCTAGGAGCACTGCAAAATATAATTTCCCCAGAAGTTGCCCTCTGACTGTAGCACTGGGAAAATTACATTTCTCAGCACTGTTACAGCTGTCTCTGCATGCCAGGCAGCAAGAGTGAGTCCCCATTTCTCTTTTTACATTCCACTGTCACCCCTGGAAGAGCAAGCCAGGTAAGTCGCCAGCTGCCTAGGCTGGTAGATGTGGCGGTTGGAGGCTCACAAAGGTGAATGGGGGACATGATCAGACCCTATTATGTTCCCAGTGGCACCAATAAAACTTCAGGTGAATTTGCTTTTACTTGGATTTTGGTTTGGGATAAATTGGGCTATATATTTTTCAATTATTTTTTTTGTCTGGGAATAGTTTGATAACCAGGGGTCAGCCAACTTTTTCAGCAGGGGACCGGTCCACTGTCCCTCAGACCTTGTGGGGGGGACTATATTTTGGAAAAAAAAAATAATGAATGAATTCCTATGCCCCACAAATAACCCAGAGATGCATTTTAAATAAAAGCACACATTCTACTCATGTGAAAACACACTGATTCCTGGACCGTCTGTGGGCTGGATTGAGGTGATTGGGCCAAATCCAGTTCTTGGGCCTTAGCTTGCCTACCCATGGTTTGATTCAACAAGCCCAGTCCAGAGGCTGATGGGTTTTCCCTATTGCTATTTAAATGACCAGCCCACTCCCACTACTGTCACATACACCTCCCCTGCCAGCTCAAAGAATGGTCTGAACGCAGCACTCAATTCTTTCCATAAAGCCAAGGGGACAGGTGGTTGCCCAGGAACCATACATCAGCCGCACAGAGCTCCTCGAGGGAAACAGGAGGCTATAAGTGCAATAAGTACCTTTCCAAAAATCTAGCCTAGATAACGGCAACTCCAGCAGCATTCGCCACCTGGGAGGGATCTCCCGGTGTTTTCAGCCTTAGCCAGAAGAAACCCAGCCATTTTTCTCTTGTGAAAGTATCAGTCCATTTTAATCCACTTAATTAGGCAGAGTGATGCAATCATCTCAAGCAGCTGATGCAGAGTGTCATGAAAGGTCAGCAAATTTATTGATAGTTTTATTTATTAGCATTGGCACTGCCGTTACTGCTGGGGAGGGGGGGAATGAATTTGTGGGGTTTGCTGCTTCAGGTGTCAAAATACAGGTAGCACACAGTGCCAAAATAGCAAACTGTCTTAGGCTAACTCAGATTTGATTCTATTTTATTTTTATTTGTTCATTTGTTTTTGAAGTCATTCTAGGTTTAAGCCTAGATGACTATTGTTTGGGCCCAGACCATCATCCATATTAGGTTTGCCTTGATCCTGAAAAATATAACATAGTTGTATGTTTTTTGAGCTAATGTTCCTGTACTTGGGAAGATCCTAGATTATTCTCCAACCCATTTTTTGACGGAGTCATCAGATGGGCTCTCTGATATTCCTTGTTCTGTGTGAGCTGATCCCTACCTTTATTCCAGGGTGGTAATTCAATGGCTTTGGCACTTCATTTTCATATGAGACAGATGCCAGGCAAAATCTTTAAAACCAACAGTTCCTCTGATATGCTAACATTGGAGACTTTAGTGTAAGGGGTATTTCGGACAAGTCTCCACTCTGTCCCAGCTTTCTTGCAATTCATTCTAACTCAAGTTAGAAATCTATTGAAAAGTCAATTCATTGACAAACCCATGCTTATAAAATAGCTTAAGCCGACTCCTGCATCCTTCCATTTAGCTGCTGTGTCCTATCTTAATTTTAACTAAGACTGAAGTCTTGGAATAGGCTGGAATTGTACCATTCACTATGGAGGTCTAAGTGCTTTTCGGGTAAATAACTGATTCGTCTGATGTGTTTTCAAGCATGCCAGTGATTAGGTGAACATGTGACCTTCTGCACAAGGAGAAGGAATGGTAGAACTTGCAGGCAATTGATGATGCTGAAAGCCAAGTACTGTTGTCACTCAATGCACAGCCAAATTTATACTTCAGGACAGCATAGCCAGAGGAGGAAAAATGCCTATACTTTTGAAATAATGACTCACTCAGTTTGATAGAAGAGTTTGCATTTATCAGAAGTCAATGCCTGATTGCATTTATTTCGTTTAGGTTCCTTTCTCACAACAGCACCCCAAATACCAGTCTGACAAATGTGAGCAGGGCATGTCAAAGGTTTTCCTTCTTCAGCTATGGGCTTGTTTTGGAGCAGGTGCTTGGCACAGCTGTAATTCTCAGCAGTGTTTTTAATTTGCCAACATTGTGTGGGAGACTAGCAGCCAAACCTAACATATTCTTGCTAGTTAGCATGAGAAGGGCCTAAGTCCACAGTGCTGTATTGCTGATAGGCAGATACCTATACAGTGGTGCCTCGCAAGACGAACGCCTCGCAAAACGAAAAACTCGCAAGACGAAAGAGTTTTCCGTTTTTGAGTCGTTCCGCAAGACGAATTTCCCTATGGGCTTGCTTCGCAAGAAGAAAGCCCATAGGGAAATCTCCGGGGACCTCCTTTAAAATGCTGGTGGTCGGGAGCAAAGATTTTCGCAAACCGCCGGCCTTCAGAAGAGGTCCTGGACCTCTTCTGAAGGCCGGTGGGGGGCAAAAGTCTTTGCTCCCCCCCGCCTACCTTCCCGGGACAGCGGAGACTTCTCCGCTGTCCTGGGCGATCTTAAAATGCTGGCGGGTGGCATTTTAAAACCCCCAGCATTTTAAAATGGCCCCGGGACAGCGGAGGTTTCGCTGCCACCTGCCAGCATTTTAAAATCGCCCCGGGACAGCGGGGGCTTTTAAAATGCTGGTGGTCGGCAGCAAAGCACTCCTGTTCCCGGAGCTTGCGGGGCGGGAGGTGGGGAGAAGGGCTTTTCTTCCCACCGCCAGCCTTCAGAACAGCCTTCGGAAGGCTGGCGGTGGGAAGAAAAGCCCTTGTCCCCCCCCCAGCCTTCAGAAGAGGTCGGGGGACAGACTGTCCCCGGACCTGGTCTGAAGGCGGTTTCCATAGGAACGCATTGATTGATTTTCAATGCATTCCTATGGGAAACTGTGCATCGCAAGACAAAAAACTCGCAAGAAGAAAAAACTTGCGGAACGAATTAATTTCGTCTTGCGAGGCACCACTGTACCATAGAAATCTATTGGTGGAGAGGGCTCTGTGTGATGTCACTTCCTGTATTTGGCGCATATAGTACTTCCTGTTCCTCTCGCCCCCCCCCTTTGACTAGCATTGGATGCAGACATGCCTCTGCTTGCTCCAGCTTCTGGCACATACTGGTTATACTGTAAATATAAGTCTAGCGCTTGCATAGTGGGTACTGCTACTGTTGCTGTGGCTGTGAACCATCGCAGGATTATAATGGAAGTGGATATTATTTTAAAACTTAATTCTCATGTTGTTGCCTGATTCTTTGTTAAGCGGGGAAAGAAATAGGAGCCAGCTTACTTTATAGCTGGAGTTGCTCAAAGCAAGGCTTTACATCCCAATTCCTATACTATTAATTTTGCTGCCAAGGATGAGATTTTGAAACTCTGCTCAACCCACACACGTGGGCTTCTGGAGGGACAAATTGCATTTAATACATATATCATCTTCTACCTATTAAAACCCATCCCACGCACTGTAAATTAATTCATACAATTCACCAATTTATACTCTGGTTTCTCCTCAGAGCGTACAAATCTTTCTCCTTTTACCAATTTTAAAAAAGAAAAAGAAATAGCAGTGGAACCAAGGAAAGCCAGGTGAAGAGATGCCTCTGCCACACCCAAACCTCCTCCGGTGTAGCAGATTGGAGGTGGGGGTTCAATTGCCTGTTGATTAGTGATTGCAGGACCAGGCATTGGACTTCCCATACCCCAATCTGTATACAGTGGTACCTCGGGTTAAGAACGTAATTCGTTCTGGAGGTCCGTTCTTAACCTGAAACAGTTCTTAACCTGAGGTACCACTTTAGCTAATGGGGCCTCCTGTTGCCGCCGTGCGATTTCTCTTCTCATCCTGAGGTAAAGTTCTTAACATGAGGTACTACTTCTGGTTCAGCGGAATCAGTAACCCAAAGTGTTTGTAACCTGAGGTGTTTGTAACCAAAGGTACTACTGTATTAAGAGAACAATAAGACTGGGTTTTGGTCAAAACAGGCCACAACTTTATTGAATACAGATGAAAGAGGTTTGGCTTGGGCATGGGGTAATCAAAATATTTCCGGCCCGCCTGCCAGAAGTGTTGTCAGTCCAGGCGGGGGTTCCTAAGGCTTAGGGTGACCCCTGTAGGGACCACCGTCTGGAGGAGTGCCTTTGGCCCTGTCCCCCCCAGGCATGCGGACATGGCCACTCCCCTCAGATCCTGTTAACGGGATACCCCAGTGTTTGGAGGGGCAGGCGGAGACTGCAACCTCCCCTCCATCTAAAGAAAAGATTGCCCCAATGCCCAACCAGTTGTGACGATTGCTATGAGGTAGGCAAAACCACCAGGTCAGTGCCAATTAGCCCAGTGGACAAATTCCTACCCGGCCCCTTGAAGGACGGCAACCACTGTAGCCGCAGCAAAGTCACTGACTATCAGCTTAAACTGAGGGTAGGTGGGTGAGGAAACCTGGCGCAGGAGCAAACAGGCTGAGCCCCAGGTGCTGACTGCTTAAATGGGCAAGGGGCGGATCCAAGGGAAGCCCACCGTCGGCTCCATTGGCGCTGCCCCCAGCACAGCCCAAGTCCCAGCCTGCAGCCCCATTTACCAAAGCAGGGTGAAGGCTAGGATTCAGTTCCTGATAGGCAGAGGGGGCCATCTATCAGGAAGGGCACAGCAATTTGAATTCCCATGTTGGGGCCCCAGTGAAGCCTCCTCCATCCCGCAGTGCCACTGCATGCAAAGGGGTGAGCCGGCTTGTTAAACAGTGGAATGGGGGGGGGTGTTAAGCAGAGGTTGGCTGGCAATCGGTCACGTTTGATTACTGCATCTCAGGGGCTTGGACTTGGGGTCCCTTTCAACACTTGGCTCAAGTGACCAGTGCATGGATAATAGAATCAGAGAATTGTTTTCTGTGATTCTATTATCCAGGCACTGGCCTCTTGACCCAGTGTTGTTCAATGGATAGAGCATCATGCTTGGATCTGTAGGTTGTCTCCAGTGTGCTTTGGTCTAAACCACAGAGCCTAGGGCTTGCTGATCAGAAGGTTGGTGGTTCGAATCTGCACAACAGGGTGAGCTCCAGTTGCTCTGTCTCAGCTCCTGCCAACCTAGCAGTTCGAAAGCAAACCAGTGCAAGTAGATAAATAGGTACCGCTGTGGTGGAAATGTAAACGGCATTTCCGTGCGCTCTGGTTTCTGTCACAGTGTTCCATTGCACCAGAAGCGGTTTAGTCATGCTGGTCACATGACCTGGAAAGCTGTCTGTGGACAAACGCCGGCTCTCTTGGCCTGAAAGCAAGATGAGCACCAGGTCACCTTTGACTGGACTTAACCGTCCAGGGGTCATTTACCTTACCCTTTTCACGTATTCAGAGAAGACCCATTGAAGTTAATGGGCATTATGAACTTGGGTTTATTAATTTCAATGGGTCTACTTTATGCAGAACTTAGTTGGATACAACCCTGTATTTATACCCCAGCTGTGCCTTGGAAACATCTTGGCGTCTCACAGCCTCAGTTTTCCATCTGTAAAACAGGCACAGGGTTATTGTATGAGTGAATGTTACGGGCTGCAAAGCATTTTGCATATTCAATATATTATTTAATTCAATGAAATAATACAATACCCTCACACCTTCAAAACCAATTTTTATACTGAATGGGCCTTAGAGTGTTTGTCTTTTATTTTTTACTGCAGGTGCAAGGCAACTGAGGGAGAAGGCGACTGGGGGAAAAAGAAAGCAACTATCTCTTCGTTTCTGCAAATTTCTAAATTGAGAAGAGCTTCCAGTGGAGGAAAATACATCACTTTCCTCCTCTTTCCAAAAGGATTAAACAAAACTGTGTTCCGTCCTGTGACCTCACCCTGGAGATGGTGATTTGGTGAGCAAGAAGTAGCGTGGAGTTTGTTAACAGAAATCAGTCACTGTCTTGAGCTGTGTCTGCCAAATCTTCCCCCAGGCTTATTATCCTTCAAGTACCAGGGGGAAAGTGTCAACATCTCTTTCATTGGTGTTAGCCAGAAAAGCCATCCACTGTTTCAGGTGGAGTGGAATATTTCACAACATCCAAGCCATTTTCTCTAGGGTTAGGGTTCTCCCCCCAGCCCTTTGCGGACATTTCCAGGTCCAACTGGTAAAGACTCCAGTTTGAAATCCTGGAGAGCTTCTGCCCATCAAGGTAGGGCAATCTGTGGCCCTCAGCCTAATTTCATGCAGATGGGCAGGAGGGAAAGGGGCAGGGCATACCTGCAGGCGTGTGTGTGTGCGCGTGTGTGCAAAAATCCCTTCCAGTTTGTGAAATGGTTAGATGTATCTATCTCCCTCATTATTAAATTTCAGGGGGAATCTCGAAACATTCCTGTTTACCCAGGCAACCTTGAAATTATTAGCTGTGCGAGGATGTGGCCTTCTAAAATGTTTTCAGATGTTTTCATTTTTTAAAAAAAGTTTTCAATTTGTTTTGATTTTATTTTTAATTGTTTTGTTTTATCAGTTTTGTGTTTCCTGCCCTTGGCAGGGTGGGATAAAAATCAAACCAACCCATCAAAAAGCTTTACAGAATGCAATAAAAGGCATATTCTGTGGGGCTTCCAGCCATAAAGTTTCCTTCTGTTAGCGATTTTCCAGATTTGTCATTTCCAGAGTCCCCTCCCCACATCTATAAGTTTATACAACTTAAAATACAACTTACACATGAATAGGAGTCATTGGTGTAGGATTAATTCAGTTAATGAGTGAGTCAATGCATCTTCTGAATGAATTGTTTATGACTGACTAGGTCATGCATGTTGTGCAGTGCGCTGATGTGATTCAGATGCTTACAAAAGATGGGAACTTTAAAAAACAACAACAGGGAACATTATGCCTAAATTACATGGCAGTCCCTCTGTAGTTTGTTAACTGCTACTGAAAACTGTGGAGTTACAATAGCTTTATGATCAGGCCATAAAATTCAGTGAGCAGGGCTTTTGTCATGTTATAAATGAGAATTCAGTGATGGAGCCAGTGAACCCCATAGAGAGAACCACACGACCATAGGTAGCCGGGACATCTATATCATCCTGTGCAGCAAGAGGCATCTAAGGGGAGATGCGTGATTTACCATATATTAAATAGTTATCTACATCCATTTGGTGCCTGTGTTTTTTTCTGCTGAGGAAGTGAGCAAGAGCAAGAAACAAACCTTCATTTAAGTTCCTTTCAACAGCAATAACAACACACCATGGCCAGATCAACAGCCTAGATGCCCATGAGTCACCTCATCTATTAGTGTTACTTTTCGTTAGGAGTTAATCAGTAACACTCTGCCGGGTGGTTGAGTTAGGTCACCAGCCCAAAGCTTCATAGACAGGGGCTTGGGACTGAGTCATAGTGCCTGAATCACAACGCTGCGCACTTTGATAAAAGGATATCTAGAAATATCTTTACCTACATCCAGGATGGCCAACAGCTTCAGCTTGGGGCATATGTCAACTCCACCCAGGCAAACGTATTGGGGTTCAGACACCTCACCCCTTTACGATATTGTCATTTTACTGAATGCAGTAAGTTGATGGTGTCGTGATCCCTGGACCCAGCCCCTCACACTACCCTGAGGAAGAAAGAGGAAATACAGACTGCGCCAACTAGGAAGTGATGCTCAGCAGCTCCCCTCAGTCCCTCCTAGCCTAAGGACGTAGCCCCCCCCACCTGCCTTGAACTCAACGGATGAGCCCTCCTGATTCCTTCCACAGTGTAGAAATTAGCTCCTGTAGAGGTGGACAAGGACCCATTAAGTCAGCCATCTCCTTAAAGAGAGAGGGCCAACTGCTGCACAGACCTTGCCATCCTAGGTTAGGTTTCAGATGGTCCCCATCTGTTAGCTGGGGAAACATCTTCCAAACCTTGACCAGCAGAGCTTTTGGAGACATGCCTTGACCTTTGCCCAGGCCTGTCCTTTTCATTGCCTCCACTTTCCCTGTGAACCTGAAGCCCCACAGCAGAGCAGGGTAGGTTGCTCATCTGAGAAGAGCACGGAACTCTCAGGTTAAAGAACCTATTCATTCTTGTCCTAGTGATTTTATTGCCACGCAGAAAATGTGATTTTTTTGTGTGCGCGTCATTTGCAGGGCATCAGTTGAAGAAGGAGCAAAAAGGGGTTTCTTGTGTGTGTGTGTTTCTTTGTGGCTCATTAGCTGTTTTCCCTGTGTAAAGGTCAGAGGGGGCAGGGTTTCTGTTGAGGCAGGGGATTAGCTGTAGGAGGAGCTTATCAGAGTTTGTAGGGCAGCAGTTGAAGAAGGAGCAAAAAGGGTTTTCTTGTGTGTGTGTTTCTTGGTGGCTGATTAGCTGTTTTCCCTGTGTAAAGGTCAGAGGGGGCAGGGTTTCTGTTGAGGCAGGGGATTAGCTGTGGGAGGAGCTTATCAGAGTTTGCAGGGCAGCAGTTGAAGAAGGAGCAAAAAGGGTTTTCTTGTGTGTGTGTGTTTCTTTGTGGCTCATTAGCTGTTTTCCCTGTGTAAAGGTCAGAGGGGGCAGGGTTTCTGTTGAGGCAGGGGATTAGCTGTGGGAGGAGCTTATCAGAGTTTGCAGGGCAGCAGTTGAAGAAGGAGCAAAAAGGGTTTTCTTGTGTGTGTGTGTTTCTTTGTGGCTCATTAGCGGTTTTCCCTGTGTAAAGGTCAGAGGGGGCAGGGTTTCTGTTGAGGCAGGGGATTAGCTGTAGGAGGAGCTTATCAGAGTTTGCAGGGCATCAGTTGAAGAAGGAGCAAAAAGGGTTTTCTTGTGTGTGTGTGTTTCTTTGTGGCTCATTAGCGGTTTTCCCTGTGTAAAGGTCAGAGGGGGCAGGGTTTCTGTTGAGGCAGGGGATTAGCTGTGGGAGGAGCTTATCAGAGTTTGCAGGGCAGCGGCGCGCGCCTAGCGGCGCGCACAGTTAGATCCATCTTTTAGATTTAGGGGAGCTAGTCTCAAACGTTTGTGGGGGGAGATCTAGGTGTTTTTTTGTGTGGGGGAAGTTATTTGTCCTGTCTTCAAGCTTTTTATGATGGAGGACCTCTGTAGCCAACCCCAACGACACGATCTCAAGATGGAAAGGGAGGGAACAGCTGCAGTCGCCTGCGATTCCTGCGCAATGTTTGCCATCTTGCCAAAGGTTGCAGGCAGCTTTACCTGCAGCAATTGCATGTTGATTGTTCTCTTAAAAGACAAAGTCCAGCAACTGGAGGAACGTGTAGCTACGCTCCAAAGAATTAGAGAGCTGGAGCTCTTCTTGGAAGCAACAGAGCACACCGTCTCCACCAAGGAGGAGACAGGGGACTCCCCTGAGAAGGAGTCTAGTTCACCAACACAGGAGCCAGATATATGGAGAAACGTGACTCAAAGAAGTAGGAGGCCCAGGGTTCACTCTGATTGCTTAGAAATACACAATCGCTTTGAGGTCCTCTCCCCTAGCATGGAAGACGAAGAGCAGACTCCATTTGAGGATCTCTCCCTCATTACAGTCGATCAGGTATATGAAGACGAGCAGCAAAGTCAGTCCTCAGGGAATGTGCAGGCGACCTTGGAACGGACAGCTCACGGAAGAACCCCGACCAAACCCAAGAGGAGGCGTGTAGTGGTGATAGGGGATTCCCTACTGAGGGGAACAGAAGCAGTGATCTGTGGGCCTGACAAGATGTCTCGGGAAGTGTGCTGTCTCCCCGGGGCTAAGATCCAAGATGTAA
Organism: Podarcis vaucheri; assembly: GCF_965113315.1. Classification (NCBI taxonomy): domain Eukaryota; kingdom Metazoa; phylum Chordata; class Lepidosauria; order Squamata; family Lacertidae; genus Podarcis; species Podarcis vaucheri. The sequence continues at coordinate 93,919,900 of NC_138760.1, read as the reverse complement.
CTGAACGACTGCAAGGAATCATAAAACCCACTGACAAATACCCCTTCCTCTTGGTTCATGTGGGAACCAATGACACTGCAAGCAATAGCCTCCAGAAGATCAAAAGAGACTACGAGGCTCTCGGCAGGAAATTGAAGCAACTAAATGCACAAATTGTCATCTCATCTGTCCTCCCAGTTGAACGACGTGGCCCAGGGAGAGAGGGGAAAATAGTGGAAGTGAACAGCTGGCTTCGCAAATGGTGTAAACAGGAACGGTTTGGATTCTTAGATCACGGACTGCAGTTTCTTGAAGATGGACTTCTGGCAAGTGATGGGCTGCACCTCACAACGGTTGGGAGAAATGTTTTTGCCAAAAATCTCAGAAACCTCATCAGGAGGGCTTTAAACTGACTAATGTGGGGGAGGGAGACAGTGCTCCTGAAGGTAGGAGCCTATCAATTAATGAAGATGATCATCCAAATGTCATAGACCAAATGGAGAAAACAGCACACGGACCTAGTGGTGGGAGGAAAAAATCCTTAAATAAGAGACACGGGGGAATGAGTAATGGACTTCAATGTCTGTACACTAATGCGCAAAGCATGGGAAATAAACAAGATGAGCTTGAGCTCTTGGTACAGCAAACTAAATATGACATAATAGGCATCACTGAAACCTGGTGGGATAAGTCCCACGATTGGAATGTAATAATGGGGGGATACAATCTATTTCAGAGAAACAGACCAGACAAGAAAGGAGGAGGAGTGGCGTTATATGTCAGGGATGTGTATACCTGTGAAGAGATCCAAGATTTAGATCCTCAAAGCCAAAGTGAGAGCATTTGGGTCAAAATTAAGGGAGAGAAGAATAACAGAGACCTCATTGTGGGAGTTTACTATAGATCCCCAAGCCAAACGGAGGACATAGATGATGCCTTCCTGGAACAGATGGCCAAGCATGCAAAAGGAAGGGAGATAGTAGTAATGGGGGACTTCAATTACCCGGATATTTGTTGGACGTCAAACTCAGCCAAGACCATAAGGTCAAACAGATTCCTCACTGGCCTTGCAGACAACTTCATTGTCCAGAAAGTGGGAGAAGCAACAAGAGGAACAGCCATTTTAGATCTGGTCCTAACCAATGTTGATGACCTGGTTAGTGGGGTAGAAGTGGAAGGATCATTAGGCGCGAGTGATCATGCTCTTCTGAAGTTTACTATACAGCGGAAAGGAGCAGCCAAGCATACTAGGACTCAATTTCTTGACTTTAAGAAAGCCGACTTCATAAAACTTAGGGAAGTGCTGGGTGAGATCCCATGGACAACAATACTAAAAGGAAAGGGAGTTCATGATGGCTGGGAGTTTGTTAAGAGGGAGATACTAAAAGCACAACGTCAGGCAATACCAATGAGACGGAAACATGGAAGGTGCCTAAAGAAGCCAGGGTGGCTATCTAAAGAACTTTTAACTGAATTAAGATTAAAAAAGGATGTGTACAAAAAATGGAAAAGGGGGGAAACCACCAAAGAGGAATTCAAACAAATAGCCAGCACGTGTAGACACAAAGTCAGAAAAGCTAAAGCACAGAATGAACTCAGGCTTGCTAGAGAGGTTAAAAGCAACAAAAAAGGCTTTTATGGGTATGTTTGTAGCAAAAGGAAGAACAAAGAAACAGTGGGGTCACTCAGAGGAGAAGATGGTGAAATGCAAACAGGGGACACAGAAAGGGCTGAACTCCTCAATGCCTTCTTTGCCTCAGTCTTCTCCGATAAAGAAAACAATGCCCGACCTGAAGAATTTGGAGCAAATGATTCAGCAAAGGAAACACAGCCCAGAATAACTAAGGAGATAGTACAAGAATATTTGGCTAGTTTAGATGTATTCAAGTCTCCAGGGCCAGATGAACTGCATCCAAGAGTATTAAAAGAACTGGCAGATGTGATCTCAGAACCACTGGCAGTCATCTTTGAGAATTCCTGGAGAACAGGCGAAGTCCCGGCAGACTGGAGGAGGGCAAATGTTGTCCCTATTTTCAAAAAGGGGAAAAGAGAGGACCCAAATAATTACCGCCCAGTCAGTCTGACATCAATAGCAGGGAAGATTCTGGAGCAGATCATTAAGCAAACAGTCTGTGAGCACCTAGAAAGGAATGCTGTGATCACCAATAGTCAGCATGGATTTCTGAAAAATAAGTCATGTCAGACTAACCTGATCTCGTTTTTTGACAGAATTACAAGCCTGGTAGATGAAGGGAACGCAGTGGATGTAGCCTACCTTGATTTCAGCAAGGCATTTGACAAGGTGCCCCATGATATTCTTGTAAAGAAGCTGGTAAAATGCGGTCTTGACTATGCTACCACTCAGTGGATTTGTAACTGGCTGACTGACCGAACCCAAAGGGTGCTCATCAATGGTTCCTCTTCATCCTGGAGAAGAGTGACTAGTGGGGTGCCACAGGGTTCTGTCTTGGGCCCGGTCTTATTCAACATCTTTATCAACGACTTGGATGATGGACTCAAGGGCATCCTGATCAAATTTGCAGATGACACCAAACTGGGAGGGGTGGCTAACACCCCAGAGGACAGGATCACACTTCAAAACGACCTTGACAGATTAGAGAACTGGGCAAAAATAAACAAGATGAATTTTAACAGGGAGAAATGTAAAGTATTGCACTTGGGCAAAAAAAATGAGAGGCACAAATACAAGATGGGTGACACCTGGCTTGAGAGCAGTACATGTGAAAAGGATCTAGGAGTCTTGGTTGACCACAAACTTGACATGAGCCAACAGTGTGACGCGGCAGCTAAAAAAGCCAATGCAATTCTGGGCTGCATCAATAGGAGTATAGCATCTAGATCAAGGGAAGTAATAGTGCCACTGTATTCTGCTCTGGTCAGACCACACCTGGAGTACTGTGTCCAGTTCTGGGCACCACAGTTCAAGAAGGACACTGACAAACTGGAACGTGTCCAGAGGAGGGCAACCAAAATGGTCAAAGGCCTGGAAACGATGCCTTATGAGGAACGGCTAAGGGAGCTGGGCATGTTTAGCCTGGAGAAGAGGAGGTTAAGGGGTGATATGATAGCCATGTTCAAATATATAAAAGGATGTCACATAGAGGAGGGAGAAAGGTTGTTTTCTGCTGCTCCGGAGAAGCGGACACGGAGCAATGGATCCAAACTACAAGAAAGAAGATTCCACCTAAACATTAGGAAGAACTTCCTGACAGTAAGAGCTGTTCGACAGTGGAATTTGCTGCCAAGGAGTGTGGTGGAGTCTCCTACTTTGGAGGTCTTTAAGCAGAGGCTTGACAACCATATGTCAGGAGTGCTCTGATGGTGTTTCCTGCTTGGCAGGGGGTTGGACTCGATGGCCCTTGTGGTCTCTTCCAACTCTATGATTCTATGATTCTATGACCCCAATCCAAAGCAGCAACGTGCTGCTTTCAAGATTCATCAGCTAAAGAACTGATACTGGTACAAGTGCAGGTACAGAAATGGACAGTGGCCACTGCTGGAATTATTCAGGTAGAGAACAGACAGGGAAATTAGTTGGACTCCAGTTCTCGTCTGGCCCAGCCAGCATGATGTTGGGTGTGTGTGTGTGATGGGGGTTCTAGTCTAATAACATTTGGTTCTGAATTACAGCCTGAATTCAAGACGACATTTCTCCAGGAAATCCCATACATAGGGAAAAAACTGTGTGGAAATGAGTGTCTTATATGAGAACTGCCCCACTGTGCAAGTTAGTTGTGGGTATGTCACGCCTCTAGTCTGAGGTCATTTAGCCCAACCCCCTGCAAGGCAGGAATATGCTGCTGTACCATACAGGGATCAAACCTACAACCTTCGTGTTATTAGCACCATGTGCTAACCAAGTTAGCTATGCTCTGCTCGTCTCAGTCCTCCCACCGCTTCCGAGGCTTTTGGGGCCCCGCCGAATCCTAAGTAAGCAAACGCACAGGGACCCCACCCCCCAGGACTGAAACAGCTCCAAGCGTGGCTGAGAATGTTTTGGCCAAGGAACTGAAACAGTTACAAAGCCTTCCCATAATGCTCAAATCCTCCTATGAACTATTCATAGTAATGTGAGAAGCAATTCTGGTTTGGGGAAGTCATTCGTACACTCGGTTTGAGTTGCAGAAGAAATCAGCACTCTGGACAGCACCTGTTACATTTTAACAAGCACTATATGAACTAAGGAGAGAACCTTGTTAAGACCCAGTTTTGTAAGGAATGCTTCTGGCAACTCATTTAGAGCAAAACTCTTGTTCAATCTTGTGATGAAACAAGACAAATTACAAGAACGGTTTTAGGTAACATTGGTCATACTTGAGCAAGACAAATGAGTCTATTAAAAGCCACCTGCACTTTGGGAGAGGGGTAGAGACAGAGGGAAATACTACCATGTAAAGCCTGTTATCAGGGCTGGCCCAAAATATTTTTGCTGTCTGAGACTGAGCAACAACTAGCATCTTCCACCCTATAAAGTGAAGGTCTACTCTACAGCATCAAAGGCACCTGAGGCATAAAATCTCAGAAACCCCTTTTTCCTCCCTGGCAGCAAATATAGAATAAGAAAGGTAAAGGTAAAGGGACCCCTGACTGTTAAGTCCAGTTGCGAAAGATTCTGGGGTTGCTCGCTCTATAGGCCGAGGGAGCCGGCGTTTGTCTGCAGACAGTTTTTTCAGGTCATGTGGCCAGCATGACTAAACCACTTCTGGTGAACCAGAGCAGCACACGGAAACGCCGTTTACCTTGCCGCCGGAGCGGTACCTATTATCTACTTGCACTTCATGCTTTCGAACTGCTAAGTTGGCAGGAGCAGGGACCAAACAATGGGAGCTTCCCCCCCCCATGGGGATTCGAACCGCCAACCTTTTGATCAGCAAGCCCTAGGCTCTGTGGTTTAGACCACAGCACCACCCGTGTCCCTATAGAATAATAGTAACTAGCAATGTTTATACAGTACATACACATCATATATGTCTTTCCATTTGGTGAAAACTACTGGTGTACTTTATTCAAGCTTTTTTATGAAGGCGTACTTTCATTAGTTTGGTGAAGATCTGAGCAGAACTTTGAAAGTTATGCAGCTTCCTCCCCCCCCCATTAAAGCCTATGGCGGCAGCTATGAGCAAAATAATACAATGTGTCTACAGTTTAAAATTTGAAACAAGAATTTTGCCAGTACTCCAGTGTTTCCTACCTACTGCAGTGGTCATAAAACTCCAGGCCATGAGCTGTTTGGGGCATAGGTCTGACCCCCCCCCACATGAGATATTGCTGCCAAACTTGGCACATGGGTTCCCGAAGGGGGGATGGGGGGGTCTTCATTAATGTTTGAATGCCAGGACCCACTTTGAATCAATATGGTGGACTGAAATGTGACTTTGGCATGACTGCACCTGATTTTTGGCATGTTGGGCCCAAACTCTAAAATTATACTATCCATTTATTATTATGTTTGTTTCTAAGAAATCCCAGGCAGCACCAGCCATTTCCTGCTAGCCCAGGCATAGGCAAATTCTGGCCCTCCAGATGTTTGGTACTACAATTACTATCATTCCTGAGCACTGGTCCTGTTAGCTAGGGATGATGGGAATTGTAGTCCCAAACATCTGGAGGGCCGGAGTTTGCCTATGCCTGTGCTAGCCCTTAATATATCAAGGATATGCTTAATGGAGAGCTAAACAGCCTAAGGAGGCTCTCACTGACTACTGAAGGATGGGATATGTAAGTTATATAGCATATTATGTGTGTGTCAGAAAAAATATGGCACCTGTCTTTGCCGGAACTAACAAAGCAGAGTAATTCAGGTGACACGAAAAATACACACACATACAAACATGCTGCAGCTAAGATTGGCGTGGTGGGGCAGAAATTTCTCAATTACTAGCAGCAGAATTCATGCTGGCTATGAAATGTTCCTCAGATGACTGCTGTGACTTCCTTCCTCCAGCCAGGATGACAGCATCTTGAAATGAAGTACAACTGGACAGAAATGTTCTGTCTGAGAGAACATTTCATGCTGAACACTGAGAAAAGAATGAGCAGAAATGAATGCCTGGTGAGCCATTTGCACTGGTGACGAAAGAGGGGATCCAGCCTAAGTAAGTTGAACTCAGGTTCCATTTGAATCAATGGGATGAGTTAGTCAGTGGAAATTCAGTTCAACCAATGACCCAGCACAGAATGACATTGAAACTCAAATTATTTATTTAAGTGTGTTTTTTTGTTTTTGTTTTTAAGTCCCAAATCCTGTTCATTGCCTCCTAAAAAGAAGAAGAGGACATTTTGGATAGAGAAAACAAATCTAATTAAATCTGAACATGTAACATGGAGGTGGGCGGGGTGGAGAGCCAAACAGTAATAACCTGAAAGGATGGACTGCCTGATACTTGAAACAGGATTATGCTGCTGCCAAGGAAGAGTGTTTGTACCCAGACTTGTTGCATTGTCATTTGATCCTAAGATGTGCATTGGAGATGGACTCTTGGGGAAGCAGAATACATATTTATTTTAGGGAAATTGTGCAAGGGAAAGGTTAGCTCTCCAGATCCAATCCACCCCACCCAGTGACTGCTTTGAAAGAAGCTAAAAACAAACAAACAGGTGGGACATCTGATCACAGATCTCCACTATCCCATCTAATTTGGCTACTAAGATTAAATAGAACAATGGTTTGATTTTGTGTTAAGCAGCTTCATATAATCCTATGGAAGCCTTTCCATGTGTGGAAGTTGCCTGAACCCCTCCTTGTACATCTTTGCAGATGGGTGAAAACAATATAACAACCAGTCATTTCACCAGCCACTTATCTGTCATTTTATCAATATGTCAGTCAGTTCCCCAAGTTGCTGCTGTCAAACAGATAGGATTGACTATGCCAGTCATTTTTGTTGGAACTTGCGTTTGGCCGAGCTACTCCTCTGGTCAAGCCTTCCAACGGTGATTAATGACCTGAGCCTTTGATGAGGCTCCAGGCACGTTCCCTCATTATGCAGTGTCCAAGCAGCAGAAGAGGATGAGAAATATGAGCCACATTGCTAAGAGTATTTTTTCTAACTACACAGTCAGAAAAGAAACATACATCCTCTCTCCGTGAAAGCAGAGAGGCAACTGGAACAAAGGAAAAGGAAACCAGTAATATCAACATCCGTCTCCCATGAGACTTCCAACAGTCTGGAATCTCTGGAATGTAAACAGAGTCTTGTGACTCCAAGCACGGCACAGTGGCACAAACAGAAACCTAACAATTTCAGCCATCCACTTATTTTCATGCTCTTTCTTTCCCCTTTTTAAAGTGAACAGAGATGTTTATTAAAATGAGGTTTAAATGCTGCTTGCTGATTAAACAAAATTGTGAAAACATTACACAGCCCAGAACAAAACAAAACAAGGCAGCCTCCACTATAATGGGATTTTTGTATGTGGTTTCAATGACACCTATTGCATATTTAGGCACTGTGGGGTTTCAGTCCCTGAGGGAGACACTGTCCCACTTTTCAAAATGAAGTTAAAGAAGACCAATGAAGAAACATGGGGGGAGGGGGAATATCAAGCACAGTTAACTCCCCCCCCAAAAAATGAAAGAAAAATCAATCCAAATGGACCTTCAAGGACAAGATTTAGAAACCAGCACTTAATACTGTGGATCTATAATAACATGAGATGCTAAAGGGCCAAGCAATCCTAAATGGGTATGAGCAGAGCAGTGGATTCATAGCTCCATCCTCAACTCTGATGGGTGGTGTGCTTGGGTGGTTTTTTAAAAATGTGTTTACGGTATCATCTCCAGATTGGGATAGCTGAGGGGCCAGAGGAAATGACAAGCACCACTGGATTTACTCCATATTTTCCCGAGGTAGGACAGAGATAAGAATTTGACCTGTGTCAAAGGCTGAAATTGTTATTATAAGTAGAGTGCATCTGGTTTCTTTAGAAAATGAGAAGTGCTTGTGGTTTTAGTCTTTTAGTTAAATCGAATGAACAGTTTATGAAGGTCACTTTGAAATGAGAGAAGGCCATCAAATTCTTAATAAAGGACAAAATGAAACCATGGGTGGCAGGCAGTTTTTTTAAAAACAACAACGCAGAGTAGACCCATTGAAATTAATGAACATGACTATGTTAGGTCCATTAATTTCAACAAGGTTGCTCTGAGTAAAACCTTGCTCAACACCACTCCATTTCTATCAGGATAAGGGGAGGAAAAGGGGTCCTAGATGACCTGTCTGCTATGCTCTGTCTGTTCCTGTCCCTTGTAAATTTTACACAAATTTTACACATGACATACTTTCTGTGCAAACATCAATACGCAAAAATAACATGAAATAAAAATATGCAAATCATGATAATATACCAAACTCGACTCACAAAGACACTCTTAAGAGCAATTTTCTGCCTTTCTTAAAATTATGTCCATGTGGACTGCACTAACATAGACGATCACATCACCGTTAATTCAAGCCATTTAAACATTGGGCATCTTGCCCAAATGTACTACTGCTATTAGCCAGAACTATGCTAGATTTTACACCCACAATATTACTTCTGCATTCATTAGTTTACTTCTGAACCATTTGGCTTACCTATATGCTCACCCCCAGACCCTAATTCTTAGTACAGTGGTACCTCGGGTTACATACGCTTCAGGTTACATACGCTTCAGGTTACAGACTCCGCTAACCCAGAAATAGTACCTCAGGTTAAGAGCATTTTCTTCAGGATGAGAACAGAAATTGTGCTCCGGTGGCGCGGCGACAGCAGGAGGCCCCATTAGCTAAAGTGGAGCTTCAGGTTAAGAACAGTTTCAGGTTAAGAACGGACCTCCGGAATGAATTAAGTTCTTAACCCGAGGTACCACTGTACAAGGTTTTTAAGACACGGAACTTGTGACAAAGCACAGTAATAACAAACAGCAGTGTCTTTATAGGAAGGGACCAGACACTCAGAGACAGAGGAGAGCCCAGATTCCATTTGTGGCATCTGTAGGTAGGGCTGGGAATGTCTCCTGCCTGATCTTCTGCAGAGCTTCTGCCAGTCACTATAGACAATACTGAACTAAGTGGACCATATCAGTGGGGTGGCTACAGCTCAGTGGTAGAGTGCATACTATGGTTGCAGAAAGTACCAGATTTGATTCTTGGCCTATCCAGTTAAAAGGATCCAATAGTAGACAATGAGAAAGATAGCGATGGAGCTGCTATAAGACTTTTCCTAGTATTGACCTGAGTGTCTGCAGAATGCCTCCAAGCCCATCCACCTGAGGACTTAGGTTCCACACACATTTCGGACAAGGGCTTCTTGTTTAGAAGTGCTGAAGTTCAATAAATAAATTAGCTAATAAATTGACAGGTGCAGAAGTGACATGAAATTATTTTAACCCTGCTCCAGGATGGATTTTAATGATTTCAATTGATTTATTAAGTAGCTATAATAAATCAGACTTTATTTCATACATTGCATCTAAGAAATGTGGCTTTTGATCACCGACTGTTCACGGAAATCTATGGAAAAGTACTGTGGTATAAAAGGAGGAGAAGGAGAAAAGAGGTTACTAGATACTTTTTGTCTTAATCAAAGGTGGTGGTGGGGAAACAAGTTAGGGAGTGGATATGTTTGTTTGTATAGTTTTGGATCTATAAAAAGAACAATAATCATATTGGGAGTGTAAATAAATGAAATAAATAGATAAATAAATAAATAAATAAATAAATAAGCAATTACACGACGGCCTGTATGGGTTTTCCTATTCCAACTTTGTCCAGCGTAAGTGGACCAAACAAAAATCACTGTTTCTCCTTAACATTTGAAATAGCTTCGAGCCACTCTAATGCTCTGAAATAAACCAGCAAATAAAGCCTCATTTAACTTTTTCTCCCTGCGTTATCTTGCCCACTTGAGATGTGGTTCATCAAATCACCTCAGGCCCTTTACTTCTGAAGCACTGGGGGGGGGGAACTGAAACCAAGTGAAATGAAATTAGGGAATTGGCTCTAGTTCCAGGGCATCCACTTGAGGGAGGTGGGAAGACCTTCTTGTACTGGAGGTCAATGACTAATGAGAAGTGATGTTTAAATGTCTAAACCAGACTCCCTTTGCACTTAATGAGACTTAATACGTAAGTGGGTGAGTTTATAAATTTCTTTTCCCCACTGGCTGGTAAAGGGGTTTTTTAACTACAGCTAGAAAATTGGCTGTGATGGTCCCTCAAAGCGCTTGCCACATGAACCAGAGATGGTTCGATAATCTATTACTTTCAAACAGTGCTGAACAAAATTCTCCTCCTTTCTGTTTGAGACTCAGTCCAGGATAAATAAAACCCGTAATTGACTATATTAGTCAGCTATGTAAGAGGCTTTACTCTGGAATGATGGTGGCAAGTCAAAAGATCTTTGAGACGAGTGAGGAAAGAGCTTCTGATGTTTCCTTTGGGCACAATTCACAATCCTCCTGTGCAAGGTTGTGTTACAAATGCCACAAAAGCCCCTCCAGGGCTGGGAACCCCCTATTGTACCTGGAGTCTAGTCACTGCATGGCTAAACAGCAGCCTTTCATACCCCTTTGAGTGGTCAGAAGAGGTAGCAGGAAAAGACCCACAAGGCCTGTTTAGTTATTTAATTGGTTGGACAGAATTTGTATACCGCTTAATGGTGAATTAAACCTTTAAGCAAGCTTCGCATATCTGCCTGGGAATTGCACCTCCTCCCAGCCAGAGAAAGTAAAGAAGTAAAGTGGTTTTTGCAGAATGACTTTCCCTCTCACTCTGCAGTCTCCGTGCTTTTCTTTCTTTCCTGTTTTTGTACATTCAGACTTAAGTTCAAATTCTGCCCATCCTAAGAAACTGCTGTGCCTTCCCTCTTTGCAGCTTTAGTAACAGAACACAGACACACATTGGGCAATCGGAATTATTTGGATGTTGGAGGGGAACAATTTAATTAGCAGTGCTAGAAAGAGAAAGCGTTGAAGCAGGTGGAAATCAGGAAGTGGCCATAAAGAACACCTGCTATTGTTCAATCCCCCTGCCCTGCCGTTTCTTTTTCTTTTAAAGTTGGATATTCTGCAGGGTGGGGGCAGGAAACATAAAACAATGGTGGGAAAACACAGGCTGGTCACATAAGGTTGGTGACATCTGTGGGACTGTTGAGGGTGGCAGGAGAGGATATATTGTTTATTAATTTCCATCCTAACTTGCGCTAGCAAGTTCCTTCACTTAGCAGAGCGCATTCCCCTTCTTATGTAGCAGAAAGCTGGTTGCAAACTCATGTGAGTTTCTTAAGACAACAAGCAATTCAGTCTGGCTTGTCCAGATTGAGATATGTTCTAATATTCCTGGTAAGACCTCTTTTCAATCCCTTCTAAAAGAATAAAGACACCACAGTCTTGTTCATAAGTAACAAAAAGTAGTTTTACTCATGATCAGGCAGAGCACAGTGTGATCCCTGAAGGCAGGCTTTAGGCTTAAAATTACAAACATGTACAAACCCGCAGCGGGGTGAGCTCCCGTCTTTCGGTCCCAGCTCCTGCCCACCTAGCAGTTCAAAAGCACCCCTAAGTGCAAGTAGATAAATAGGTACCGCTTTATAGCGGGAAGGTAAACAGCGTTTCCATGTGCGGCGCTGGTGCTGGCTCGCCAGTTGCAGCTTCGTCACGCTGGCCACGTGACCCGGAAGTGTCTTCGGACAGCGCTGGCTCCCGGCCTCTTAAGTGAGATGAGCGCACAACCCTAGAGTCGGACACGACTGGCCCGTACGGGCAGGGGTACCTTTACCTTTACCTTACAAACAGGTTTACCCCATATGGGAGATAACAATGGGGACTGCTGTGGCAGCCAGTTGTACAGTCCAGGTGATGCAGGAAGCAGACAGGATGAACAACAAGGTCGGGAGGGGGGGGGAGGAAGGTAGCAGCGTGACTTGGCCTTTTACCAGGTCTGGGAAGGTCATGTCCAACTACTAGTCACATGCAAGGAAGGATGCTCCAGAACAGGAGGAACAGGAAGTTTCGACTGGCTGGACCAAAAATTCCCTTGCATGTCCACTCTAGCAAAACAAGGAATGCTGTACTTGACTGCTCCCAGTAGATTACATCCCACAACATCTTCTGGACCACCTGCAAAATGTGAGTGAATGAGGTGTGTTCATTCCACATTAGATACCTAATCTAGAAGAGCCCATAGAGGGTTTTATTTTTTTGGTGCAGGTTACATATGTAAAATAAGGTCAAGCAATCTGATTGCTACAGGATGAGATTAGAAAGAGTGGTTGGGATTGGTTCCACCATCTACTCTCCCCCCCCTTCTCTCTGCTCAGTTCCCCTTTCCTGAGTCTGGCCATTAGTGAGAGTAAAATGGTTCTCACCTTCCCACCATCCCTTACCTGAAGGAGACTCCACTGGAATTCCTCAAGGTGAGGGGGCAAGGAGGTCACCAGGGTATGGGTTATCCATCGCAGGGAGCAGACGTTGGCAATTTAAGGTTGTTCCAACAGCTACTCTTCCTCTTTCTGCCTTGCAGTGAAAAGGGTGAAGGTGGGAGGCTTAGGCGAACCCTACCAATGGGGCTTTGTCCTCCGTGTGGCTTTCTAGTAGCCAGGAAACTTTCTTCCTAGGCTCTTGAGACTTTTCCAGGTGCACGGGTGAAATATGCATCCCTGAACACAGTTTGATGTTCAGTTCAGAACTTTTACAGTGTCGGCTCAAGGAGGTCCAGCTGAAATTCATGGGTGGCTGTGAACCACAAGAGATCCCTGAAGTTTCCTGAATGTTTTCAAACTAGTCAATGCAGTCTTCTTGAAACAACATGGCTTTTCTCATTTGGGGGGAAATGGGCCAGCCTTGTTCTAATTCTCGCTATGATGTTGATGGATTGAGAATGCTTCTGCCAGAAGTGACAAAGCCACTGGGAGGAATGAAAGGTACATTTTTAATTCCATCTTGTTCAGCTGTGTGCCATTTCGCACCACGGAACACCAGATTTGCAGAGTTAGCAGTGGTTGGGATATTGCAGGAAGGAAGTGGGGGTGGGGAGTGACAACTTAGTGCTGCAAACTGGCAATTAGCCTTAAAACACAGCCGCGTTTCCATTCTTATGGGGGTGATATCTTCTTCCTTTAATTGAGTCCATAAAAAGAAGTGCATGTAGTGCAGGCATAGTTTTTAATATTTGTACACCTGTGGACATAGGAACTCACTTTATCTGGAGCAATCAGACACGGACAAGGTGTCTGGTGTAGTTCAGCCCACAGCATGGTCTCTCTCAGCCCCTGCCCTACATGGGTAATTTGAGCTAGCTGAGTAGGGTCAACTTGGTGGACCCACAAGTGCTAAATGTGTCTTTCCATAGTGGTGCCTGATGTCTTGATGGAGCTGGTTATGCAACCATTCCTAAATAAAACCCATTCTGCGTTAGAACCAGGAACCTTTAGTTCTGTGTGCAGTGGCCCCATATGCTGAACAGCCAGAAGTGCAGGGTGGAACATCTTCCAGGAAGTGAAATATTTGCAGACTTTGGATTGTTCTGCTCACCTAGACGAGCTGTTGGTTTCTCCTGGACAGGAAGCTGTAAAGACCTCCTGTTTGGGCTGGGTCCTACTTGAGCAACAAGGTTTTGTAGCCCTGGTGTGCTTAGGTCTGGCTCCCTGGTTCATCTCATGCTGACTCATCTATGTACACACAACATTTTATTCAAGAATCCTTTGATAAGTAATTGGTTTTTTCCCTACGTAGCACGCACACAATCTATTGTATACTTTTGGCACCCCTGAAAAGCATTTCTTGAGAAACTGGTTTCGTTCTGAAAATAAAAGCTAATTGCAAATTGATTCCGCATTGCCCTGCAGTGTGTCCATTTGAAAACAGATGTAGGCGGTCCTGGCAATGACTATTGTCTCCACACCTACCCAACGACACGAGCTGACGCACACCAAGATCGCAATCACCATTTCTTCCTTCATTCACTCGGGCATCTATAGGGGAGGGGGTTGTGGCTAACCTAACCAAAGGGAGGGTTTTAAAATGAGTATTAAGTAACTACATGTTCCCTTGTGGGCAGCAAGATCAAGAATAAATCTAGACTGAAAGCAGCATGTTGACAACAAGCATGAATGATTCTCTCCTGGGACTATGTGTTCAACAAGTGTGTACACAGCCCATGGCTGTACCTTATCAGACTGTAAAGGTAAAGGTAAAGGGACCCCTGACCATTAGGTTCAGTCATGGTCGACTCTGGGGTCGTGGCGCTTATCATGCTTTATTGGCTGAGGGAGCTGGTGTACGGCTTCCGGGTCATGTGGCCAGCATGACTAAGCCGCTTCTGGCAAACCAGAGCAGCGCACGGAAACACCGTTTACCTTCCCACCAGAGCGGTACCTATTTATCTACTTGCACTTTGACGTGCTTTTGAACTGCTAGGTTGGCAGGAGCAGGGACCGAGCAACAGGAGCTCACCCCATCGCGGGGATTCGAACCTCCGACCTTCTGATCGGCAAGTCCTAGGTTCTGTGCCACCCACGTCCCACTGTAGTCTTGTTTAATTATTTGAAAGTGTCCTGTGGGGAGAAAGGGCAGCTTCTCATGCAGTAGTTTCCTGTGAATTGAACAATTGCAAATGATTCTGTTGTCAGTTTGTTTAAATTGATGATCAATTTTCTTTTGGAAGGGAAAAAATACATAAAGCTACTGTATAAAGTCAGTGGGTGACTAACACCCCCCCCCCCGCCATACTGTTAGACAAACAAAGTCACATTCTTATAAATCACAGCAAAAATGTCACCTTTGCCATCCATTTTCCTTCAAAACATCTATATCTCATAATCTCTAAAAGTAAAAAATGGTTTAATGCTCAAAAGTCATCACAGAATAGTAGTCTCAATTGAACCGCATTGTCTTTCTGAGTAATTTCTGTGGAAACGTAGGAACTGAATTGCCTGTGCATGTATGCCGTGAGGAGAGCAATAAAAAGCACTCTTGGCAGTAGTCTGGTACAAATAATAGACTGGTGTTGAAAGTCTATTAAGTAAAATGGGAGATAATATAGTCAACAAATGGCACAGTGCTTTGAGGTACACGGCAATTTCGGATAATAAAATTGCCTCAGCTTGCACATGGGAACTGTTGCAGGGGGTGGATGTATAGATTTCCATTTCTTTAGATGAGAGGCACAGGGACTGATATTTAGAGTAAGACAGGATGATGCTGGACTCCAGCTTCCATCACTCCAAGCCAGCTTGGTCAATGGTTGGATGGGAACTGTAGTTTAACCCTTAGAGAGCCACAGGTTCCACAGCCACAACAATGAGGAAGCTAAGGCAGCATAATTGCTCTCTTTCTCTCTCATCCACCCCCCCCCACACCAGTCAAACATTTTGGAGTAGCTTTATTTCTACTTCTATGCTTATTTTTCTTTTTTTAAAATTACCTTTACAAAATCACCTTTTAAAAATTGCCTTTGACTTTACCTTTGAAACCTTCATAAACACGAAGAGTTCTGTCATCTGCTAGGTTTGGAGAAAGGCTGTCATTTTAACCACCCTTGACTGTTCAAGATATCATGAAAATGGCAATTGCAGAATAAGAAGACCCATAACATGCAGGCATCTGCTGTGAAATTTAGAAGATGCAACAAGTAACCTGTCCTCAGTTGTTGTTTTTTAAATCATTTGTCAGTGATTGTTGAATTGCATGAGTCGCTTTTTAATTTGTTAAAATTATTCCTGGATTCTTCCCAACATGCTACTGATGCATGATATGGGATGGGGATTCCACCATTTCCTTTATATTTCATTTACTGGTTAAGTTAATTTTACTGGTTAAGTTAAGAAGTTCCATTGTTGCAGTAGGGCAATGAAATGAAATGGAGGTGTGCTTAACCTTTACAGAATCACGCCTATTTCCCCGGTTGTTTTCCCTTTCTTTGTTTTTAACCTTAGCTTTTATTATGTAAGTTACTCAGTTGGTTTACTGTATTTAAGAACATAAGACAACCCTGTTTGATCCGACCAGTGGCATACTCTGCCCTTCCCTCAAGGAGCTTTGGGTGATGCAGATAGTTCTCTTTTTACTTTTATTCTTGTAACAACTCAGCCAAGCTGAGAACCCCCCCTCATGTCTTGCAGGTATAGGGCGATATATAAATTCTAATAATAATAATAATAATAATAATAATAATAATAATAATAATATTG
Organism: Podarcis vaucheri; assembly: GCF_965113315.1. Taxonomy (NCBI): domain Eukaryota; kingdom Metazoa; phylum Chordata; class Lepidosauria; order Squamata; family Lacertidae; genus Podarcis; species Podarcis vaucheri. The sequence goes on along the minus strand of NC_138760.1, from coordinate 93,903,731 downwards.
CATGTTGAGTAGGCCTTTGTGCAGCCACTGCGGGTACAGTGTTCCCTCTGTCACCCAGAAAGTCTTCATGGAGATGTTTCATGTAATGGGGGGATGGCAGGGGGCGTGTCTGGGGGTCTGGGGAGGGCTGACAGGGACAGTGGGTACATTTTTGCTAGCGTTGAAGCCAAGTTGTTTCTGGAAATAATTCAACTCATTTCCGAGTCAATCCAAGATGATCCGGGGTGAGGTCACCCACCTCTACCCATAACCTCCAACAGTTTCGTCCCCAAAATCAGGACATCACCAGGGTCATGACCGAGCGCTGGACCAAAAAAGGGGGACATATTCTGGGATGCAAACAGAAGCTGGGATTGGATTCTACGATTCCGAGATGTCTCACTTAAAACGGGACAGTTGACTGGTATGCCCTATCTACCTCACTTTGGCACACAGGTCTGCCACTGTTGGGTTTGTAGACTGTGTGGAACAAGGCAGCCATGAGCTCACTATGTATCATTAAAAACAAGCCACCATCTCACCTCCAGTTCTGTAATATGAAGGTATATTACAGGGTTGCTGTGATGATATATTTGGTGGCCTGAACACTTTAGGAAAAGTAAGCAATGCTCCGTGCACGAATAAGGCAAGCAAGCATTATCAAAATAAGACAAGCAAGTATTATCAAAATGTTATTTATAGATTAAACTTCTTGTCCGCTATCACTGTAATTTGCTGTATGGATGGTGACAGCGATGTTCTTCTGACTCACTAAATAATTTGCTGTGCTAAATAACGGGACGTTAAATTGTCAGATGTGGGAACCGATGTTGTCAAATGCGATCCTTATCTCTTTCTGTTTTCTGGTGATTCTTCTGACAGTTTTACTGTGGTTGAAATACGAAAGAATCTAAACAATGTGACAAAATTTGAGTAGAAGAAAAATAAAAGCTTAATAGGCTTGTGAAAAGCTGCTTGTGAGACTTAAGAACAGCTGTCAGGGAACTGACATCGGAGGAAAGGGAAGTGGTAAGGCTCCCAGAGACTGGGAGAGAGTCAACAGCCAAAGCAGGGACCAGCAGGGGGAGCGCGGGGTCTCTGGAGGAGGATCTCAGTAATGCTGAGAGAGACGCAGCAGCCCAGGCAGGAAGCAGCAGGGGAGAGAAAGGGGTGAGAGACACTTTGAGCGAAAATAGCGGGGAGGTGTCAGAAGCAACTGCAGGGAGACCCATGCTGCGCCGGAAGCTGCCACGTCGTGAGTCCAGGAGACGCGTTTCCGTTAAGGAACTTCTTTGCTGGAAGCGCTTCCGCAGACAGCCACTGTCAGACTCTACTAGTGACTAGAGCAGACATGTCTGAGGAGCTCTGTCACACACAGAGGTTTGTGGGGTCGCACAAACTCTGAAGGGGCACAATTTTAAGCACAAGCAGCTAACCATCCCCTGACAGCAGTCTGACAGTCTCTGTACGCTGCCTGTGCAGGAGAAAGCATCATGAGCAACCCAGTCGGAACCGGAGACGCAGGGGTTGGAGCTGGTCCAAGCTTGGAAGAAAGGTATCAAGCTCTGGAGGTCCAACTTGCGCTGCAGACGGCGAGGCTCGAGGAGAGAAGGGCTCAGGATGCTGACAAAAAGGGGAGAACCACTCAGTTCCCCAGAAAGGTACCAGGATTGGTGCAGAAGTTTGGGGGGGACCCCAAGGATTACCATGCCTTTAGGACTGAGATGCAATATGCTCTGAATGTGCAGTTTGATGAGTTCCCTGATGAGGAATCGCGAGTTGCGTTCGTAATTGGGCATCTTGAGAAGGGGGCGCGGGACTGGGTTCGACCCCTGATGGCAACGCACAACGATATCCTAAAGGACACTATGAAATTCTTTCGTGCAATGGATATCATGTTTTCCAGCGATATTGAGGAAGGGGTGGTACGCAGACAGCTAATGGCTTGCAAGCAGGGAAGCAGATCTGTCCGTGAGTACTGGACTGAATTTACCATGCTGATTCACAGATTGGGGTGGGATTTATCGGCGGCACCCATTCAGATGCTATTTGAAGAAGGTCTTTCTTCAGCTGTGAAAGACGAGCTGGCCAGGAGCCCCAGGGCGGGGTCTATGGATCAGCTGACCAAATCTGCGCTGACCATTGGAGCGCGCCAGGAGGCAAGAGCCTTGGAGAGGCGGGAAGGGAGAGGGGAACGTTGGAAGGAGTTACGCATTCCAGACATTCCTGAGCCAGCTTTCCCGCCGGCAGAGCCGATGGAAATCGGAACAGCCCGCGCGCGCGCAGTTTCAAAGCCCAGTGAGGGGGCGAAGAAGGAGGGAAAGGGAGCCCGGAAATGCTATCTCTGCCAACAGCCAGGCCACTTTGCCAGAGTCTGCCCCCAGAGGAAGGAATGGCAAGGGATGGTGGGAGCTGTTGAGGGGGAAGAGCAGGGAGAAACGGAGCAGGTAAAAGCCAACGCCTGGTTGCCAGCAGGGCACTGCAGCCAGGCCAAAGAGCAGTGAAAGTGCCCCTTCCCCAAGTGCCAGTGCCAGAAGCTCCTCGACCTGCCCTAGTGATTGAAGTGTCGCTAGAGCTGCAAAATGGACACCCCCTAAAAATAAAGGCGCTGTTGGACTCAGGCAGCTCCTGCAATTTCATGAGCAAGGAGTTTGCTGCTGAACACCAGATACAGACTATCCCTTTAAGCAACCCCCTGCAGGTGACCACGATTGATGGCAGGGAACTGTTGGGAGGAGGCGTCAGCTTGCAGACCGTCCCAATGATAATGAGGGTGGCAAGGCACACAGAACTGATAGCGTTTAATGTGGCCACCTTGGGAGGCGCTCCCATTATTTTGGGAATGAGCTGGCTAGCCCTACATGATCCGCTGGTGGGCTGGCATCAAAGAGTGGTTTCCTTCGGTTCCGCACACTGCTTAGAACACTGCAGGGCGGAAAAGGGGTCAGCAGGGGCCCAAGCCACCCTAGCAGGGACGGAAGTGATGGAGAAGGGGAAGGTGCCACCACAGTATGCTGATCTCAGCGACGTGTTCAGCGAGAAGGAAGCGGACCAACTACCCCCGCATAGGCCCTTTGATTGCCAGATCAATTTACTCCCTGGAGCACAGCTTCCTGTAGGCAAGTTGTATGCCATGTCAGACAGGGAGATGCAGGAGTTGCGAGCGTTCATTGACAAGAACCTGAAGAGAGGCTTCATCAGAGAGTCCAAGGCAGCGGGGGGTAGCCCAGTGTTTTTTGTGGATAAAAAAAACACGGACAAGCCGAGGCTGGTATGTGACTTTCGGGCCCTAAATGCAGTGACAGAGCCGGCGGCTTTTCCTATGCCCAGGATTGATGATATTTTGACCAGGGTGCGAAAAGGAAAGATTTTTACAAAGCTGGACCTAAGGGGGGCGTACAACCTGATACGTATAAGGAAAGGGGATGAATGGAAGACCACCATGTTCACCCCTTTGGGGGCATTTGAATACCTCGTTATGCCTTTTGGATTACAAACAGGCTCCGCGTGTTTTCAAGCCTTTATGAACCATGTACTGGGGCCTTTGCTCTACAAGAATTGCGTGGCCTTCTTAGATGACGTGTTGGTGTATTCGGAGAATGAGGAGCAACATGTGAGAGACGTCAGAGAAGTGTTGAGCAGGCTGCAAGCCAACAGACTGTGGGTGAAACTGGAAAAGTGTCAGTTTCATACCAAGGAGGTGGAATTCCTGGGGTACCGCTTGTCAGACAAGGGGTTGGCCATGGACCCCGGCAAGGTTCAAGCGGTGCTGGAATGGAAAACACCCAAGACCAAGAAGGATGTGCAGAGGTTCCTAGGGTTTGGAAACTTTTATCGTAAGTTCATCCGAAACTTCGCCCACCTGACGGCGCCCATCACGGACTGTCTCAGCAGCAAAAAGAAGTTTGTTTGGACGGGGGAGGCGGAGCGAGCGTTTGAGGAACTGAAAAGGGCCTTCGCCTCTGACGAACAACTTCTACATGTGGATTTACAAAAAAAGCTGAGGGTCGAAACAGACGCTTCGGACAGAGCCATAGGGGCGGTGCTTCTTCTGCAGCCGGGGAAGGAGGGGTCAGAGTGGCGACCGTGTGCCTTCTTTTCGCGAAAGCTGAACAAATCTGAGAGAAACTACACGGTGCACGACCGGGAACTTCTTGCGATTTATGAGGCCTTCCGGAGATGGAGGCATCTACTAATTGGTGCACAACAGAAGGTGCAAGTGTGCACGGACCATAAGAATCTAGAGTATTGGAGAACTGCGCGAGTGCTCAACCAAAGGCAGTTGAGATGGGCCCAGGAGTTCTCCAAATTTAACTTTGAGATTTGTTACATACCAGGCCCGGAGAACGTTAGGGCGGACGCTCTCTCACGCAAACCTGAATATTTGGAGGGAGAGGGTGCACCCGAAGAGACCCATGTTATTCCCGAGGACCGCTGGGTGTGTGGGGCGGCTTTGGTGGGGCAAAGGGAACTGGTAGAGGGAACGGTGCAGGATGAATACGCCCAGGACAAACTCAGGGGTCTCAGGAGGGAGGGAGACAAACCCGGGGGTTTTGAGGAGAGAAACGGGGCGTTGTACTACAAGGGAGCGTTATACATACCTGAAGGGGAATTGAGGGAAAAGGTACTCAAGCAACTGCACGATAGCCCCACAGCAGGGCATTTTGGGCAACACAAAACCATGTGGCTGGTTACCAGGGAATTCTGGTGGCCCAAGGTCAGGGAAGATGTGCGTGAATATGTGAGAGGGTGTGACCGATGTCAACGAGCCAAGGGGGAGAGGCGGGCACCGGCAGGTTTATTAGAACCACTACCCATGCCGGAAAGACCATGGGAGGCAGTGGCAATAGATTTCATGACTGATCTGCCCAGGTCCAAAGGGAAGACAGCCATTATGGTTGTGGTAGACCTGTTAACCAAGATGGCCCACTTTATAGCCTGCTCACATGCGGTCACAGCAGAAGAAACCGCTAAATTGTTTGTGGAAAATGTGTTTAGGTTGCATGGTGCCCCCTTGAGGGTGGTTTCGGACCGAGGGAAACAATTTACTTCCAGGTTCTGGAGGAAGCTCATGAGCTTATTGCATGTAGAGGTAAATTTTTCCACTGCCCGTCATCCAGAAACCAATGGGCAGGCGGAAAGAGCTAATGGTGTCCTCCAGCAATATTTGAGGTGTTATGTGAATGACAGAGAGAATGATTGGGTGGAGAAGCTGGCGTTGGCAGAATTTGCCTATAACAATGCAGAGAACGTGTCCACGGGGATGAGCCCTTTTTTGGCCAATCACGGGTGTCATCCCCGAGCCTTCCCAGGGGGGGAGGGGGAGAACTGGAGCGTTCCTGCCGCAGAACAGTTCGTTGAAGAAATGGAAGCGATCCATCGCCAGCTCCAACTTAATTTAAACAGGGCGAAGGAGGAATATAAGAGGCAGGCAGACAAAACCAGAAGGGAAGGGGAAAGCATTAGGGTGGGGGACCAGGTGTGGCTGTCCACCCAAGGGTTACCATTTAAAGGAGGTTGTAAGAAGTTAAGACCCAAAAGACTGGGCCCATTTGAAGTCACGCAACAGGTCAACCCAGTGGCTTTCAGACTCCGGTTACCGAACCACATGAAGTTGCACCCAGTGTTCCACAGATCATTGCTGTCACCGTATATAGGGGACAGAGAGGGGAGGGTCAATAGGGGACCAGCTATGGAAGAAAAAGAACACAGCTACCATGTAGCGGAGATTCTCGATTCCAGGTGGAGGGGAGAGCAAGTAGAGTATTTGGTAATGTGGGAAGGGGAGCCGGAGTCGGAAAACACCTGGGTCAGGGCAGAGGAGGTAGATGACGAGGTTTTGATTGAAACTTTTCATCAGAGATTCCCTAGAAAACCCCAGCCAGTGGCGAGGTTCCGGAGGGAATACTTCGCCACCACCGACGACGAAGAAGAGTTGGAGGGGTTCGCTGATTCCGAGGTGGAGGAGGATTCAGCGAGTCGGAACGAAGACCGATGGAGGGAATTGTTCGAGACGTCTGAAGATGAAGAGGATTCTTTTAGGGGTTTCAGCTCCTCACCGCCCAGAGGAGAAAGTAGGGGCGGGGGAGAGGGGGGCCCTGGAGGGGAGGTGGATGTCAGGGAACTGACATCGGAGGAAAGGGAAGTGGTAAGGCTCCCAGAGACTGGGAGAGAGTCAACAGCCAAAGCAGGGACCAGCAGGGGGAGCGCGGGGTCTCTGGAGGAGGATCTCAGTAATGCTGAGAGAGACGCAGCAGCCCAGGCAGGAAGCAGCAGGGGAGAGAAAGGGGTGAGAGACACTTTGAGCGAAAATAGCGGGGAGGTGTCAGAAGCAACTGCAGGGAGACCCATGCTGCGCCGGAAGCTGCCACGTCGTGAGTCCAGGAGACGCGTTTCCGTTAAGGAACTTCTTTGCTGGAAGCGCTTCCGCAGACAGCCACTGTCAGACTCTACTAGTGACTAGAGCAGACATGTCTGAGGAGCTCTGTCACACACAGAGGTTTGTGGGGTCGCACAAACTCTGAAGGGGCACAATTTTAAGCACAAGCAGCTAACCATCCCCTGACAACAGCCAAAGATACATGATGGACACATTTCTTTTTCTTATCTTTTCCCCAAAGAAATAACAGTATGAAATTATCTGCAATTTCTCCCCCCCCCTTTTTTGACTTTTCAATCTATTTCATTTAATTGTTATAACATGAAATATGTACTCTAAGGTATACAGAATATACAGTGTAAATTATAACATTGATAAAATCCCTGTTTTCCATTCTGTGTCTATCTCATTCTATTTTTGTGACTTCCCTCCACCACAACACAACATCCTTTAATATATTTTGAACTTATCATTGTGTGTGTGTGTATATATATATATATATATATATATATATATATATATTAGTTACTTTGGCCCCCAGAACAATCTTACAATAATTTTTTTCCACTCCTTTATGAACTTAGTCCAGGCATATCAATAAATTTGTTTTGGAACGATGTCTTGTCATATATTCTTCTAAGCAGTTCCATTCCTTCTTGAGTTTTTGATTCGACTGAAGTCTAATGGCTGATGTCATTTTAGCCAATTCTGTGAATTCACATACAGTGGTACCTCGGGTTAAGTACTTAATTCGTTCCGGAGGTCCGTTCTTAACCTGAAGTTGTTCTTAACCTGAAGCACCATTTTAGCTAATGGGGCCTCCTGCTGCCGCCGCGCCGCCAGAGCACGATTTCTGTTCTCATCCTGAAGCAAAGTTCTTAACCCGAGGTACTATTTCTGGGTTAGCGGAGTCTGTAACCTGAAGCGTATGTAACCTGAAGTGTATGTAACCCGAGGTACCACTGTAATTTGTTTAACCAATCCTCTCTATTGAGGGGACGTTCTCCCTTTTCCAATTTTTAGCTATCAACAACCTGGCAGCAGCCGTGACATATAAAAATATTCTTTTCTTATCATTAGTGATGACCTTAGTAACAATACCTATTAGGAAGCCTTCTGGCCTTTTCTCAAAAGATGTTTTAAACATCTTTTTTAGCTCTTTGTGGATTGAACTCCATATTTTTTTATTTTCTTGCATCCCCACCATACGCGAAACATTGTTCCTTCTGCTGTGTTATCTGCAATTTCTTAACACACCATTTGCAAATCTTCAGTCTTCAAGTTTATTCTAGAATGTAAAGAATGAATAGCAAGATTTGCTGTGCAATCCTATACACGTCTTCTTAGAAGAAACTTCTAATGGTTTAAATGTCCAGCTAAGTGCAGATTGGATTGATATGGCAGGTAAAAAAGAAAAGAAGGGCAAGCACCATGTCCCCCAGGAAATTGAATGGACACTCCCATATTATTTGCCTGCCCTGCATGTAGTATGGGAAGTGAATGCCATCTCAGTCACAACAGTATATGCACATTTAATGGGTCAGAAAATGTGCAAGGGACAATGGTGGAATCTAGTAGAGAGCTTGCCCATTTTGCTTTTGAGGTTGAAAACAGACATTGGCAGCAGGGAGTGAATGAAACACATACCCTCCAACATTTCTCCAACGAAAATAGGGATGTCCTATTCAATAATAGTAATTGTAATAATAGTGATGATGATAAAATAATAATAATAATAATAATAATAATAATACCCCACCCATCTGACTGGGTTGCTCCACCACTCTGGAAATGCCGTTTAGCTTCCTGCCACTACTTGCACTTTGACGTGCTTTCGAACTGCTAGGTTGCCAGGAGCTGGGGCCAAGCAACAGGAGCTCACCCTGTTGCAGGGATTTGAACCACCAGCCTTCTGATCGGCAAACCCTAGGCTCTGTGGTTTAGACCACAGCACCACCCACATCCCTACTTCCTCCTAAAGAATCCTGGGAACTGTAGTTTGTTGAGGGTAATGGGAATTGCAGCTCTGTGAGGGATAAACTGAATTCCCAGGATCCCATGGGAGAAGTCATGGGGTTTGAACAAATGGTGTGTAAAGAGTCCCAGTCTCCAGGGCAGGCAACCAATAGTTGGGTTCTATTGACCTCCATAACTTCACCAGCAAATTCATATTAGTTGACTTCATGTTTGTCCTTCTTTTCCTCCAATAATGGCCTTACCATTAGACAGAATGAAGCAACTGCCTCGGGCAGATTCTGGGGAGGAGTGGTAGCAGGTCCCTGGCTGTTTCTCCTGAGCCCCCACTGAGAAGCTGAGGGTGTCATCCATGGTTTTCCGTTCCCATTTTGTAAAATGAAAATGCTTAAGTACGATGGTTGCCTCATGACTTTGCAGAGATGCAGGGAGACAACAGCGAGGACAGTGTGTGTCTCCTCTTTAACCAGAAAGCCGGCAATCGCCTCACTTGCACGTCAATATATTCTGAAGTTACCCAAGTGACGCTCGCAGACTCCCAAAAGAGTTTCAGAAAATGTTTCTTCATCAGTGCTGAACACGTTTGCTCCCTTTATTTCAGGACCTTAATCAACACCTTAGTTCTATTTACTCTGATTAACACAAAGCATGACTTTCATTACCTAAGAGGGAAAACAAACAAGAAAACAAAAAGTATTTGGTACAGAACTGTTTGTTACTGCATTACTGTTTTGTGTGGGAAGAGAGTGGTTGGTTGTAAGGGGGACAGAGGGAGAGTGGAAGGCAAAGGACCTTTGCCTCAGACTTCCTTCCAATGGAAAGGGCAGAATTTGAGGCCTTGAATTTCGAGCAGTGCTGGATTTACATATAAGCTAAACAAGCTGTAGCTTAGGGCCCCACTGTCTTAGGGGCGCCCCAAAAATTAAAAGAAAAAAAGGATAAAAAACAAATAAAATAAAACCTACATACAGGAACAGTGGCAAATGGCTTTAGATACCTGTTAGGTCGATAAATTGCCATATAGCATACAGTATATTAAACACAAAAAACAGTGACAATTTGTTGTTGACAAAGGACAGCTGGACATATAAAGGGCCTCATTACCTTCAGTAGTTTAGGGCCTCATCAAACCTAAATCTGGCCCTGATTTTGAGGATCATTCAGTTTATTTCTTGTACGTTTCAAATGCTTACTTTGACGATGCTCCAGAGACTCTTTTACTAACGCTCAGTAAACAGACAGCATTACAGAAACTCCCTGCAAAGTTTGTGCAGACTCACCAAGACAAATGCTCAATAAACTGGTAGTGATAAAAAGGATATCCATCTCTGATTCTAGATTTTATTATATATTGCTAAATATCATAAGGTATTTGACACAGATTTTAATCTGAAAGTTTTCAATTGAAGCACAACGTATCAGAGCAACTTTGATATATGGCTGCAAGCTGATTGTCAGCACTTGGGAAGTATTTTGTTCTGGGCGTTCCCAGCAGCAATGACCAGCTGCTTGTCAGTGTTCGGGAGGCACTGCACACACTTTTCTGCCCATGTGGTTTGATTTGAAACCATGTGGGCAAAAATGGGTCACTTGGGGTCATTGTAATGTCAGATGATTGACAGGTGGGTGGCTCCACGCACCTGGCAGGTTTGGCCCATGGGATGTGCAAGGATGAGGATCAGGGCCAGATGCAATTTTGCACCCCTTAGACAATACTGAGCAAGATAGACTAAGGTTACCAGACGTCCCCGTTTCCCGGGGACAGTCCCTGGATTTACAAATCACTCCCCTGACAAAATCCATCTATTTAGTAGGAAGTTGAAAAGTGTCCCTGGATTCATTGAAAAAAATCTGGTAACCTTAAGATAGACCAATGGTCTGACTCAGAAGAAGGCAGCTCCCTATGTTCCTATGCACGGCTGAACTTGGTTCAACCCACATGGGAAGGTGTTCATAAGATTTAATTTTCTTGGCAGAACTGAAGTCATATCAAGTGTTTATGTGACATACTGTATAAATGAGGTCTCAGTGGGAATACAAAAGTGATCAAGCCATATTGGCTGGGGCAACTGAGTCAGATGGGTGGGGTACAAATAGTAAAATAAAATAGTAAAATAAAATAGTAAAGGATTTATTTTTGCCTCCAAAATTTTTATTTATGTCAGTAATAAAAAATGCTAGTAAATCCCAAGATTTCAATGCCACCAATTCTTTCTTCTTCTGAGTTATGAGTTCAATGGTGCTAATATTATACCAGGACTGGGCACAAATGATTTCAAAACATCATTAATGCTCGTGTATAGAATCATAGAATCATAGAGTTGGAAGAGACCACAAGGGCCATCGAGTCCAAACCCCTGCCAAGCAGGAAACACCATCAGAGCACTCCTGACATATGGTTGTCAAGCCTCTGCTTAAAGATCTCCAAAGTAGGAGACTCCACCACACTTCTTGGCAGCAAATTCCACTGTCGAACAGCTCTTACTGTCAGGAGGTTCTTCCTAATGTTTAGGTGGAATCTTCTTTCTTGTAGTTTGGAAATATGATGAGTTTCTGCGCTTTGCAGGTTAATTTTATTTGTGAGTTCAGATTTATCCTACCAGTTTCTTAGATGCACACCACCACTTACAATTCTATTTAGTATGCTAATGTTTCTTTACAAGCCAGAGACTAACACCATCAAGGGGCTTTGCCATTATCATCACAAAAAGCACATTTAAAATGTAGAAGGAAGGATTTTAAACAAACCTTAGACTTTTCTCAGAGGAGCTGAAGCGTGGAGCATAGCAAAGGCAGGGGAAGAGTTGCGAGCAAAGGCAGATTAGGTGTTTCGTGCAGAGGAATCAAAATAAGAAGATGGATTTTCAAAACAACCATTTGGAAAAGCATAGCACAGGGTCAGGAATAATCTGGACTGGGTTTCTGGAAACTTGGTTTGTGTGAGAGGGCAGGGGGTAGGGTGGGGAATAGTTTTCCTTTCCTGATCCGTATAGTGAGGGTCTTCCCAGGGCAGTGTCTCTAAATCAGGGTTAGCAAAGGGGTTGTTTTTCAGTTCCAGTTTCCTGCAACCATAGTCAGCATAGCTAGAGACTGAGGATAATGGGAGTTGCACTCCATAAACATCTTGAAGGCCCAATATTAGCCCCCCCCCACTGCTATTCTAAATCCACTCGTTCTTCTACAAGTCCCCATAATGACCTCTGCTTCCTTCCGGGGCACTTGCAAGCAACTCATCTCCCGCAGATTTCCATCCCCAAGCTAATGCAACCTCTCTCCCTCTAAAAATAAAAGACTATCTAATTTATAAGGTTCTTTCTCTGTAAAAAAATTCCATGGAGTTTCATCTTCCTTCTTTGTTTTCAACAGGTTGCAGTACTGGAAGCTATGCTATAGTATAGTTGATCTGATAAAGTCAGTGCTTCTTTCTAAAAGAAATGTTTAGAGGTATTCTCATTTTGACTCAAGGAAATCGCCATTTTTAGTTCAAATTGGGAAAAATAAATACAGTAAATGGACAAAAGTACAAAAATTCACAAAATGTTTAGGGGTATGCATCCCTTTGTGTCCTCCCAGAAGAAAAGCATTGAATAAAGTTGATAGTTTTTACTTAGACTTTAACTCATTCTATGCACCTATCTTATAGGTTAGTTTTTCATCCTTCAATTTTTGTCTGTTGTTATAATTCTCTCTGTGTTATATACACAATAAAATAAAATCATAACAATATACATTACATGCACACACACAAACACACAAAGAGAGCGTGGAAGCTATGAAAATGGACTACTTACTGTCTATAGGCATATTCTACTCGCCAAAACTCACGTGAAAGGGACAGACCTGTTCAGGGGTCTCTTGAATTTTATTATGTTATTGTTCATTGTTTATTTATTAAATTTATCCTTCATCCATAGATTTCAGGGCAGTTCTTTTTAATTCATTCATTACTTGAATTTATCCATTTTCCACAGCCCTACAGTAAAAAAAAGGGGGGGCAGAGAGGAAGCACTTCATTGCTTCCTTACTATCTTGCAGTTTCTTCCAAAGGCATTCAATACAGGTAGGTGATGACCTGGGCTTTGAAGGACCATTTGTAGGACTCAATAAGCCTTTTCTCCCTCTGAAGAGCTAAATGGATTTAACTTCAGGGATTAATTTGTCTTTTTAGCATACAAAGCACAAACAAACAGGGGCGTAGGAAGGGGGGGGTGCAGGGAGTGCGGCCTGCCCCGGGTGTCATCCCTGAGGGGGTGGCAAAATGGCACACTGTGGGGGGGGGGCATTTCCCACAGGGCCTGGCCTGCAGCGCGCTTGAACCACACATCTCTCCTGGGAGTGATGTGGTGGCTTGGGGCCCCCGCACTGCCCCAAATGGCACCGTGGGGCTTGCATCCGCCAGACGGACTCCGTGGGCAGCTCGCCGCAGCGCCCCCCTGAGCAGATTGCCATGGCACCCCCGCCACTCCAGGTGCTGGAGCAGCTAGCTATGTCCCTGCAAACAGAGCGAGGGTTTCAACTTTGTATGCATTGCCACCTAGACCATTGTTTCTCTCAAAGAGTTATAAGCCCACCATCTAGTCAAGCAATTTCCCCTCATACAAATTCATGGCTTTATGTTCTGTAATTTGCTATTTTACAATAGATCCGTGCAAGAGCTCCGTGTGTAATATCCCAAGGGAGTCTTGTTTTGAACGTTGGGAGCAGAATAATGAATTTTAAAACAAGTCTTTAAATCTGCAGCCATCGTTATTCGCTAGAAAAAGAGAAGGAGATTTCTTGAGCCTTGGGCTGTATTAAATCCTATGTTGAATGAGCTGCTGGGTCTGGGCAGGCCCCACTTATATGCCCAGGGTGAAGACCAGAGAGAAGACTGAGCCTTGGAGTCTTTGCTCTGGTCCATGCCGTAAGCCATGCCCCTAGCTGGCCTGCTATTGGCTAAATTGCAGACAAGCTCTGGCAGCCCATGCGGCCAGCAGAGGGGGAAATGATGGCCTCCCCCAGCCACGCAGGAATCAGATGGCCACTTCCGCCCAGCCATGGCCACACCAGCTGCAGTCACCACTCCCACCATGGAGACAGTAAGCAGTCCTTTCTTTCCTACAGATTCATGGCTTTATGTTCTGTAATTTGCTATTTTACAAAAGATCCATGGAAGAGCTCTGCATATAATATCCCAATGGAGTCCTCTTTTGAACGTTGGGAGCAGAATAATAAATTTTAAAGCATGTCTTTAAATCCGCAGCCATCCCTAGGGAAAGAGATAGAGATTTCTTCTGCCTTGGGCTACAATTTGCATGATCTGGCACTCGGCTTTCCCCTAAGAGATTTGTGTTCTGTGATTTTTAATCATGAGTGCACCTAGTCACAGGTGTGTTTTCTTCCTGGTGCAAATCGTAGCTTCCGTATTTTCTTTGTTGCCTTCGTAGGCTGGAGTCTGATGTATCCTGCTAGGTCTGCAGAGCTCCTAGTTCATTCAGCTAAATCTCTGCACTTCACTCCCAAAGGTGCTCTCCTCCATTGTCTCCTGAGACAGACGGATGTCAACAGTATTCTACTTCAACAACCTAATTGGTGTGTCATTGATTCTCAAGTCCCTATGGGATTTCTGCAGCCTGTCCCACATACCAAGATAGAAACTTTGCTGATTTTGCCATTCTCCGGGGCCCTTTAGATAATCTCTCATGTACTCCTACGTGGCTGGGAGAACATTGAAATGATCTAACCCTGTGGGAAGTAGCTAATTGCACAGCCTTTCCCATGGAATCAACACCCTCTCTCCTGTCACAATGCTGGCTCAGTGTGAAAGACCAAGCTGGCTGCTCCCCACCCACTTGGCTTGGTCATTCAGATGATCTACTTCCTAAAGGCTGCTTCAGATATGAGCTCCCATGCAGCTGGGAAGTCAGCTGTGCAACAGAGGGGATTTGCCTCACTGCTACTACATGCTTCTCTCTTACAAATGATACCACTAGACATTCTATAAAATGAATGGTTCAAAAATCTTCAACGGCAAGGACATTAGCATGTCCTAATCTATCTGCTCTACACCTCATCCAGTTGTTTGGAAGGCCACAAGACTAGCAATGCCACTTTCTCAACTAATCATAGTGCCAGCATGAATTGAATGGTATGCATGGGAACCGGCTGTTTGCATGACATAGCAGAAAGAAAAGCACATCAGATTTATTAAGAAAAATATAATATAGCATTTCTGCAAAATTTCACAGAGCTCACTTTCCACAAAGATTATTCTTATCCCTTTGATGAGGGGAAAACAAGACATAGGTAATTTAGTTTCTACAGAGAGTTTATTTTTCCAACTACAGTCTTACTTTTTTATGTTGTGATAAATAATTGCTCCACTTGATCCAAAACCTCAATACCAAAGAAAAATTATTCCAGTAAATAGGGAGTTATTGCTGCCCCAAAAAGCTAACTACAGCTAATCTAATATGGACAATTGGATTTCTTCCACCAGTGGACTAAAGATAATTTGTTTCCCCACTGACATAAAGACAGGAGATACATTGAGAAACGTCAGTGAACACCAGTGCCATCTGTTTACAAGGTAATCTCCACATTTCCATAATGTCGCCTTGCAATAAAATTTGTCTTCTGCTGGTTGTTACTCAAACAAACCAAGACTCGAAAGCCTAAACTATTGTTGTGAAGAGCTCCCTGATGCTATTTTATAAACAGTCTGTGACAGCCTGCTTCTAATGATGGGATTATTATTTTTTGAGAAATGTTGTGATACATGTCTTCCCATAAGTAGCTACAGAAATGGCAAGAAAGAAAGATTTAACCCCTGTAAATTTGTTTCTAACACTCCCAGGTCCTTAAATGGTATTGGATTGCATGGTACTGAGAGACAGAGCAACAAGCCTGAAACATTACAAGACTTGGAAAGCAAGGCTCCTTGACTTGCTCCACAAGCAGAAGCATGTACTAGTTGTATAAGTGCCGTATGGACCAGCTTTACTAATATAAAAAGTTACAAGAGAGAAATGAGAAATGAGGAGAGTCATCTGCAGAGGAAAGCTCTGCCACTACAGCTGCCCTGTTGGTAGTGTTCCAGGGATGGTAAAGGTGAAAAGGTCAGGGGTCAAGGGAGGCTTTGGGTCCACCAGATCTAAAAGTTCTTCATTTCCTGGATCTACCACTAAAGTGTGTGTGTGTGTGTGTGTGTAAGAGAGAGAGGGAATTTGCCAGCCCTGGAGCTAATGCCATTACAGTGGTACCTCGGGTTATAGACACTTCAGGTTACAGACTCCGCTAACCCAGAAATAGTACCTCAGGATGAGAACTTTGCTTCAGGATGAGAACAGAAATCACATGGCGGCAGTGGGAGGCCCCATTAGCTAAAGTGGTGCTTCAGGTTAAGAACAGTTTCAGGTTAAGAACGAACCTCCAGAACGAATTAAGTTCTTAACCCGAGGTACCACTGTATTTAAAAAAGAAAATGAAAACAGCAAGGAAAAATGAGGAGGTGAAAAGCTTCTGTCCTTGTCAGTGTAAGCTCAACAGGGCAACTGGAGGAGGAGAATGAAAAAAGAGCTGTGGGTGGAGGGGGACCCTTTCCCCATCCTCTGAGAAACTCAGCAAACCCGCTGCACCTGGAATTGGGTGTGGAGAGTGCCTCTGAATGGGACACAGCTGTGGGCAGCCTGAGGAAACAGCATCAAGCATAGAGTGAGAGACCAGGGTGATGTTTATTGTTTCCAGGAATTTTTCTCACTCTGAGACATTTGTGGGTGAGATGAGCTGAAGGCTGAGACGAAAGGTATGTCAGAAGGAAAATGAAAGGAGATATAGATATATACCATATTTTTCCGCGTATAAGATGCTTTTTGCTTAAAAAAATTAGGCAAAAATTGGGTGTCATCTTATACACAGGTAGTGAATATGGGGGGGGGATGTATGATTGATGGCAGCAGCAAGCAGGAGATTAGCAGCGGTGATTGGGCAAGTGATTGGTGGCTATGTCGAGGCCTGCTAGCGATTGGCTGTGGCTGCAGCAATTGGGCAGGCGATTGGCGGCTGTGGCGAGGCGGGCAGGTGATTGGCAGCTGCAGCAAGTGTGTGGGTGGGCTGTTGGTGGCAGCGAGCAGGCAGACAATTGGTGGCTGCGGCGAGTTGTGCGATCAGCAGTGTCTGTGGCAAGCGATCGGTAGTAGCAGGCGGGTGAGCGATTGGCGGAAGTGACCTTCCCTCCCTCAAAAAAGCTAAATAATTTACCGTAATTTCTTAATTTGGAGTTAAAAAAATAGGGGTCGGCTTATACATTGGGGCGTCTTATACACGGAAAAATATGGTAGATATATAGATATAGATATACATCTATATCTCCTTTCATTTCCTTCTGACAAACCTTCCTTCTCTCTGTCTCTCTATCTCTAGCGTAACTTTGTATTAATGCAACATTTTAATATGCAACTGTGTATTTTTTGTATTATTTCATTTAAGCTGTCTGCTGTTGCTTCAGTTTTTTTTGTACACCGCTTAGAGATATTTTTAATATAGCAGGGTTGCAGCAGGTTTTACAGAAGAGAGTGTGGAGGCTAGGTTGTAAGGGGCAGTGCATAGGTAAATCATCTCACCTGAAAACAATACCCTGTTCTTCTTTGCTTCTAGTCTGTCTCCATGAGCCTCCTCCTGTTCCATTTAGCGTATCAGCACTATAGTTTACTCCCCAAATATATCTGTTGGTTTAATGAAGGCACTAATTGTAAGCAAGGCTTTCCAGTTCTAGCCCTCTAGGGGTGTTTGGGATACTTTAGAAGTGGAATCATTGTAATTACTGCTCATAAAAAAGGCTGCAAGATTAGCCTGACTCCTGGAATAGTTGCATCTTTTACTCCTACTGTGAATAAATGGACAGTTTTGTCCTTTGGGCAAAGTGGAGCATCCAAGCTGATAGGGACAATTAAAGTTAAGTATGCAGTGAGCTGCATAAAGTGTTCCTTGAAACATTTGTCTCTAGTTACTTCACACGTATTAATCTTCTCCGTAAGTCATGGTTACCTGTTTTAATCTGCTGAGATGGGCTCAGATGTTCAAACAAACCAGCCTCTGGCTAAGCAAAGGCAGAGGTGGAGGAAGGGGTGTGTGGTAGGTGAGGGTTGCCCCGGGTGTCACCTCTGAGGGGGGGGTGACAAAATGACAGGCGGCACTCACCGCGGGGCCTGCAGCGCATCCTAGTCATGCGTCTCTCACAGGAAAAACTCGGTGGCTTGGGTGCGCGCAGGCTCCCCGCTGCCCAAACGGTCTGCCTGCTGCCTCCCCCCAGCTGTAGAGCGACTGAGTGGGAGGAGGCAGGCAGATTCCCGAGGCCCCCACAGTGCGCCCCGCCCCCATGGGCAGTACACCCCACCCTTGGATGCGCGTCCTCTGCCACTGCCCAAGTGGCTTCCTCTGCTGGTGAGCAAAGGATTGCTGAATGTTCCATGTGAACCAGACCTTGTTTTTTAAAATGTTTGTTCTAGCTCCCATCCTCCGACACAGTACTCAGATTCTTGGCTCAAAGAAACCCAAAAGTTTTATTAAAGAAATCAACACATGGTCTCAGCATCAGCTCAAGGTACAGGAACACACAATTCTACGGCCTACAGGCAGATTTCTAAGATACATGACTAGACATTAGCAGAGAGGTTGTCCCAACACTTCACAAGTTCCTTTTGCTCTGCTTTTAAAGAGCAGGGAAGGACCAGTCATTTGTTTGTGCATGCAGTTCACCTCCCAAGCTAGAAGACTATGCTTGCAAGCATGCGCTCCTGTGGGAAAGGGAGGCAAGCCAGGTATATCTGTGATGGAGCAGGTGGCAACACCTCCTTGGTGACCACACCTGAGTCCAGCTCTCTGACTCCCTCCACCTCCCATTTCATCCATCTCCTCAGCTACCACAGGAACTCCACTCTCAGGGGGTTAGACAGTTCCCCTTCCCCTTCTGCGACATCTGGCAACAATGGGGCAAACCCCTCTCCTAAGTCACTGCCTGAGCTCTCCCCACTTCCAACTTCAGCTTCTCCTCCTTCGACAGATCTTGCCACCCCTGCTCTATCTCAGCCGATGCCGTGGGACTCATGACAATACTGTCCTTCTAATCCTTTTTAAAGCATTTTTTTAATCCCCCCCAATCAAATAATAATGTACATTTATTTCAGTAATGCAGCATACAAACAAAGAAGTATCCGTGCATGCTGTTTCCATACCCCTAAGCAATATAAACAATGCAAAGGTAATACCCTGAATATACCAGATATTATCCCGGAATTTGCTGTATTACAGATTGAGGGGATGAGATTCAGGTGACCTTCTATTCTGCAGATCATTGTTCATGAACAATATGAAAAGAAGCCAAGTATAAGCAAGCCTGTAATGTAGTATTGCACCTCTTAACGCTATCAACTATACTATTGCATCATCTTTTTTCCGATCCTAGCAGACTGAATATACTTTACTGGATACTCTGTCCTCAAAATGCAACTTAATGAAGCCACCCTGCTTTTTCTTAGGGTGCCTCTCTGGCACAACGAGCTTGAAAACCCATGCGAACGACTGCGTATACGGCATGTTTAACAATGGGATACAGAAACCTTTCAGTGAGCTCTGCCAAGATATTTAATTCTGAAGCAAGCGGTGAGTTAGGCTGACTTTTAAGCAAACAATTAAGCATGCCAAGTGCTGACTTCGTAATTTGCCGTTTACCTACAGAGAAGTCTGTCAGGGAAGTGATATGGAGGATTAATGCCATAGTATCTTGGTTATTCTTCCTCATTAGCTCATGAATCAGTTTAGTTTTCTTAAATGACATGCTAGTGAATAAAGGAGAAGTTTTACTGACAGATTGTACAGATGTTCACACACACACACACACACACACACACACACACACACACTTGAATATAACAGCCTGGTCTGCACTTTGTATGAATGTAAACAGCTCAGCCGATTTTGTTATGCTCTGTGAAGAATTCGCTCCTTAATTCTATTAAGAGCTCCCTTGCTCATAAAATTAATGCCCTCATCTCATTCAGTAACAGTCCTCCTATTCATTATCGGAGAAAGGATATCTACTGCCTTTGTAGATTACGTTTTCTCAGAGGGATTCCTATTATTTTCAAGAAACTCAAGACATTAAAGGATTTGCACTTCTATGTTTGCAAAGCTACTGAAGTGGATTATTTGCTGAACTGCGCTGTTCCTGTGAACTGCAAGGAGAGCAGAGCAGCAACTCGGAATTAGGTGGGTTGAGGGTGTTGGATTTATTTTTGCATACCATGTGATATTCAGAGCGAAATTAAAATTCAGTTCAAAACATCAGAATCAGAAAACAAAAAGGAAAGTCCTAGGATTCTGGGACATACCAAAAGGTGTATCTGTGGAATTATTTCATACAACTATGGCCTGCAATGTTGCATATTTGGGTGACTTAAAATGGCTGGTGGGAACTGCGGATGTGACTTGAGCTTGGCTATCATTCAAAGGGAGGGTGCCAAATGGAGGCACAGCTGGGTGGGGCCAGTGAGGAGCCCTTCCAAGCTCCTGGGGACTTCAGCCAGTGTTCCTGACAAGGGCAACCTCTGGGGCCAGGCCTGTCCCCAATAAGTTGCCTCCTGATCCTGAACTATATCATGCTCTCATCTTGTACAATAACTAAAAAGCAACAACCCAGATTCCGAGCCCAGCTATCTTCCCCAGGGACTGAAAAATGAGGTCATCAAGTACAGGCCATCAAAGGTTCTTGGGTCCTCCCTCTGATTGTTAAAATTTGGATCTGAAGGGGGGTTATTGGTTTGTTTGTTTTTTTATTATGTAGTTTGCCTTCTCATTTTATATTTTTATGTTGTGAACCACCCTGTGGTATACTAGATGATAGATAGATAGATAGATAGATAGATAGATAGATGATAGATATAGATGATAGATGATAGATATGTCGATAGCCCAATCTTGAGGGAGATCAATTAATTCTCCCGACTTATCTTCTGAGGAGATCATTGCTGAGGAAGAGGACCAGCAGTATTTATTGCTCTATGGGAGTAAGGTAGTAGGGTTTCAGTAGGCGCTGAGGACTGGGGCATCAGTCAGTTGAGCAATGTGGTGTTCTAGGGGAAACTGCTTCTACAGGAGACTACTTTACATCTGGTATAAGTCTGTTTACCGCGGAGCTATTTTATTTCCATGTACACGAGCGTGAGAGAGCTGTCCACCCACTATGAATAAATACAGCCTTCCACATTGTCCCCCTGATTAGCCCCATGCAAGGAGAAAATTAGTAGGAAGAATGTAAATTACAAACCTTTTCACATCCTCCTGGCAGTGTGAAGAATCCTGATGCTTCAAACTTGTAGTAATCCCACGGATTTACATAAAATTTATGTGAAGGAGAGAATCAAGCTCATTCCCATGAATTGATGAAGTACCAATAAAGAAATCAAACATGTGAACATTTTAATGTGGGCATACTATTTTTCACTCAGTTTATATCTAGCCCTTTATCCCAAAAGGAGCTGAGGGTGGCAAACACATAATTAAAACAACAAAAATTAAAATGTTATTTAAGCAGTTTAAAATGTTTTTAAAACAATCACATTTTCTTGGGAACAGTGTTTTTCAGCCATCAAATGCCTCATTAAACAGAAATGTTTTTATGTACCTCCTGAAAGTCAAAAACGGTGAGGAGAGACACAGCTCATCAGGTAGGACGTTCCACAAACAGGGAACCACCACCAAATGGCCCTGTCACAGGTCAACATCAACTGGGCAGCAGCCAGGTGAAGCCATCCCCAAGAAGACTTCACTTTGACTTTTACTAACACCTTCAGTTGGGCCTGACAGCTCACAGTGCAGCTCTTTCAAGACAGGTGACACATGGTCACACAGATACATGAGTATGAATTTGATTTGTAGGGACTAAAACTTTGTTTCTAAATAGCTGAGTGATGGTATTTTTATTTATTTATTTATTTATGGCTATTAGCCCATAAAGTATGTACAAACATAAAAGCACAGAGGCATAAAGACCGATATATTCGGCACCAGAAGGTGAACATCACGGTACTAGGGTGGGTCATTGAGCAGAGCCAGATAACAGCTTGGGGCCCGGAGAGCTCCAAGGGACGGATCCCAGAAAAAGGAAAAACTGAAGACGAGATCCGACATGCACTCTCTTCATAACTGTCCAATTAGTTTTTAATGTTGTTGTTGTTTTTGGTGGTTTTTGTGTGTGAGATAACCGCATTCAGGAATCTCGCCACCAGCAGAGTTACAGAAGGATCTGTATCCTGCAAAAGTAGTGCGGCATGTGACTCAACAGGCCTGCCAACCAAACGCAGTAAAGCAGGACCTAGGAATTTAGTCCTGGCTATGCTATGTAGGGGACAGTTGAACATTATATGTGGAAGAGAATCAACAGTTTTCCCGTCACACACGCATAGCGGAGACACCAAACCCTTGGAAAATCTGTGGCTCAGCAGGTTCGATGGAAGGACATTGAACCTTGCACGAATAAATGCAAGTCGGTGTGGTACAGATGATAGAGATGACATGTATGATGGAAGGCCAAGTGGTGGGGATATTCCGTGGTACCTGGGGGAGCAGACACCCCCACCCCCGGCGAGGTTGTGTTGATTTTCAATGTCTGCTAGTCTTTGCTCAATAAGGCTTTTGGCTGAGCGTAAGTTCATCTTTAAGGAGTCCGCTGGGGAAATTCCGATGCTCAGAAGTTTGGCGTGGATTTTTCCTACCCACGGATTGACAAAGTCGTCCCGCCAGAGGCACTGAAAAAGGTAATGGTCAGGAAGCCTATGCCAGCTGGACAGCCAATAACCAAAGACTCGCTTCCAGATGACAGTCTCCAATGATGCAATCCTTAACTCCAGACGTATGGCTGCGTTGCTCACACACATGGGGAGTTTCAGGAGGCGACGGAGAAACTGATTCTGCAATGTCCCCAACGATGTTAAATTGGACCCTGGGGCCCAGAGCGGGGCAGCATAACAGAGGGTGGAAACCACTTTTGCATGGTACACCTTCAATGCAGAAGGGATGTGGGAGGTTCCGTCGGCCGCAAAAAATTGGAGTAGAGTATAAAGTATTGTTTTCCCTTTGTTTAGTAAATACTGTATCTGTGGCTTCCAGCTTAGGTTGTAGTGAAAAAAGACTCCCAGGTATTTAAATTTGAAAACCTGTTCTAATTGGACTCCATCTAACTTCCAGCTGTAAGTTTTCCGAGACCTGGTAAAGACCTTATAACCTTATAACCCAATTACACCACGGGTCGTCGGCTAGAGTGAGACTCACACCGGCGGGAAACCTATCCAACGAGGTCCCAATAAATAGAGGTGTGTGCCAAGGCTGCATTTTGGCCCCACTCCTCTTCAACTTGTTCATTAGCGATATGAAGCTCTTTCTGAGTGATGGTACCTTTCCAGAGTCTCAGCCTGGAGTCTTTCCCAACCTTCCTCTTTTGAATTGACCCTAGCATCCTCTGCAGCCAATACATCAAGGCTGGCAACCTAAGGCCCATGGGCTGGAAGTGGCCCACGAGGGTCGCTTAACTGGCCCATGAGCCATCCCTGAACCAAGCTGCCTGCTTGGCGAGTCCCCGTGTGTTGCGCTAAACTAGCACAGCGCGGTGCAGGGACTCTCTTCTGCGGCTCCGAAAATTGCTTCTGCGCTTGCCCAGATGCCAGAAATCGCGTCTGCGCATTTCTGTGGAACCGAAAATCACTTCTGTGCATGTGTGATTTTCAGCATCTGGGCATGTGTAAAAGCAATTTCCGGCGCCGCAGATATGTGCAGACGCACTGCGCTGGCCCGGCCCACAGAGGATCTCTGTGGGAGTGATCCAGCCCATGCCTGGTAAGCCTTGCCGACCCCTGCAATACATGTATCCCACCACCAAGATATGCCCCCTCACTATTTAAAACAATAGAAGAAGTAGATTTCACATGTTGACACATTGAGCTCTTTTGGGTCATTGTTGCCCCTGTGTGTAGGAGTGCAAATATCCAGAGATGTAGTGATCAGGTGGGATTGCTATGAGGAATTATAACATATATAGAGTAAGCCATCTGTGTCAGCAATGAAAGCATTGCGTTGACTGGGTTTAAACTATTTTGATATGATTTTTGATCAATCTACACCTCTGCATCTCTGGCCCTTTTGACCCTACTTTCCATTTCTCTCTCCTCACATCACGTACACAGCAGTACACAGCAGTTGCTTCGCCAGGCAGGCATCACCTGGGCCATAAAGATAGTGGGCAAGTTTCTTTGATGTAGTTTCTTATATATAATCTTAAGATTCCTTCCAGTAGCACCTTAAAGACCAAGTAAGTTAGTTCTTGGTATGAGCTTTCGTGTGCATGCACACTTCTTCAGATACACTTCTTCAGATACACTTCTTCAGATACACTACTTCTTATCTGAAGAAGTGTGCATGCACACGAAAGCTCATACCAAGAACTAACTTAGTTGGTCTTTAAGGTGCTACTGGAAGGAATTTTTTTATTTTGACTATGGCAGACCAACACGGCTACCTATCTATAATCTTAAAATGTTAATCTTGGAGCCAGGAAACAGATCTCACATGAAGGTGGTAGTGATCTGGTCCTCCTGGCCATCCTCCTTATCATGTGTACTGATTGTTTATTCCCTCAGCGGTTGCCAGATGCACCCCTTTGTAGTTCTCAAGTTATTTACCCCAAAATATATGCATGCTAATTAGTGTTGTAGTGTAACTTTTTCCCCACGTGGGGTTTGATGAAATGCTCAGAGGAAATATGATTGGTTCTTATGAGCACTGTGTAAAAGATTCTTTTGCTAATAAAATGGCCTGGCGAGGGGTGTGGTTTACGCACTTTTCTCCGAGAGCCTTGCTGGTCAAAGCCTCGTGTCTTGTTATTAATCAGGGTCCAGTCCTTCCTGTAAGTTGCGAACACAACATAGCTGATCACCTATGCTTAGGATTCTTCCCGTAAATATTTTTTTTGTACATCTGCAAACATGGGGGCTGTTAGTAAGTAATGGTAAAAGGTAAAGGACCCCTGGATGCTTAGGTCCAGTCAAAGGCGACTATGAGGTACAGTGCTCATCTCACTTTCAGGCCGAGGGAGCTGGCGTTTGTCCAGAGACAGCTTTTGGGATCATGTGGCCAGCATAACTAAATGGCTTCTGGTGCAACAGAACACCGTGACGGAAACCAGAGCACACAGAGACGCCAGCAACAGGAGCTCACCCTGTTGTGGGGATTCAAACCACCGACCTTCTGATAAGCAAGCCCAAGAGGCTCAGTGGTTTAGACTACAGCGCCACTCGCGTCCCTAGGGCTGTAAGTAAAAAAAAAATTAAATAACAGAGATGGAATCCAGAATGAGAATCAATCCCAATGACATTTTACTGAGAAAACTGAAAACCCCTCCCCAGTGTATAACAGAAACAAACAGAAAGCTTTTGTCTTTCTTACATGAGGCCTTGTACATAGTAGGGAGACATTCAACCACATATACAGAGGAAGAACTCCTTTAGAACTACACAGCCAATCAGGGTACCCATTACCTCAGCAAACATACTCCAACACTGCCTGGCTGTTAAGCAATACCTCCACTCCATAACTCCCTTGATTTACTGATAACAGAACTGACCCGTAAGTTACAAATGGAATTATTCTTGCTTTTGCACTTCTATCAGGGGGTGCCCCAAGCCCAATGATTCTTCCCTCTTGCTGTTTTGGTTACAGAAGGAGATATACTAAGAGAATACGTATATAGGATGAATGCAAATTTGTCTGTATATTAGCCAAAATGTAGCTACTCTTCTATACTGCTGATCCATACGTCATCACACTTCCCCCTTCTTTTCGGTACTCCACCCTCTCCGTTTATGTGAAACGTAAAGTATTTTTTCCCTCTTAACTTTTGCATGATTGCTGCAACCCTGGAGTGGCCAGACTGGTGCCGTAATGCCAACTGCCCCCCCCCGGTGGTGTTGCTCCTGCTTATTGGGATGGCGGGGGCACAGCAGCACACCAATGGAAGCAATGGATCGTATCTGCTGGTGTGCTTGCACAGACCTGACCCCCCCCCCTCTGCACTGTTCCAGTAAGTGGCAGTGATGCTGCTGTCAGGACGGTGGCAGTGCAGTAAAGCCGTACCATGCTTATATATAACTCCCAAGGAAGTCGGGCATTAGAGACTTAGTTGTTGCCCATCACTTTTAAGTGAAACATCTTTCTGCACAATGCCCTGTGGGACTCCTCACGAACCCAGCCCATTACAAACAATATCATTCCAAAAGCTTGTGTACAAAACTGCTTATGAGAAATTAGTCACAGAGTGGGAAGAAAAGTGAGTTGTAGATTAGTAAAATAAAGCTCTTTTGTTGTTTAGTCGTGTCCGACTCTTCGTGACCCCATGGACCAGAGTACGCCAGGCACTTCTGTCTTTCACTGCCTCCCGCAGTTTAGTCAAACTCATGCTGGTAGCTTCGAGAACACTGTCCAACCATCTCGTCCTCTGTCGTCCCCTTCTCCTTGTGCCCTCCATCTTTCCCAACATCAGGGTCTTTCCCAGGGAGTCTTCTCTTCTCATGAGGTGGTCAAAGTATTGGAGCCTCAGCTTCAGGATCTGTCCTTCCAGTGAGCACTCAGGGCTGATTTCCTTCAGAATGGAGAGGTTTGATCTTCTTGCAGTCCATGGGACTCTCAAGAGTCTCCTCCAGCACCATAATTCAAAAGTATCAATTCTTCAGCGATCAGCCTTCTTTATGGTTCAGCTCTCACTTCCATACATTACTACTGGGAAAACCATAGCTTTAACTATAGGGACCTTTGTCGGCAAGGTGATGTCTCTGCTCCCCCCCCCCTTTTCTGTAAAGCTCTAGAAGATGTTTAAATAGGGGGGGAAACAACCCAGCTTTCTAATGGAAAGCAAACGAATGATGCTAAGATCACATTAGAAACTAGGGTGTAAAGAGGAATAAAGTGACCTTTTTAAAAAAAGGTTGTATCTGGAGATGACTTTGTGCTAGTGCAGGAGGGAATTTGGCCAATGGAGTGGGTCCTTACCACTCCCTATACTCGTAGATCTCAAGGCAGTTCAAAACATAAAACTACAATACATAAAACAAAAAATACATAATAATAATAAAAAAAACAAAGACCACCCACTGATTTTCCCTTCCACAACACATTTAAAAGGGTATGATTTAAAAAATATGATAGTAGGTGGGGCTGCCCACCTGTCAATCACCTAATGCATGGGTAGGCAAACTAAGGCCCGGGGGCCATATCCGGCCCAATCACCTTCTCAATCCAGCCCACGGATGGTCCGGGAATCAGCATGTTTTTACATGAGTAGAATGTGTGCTTTTATTTAAAATGCATTTCTGGGTTATTTGTGGGGCATAGGAATTCGTTCATATTTTTTTTCAAAATATAGTCTGGCCCCCCACAAGGTCTGAGGGACAGTGGACCAGCCCCCTGCTGAAAAACTTTGCTGACCCCTGACCTAATGTTACAATGATGTCATGTGACCTGTTTTCCTTTTGCCCCTGTATCTTGAAATCAAACTGAGCTGGCAAAGGCACAGTGCTTTGTTAGTTCTGATGATCACAGATCCCTCCCCTATGACAAGCTAGTGCTAGTCAGTGCTACTGACTAGTGCTACTGGCTAGTGCTCCAATCTAAGTGCTTGAGAGCAGAAATCCAAAAGCCTCAGGGTGCCTGAGGTTGTGGTTGAAGGTACATAGGTTAACACTGTGATTCCGCTGATTCCTCCAGGCATACAGCACATGTGTAGTGGAGATCTGAACTCTTGAGCTGATACAATATTGGTGGAGTTCTGTTAGAACCACTGGAACTAATTGTTCATATCAGTAAAGGATCTGGCATTCTCTCTGTAGCATTCTGTGTTTTTCTTCTCCAGAAACCCCTTGTTCTTGGCCAGTATCTGCTTGGGCTGCCAGCTCCTTAACAATTTTTAATGGCATGCACTTCCTAGAACTTTTTGCAGTCAATAGATTGGCTCCCACTAGAAAAGGCACTAGCTGAAAGTGCTTGGCACTGCTCGGGAATTCAAAGAAACATTAAAAGCACTTTTTAAAAAATTGATAGCATAATAGCTATATTTTTACCTGACACACCAAAGATTGGACAAAGTCACATTTTGGTCTGCCGTCTTGATTCAAAATGGTGCTCAGCACCCAAACATTTACCAAGATCGCTGCCCCCACCTCAGGATTCCTCATGGAAAGTTTTGTGATGCCAAAAAAATGAGTGAAGTCTTGCCAAAGTGAAGTTTCAGCCTGCCATATTGATTCAAAATGGCACCTGGCACCCAAACATCAGTAAATATTCCCACCCCGAACCCAGGAACTCTGGTGCCGAGTTTGGTGATTATATCTCAATAGGGAGCCAAATCTATAGAAAATGGATAAACGGATGGATGGACAAACAAGTTGTTTTCCAAAATATATAGTAGATGGGTTTTCTGCTCCTACATTATCAACCTGTTGCAGTTTGATGAGCAGCTCTCTTGTGTGCTTCCAGGACAATCTTAAAATTACAGTACAGCCCCAGCTCCCAATTCAGAAGATCAGTTGTCACCTGAATTATTCTGTGTCAACCCCTCTTTTGTCTCAGTGGTGTGTGTCTCTTTCTAATTACTGGCCCACTAGAGTAAACTAAGTTGCAGATGCCCAAATCCAATTTTCTAGCAACGCAGACCCTGAGGATCTCGGGCCCTGATGTCTAATGTCGTAAACAATAGTGACAGAGACTTTGATTAAACTTGACAGGATCCTTATAAAGCCGTGAAGCTGTTGTGCTCCTATTTTCATCACCCTTCAAGTTTCCTTAGTTTAAAAAAAGAAGAGAAGATTTGAATCCCACTCAAAAGACCAAAAACATCTTTTTGTATGACAGCTTTAGAAACAATTTGTCTCCTCAGTGTAAGACTATGTCATGCTTGAAAATACAGCAGTTGCTTTCAGTCACTGGGTATACAATGAAGGCCTTGAAAGTTCACACACACATGGACATCAATTGATCTCTTCCAGTTCATTTTTCAATTTTGGGGGCCCAATTTGCCCACTCATTGATGCCACAGTCTAGTATGTATAATGGGGCCCTACTAGCACACACACTCCTTCTCCCCAATCTGTATTAATTAGGACTTGCTGATCAGAAGGTCGGTGGTTCGAATCCCCGCAACGGGGTGAGCTCCCGTTGCTCAGTCCCTGCTCCTGCCAACCTAGCAGTTCGGAAGCACGTCAAAGTGCAAGTAGATCAATAGCGGGAAGGTAAACGGTGTTTCCGTTCGCTGTTCTGGTTCGCCAGAAGCGGCTTAGTCATGCTGGCCACATGACCCGGAAGATGTATGCCAGCTCCCTTGGCCAATAAAGCAAGATGAGCGCCGCAACCCCAGAGGCGGCCACGACTGGACCTAATGGTCAGGGGTCCCTTTACCTTTTACAGGGCATATGGGCAATCTTGAGGGCCCTTTCATCTAAAAAAAAGGGGGGGAAAGGACCATGGAACTGGACTTTAATACAAACATATGTAACATCCACACTGGACAATATACCATGTCACCGGTGCTCAACCATGCACTGACATGATCGCTGAATTTGTGAACATGTAAACTAGATCTTGAAGACTTGATGGTGAATGTGTGGACTGCTTCTTTTATTATTTTGGAAGATATTGTGTTTTAGGTGATGCAAAACATCTACCTGTTTTTTTAGGCAGTGATGGCACATTCACACATGTAGGTCATCACTTAATCTTGCAATTTATAATCAAGTGATATACAAGTATGTATGAAGAGGACGTAACAGGGCACTTCCACTGAATGTATTCCTTGTAGGACTGACAGATGGAAGGAAAGGTAAGGCTGATAACCAACAAAATAAAATCCAAATTCTGCATCAAGGTAGCTCAAATCTCTTCTCAAGATAAATGATTCAGCTAATAATGTGTATGTAATTTTGCATTGTTGAATGATCTGCATCCACAGCATTTGAGTTTGTGTCGCTTCTGGGGCAGGGGGCACAGAGTGGATGATAGATAACAAAAGGAGATATTATTGCCTCTGGATTTCTACCGTAGTCTGCAGGGAAACAAAAAATGAAATGGATACACTTGACAACCCACTCTCTATGGTCACAGCTATTTCTTTCTCTTCACACATTGGAACATGAACTGACACTTTTTAATTGTCTCATTGTCCACATATAGTCCAAGAGAATTTAACAAAATGCAGCAAAATTTTCTAATAAAAGCTTTACTGGAGATGCATAGGCCAGATGAAGAAACTGCATGGGTTAAAACAACAGCTAGAAAAGCTGTGATTTTATTCAAGATACTCTGTGGTTTGGGGTGAGGGTGGGGCTTGTTAATATAATCACAGTACTTCAATTCAAAATGTATATTGGATGGCGTTTTCTCAGCTCTTGGTACAGAGTGTGCAATGCACATCGATGGACTGCAGGAAATTGCCTCCTCACGTGTGGATGATTTCACTTTCCACAGGAAGCAGAACTGAAAATCTGCCCGTGAGAGGCCCTCACATCAATACATTATCAACCTATAGTTTCTATGCCATTTTTTTTTTACTTTGCTTTTCACTTATTAGAAGAGGCTGTTGGATCAGGCCAGTGGCCCATCTAGTCCTGCGTCCTCACAGTTCTCATAGTGGCTAACCAGATGCCTATGGGAAGCCCACAAGCAGGTTCTGGGCACAAGAACACTCTCCCCACCTGTGGTCCCCCAGCAACTGATTCTTGGAAACATTACTGCCTCCAGCTGTGGAGAGAGAGCATAACAGACATCATTGCTAGTGGCCATTGATAGCCTTATTCTCAATGAATTTGTCCAATCCTCTTTTAAAGCCGGCTAAGTTGGTGGCCATCGCTGCCTGCTGGCGGTGCAAGTTCCCTAGCTGAACTATGCACTGCATGGAGAAATACTATATCAGTCCCAAATCCACAGCAGTGTCCAAAGAAGGAATGGCCACTGGGAGGAGTGCAGAGAGAGGAACCCTATGGTGCACCTGTAGCAGCAAAACCAGACACCTTCATCTGCCTCAGCTGCAATAAAACATGTCTCTCCTGTATCGGTCTCTACAGCCACAGCAGGTACTGTAAGTTTCCAACCGTTGAACTTCGCTCCAAAGGTGCACTCTTCCATGGTCTCCCAAGACAGATGGATGCCAACAAAGGTCTTTTGCCATGATACGCATCATTTTACACTTGTTTGCATTGTTTAATTGAGCCCTTTAGACGTGACTCATAACCCTTCTCTAACCTGAAGCTCATGAGCCTTTTATATAAGACACAAACTCCCCCCCCCCATTTAATGCTGTTTTCCAAAACAAAGGAAGAAACAAAAAAAGTAGCATCGTGAGGTCACTTAAAAACTGTAGGAATTTTAATGTGCATTCAAATTTCAGATCACTGACATCAATGAAAGGGGAAGCGTGTATGTGGGGGAGACACACAACGCATCACATACGTTAGTTCCCTCACGGCTATTTGCATAATGTGTCTAGAGACAGCACTGTATAAGAAGGGAAGAGCTCAGCCACCAAAGAGAACTCAGGGGCAGTTCTATTGGAGAGCTGATGTGATTCAAAGGAGAAAGGACAGTTTCGAAGCTCAGACGAGTGAATAGCTGCAGAAATACAGTGAGCTCGGACAAAACTCTTTGGTAACCTCAGCAAAGGAATAAAGCACCGGGGCAGAAGGTAATTTCCATTTAGATTTATTTGCTAGGCTGTCTGGCTCAAGTTCTCCCTTCTGATGAAGGCTGAAACTAAACAACACCTCACAAGTCTGTACACTAAGATACAGATTTTCTTCAATTATGATCTTCATTGTTCTATATTTTTTGCTATTTATTTAAGGGAAATGCCTGCTCTGAATTTGAGTTATAGCTTTATAAAACTTTAAAGAAGAATTCATATATTTCATTTACTAGCAAAGCATTCTGGGTTTTTTTTAAAGTAACTCTGATTTGATTAAAGTGGGTGCCTTAAAATAATCATTGATAGTTTGCCAGATACCAGATTTAGAAATATAAAACAGTTGGCATTACATTAAAAGCAATCACATTATGTTTTTGTTACATTTTCCAGCATGCTAAAATGCATTTCATTAAGTTATTAGACAAAATATAAAATAACATCAAGGTGTAGTTTTTATTCAAGCTTTTAACGTTGCTTCATTAAAAAATGTTTTGAGGGCTGTTAGAAAATAAATGGCAAAAAGCCGAAATAAAAATGGATTTTCATTAAAGCTAGAACAATATACTGGTTTAAAACAGTCCTTTAAGAAAGAAATTTTATGCAAGCTATAATAATTATATGCTGATAATTGTATTATAAACATTTTTGCATTTTTAAAGATATACTACAAAACAAAATCTAAGCCAATGTTTGGAAGCAAAGGTTTTATATATAACTTTGGATATGTGTAGGCACTACCTTTTTTCTGGGGGGACGTAGGGTATGCATACCCCTGAATATTTTGTGAATCTTTTTACTTTTGTCCATTTACTGTGTTTATTTTTCCTGATTTGGAGTATAAAATGGTGATTTTCTTGAGTCAAAATGAGAGTACCCCTAAACATTTTTTTGGGGGGGGGGAGCACTGAGTGTAGGTTACACCGAGTTAGCTCTTTGGCCACTTAAAAAGCTCATTGCTGGGGGATGAGAGAGAGGTGTGTGTGTGTTTTCCATCATTAAATGAATACAGTGGTACCTTGGGTTACAGAAGCTTCAGGTTACAGACACTTCAGGTTACAGACTCTGCTAACCCAGAAATAGTGCTTCAGTTTAAGAACTTTGCTTCAGGATGAGAACAGAAATCGTGCTCCGGCAGGCAGTGGGAGGCCCCATTAGCTAAAGTGGTGCTTCAGGTTAAGAACAGTTTCAGGTTAAGAACAGACCTCCAGAACGAATTAAGTACATAACCCGAGGTACCACTGTATGTTAAAATACTGTACCACCAGCATTTGCTCTCATATTGAGTCAGTCCTTGTGTTTGCTCAAAGGCAAACATCCACATTCATTTGAAGATCTTCGAGTCAAGTGAGAGTGCATCTAGAATATTTAAAGGGACAAGCACCCATTTCCATGGGCAACTTCAGTAGACCTGGATGATGGCAGGAAAGCTTACATTTAGCTCCCGGATGTTTCATGTTTCTTTGCATTATCAGGAATGCTGCATTTCTTTCCATATTTGCTCCATTCTCTGCCACCCTGTTTTACCTGCAGGACCTTCCGTCCCACGATGACATCGGTCCAGCGGCTCCTGCTTCTGCTCTCCTTGGCTTTTGCCAGTGTCTGTGTCAACGTGGGGCAGCCGTTTCCAGAGGAGGTGGAGAACGAGGGAAAGAGCAATCTGGATGGCATCCTCCAAAGGGCAGAAAACATCATCTTGAAGTCCATTTTGAAGAAGGTGGACGATGACAAAGAAGATCCCAACAAAGGTAAATGGTGTACCTTGGCAGTAGCTGAAGTTCATGGCTGTATTTGTTTATATGCCATTTCCCTGTTTGTAAAGGGCCTCAAAGTGTGTGTGTGTGTGTGTGTGTGTGTGTGTGTGTGTGTGTGTGTTGAGGTTTAGGGAATTTAATGACATTTGTTAGGAAGAAGAGGCACCTTCCTCAGTTGCTGCATGCTGAGATGCGGGCCATTCATTATTAAATCACATTTTTGCTCCCTTATCCACTCAGTTCCATTTCAGACTGGCCTCTCTAGGGAAGAGGCACTATTCCTTTCAGTATGTGCACGCTGATCTCTGGTTCCATCTATGGCATATCCAGGTATGGCTGACAAAATCCTGGAGAGCCACTGCCAGTCAGTAGAGACCAGGGGTGTGCAGTTAGTAGGTTGGGATCAACTGTGCAGCCAACAATATATATGGTGACACAGGGAGACCTGCAAGGGCAAACTCAGGGTTAAGAGAGGGCTTTTGGATGCTGCAACTGTATTTAGCTTGTTGTGTTAACGTTGTTGCTCACAGTGTTAGGGTAAACCCCTTGTTCTTTTCAAACAGTTGCCTTCCCGTCTTCCAATGCACTAATTAAATCATATTGCACATTGGATCATCAAGGAGTTCTGACTCCATTTTTTTTCCAAAATAGCAAGAACAAAAAGCCTCCCCTTCTAGCTTAGGCTGTGTTCAGGTGAAAGGAGGTTTTGAGAGTGTGTGGCACCAGAGATGGACTTTTTGGAATTTGCTAGCAGAAGTTTGATACTGAAAACAGATTCCTGTGCTGAGAGGGATGCTTCTTCTTTCATCTGTGTTATCACACCCTCCCCCACAACCACTATCCCTGTTTTGCACCTGGATCTAGTTGGTTCTAGTAAAAAACAAAGTAGATCCTGCCCACCTGAAACTCGCCCACCTCTGGTGTAAATACTACTGAGCTAGATGAACTGATGGTCCGACTCAGTATAAAGCTGTATCCTATGTTCCTGGAAGAACAGGAGTTAACCTGCCTATGCCTGAGAGACTGGTCTGTACTGGGGCTGCATCTGACTGCAACTTTCCAAATATGTTCTCTCAACAATTAACATTGGTCAGGCACCCATGCTATACTATCTTTAAAAGCCTTCTAAACACTTTATTATTTCAGCTAGCCTATCCAGACATTAGTATTGTATACTTGCTTTTAGTGTTTGCTGATTGGGGGTGTGTATTATTAATAATAGTTTTATATTGTTCGAAGGACACTGCATAGATTTTATTTTATTTTTGGTCACTTAAGCAAGAACACCAGTTGGATCCGCCTAAGAGAAGGATCTTGACCACGGGGTTAAGACTTCCACTTTAATTCCATTCCCAGATAATTGTAAAAAAGGAATATCTCAGGGAGCTTCCAGATTTATTGTGGAATGAGTGCTCCTTGTGCATGCATGGTTTTTGCAGCATCCGCATGATGTGTCCCCAAGGTGTCATTCACACATACAAGAAGTCACCATGGGTTAGGTCTAAAGAAATGCAGAAGGATTATTCAGACAACACACTGGAACAACAATGGTTCGTGTGGGAGCACTGAGAGAGAAAAGGGACAATTCAGTTCACATTTACAGGCTAACTTAACAACATTTGCAGGTTCTGAAGCAATACAAGAACTGAAACACAACCATCCTTCAAATTTCCCCATTATAGGATTTTGCAGTGCAGTTCTTCAGCCAAGTAATGTGTACACAAATGCATATACAAGGGGGTAATGCGTGCATTTAAATGCATACATTAGTGAAAACAGCATACAAAATGCATTACATAAGGGAAAATAACTTGGCAAAAGTGTGCCTATTGTGTAAAGCTGCATATAAAAATGTGTATAGTAGGGAAAATATAGTAGACATCCCCAGATGCATATAAATTATATTAGATACATATAAATTAGCATATGCACATTGCAGGCAAATTTGCGGAATTGTTTCAGGATTGTCTGACCCCCAAATATATCCACTTGACAGCTTTTGGTCAAGTCCATCCAGATATGTAGAATGCTAGCATGCATTTTAATTTTCTAAGCATACTGTTGGTTTTAATTACCTTTGGAATATTTCAAATACCTGTTTTTAATTGTATGTTATTGATACAGCTAATTTAATTGGTGTTAAATGAACGGTGTGGGCTTTTTTGAAAACTGTTTAGAGGTTTTATTACATTCAGGCGGCATCTAATAGGTGTTAAATAAATAAATGCTCCCTTTCAATCAAGAACAACGTTATTCTTGGAGTGTTTTAATGCTGTTCATTTCCTTGGGCAGAGCCAGGAGCTTTTCAGCCAGACTGGATCTCGAAAAGGCAGCACCCTGGAAAGAGATCTCTCTATGATCTAGAAAAGAAGCAGCATCCCGGGAAAAGGGAGGGTGTGGATGAGGAATCTTATGGAGAAACTGTGAAGCGTCAGCACCCTGGGAAAAGAGAGGAAGAGGATGAATTTGATCCCCACTCAGAAGTGCAGAAGAGGCAGCACCCAGGCAGGAGGTACCTGCGAGAACAATACCTTGACCTCCCTAGCAGCAGCCAGCTAGCTTATCTGGATGAATTCTCCAAAAGGCAGCACCCAGGCAGGAGGTACCTGACTTACAGCAAACGACAGCACCCTGGCAAGAGGAGCTGGGAGGAGGAGATGGATGAGGGCGAGCAGAACTTGGAGAAACGACAGCATCCGGGCAAGAGGTACCTGGTGGATGCAGAGAACCCAGACTACACTACTGTCCCCTGCGAGCCCCAGGATTCCTTTGAATGTAGCAAAGGCAGCTTGCTGCTAGAGTTGCTCGATAACGTAAGCAAGGGCCGTGTCGATGAGAAGCGGCAACATCCCGGAAGAAGGTCTTCATGGGATGGTGCATTGGAGGAAGAGGAATGAGACGTGGCCAGGGGGTGTGCTTTCTCATTGTTTTCATTCCTCCAAATGATTTCTCCCAGCCATTCAATGTTCCATCCATAACCCTTTTTCTTCTTCCTTCCTTTCTGCTTGCTGAAACCTACTTCGCAGGTGATTCTTTATAGTGTGCTCCTTCCTGGTGGGCTATGGTCCAGATTTAGCAATGCATGGACACACGGATTTCATTTTAAGCATGGCACTTTGTGCCCCCACCCCTTGAGAGGCACGTGGCCAGGCGCACCCCCACATGCTTAAAATGGAACGTGTTAGTTCCAATGTTTCATTTCTTGTGTGGGCCATAAGTTAATACGGGATGAAACCCATCCAAACGCAAGGGTAGTCAGATGTCAGTCTTCTTGATGCTTGCAGCTGGCATTCCAGCTCCAAAAGAGTTTGCAAATAGCACACTTCATACTCATCCCTGAGTATGTTGTTTGCTGTTTTTGTATAGCATTTCCTTTGATGGGGCTTCAGTCAGAGAAACACAGTGCCAGAATCAGCTGCAGGTCCCTTTTAATCCTGAAAATTGGGAAGTGCTTCCATCAAACGTACGCCAGTGGGTGTGCCCATGTGGAAGGAACGAGAAAACCTGTGGATAAAGGAGGGAGGGCTTAGGGCAGGACTCTGGCCACATGGATAGCTTAGCCTGTGCAAGCCTGCAGTAGACAGAGTGGTTTGCTTTTTCTTTTAAAAGGGAAACCATTTTATGCACTGACGAGATGACTCGTCATGCAGGCAGCAAGGACCACGACTGTCCAAACACTATTGCAATGAAGAAAAAAAATCCACAAGGAGCCTGATCCACAAATATAAGTAACACCAGTGTGTGTGTGTGTGTGTGTGTGTAGATTTCTGACTGGGGTCAGTATTCCCCAACCTTTATAAGTGAATTCCATCCATATCCACACAGGTTCCATGAAGCTACTTTTCCTGTTCTGGAACTTTTTATGCAGGGCCTCTAGCTATTCTCCATGTGGCAATGCTGCTTTCAAGTGGTCTTGATGATAGGGGGATTGTGAACAGCCACTGCCTTCTCTATTCTGCCAAAGGTGGATTGGACTGATATCTTGCTAATGAACAGGATTAATGTGCATAGAGAAATGGCATGCCTGTTTAGCAAATCTGACATTTGCTATTATCCTTTGCCCTAAAAGTGACTCATAGTAGTGCACGGTTTTGTTTGGAAAATCCACAGCTGAGAATCCTCACAGGGCCTGGGTTCCAGTATGCCGTCTTTGAATCAATGTCTCACTTTGTTTCCAAATAAGGATTAATTACAATAAATATTTTAAATTGCAGCAAGCAGGCGTCTTTGTCTCATTATGTGGATTTTCATTTGTAAAATATGGAAAAGTTTGCCTGTTGTCCCAAAAAGGAATGTTTTCAATTTCTGTAGACAAATGGTGTTTATTTACCATAAACAAATCAATAAATATCCATAATTAACAGTGCTCCCTTGTTCAGTTATCCTTTTCGGTCATACGAAAGCAAATAAACAATGTGCCAAATGATCAATGCCCTCCTGAATTTAAAAAAGGAAAAAAAAATCAACCCAAACTGTGATGGAGGAAAACAGAATTTTTTAAAGTCAAAACTTGTGTATGGTGATGATGACATGTTTGTATATAGCAGTGGTTTATTACTGGTGTGGAAGGTTGCTTTGTGTAGAAATAGAGTTTTCTGAAACTTTCTGCTTGTGTATGATGAATAAAAAAAATCAGAATGAACATACATAAACTAGCTAGCATCCTCCTTAAAAGAAATAATCAATGTCGGTTTGGGGAGGGGTCCTTTCCCTCCACCTGAGGAAATTAAACAGATTTGTTCTGCCTGACAAACCCTTAAGCACAACTAGCTACTTCTGTAGCTAGCCCTTACCTGCCAGTTAAACTGTCAAAATCTCCATTTACATTCTCAGTCTCTCCTGATTTTCCATTTCTCCTCCCTGCCATGATTGGCTAAGGGTCTCCAGGATGATGACCCAGTGGTCTGTCCATCACTGGGGATGCAGGAGAGAGGAGAGGAAAGTTCTGTTGTGCAAACAGAAATCTACTGTGTGTGTGGAATGACATTGCTGAATACAAGCCAGCATCTCTGATTTGTCAGTAATTAATCTGTTCCAAGAGGCAGCCTGATCTACGAGTAATGTCAATGCAGTTGGGTGGTGGTGGTGACTTATGACTGGTTTTGATATTCTCCAAACACACACACACACACACACACACACACACACACACACACACCGCTGCTTTTCAGAGCAAAGCCACAAATCTTTCCCGGTAACTGACATCCTTTGGAAATAAGAGGCTTGTATGCAGGTATACTCATATTTGCAGCTTAAAACAGAATGAAGTCTGCTCCTCTTCTGTGGCATTTCAAGCCACATTTGCACAGTCTTGTTCATATCAGAGAGGGGGAGAGGTGGGTGGGGACGTCTCCCCCTGATGTGCATGACCTTTTTGGTTTCTTTGACCATTCATGAAGTAATCTGCAATGTACACTCATCTGTGCAGGTGTGAAGGCTCTCTCAAATGTTGGCACTGTTCTGAAACATGCATCCAACGGCAGTATTTGTCGAGAAACTACAGGATCAATATGGATCGTGCATATCATCGTGCAAATGAGGCTTCAAGAACTAGCACTGGGAATGCACAGGATGCAGTATAGTAGAGGAGAAGGAATTTCAACATGTAGAGCTTTTCACATCCATTAAGCATGATGGAGGCACAAGTTGCTTTGATTTTTCTATGTGGGGGGAGGGGGCAGTGGGAGAAGCGCGCGCACGCACACACACACACACGTGGGTAGAAGCTTGTAACTGAATAAATGCATGCTTTTTTTCTTTTTTATTCGGGCCAAAACCAGGTAAATATGCACAGAACCTTTACATGCAACAATTATAAACATCACAGGAAGATAATGAAGTAATGCATAACCAAACTGGTTTTCAAAAGACTCTTTCATGCAGGGATGGCTTGCTAATTAGAGGGAGATTAAAGACTTTCTTTGGTTTATTTTAGGCATTTAATGTCCCAAGTCACAGAATTCTCCCCAGGCGGTGCAGTGCTTTTTTCTCTGTCCTCCCCGCATTCTTAGAGATCCATAGAGACTGAGAGCCACCCACACTGTTCTGAAATCCATCAGTGTGCAAAGGAGCATGGCTGTTCTGCTCTTTGCGCCCCGGAAGACTGCTTCCATGCAGATAAGAACATGGCCACCCTACAGATTATGGCATCAGCTTTTTATTCACATGCTAAGGGCAACAGTCCTCCTTGCTGTACTGTGGAAATCAAATCAAATATCTTTAATACGGTCAATGACCAGAAGCGTGGAAAGTTTTAAAAGGAGTTCAAAAGTTTTAAAAGGAGTTAATGCTGAACGATCTCTAGCACAGAACTAGAGATAGGCAAATTTGCCTGTTTCAGTTTCTCTCTGTTTCTCATTTCCCCCCAGTCTTAAATTCAGTTGTCCAAATCGGTTTGCAATATATTTATATATTTAAATCTTCATGGAAATTTGTAAGCATTTTAGTGCAATTTTCTCCTAATATACACATTTTTGCTTCCCATTTGTTTCCCATTTCCACTAATACATGCATTTGTATGCACACTTTACCGTAGTATATGCATTTTTGTGCACATTACTTTACTGGAAAAGTGCTTTGCAAAATTCAGAGAAGTGTCATTCTTCAAGGATCACTGTATTTTGGTTTGTGTACTGCTTTGGAAAGAGAGAATTAAGTTGAATCAATTGAGTTGATATAAATGCAAACTGAATTGAATTTCTTCCCCACGCCTAGATGAAACTCACCATGCAGGGTTAGACAGGTAGCTGTGATCTCTAGAATGTTTGCCAGTCTCAGGTGACCTAGATTACTTCCCAAAATAGCCATCTCCCCAGCTTTTCTGCATTTTGATTGATCCAATAGCACCATACAAGACCACCTGAAGTGGTCTACCTGAAGCATGCCTGAATTTAGTTAACACTTCCAAACCCAGGCAGATGGGATCTCATCCCCATCACCTCTCCATCGAAATGGCTGATTCAACAGGTGATTGCCAACAGGACTGTGGCCCCCAAATGCCACCGAGAAACACACAGCAAGTATCAACATGCTTGGGAGATTTCAAGGGACTCCTCCTGCAAAAACAGCCCCAGGAGTGGTCCAAGTGGCTACCGTTGAAGGGGTTAAAGCAGGAAACCAGAGGGGAGGAGTAACAGAATGCAGCATTTTGGAAGAAGACCTGGCTGGCTCACTAGAACCCTGAACAGGAACATTCCACACTGCAACATTTTGTTGCAGGGCCTACACAAAGAATGAAAATGATTCTGGGTCTTACTGGAAAGAAGATCCAGTAAGGATCTTCATAGGAATAATAGCTTCATAGGAAGCTATTCGTTTTTTGGGGAACATAATTTCGTTAATCTAGATTTTCAAGATAGCCTACCAAAGAGAACCATAAACAAATATAAAACAGATCAAAAACATCAGAAACAAAAGCATTTATCGTAGCAACAGTAAAAATAAAAAAAAGCAGTAGGCATAAAATCAGTTAAAATCCTGGGCAATCTTTCCCCCCGAAAACATCTAAAACGTGGCTCTCTGGGCAACCTAGTCATATGGTGGCTTATAAATAATAGTAATTATTATTAAGAAATGCTACAGAGTGGCAGGGATATTTAGAGAAGGACCTCTGGTGTCAGACTTAACTAACAGGTAGGTTCCTTTTTAAAAAAAGGAAAGAAAAAAGCTTACATTTTTAATGAATATATCCCCTTTATAGATACCTCTGTGATGATGATGGCATTCAAATATTCTGTTCTTCTTCAATAAAAGAGAAAAAGGGAGACCAAAGGTATTCGGGGGGGGGGGGGGAAATGTCCTTGATTAGTCGCCGATGGTATGTGAGGCGTTCTGATAGAACAATACTCCAGATGCTATTAACCCAAGCCTATATTGGTATATTAGAGGTTATAGGAAGCAATTCATAAATGAACAATGGAGTATGTTTCTAAATAAAGAACACAATATTTTGGCCTTCAAACTGTGTAGATATTGGGTGGGGAGGCCCTGCATGTTATAAAACTAAGATATACTAATTTAGTTCTAGTCTCCACTGACCACAAATGCCCTGAGATCAGCCTGGTACAAGGAAGGCACACTGATTGCATGAAAATATTCCATGTGATCTGAAAGAATCAAGTAATAAACCAAACGACACATTGCAGCCCCATTATAGTTAAGCTGCCACCTGGAAGCTGTTGCCAGCTGGCAACCTAAACCCCCAGAAGACAGAGGTGGGACAGTCTTAATCCATTCCGTTCCAATGCCTAATTAGTGTAATTGCATGATAATGGTTAAACATGTGCTCAGGAGCTGCAGACCTCTGTTTTCCGCTTATTAAATTGCCATCCTTCCACTGTAGGGGAAAGCAATGTCTTGAAGAAAAAAGACACTATGGCAACCCCACAGCATAAGCGCATGCTGCTTTATTTATTTGTATTATTAACAGCTCGCGGGGGGCATCTGTATATATAGAATAGCTAGGTCTTTCCCATCACCGGTGTTTTGAGCCATTCAGAGAACATCAAAGAAGCAAGGCATTGAAAATTGGCTTGGGGAAGGCAATGCACCGAAGGCGTGTTGTGTCCTGTCTGGGCTAAATGATGAGAGTCCAAAGGCACTCGGGGCACCTTGAAAAGGGCTGACCTCTGAAGCAGACTACAGGGAACCACAGGGATGCAGACATGAGGCAGCAGGTTCACCAATATTTGGGGATGGTCCCAGGCAAGATGTAAGAACCCAAGAAGAATCTTGCTGGACCACACCAGCCCAGTTTTAGCAATCAGATTTCAACTGAGCTGCTAATTTATGAAGCAGGCCTAGAAGCACTAGCCTTGCTGCTCAGCTGAATGAATTGAAGGGAATGGAACTCTTGCTGGATACTACTGAATGGAAACCAGACATGTCCTCTGCCATAGCAGCCAACTCCTAGAGACTGAGGTTCTTTCAGCCCCCTCTATAAAATATTTGAGGGGGCTGTCCTTCCCCAAGTTGATAGGCATTGCTATTCAAAAGGGGGTGTGTGCGTGCCATGTCTTGTGATCAAATATGCAGGGTGGGGCTTACCCCCCCCAATATTTTATTCAAGTTGGCACTCCAGAGAGCATGGAGGAGTGGACCCAGGTGGTTGATGAACAGCCAGAGCTGTGGAAGCAGAACCCCCAGCCTCAGACGGAAGTCTAACAATACAATAATTAGCTATGGTAGATAAATGGAAATTCCAAACTGAGAGGTAATGTACTTTGGAATGGCAGATGCTGAGGACGAGCAAAAAGGATGTTGTAAGCTTCTCAGAAGCAACTGGCTGTCCACTCTTGAAAAGAGAATTGGAGAACCATCCAAGCATTGTTGGACTCCATATCCCATCAACCCCAGCCAGCGACAACGACCAATGGCTGGAGGGGTGATGGGAGTTGTAGTCCAACAGCTTCTGGAGGGCCATAGATTCCTCCCTCCTGTATCAAGTGGGTGTTTGGTGCAATCCAGCAAGCCTCCGTTTATGTAGAGTCAGCTGTCTGGTCTTCTTCAGGGCTAGACCATGAGTTGCTCTTTCTCCCAGACTCTTAGCAGTCCTGGGGGAATGTAGGCTGCCTGGGACCAACTGTTGCTTTCTGTCATTCGTAGAGACTGCCACAGCCTCAGCTGCCATTGTCTGAAAACTGGGATGTAACAAACCAGGGACCTAAATAGAGGTGGGTGGTGTCCATTGGGACTCATAGGGCAAAAGGCAGAGAGGCCAACAGGAGCTGGAACCAGAGCCAATCACAGACAGAGCCAACTAATTCCCCACCCCTCTCCCTGCAAGGGCAACAATGAGGAGGAGGAAGGCAACAGGCAGGGCTACCCTTGGACTGGGCATTTAGTGGGGGCAGACAGAAGTTTGTGAGGCAGTGCCCTATTTGGGCCAACCCCCACTAGATCTAAAGAAGCTGAAAACTTCTTGCTTGTGTCCTGATGTCAGACACAGATCAGAGCCAGAGAGCCAAAAGTGCCTCTGGGAATGAAGGACCTTGAGGGAGGAAGGAACTGGCTCCCGTGTCAGTGTTGCCATGAAGAGAGGCAGCTGGGAAAATAGGAGAGGGACGAAGAACCTCGCCCCAGTCAGCACACTTTTGAGACACATATATTATTGCATTTAAGGCACATGGAGTCCACTCAGCTGTTACGTTCCAACATTCATAAGTCCCAACCATACTCCTTCAGTCATGAACTTTGTTTCCAAAGAAGTTTCACTTATAGAAATTCCAGCAAAGGAAGCACTAAATAGTTAGGTTTCTTCACAGTGACCTTTATACATTTCTCCAAGCTCCCTGTTCCCCAGTTTGGTTAAGAAGACAGGGACAAGCTGTATAATTAGCACCTCTTGCAACTCACTTGAAACCAGTCTTATCACTGAAATTGTGCCCCCCACACAGGAAGCTGCTGCTGGAAGGGCTCGTCCTCCATGTTAAATCATTATAATTAGTACGGGCTGC
This sequence comes from Podarcis vaucheri, assembly GCF_965113315.1. Taxonomy (NCBI): domain Eukaryota; kingdom Metazoa; phylum Chordata; class Lepidosauria; order Squamata; family Lacertidae; genus Podarcis; species Podarcis vaucheri. The sequence goes on along the minus strand of NC_138760.1, from coordinate 93,860,447 downwards.
ACCTTCTTTAGGGTTGTGCCGCACTGAGTAACCCTTTATTATTATTATTTTAATGACTCATCATCTGAAGGAGTTTAGCGGAAATAAAACCCTAAAGCCTCCATTTCAGTTTATTATCACGGAGAGAAATAATTCTCCATGTGTGTACATGTGTAGAGTTCCCAGAGTACCTCCAGAAGTCAGTTAAGGGTGAGTATACCATATTATGTGAGTTCTGACCATGATTGCAAAAATGCCTGTTAGCTTCCTAAGAAGAGCAAAAAAAGAGACATAGAACTTATAGCAGTGAGCTTCAGGGCATTCCCTCCCCACCTTCTCTTTGTCAGCCAGCTGCAAGAATTTAGCCTTGTTTCTCCTTTACAGGCTTTGCTTGGCTGGTACATGACTACTCCAGACTGGATTACTGCAATGTGCTCTTTGTGGGGCTGACCTTGGAGACAACTTGGAAACTTTTACTGGTCCAAAATGCTAGCTGGAGTTCCCTTTAGAATTCCTAAAATAGCATTGGTTGCCTGTTTGTTTCTGGTACCAATTCAATATACTTGTGCTTAAAGCCCTGAACAATTTATGCCCAATACCTAAAAGATCCCTTTGTACTCTGCAGATTCCCTTGGGAGTTAAGATAAGCTCTTCCAGGGATCTCAGAAGTTTGGGGTGCATGTGCTTAACTCAGAAGAAGGCGTTGACTGTGGCAGCTCCTACATTGTGGATTTTTTTTCCTCCCAGAGGTGTCTGGCAGCTTCATTACACAGTTTTCATTATATCCTGAAGATGCACCTCTTTCCCCTGGTTTATTAACAACTTGGAGCCAGTTTACCTGTGGGATTGCCTTACCCCAAATATGCCCATTCAGCGGATCTATGGAACTGGCACTGTTACAGGTGGTACATAATCAGCGGTGGAGCAAGACAATCAGGCACCATGGACAGCGCATATGCCCTACACCCAGGGTGGAACTAGCCACTCGTGGAGCGGGGCCAGTCACCCATAGGGGCGGGGCCAGTCACCCGTAGGGGCGGGGCCAGTCACCCATAGGGGCGGGGCCAGCTGGGGCGGGACGTTCTACGGGGCCTCCGAGGAGTCTTCCGGCCTCCTCCCACTCAGCCGCCCTACAGCTGAGGGGGAGGCGGTGGGCGGACTGTTTGGGGCAGTGTGGAGCCTGCAGGTGCCCAGGCCACCGCGTCACTCCCAGGAGAGACGCATTGCTCAGGCACACTGCAGGCCCCGCGGTGAGTGCCGCCCGCCATTTTGTTAACCCCCTCAGTGGTGACAGCTGGTTTGGCCCGCCCCTACCACATACCCCCTTCCTCCACCCCTGTACATAATACTCATTCTGCATTTGTAAGAAATCAATCTTTCAGTGTGGCAGCACTTACACTTTGGAACTCTCTGCCTATTGACATCAGGAGGGCACTTTCACTGTACTTTTTTGGTGCCTGCTCAAAACTTTTTTTGTTTAGGGAAGCCTATTCAGGTGACAGCAGCCACGAAATTAAAAGACGCCTGCTTCTTGGTAGAAAAGCAATGACAAACCTAGACAGCATCTTAAAAAGTAGAGACATCACCTTGCCGACAAAGGTCCGTATAGTTAAAGCCATGGTTTTCCCAGTAGTGATGTATGGAACTGAGAGCTGGACCATAAAGAAGGCTGATTGCCGAAGAATTGATGCTTTTGAATTATGGTGCTGGAGGAGACTCTTGAGAGTCCCATGGACTGCAAAGAAGATCAAACCTCTCCATTCTTAAGGAAATCAGCCCTGAGTGCTCACTGGAAGGACAGATCGTGAAGCTGAGGCTCCAATACTTTGACTACCTCACAAGAAGAGAAGACTCCCTGGAAAAGACCCTGATGTTGGGAAAGATCACACAAGGAGAAGGGGACGACAGAGGGTGAGATGGTTGGACAGTGTTGTTGAAAGTACCAGCATGAGTTTGACCAAACTGCGGGAGGCAGTGGAAGACAGGAGTGCCTGGCGTGCTCTGGTCCATGGTGTCACGAAGAGTCGGACACGACTAAACAACTAAACAACATCATTCAGGTAACTTAGAATGCTGGTGCTTGTTTCAAGCTATTTTTCAACTTACCATTCATTTTAATTATGTTTGAATATTTTAAATAGTTGCTTTTACTGAAAATCTCATTGTTTTTATTCATTTGGTAAACCACTTTGAGGTTTGGGGTTGGTTGGGTTTTTTTTTTACAATTGACTGGCATATCAATGTTATTAAATGATGTTATTCTTTTTATAAAAAACCAAAATGAAACTTGATGGACTTCCCAATGATGATGTGCGTAAGCTGGCTGCTGATGTAAGGACTAAAAGGATTGCCATGCCTGTCTCTGCTTCATTAGGGTGACCAGATCAAGAATTTGAAAATATTTGTTGGTTCATGCTCCATCATATACTTATTGCTAGAAGGTGAACTTTTGATGAAGTAAGGACCCATGCATTATTTCCATTTGTTTGTTTAAAAAACCTTGTCCAAAATCCTCAAAATGTTTTTCTAGCTTGGGAAGTTTAAATAGCCATTTATAAGTTTACATGAGTGGCTTTCCAAGACAGAATTCCTCTTATGTTCTCTTCAAATTGGCTGTAGCAATGGCCCTGGGGAGAGAGGAAACGGAGGCAGTTTGGACATCTCGCATTCTGTGCTTTCCAAGTTTCAAGGGGCCCCCACACCACAGTCCTCAATCAACTTCTTCAAACCAACGTGGCACTGAAAGCCTGACAAATGCTGCAATAGAAACTTGAAGGCTTTTTAAGTGAACGTCCAGAGAAGCTGCAAGAGTCAAGGGCTTTTGTTGTGATCATGAAAAGTAGCAGAGTTGGAATGAGTCACATACACGATCTCTGAAATGCCAAAAATCACTGTTGCAGTTAATAGACAAATAATTTGAAAAGCACTTGACAAGTTCTCATTTGCAGTGCCTATAAATCTCCATATCGTGTCATTTTGACAGATGAGTCTGAAAACAAGGCAGCTAAATCAAATGGGAGTTCTCCCCCGCCTTCTGAATGTGCAGTTACTTTGCCAAAATATTTAATATCAACAGGTACTTCTGGCACAGGTGGATTTTTATTTATAAGTCACAGAATCACTAGGCAGGTTCTGAGTTTAGAGGAGCATGTCCATTTCAATTGTAAACACACTGGCCATGCAGCGAGAGTCCTTGTGAATTAGCATTTCATAAGCCACTAACAGAAAAGCTGGACTAGATGGGTCCTTGGCCTGATTCAATAGGACTCTCCTTATGTTCTTATGATGCACTTTGCACAGACACTCAGAGGAGCGGAGGAAGCTGGCTTATATCACATCAGACCAGTGGTCCATTTTGCTCAGTGTTGTACTGGATCAATCAAAATACTCAGTATTGTCTACACTGTCTGGCAGCAGCTATCCAAGATTTCAGAGCTAGCTGCATATGCTAACTTATCACAGCTCCTTTATCAGTTCAGGAATGTTGGATTCCCTAAAACTTTTTATCCAGCTCCCTAGATAGCTTTCCAAATTGCTTTTTCCTTCCACCTTGTCCTTAGGTTAGCACATCACCTCATTGCCTCCACATTCCCATCTCCCTTCACTCCCGATTCATGTTTATATATTTTAGCTGTCAATTCATGTTCATATTATTTATTTGGTTATTCATGTTGACATTTTGCACAAGACTGCTCTTGCACAAAACCTCCATATTATTATTATAATTAAAAGCTTGATGTATGTTCTGCAAATGTACCCTCAACATGCAGCAATTAGGAATAGCCACGCTTCTCGGGTTTTTGGCTCCAATCAGGTGTGGTATCTGTTCTTATCAGTTTAATATCTGATACATCCTCTATTTGAGGACTATATATTTAATGGATTTTTAGAGCTGGGAGATGGAATAGGGGCTTGCTTCATCCACTCCATGCATCAGCCTGGTATTGCAATACCACTAGGACGGTGCATCCACACACAAAAAGTGCTTGCTTCGATAGCATATATACTAAAATTGGAACGATACAGGGAAATAGCCACACCTGGAAATAAGCATTTATTCATTTTAACCACCAAAAGCTTCCTGAAGGGCCAATTTAATTTTTAATTTCAATACAGCTGTTTTTGCACAAGAGCAGTTTGGCACAAAACAGCTGTTTTTGAAATTGAAACTGTATCTACTGCAAATGTGCCTTGAACAACAACTGGTAAAAATAGGCATGCTGCATCCTTTGCTTTGGGCTGGTGGAAAGAAAATGACTTGCGTTATGCTCAGGTGAACTGAAGTAGGGGGCATGGCAGTAGATGGTACACAGAGAAATGTACCACATTAAAAAACAACTCTTTCACACAACACAAATATATTTGACATGCAAATATATATTGGATGGTCTTTCTTTAGCAGATTATGTATGGATTGGAAAAATCTGGATTAATGGGGGTGGGGGGTGGGGAAGAGAGAGAGAGAGAGAGAGAGAGATAGGACACCTTTTCATTTTTTTTCCTGGGAAGGAAAACATTTTTCTTCTTCTAACTTTCGCTAATTAAAAATCCAAACAAAACTTTTTTCCTCTCCAAATTTCTAAGCAACTTGGGTTTTCTTTTATTTGCCACTGTGAGTTTCTGCAGCACTAGCACTTTCTGACACTGCATTTCAAATAAAAAAAGGCAAAGGGACCCCTGACCATTAGGTCCAGTCGTGACTGACTCTGGGGTTGCGGCTCTCATCTCGCTTTATTGGCCGAGGGAGCCGGCGTTTGTCCACAGACAGCTTCCGGGTCATGTGGCCAGCATGACTAAGCCGCTTCTGGCGAACCAAAGCAGCACACGGAAACGCCGTTTACCTTCCCACCGGAGCGGTACCTGTTTATCTACTTGCACTTTGACGTGCTTTCGAACTGCTAGGTTGGCAGGAGCCGGGACAGAGCAACAGGAGCTCACCCTGTCACGGGGATTCGAACCGCCGACCTTCTGATCGGCATGTCCTAGGCTCTGTGGTTTAACCCACAGCGCCACCTGCATCCCTTCAATTAGATTCATAAAAAAACCTCTTTGTTGTTAAATGATAATTATAGGAGGCAGACAATATTAGAACAGGTTGTTTACTTGTGTGCTCTAGACTGTTACACAGGCCCCAACTCTGTCCCCATCCCCCAAAAAGAGCAAGTTAAGTTTTCTCAAGCATCTCATTTCTTCACAATAAGTGCTCCAAGGCCTATTGTCCATCTCCGGAAGAAAGAGAATTCTTATTTTAGATGAGCAAAATGCACCATCTAGTGGCATTTTCAGATTATATTCCCATGGGTTTCTACTTGTGCCATCACAATGTATTATTAAAGTATTGTTAACTTGTATTCAAGTTAGGTTGCTTTTACTCCGATTGAAAATACCACTGCGGACCTAGGGAAACCTATAGAATTGTTTGGAATATTATTTCAAAGTGCAATGGTTTGTTGGCTTTGACTTTGTGGACTTTGACTTTGTTTTGACTTAGTATTTCTGTCTCTTTTGCTCCCTAATTCAGGCGTTGCCCATGTATAAATGTCCCTGACATTAACAGCAAAACATGGGTTCTTTTTGCAAAAGGAAGGTTTGACAACCAATTACACTTCACTTATCAATTTACATAGCTTAATGGGAGTTGCACAATTTCATGGAAGAATTCTCTCATTAAGGAAAGTGATCTAAAACCCTTTTCAGTGAGAAAATGAACATTCTGTGTGCTTGACAAAAAAATCTGACTGAATTTACATAGAACATTACTTTACTTATTCAGTGATTCACACTGTGGATGAACACTTTGTGCTGGCTAGGATACAATTCAATAATAACACTATTCAGTCCCCTAGGGAGAGTGACAGTCAAATATCTACATCATCAGAATATTTAAACTCTGGTGAATAATGCTTCTCCTCACTTAAGTATTCCTTATGAGGTTACATTCCTACTGGAACAAACGGCTGCCCAGGTTCATTAGTATCTTTCACAGAGAACAATGGACTAGTTCATTGTCTCAGAGGTGCTTCTTTTATCCATCAATTCAACACAATGATTAAGGCTGCTTTTTATGCTTTATTCATCTTGTTTTCTTGCACTAAGTTCCATAGCACACATTTACTCCTAAATGTTAGGTTTGGTTACAAAATGGGATTACAGTCATACCTCAGGTTACAGACGCTTCAGGTTGCGTTTTTTTTTTGGATTACGGACGCGCCAAAACCCAGAAGTACTGAAATGGGTTACTTCCGGGTTTCAGCGGTCACGCATGCGCAGAAGCACTAAATCACGCTTTGCACACATGCAGAAGTGCCGAATCACACCCCACACGTGCGCAGACGCGGCACTGCAGGTTGCGAACGTGTCTCCCACACGGATCATGTTTGCAACCCAAGCGTCCACTGTATTCCCATTGTCAACATGACAGAGTGAGCTCAGGCTTGCCAGAGATGTTAAAAATAATTTTTAAAGGTTTCTTCGGCTACCTTTGAAGCAAGAAGAGGAACAGGCAAGTAGTAGGTCCTCTGTATAGAGAAGAGAGAGAAATGCTATTGGGTGACACAGAGAAGGCAGAACTGCTCAAAACTTGCTTTGCCTCTGTATTCACCCAAAAGGAAAGCAGCGCCCAACTTGGCGATAACAGAATGATGCAAAGAGGGAGCTGCAGCCCAAGGTGAGCTGTGGGGAGACACTGCAGAAAAGGCCAGCTCTCCTGTTGCCAGACTCCAGACCAGGGGTGGTAGCTTGAATAAAATATTGGGGAGGGGGGCGGTAAGCCCTGCCTCACAACACTGACCACAAAACATGGTGCTCACAGACTATTTGAATGGCAATGCCCATGAAGTTTAGACCTCTTGTGGAGGAGGCACACAAAGGATAATAGAATCTTAGAGTTGGAAGGGACCCAAGGGTCATCTAGTCCAACCCCCTGCAATGCAGTAATCCCAGCTAAAGCATCCATGACAGGTGGCCACCCAACCTCTGCTTAGAAACCTCCATGGAAGGAGAGTCCACCACTTCTTGTGGGAGTCTATTCCACTGCCGAACAGTTCTTACTGCCAGAAAGTTTTTCCTGATGTTTAGTTGGAATCTCCTTTCTTGGAACTTGAAGCCCTTGAGTCTTACCCTCCAGAACAGGAGAAAACAGAAGGGCCTCAGATGATCATTGCAGGGTCCAGGTTAGTTCATGTGGAGAGAGGAGGTCCTTGAGGTACTGCGGTCCTGAGCCATTTAGGCTTCATAGGTCAAAACCAGCACTTTGAACTGAGCCCAGAAACTAACCAGCAGCCATAGCAATCAGGCCAGGATGGGTGCAAAATGCACTGGCGTAGCCTAGAGGAGCACCTGCCTGCCAACCCAATCAAGTAATGATAATCTGCAATGCCGGATTTACGTATAAGCTAAACAAGCTATAGCTTAGGGCCCCACTCTCTTGGGGACCCTCCCAAAAAATTAAAGGAGAAAAAAAACATTGGTTGTAAATTTCCAAAATATAATATAAAAAGCAAATAAAACTTACATACAGAATGTAACATACATACATGTTTTGTGTTGTGTATGCTTCTAGTAATGGGCCTCGCCTGCTAGCCTGCTCCCTAAAATATCACTGGCTTGCTCATTTCTATATATAAGGTGCCTACATTCTGCTATTTATAATTATTAGTAGTTTGCATCATATATTTACACCTGTTATTATTTCATGTTACAGTTTCTAGAAACTAGATTATGAGTCTTTGTAAATTGTGTTTCTAAAGAAACTTTTGTTATTGCCAAATGCCAATGTGTTTGCATTATTAAGTTTGTTATGAATAAAAAATCATTTTAAGTTAGAGCTTAATCATTATTTCACTATTCATATACTTCTTAATTGTATTTCAGGTCAACAATTACTTTTATTAAATACATATTTTGTTCTGTGCAAATGGTTTTAGATACCTATTAGGTCCATAAATTACCATATAGCGCCTATTCGACACCCAAAAACCAGCGACAATTGGTTGTTGACAAAGGACAGCGGGACATATAAGAAGAGTTTGGATTTGATATCCCGCCTTTCACTCCCTTTAAGGAGTCTCAAAGCGGCTAACATTCTCCTTTCCCTTCCTCCCCCACAACAAACACTCTGTGAGGTGAGTGGGGCTGAGAGACTTCAGAGAAGTGTGACTGGCCCAAGGTCACCCAGCAGCTGCATGTGGAGGAGCGGGGACGCGAACCCGGTTCCCCAGATTACATGACTACCGCTCTTAACCACTAGCGCCCCATTACCTTCAGTAGCTTAGGGCCTCATCAAACCTAAATCCGGCCCTGCCCAGGGGAGCACCTGCCCGCCCGCCCCAATCAGCTAAGAAGCTGCAAACCGGCTGCACCCCGTATCCTCCTACAGAGCAGCTGTTCCAGCGCCAACGGCTCCTCCCCGCTGCCCTTTCCTAGCTCTACTATCCTGAAAGCGGGGAGGAGTCTGGAGGTTGCCCGTCATCAGCTCGGAAGGAGATGCCGCAACGGCCTCCTCGCGCCGCGTAGCTCCTCCCTCCCTCTCTCGCGCCAGCCGCGGAGCGATCCGGGGCCCCGCCCTTTCCCATCCATTGCTCGGCGCTCGGCACCCCCAGCCCTCTCCCTGCCGCCCGGCCACCGCCTCGGCGGAGAGCCGCCCCTCCCACCCGCGCCATCGGTGCCTCGGCGCTCGCCCAGCTGCCGCCCGCGCGAGGAGGAGGCCCCCTCTCCCCTCAGGTCAGTCGGGGCGGGATTCGGCCCTTCAGGTGCCGTCACTGAGGCCGCCTCCTCCTCGGGCGGGGAGGGAAACCGCCGCCGCCGCCCCTGCCCCTCGCGCAGGTGTGAGGTGGCCTCCTCCGTCCCACTTGGGGGGGATGTGGCGGGGGGTCTCTGCGGTGCCGGGGTGGGTCGGGCGAGGCGGCTCCCGGGGTTGTGTGTGTGTGTGTGTGTGTGTGTGTAGACGTCGCTTTGGGTCCCCCCCCCGCCCTGCCTTCCCATACAGTAGTTCTCGTCCATACTCCTGGGGTTGCCTCTTCATGGGGAGCGGCGGGTGTGTTTGTTTGGGGGTGAAGACCCCCCCTCCCCCAGCAAGGCCACGGCAGCAGCTGGAGTTCCTCCTCAGGATAAGGATTTCGGTCGCCCCCCCAAAAAAAAACCCTCCCAAAAGCAGCGAGCCTCTTTCCTGCCCCGCGTTGGCTCCTTTGCACTCGGTTTTTTTTAACGTCTGGGGTTAGATAAGAGCGACGCTGGTTGGTCCCAAGGGATGCCGCTCCTTTCCCTGACAGGTTGGCATGTGTGTGTGCGCCTTTCACAGCTGTGTGATGCGAAGAGATTAAGGAGATTAAAAAAAAGAAAAACCACCCCAACCTCTTTCTGCATCACCTGTCAGGCAGCTGTTGTTGCCTGTGCAGGAATCCTGCTTGAACAAAAGGAAGCCTCCCCGCCTGCTGTTTCTGAGAGGTGCCTGGGCCAGCTGTGTGGGTGTGCGGCCAGATTCGCATGCCCAAACCAGGAGGGAGCAGCATCTTGGGCCTCGCCTACTAGGAGCAGGTTTGAGGTGGTGGCATGCCAAGGTGGAATGCACCACTTCAGTTGGCGGGTGAAGGATTGGATTTTTGGGTGCTCCCCAGTGGGAAAAGGCCCTTCTAGCAAGCAGAGGGTTGTCCTAAAACCTTTCCCCCTGATGTGATAGGTTTCTGTTTACAGGGAGTCTTTTTAAACCGAGTGTTTGACTGCAGTCCAAAGTGGTACAGGCTATTATACTGCAGGTGTAGACTCAACCCTTTCTCTTTTGTTCTGATGATTTGTATGGGGGAAGTAATTGGGAGATTCCAACTGGCTTGTAACAAACATGTCACAAGGGGCTGGATTATAACAATGATCTGAAGAAAATGGAGTGTGCGCCATGATTTGTGTGATAGCCCAATTACACAGAATGCTAAGTTGATGAGGGAGTCGGTGTTTGTGTGTTGAAGTATTTATGGATTTCTCTTAGTTGAACTATTCTTGTCTTACAGGCTATGATTCCTTTGAAACAATGAATTGGTATCTTGCCTTAATATCTAGTTCTGTCAACGTGCATTTTTTATTTTATTTAAATCATTTCTATACTGCTTTATATTTATTTTTGAAACAATGTTAAAGTGGTGTAAAACTTACCTTAAAACATCAAATAGAACATTTCAAATTAAAACAGTCAAGTGCAGAATACACATTTAAAGCAGCATGATTAACAGGAAAACAAAATCTTCCCTTAAATTAAAAAAAACATTACAAATAAAAAATGCAGTAATACTATAAAACTCCAAATATACAGCATCATTAGCAACTAAACAAAATAATTGAAATGAAATCTGCTCCTATGCTTCCCCTGCCTCAGTAACCACTCACAAGTATATCCATAGCAATTTTATTTTGCAAGCCTCACTCTGCATTCCTACCAACCATACAGATAGCACAACTAACCCTTAGCCAACCTTTTCTCACCAAACAATCACCTTGTAGCAGATTCTAACTTTTTACTTTGAGCTAATCAAACCTGGATGTTCCTTATACCACCCTGGTTTTTTCTCCACCATATCCCTTGTGTTCAACACATGTAGAGAGAAGCATGATGAAAATGGATGTAGGGCTGTTTAGTCTTGTCTCAAAGTCATACTGCTGTTCTGCCCCCACTGCTGCCACATTGAGCATAACCTCTACACCATGGGTGCAATAAGGCTGTCATTCTGTCATTTCTGCTTGCCAGATGGAACAATCTCCCTTCTCTCCCATCCACAGCAGATTTGGTGAGGGACCAGGAAGAGAGAGAGAGGAAAGTCTCATTGTGCTAGTGGGTGGGTTGCTGGGGTGAAGGATGACTTAAGCACAGCCCAAATTTACAGAGTAGGAATATGTTTATTGGTAAAACAGTCAAATATTGTGCAAATACTTTGCTTTGGAGAACAACCTATAAGCTTGTACACAGCTCACCCCCTTCTTCCGCTCCTTTGCATTCCTTTCCTTTTGCACTTGCCAATCTTCCCCACCCTAACTGCCTTGTTTGTCTTGCCTAGTTAATGGCCTGGATGGAGCAGTTCAAAAGTGCTGGATGTTTACTAGACAAGACAAAATGTTAACCTCATCCCAAACATGTTTGAGGAGGCTCACTTGGCTTATACACATGGGTTTCTTTTAATTGGCTTCCCCATCCTGCCCCATGCTTCGCATTTTATCTAAGGGAAGCAAAGTTCTGGCAAAAATGTGTGTGTATTGCCTTCTTATTTCAGAGTCATTTAGGCTGTGTACACTTGAGAGAAAATTTCATTGAATTCAATGGGACTTTTTTCTCAGTTAAAGCTCCCACATACAATACACACACACACAGGATTATACTGTAAAGTTTTAGGAAGGTTTAGGCTGGTCACACAGGATTTTGATGAGCCTCCTAAAAGCCCCCATAAAGGTTGCTGTTAAAAACTGGTTAATGGATTCAAGGCCACAAACAAAAAGAAGGAAGCAATTAAAAAACAAAACAAAAAGGAAAACCAATATCCAGAAGCCAACAGTATCAATGCCCAACACACTGCTGCCCATTTTGCTTTGCAGTGATTTCTGAAATTGTTTTTGAACTCTACCAAGGAAACAGAAAACCTCCCAGGAAAGCCTATTTGGGCTGAAACACATTGGGTGTTAACAAAAAAGTGCATTACTCTTGAGATAGCTCTTCCTTTTTGTCTTTAGAGTTGATTCAAAATAATAAAAGGAGACATGAAATAAAATTCCATGGGTCGTATCCAGCAAATAGAATAAGTTCCTTCTGTGCAATTTAACTTCCACTTCCTCTTTCCCCCCAATGTAAGTCCACACACCCAAATCAGCTCAGGGTTTTAGCCCAACTCTCTGGAGCAGATTTGGGCATAGGGGGAGGAGAAAGGAATTATAATTGTGCAAGCAGCAGTTATTCTGCTCATGCAATGACTTAGCTGAATTCAACTCCATAGCAGCAGCTTGCTTGGTCTACTAAAGAAAAAAGTGTACCGTTAAAGGATTACTAAAAGATCTGTTTGTTCATATGTATTATGATAGGTTTTATATGAGGATTAGTTTTTTTAAATTGTGGATGTTGATAATTTGAAAGAAACAAGATTTGCATTTTGAATGCAATGTACTCTACATTTGGCTTGTTTAATAGACTTAGATGGAATTTTCACTTTCATAAGGTATTTCTAGAGCATCCTAATTACTGCCAGTGTTAATTTTTTAAGCTGACATACTTATCAAATGTACATGACTTATTTATTTATGAAATGGATATGATACATGGTGATTTTTAATTATGTTACCGTTGGGTGTGTGTGCTAAATTTATAAATAAAAGAAGTACATAAGACTTAATAAAAGATTAGAGAAAGTTACTGAGTTAAACAGGTCATCTTATTTAAAACTGTTCCTGGATCTCTTTCAGGGCAATGTTTTGCACAAGCCACAGGAGCAAAAGCTACTTTCTTGCTGTTAGCCTACTTATCTAGTGATGAATGGCATGCCATTGTTCCACTGCTGCTGAGACCTGGAGTGTGTCAGTACCACTATGGCAATGAGCTACACACCTCCATTTGATGACCCCGGGGAGGTGAGAGAGGGTTTTCTGTGCCCCCTTTGTCTGAAGGATCTGCAATCGTTTTATCAGCTTCAGTCTCATTATGAAGAAGAACATTCAAGTGAAGACAAAGATGTTAAAGGACAACTTAAAAGTAAGGAAGGCAGTAGCTGCTGACTGTTATGATGTAAAATATAACTATCCACCATATTTATCATTCGTTGACTTGCATAATTAGCAATATATATTCTCAGAAAATATTATATGTAGAAGGGTATATGTTTTTGAGTTACACAAAACTTCATTAGGAAGAATAGAAATGCAAATAATGTTCAGTTATACAAAGTAGAAAGTTGGTTACAAATGCAGAATTTTCATTCATTTCTGATAGCACAACTGACTTTAGGCCATGAAAACCTGATATAGGGTTACAAAATCTTGAAATGTTTTAGCTATTCAAAACTTTGGAGAACTTTTCCTTCATTAAAAGAATTTAATTAGCATTTACTAAGGATTAAATACATCTTGATGTCATTTGGATTTGATTTTAGTGTACAGTTCCTTATAGAAGGCTTTACAGAACAATGCTATTATGGTCTTGCTGGTGTTAGCAGCTGTTACACTTACTTAGAAAAAACCTGTACCTTAAGGGTTTGCACATATTTCTGCCCCCAAGGACATATACGCAGCCATATTGCTTCTAGTTCAGGAGTACTCCTGACTGTCATAGTGATTTTGACGTATCCACCTTTGCTCAATGATGCTTTCAAACACTGAGAGTGTCTTTTGGGAATGGCATGGGAACTAGAGCTTAGTAATTGTACCATTTCAGCCATTGAATATACAAATTAGTAGCAAGAGCTGAATAATAGCTTAAGCTATAAAAATACAAAAGAAATGTAATGTGTTCAATCACTAATTATGGGGTACTTTTTCCTGTTTAAATAGCCAAGAACTCTGTAGTCAGTTCACAGTGAATTGCAAAAGCAAGCAGTTGTGTTGAACTGCTAATTTTCTTCACTTGTTACAAGTTGTTTCCCAGTTCTTTGAAGGGTTATTAAATGCGTCATTGTTCTACCTTTATAAAGTGCTCTTGTATTTTACTTTGTCCGGTGTTCTGTTTCACAAATTGCTTTCCAAATTAAGGCTGTCTCTGGATACAGAACATTCCTTTGAGGTGCCAATAATTGGACTGACTGATTAACTAGCACATTTGTATTCTTGTCAGGTTGAGCCAGGTAGAAGTATTTTATTGGGATTGTATTCTTATGTGAAGCATTTACACAGGTCTTCTCACCTTCAGGACTTCCCCCCACCAAACTTGTAATTGCATTCCTCTGAGAAGGTAAAACATGATTCTGGTGGTCAACAGATGCAGGAGGTGGGAGGCAGAACGGTCAGTTATATTGCTCAAAGTCTTAGAGGCAAATACCTCAAGGAAGTTTGGAAGAAGATGGGTAACTCTTACAAGGATGCTTAAATAAGTGTTTGTGTGTGTGTAATATGTAGCTTTTGATCTTCTTTCAGATCTGGTCCAAAAAGCTAAAAAAGCAAAGAATAAATTGTTGAAACGAGAAGATGACCGAACTGATGGAGGGCCTCAGGAACGATATGAGTCTTACAGCTATGGTGGAGTGGATCCATATATGTGGGAGCCCCAAGAATTAGGTAAACAGTCAAGAATGATGCAAATAATGCACAGCTTTCACTGGGAAGCCCCCTGATCTCCACTGGAATCTATGCATAATGATGCAAAGTTGTCAGGAATTAATAGAACTTTTAAATAGAACATATACTTGAAACACTAGGGCCACAATCCAGTGCAAAACTATACACACACTTAAGCTCTATTGCTTGATTGCTTGCTTTGTTCTTAAACATTTTTGCTTAGTTTTGTATTTGATTGAGACCTAGGATTACATTGCAGTGCAAATAGAAAATATGTAATAGTGTTGTGCCATTGATTGTTTTGATGTAAGAAGCTCCACCATGACTGCAAGAACTTGTGGCATGCTAGTATGTGAAAAAATATATTTTTAGTAAGTTGGGCTTGACCAGTAATTGAGAGATGAAGGCTGTAATCCTGTACCCACTTACCTTGGAGTAAGCCTGATTGAACTCAGTAGGACTTGCTTCTAACTAAGTATGTATGGGATTGTACTCCAGTAGCTTGTAGTAGCCAGGGAATGTTGTTGCTGTTGTCTTCTGAAATCATATAGGCAGAAATAAAGAGCAGCATTTCATCAATAAAGATCACAACATAATGTAGTTACACATGTGCACAGAACACTATGGTGAAAACATATCATTTCATTTTTTAACATTGAATTTCAGCCTAAGAGTGAGAGAGGAATGACAACATGTTAAACTGCCTTTTAACTAAGAATATAGAGTTGAATGACTTTGGCAAGTTTTCTAACAGTGTTTCTTACCAGGTGCTACGAAGAGCCATCTTTCTGATTTTAAGAGACACAGAGCAGCCAGAATTGATCACTATGTTGTGGAAGTCAATAAATTAATAATCAGGTTAGAAAAGGTAAATGGGTTACTCTTGCATTTTTCACATAAATGTGTGGAAGTTCATTTTAAACTATATGCTACTACAGTATTGCTTCTGGTGTGTGGAGAATAGTTTTGTTTGGATCACAATTTAAAGTGAACTGACTAATAGGTGGATTAGAATCCTTTGGATTCCACATGTCTTCAAATATTGCTTGGTTGTAGCCTTGAAACTGCCTTGGTCACTCTGGTAGAAGACATTTTTGGGAGATAGATGGCTGGGGAGTGACCCCTGTTTGTTTGCCTTGGTCTCTTTGCAAATTTTGATATTGTTGACCACAGTACCCTTTTGAAGTAGTTGTGGGAGGTGGGGGATTAGGGACACTGTATTATAGGCATTCAGCTCTGAATTTTGAGGCTTCTTCTTTATTTTTTCCTTCTCTGTTAGAAGGACAATAACATCTGCCCAATACCAAGATAAGTGACGTAAAGGAATGCTCAGGGAAAGATACTGATTTCAGCGAAATAAATTTAGGAAAGCAGACCCTGTAATATTTTTGAGTCCTGTGCTGAACTGTTGTAAAGAGTTCTCTAGTAGAAAACTTGTATTAAGACCTCTTGTTTTAATATTTTTACAGCTTACATCCTTTGACCGAACCAATACAGATTCTGCAAAGATAAGAGGTAGGTGCAAGCATGTTCGACCTTTGCTAATTTGGATTTCATTAGTGATGTTCGATAGATTTTCTCATTCTATTCCAGCAATAGAGAAGTCTGTTGTGCCTTGGGTTAATGACCAGGACGTGCCATTTTGTCCAGACTGTGGTAACAAGTTCAGCATAAGGAACAGACGTCACCACTGCCGCCTTTGTGGGTCTATCATGTGCAAGAAATGCATGGAACTGGTCAGCCTCCCATTTGCAAGTGAGTACAGTGGTATAGATGTCTTGGACCCATGTCTCTGATGCCGGAACTAACTTTCTCAGGTGGGGGGTGCTCTGTGGATCTGAGAAGCATGGGGGGGCGGTGGCAAGGGCCAGTCAGCACCAGCTTCAGGCAGGTAGGGATGGTTGTAGGGGGTTTTCTGGAAATCCTGGATTTACAGTTTTTCTTATAAATGGCTATCTAGGACATAAACCTCACTTAAGGGCTCTAAAGGCTAAAGATGGTGATGTGGGAGGGGGGTCCTGATTTAGTTCTTTCCAGCAACTGTGCTATAAAATTGGCACTTGATATTTCCTTTTTATGATGAGTTACTGGAGTTGAGCTGAACTGAATTTTTGAACCCATGTTCAAGACCAGCATTCTGTTGGTTGGACCGTTGGCTTGTGACCATTATATCTTCTGGATGTATCATTCCAGGCAAACTCACCACTGCTAGCAAGGAAGCCTTGGCCTCTCATACTAGCCCAAACTGCTCACCCAACAGCATTCAGGGCTCTCGCCGTGGCAGCATCAGTAGTGTGAGCAGTGTGAGCTCTGTCTTGGATGAAAAGGATGACGATCGCATCCGCTGTTGTAGACATTGTAAAGACACTCTGCTGAAAAGAGAGCAACAGATTGATGAGAAAGAGTACACACCAGACATCGTGAAACTTTATGAGGTAAAATGACACTAAACAGGAACTGGAAGTGAAGTGGGATTTTCCAGTATCAGTAACTTAAGCAGTATTATTATTATTATTTATTTATTATACAATATACTAGGTGCTGTTCAGCTTAAAAACAAGATTGGCCTGTTCCAATGACATGTAATTTCCAGCTAATTACTTCTAAGGAATAGGAAAGAGGAAGTTAGTTTAACTTTATAGTTTTAAAGAAAGTTTTAACCTGGTATTTTTAAGTGGGTTTCTTTTAAAGTTGGGTTGGCTGAGAAAAATGTATAAAAAAATTGTAACTGAAACTGTTTACTCTGATACAGCCCAGATCCAGTTCTGGTCCTGGCTATTAACAGATACAGCTTACTCATCTAAACCTGCAAATAAATTGATTAAAACATTCCAGTTGCCTTATAGCCTCAGAGTAAACTGGTTTTGTAACTTTTCAGAAGAGAGACCAGTTACTGACAATGTTACCTTAACAGAGGTGCAATCTGAACCATGTTTACTTGTAAGTAAGTCCTACTGAATTCAGTGGATCTTACTTCCAGGTAAGTGGGCTAAAATTGCAGTCTTAGAGATCTTAATTAGAAATGGTTTCAAAATCTGGAGTTCCACATTTAAAATCTGAGACCTGGTCTTCCAAAAGAATAGATCTTGATTCTCTGGATAGCAACTACTACCAAATATTAAGTTGTTACACATAGAGGACAGGAAAAATTGAAGGCATGTGACGCAATTGTGTGTCTGATTTGTTGCTATAAATAACTTTATTTTAATCTATTAATTTTATTGATTAAAAAAGAAACTCCGCATTTGCATGGAAAAGGTTGACCAGAAGGCCCCAGAATACATAAAGATGGCGGAATCATTAAAGTAAGCCTATTCATTTTTAATAAATATGTCTTTAATATTTAATGTTCAAGAAGAAAGAAGCTTGTATTGTCTACACACACACACACACACACACACACACACACACACGCACCATTAAAGCCTGGTTGTAGTTTCATATTAATGGATGGATATAAAGAAAAAGGAAATTGTGAGGGGTGGGAGGATGCTTGTGGGCATGATGCATAAACTCCAGTCAGCAGATTAGAAAAATCAATATTCTTTTATTCCCTTCCACATTATGCTCAAGATGCATTCTAAAGAATTCTGGCGAACTTGAAAGCTAGCTCGCTACTTCGACATCTCAGTAGGTCTTGATAAAGTTATTACCCTACTATTGCTTTCACACACACCCCGCCCCGCAGTGGATCAAATTGGCTACCTAGAATTTTTGTCATATTAACAGACTATGACCCAACACAGATGTCACTTCCAGATTCTGTGAAGTCCTTCTGAGGTTATTTTTAACCTCACCAGCTTTGTGTGATGCATACACAAATGTATTGTCTGAATTTGCCCTTATCCTGTTCTCCACTTTTTCTCTGTGCTAAACTGACTTTTTCATTTTACAATTTTATATTGGAAACCACCCTGTGATCCTTGGATGAAGGATAGAAATTTAATAAATAAAATAAAATTCAGTGCAAAGTCCAGTGCTCAATAGTTTGATCTGAGATGGGACCGGTAACAGGTCTTTTAACATGAGAACTTGTTCACTTGCAAGTTATTCATCACACAAAACCGATATGTAAAATGTTATGTAAGCAATTTTTACATTATCCAAAAGTATGAACTGCCGTTCAGATAATAAACATAAAAAAGTATTGTTAATGCTTCCTGTGTTAGCACTGTCAGAGGAATATTTCCACATTTCTGAGTTAGTAAAGATGCTACATAGGGTTTTTCTCTCTGTGCTTTAACTTTGTTGTTTTTGTAAAGGGTGTTTGTGTGTGTTGGATGTTGTGAAACTCAATGGTATCAGCAGGCCTGATGAACATGAGGCAATTTTGTTTGCTATCATATAAGTGTCTGCACATGCAACATTGCCTTTGTTGCCCCCTAAGAAGAGCCCTTGAAATAAATCTGTCCCAGCTTCTGAGGTTTCATCTTCTTGTTAACTATGAACAACACATTTTCAACTTCTTGTGCTTAAAGTGTCATACCTAGAAAGTGCCACCTTGGCAAGCTTTTAACGTAGGGCCTTGGCTCAGTTTTGATGATGGAACTCTGCCTCGTTTCTAAACACATTTGCTGAAACTGGTGCACTGGTATAAGCTTCAACAAAACCACTTGCCAAGGTAATTGTGGTAACAATGCATGTTTTCTTCCAGTGTTGGGGAGACAACTTACAGTCTGGAACATGCTAACAGTCTTAGGATGGAGGTGCAAAAAATGTATGAGTTAATAGATGCTCTAAGGTAAGTGACGGAACTCAAAAGGGGGGATTTCTGCATTTGTATTTTGATTTTTGTGCTTAATCTTTTTATATTGTTGCAGACTGCCTTGAAATCAATTTTGAAGGTGGTGTTGTATAAGTAAATGAATATGAATTGCCTTAGACCACAATCCAAGCATACTTAAAGACAAAAAAATTCAGCCAATAAATTTTGATTGTAGTTTGTATTGTGATCTTAGTTGGGAAATATATGGCTCAAAGACTTAGTATGTTTTAATCAGTCAGTGCCCAAAAGAAGTAAAACTGATTTGATTGGGCTACTTTGTGCATTTTTTTCTTTGTGTGTGCATGACAATACAGTCCTGTTGTTGGAGAGTTCATGAATGTCAGTGACAAAATACTGCGATGAAGTGTGTACTGCAAGCAATGCTAATCTATCCGTTTAAATAAAGTTACCAACAATTTACATTATTGTAACTGGGACAACATAACCAGGAAGACTATTTTATATGCTTACATATTGCTCATAGTTGACTGTTAAGTTTGTATTGCTGATACACTTGTGGTTTTTGGGTTCAGCAAGAAGATTTTGACTCTGGGACTGAATGAAGAACCACAACCTCATCCCCGAACATTGCAGCTTCAGAGAATGATCAGATATTCAGCCACACTTTTTGTTCAGGTAGGTCATCTAGGAGGAAGGAGTAGCTCTGAGGTATACAGGACACAATATGACATACAAATGTTGCAGATAAATATTTTGCAGGATGGTCTAAGTTAGGGGTGGGAAACTTAAGGCCTGGAGGCCAAATGCCTCTCTCTGTGGCCTTTAGAGTCTCACCAGACTGCACTCTTTACCAGCCTTGTTCCACATTCTTAAGTTCTGTTGCTCTACTGGAATGTATTCTTTAACTCTGATAATTCCTTTTGCTTACCAGGATAGAGATAATCTTGCTTGCTTCCCAGGCAGCTAGCTTTACTTTTAGCTAACTAAAAGTATTTGAAAGTTACTTGAGTCACAGTGATTGAAACACTGGTACTTTATGTACATTTGATCTAAACTTCACCCATGGTGCATTTGGGCTTTAGAGAGACACAGACAAACAAACAAACCTGTGACTTAACCCAATGCATAATTAAGGCTCAATCTTATACACTTGTGCCTGGGAGTAAAGCAGATTTTGCTCTGAGGCTTACTTCTGAGTAGACGTGCATAGGATTGCACTGTAAGCCTCACAGCTCAGTGACCCAGATCCGTGATAGTAGGAACATCAGAGTTGGTGAGAGTCTTTAACATCTTCTTTGACTGCTCCAATTTTTAACAGATGAGCCAGGATCCACATTCCATCTAGCATGTGCAAAGGAGAAGCCACACTTCCTAGTGAAAAGTTGCTTTTGGTGCTGCCTGGGAGCACATATACTGGGAAGGGGCTGCCTCCCCCCCCAGCTCAGTGGTAAGGACAGTGGTAGCAGGAACACCAGAATTAAGCAGAAGTGTAATATGTCATTCTTTTCCTCTTGCCTCTTAGCTGTCACACCACTGTGTTAATATTGACTTGTAAGTCACATTGGGGATTTTTTAAGTCAAAAGGTGATTTTTATTTTTTATTTTTACAAAAGCAAGCTAAGATAATTAGGAGCTTCACTCCAGGTGCCTCTACCCTAAGAGATTTGGTGGGTGTAAGAGGCAGAGCTCCTTTACAATATCCTCCCCAGATACCTTTTTTCTGGCACTTAAGCTTTTGTCTTTTAGATGTCAGATACTATTATATTTTTAAAAACTTTTAAGCTGAGTTGATCTATTGATATTAATGCTTTTGGTCCAGAGATAGATTGAATGAGTGGAAAAGTTGCATGGGAGACAGCCCTGCTGAATTCCTCTAAATTTCACATCATGCTGCAGACCCCACCCGCACCCCACCCTGTACCATCCCAGAAGCCCCTCAATGTTCAGAAGCAGCCTTTTTTGCAGAGGGGGGAGCACAGGGAGCTGTAGTGCATAGGGGAGCCAGGTATGCCCCGTTTCCTGAAAAGAATTCCACTTGACTTGTTTTTGATCCAACTTCTTGTATTGTAAGCTGCCTTGACCATATTTGATGGAGAAGTGTTTAATTTGCCCCCCAACCCCCCAAAAAACAAATGTAAATATAACTATTATATGTTATGTATTTTGTGCCGCTTCCTGTTTCTGAATAAACTTGAGAGCTTGATAGCCCACCCCTTTTTAAAAAACAATATTTTGAAAACATTTCCTCAGGAAAAATTGCTTGGTCTGATGTCATTACCAACCCAGGAGCAATATGAAGAACTGAAAGAGAAAAGGAAACAAGAACTGGACAGAAAACTGCAGATGGAGAGACAGGTAAATATTTCAGTCAGTATTGAGACACCTTTCTAAGAGTTGTTTTATATCTGTATGTTGATTAAAACTAACGGCTCTTTAATATCCTGTTGAAAGTCTTGTATGCCATGTTCAATGAAGTAAGTGGGTCATACTTCCATATAATGCAAATAGGAGCAAACGAATACAACTAATCCTTTGCAACTTTAAATGTTATTTCCACACCTGCTTTATTTATTGGTTTGTTTGTTTACTTGTGACTAGGCAACACTTGAAACGCAGAGACGAATGGAGGAGAAGCACATGGACTATGCTTCCAGATCTTTGGTAGCATCTAACGGTGAGGTGTCCCGGCCAAAACGGGTTGCAGTAAAGAAAGCTGAAGGTTGGCTGCCCACTGCGAACTTATCTCGCCAGCAGGAACTCACAGACCCACTTCTGCAGCAGATTGACAATATAACATCCTTTATTAAACAAGCCAAAGAAGCAAATCGTCTCGATGAGGTCCAGATGTTGCAGGAAAACCTGCAACAACTTCAGGATGAATACGATCAACAGCAAACTGACAGAGCTATTGAGCTTTCTAGAAGGCAAGCCGAGATGGAGGAGATGGAGAGGGAACAATTGCAGATCCTTTGTGAAAAGGAATGGGAGAGGGAACATAAAAAACGAATGTCTCAGCACTCACGGACACGTTCCCTGGATTTCAGAGAAGTGAAGCACAGCAAGTTAGAGTTTGGGAAGGAGAGCATAAACCAAATAGCACAGGCTTTGGACCTTGATACTACTCAGAATACAAGTAACCCAGCCTCTAAAGCATCTTCACCATGTGGTGGTAACAAGCTCCAAGCGCAAGAGAGCCCAGTCTTTCCCGGGCAATTTGTAGAGATCCAAGAGCATGGCAGCGTAATAGAGCAAAATAAAAATGTTCCCATAAACCCTTTTGAAGATGTGCCAGTAATTAGCACTCTAAAGAGGGAACCAAATAATCCCTTTGCTGAAGATTCCTCCACAGTGGCTCCCTTGCCCACCCAAACCTTGCACAGTGATAAAAAAGAATATAACCCATTTGAAGACGATGAGGATTGTCATCAAGCAAATGGAATAGCTGTCAGTGCTCCGAATCCCTTTAAAGATGCTGTTGGAAATCCATTCCGTGTGCTCACAGCTCGTCAGGAATCTGGAAATCCATTTGAGGAAATGTCTTCCTCCACGAATCCTTTTGAAGAGGATGATGATAATGAAGTGTCAAGGGAAGACATCATAGAAGAGGAGCTACTGCTCCAACAGATAGATAATATAAAAGCTTATATTTTTGATGCCAAACATAGCGGGCGGATGGATGAGGTTGAGGTGCTGACTGAGAATTTGAAAGAACTGAAACGCACACTAGCAAAACAGAAGGAGAAATCCAGCTAGTTGCTGTTTCCATGCACATACAACTTTACAGTTCTCTGACTGTCCCAGAGGCAAAGGCGGGCAGGTGGAATTAAAATGCAAGAGGGAATTTTGGGATTGACTCTAATTGTCTGCACTTTGGCGTGGGTATTTCCACTATTATTCAGACTTTGCTAACTGTCCACACTGTTATGATTTTGTAATAACCTAAAACTGTGTCACAGACCATTTACAAATCTAAAACGTATCACAACCAGTTTTTATCACAACCTAACCTCTTAACATTGTCATGCTTCTTGGCATTCCTTTTATTTCAGATGTAAACTCTGTAGGCTAATACGGAAATGGATGCTTTAGGTGCAGGAAAATACAATCCTTCCCTCTGTGTTTGGTTGTTGCAGTATTACGGACTGGCCTTCTAAGCTGGCTTTTCCACTAAGAAGGGATCCAGAGTGTCTGGTAAATTCTGTGTCAAGCATGAAATAAGATGGTGCCTTTAGCAAATGTGTGTAACTGCCATATATGCTAAGGGCAAGTGTTAAAAAGCAGGTTGCTGAGATGCAGTGTGACCTGCACAGTACCAAGGCCAATGATCTGACTGTGCAATACAAAAGATAATATAAAGGGATTTTAAAGTAGATCTGGGTAGATGTGATGTTATAGGCATAATATCTGTTTTAGAAAATGTAAACCCCAATGAACTTCTGTTCCCTCCATCACCTGTTTTTTCAGGGCTTTTTTATTTTAATAGCTTCCTCTAGCGAACCCTGAGAACAGCACCTTTTGTTGAGGGTGCTGATTTTTCTTGTTGCTTTCTCTCAGAAGTTGCAATTCTCAAAATTCCCTGGCTAGCGGAAATGCTATGACTGTTAAAACGATAACTGCAGCATATGCATGCAAAATGGGGGGGGGGGGAGAGCACCAGTTATATACTATAAGGAAGTCTGATTTCAATGGAAAAGCAAACTGTTAGCCAACTATGATCTGATCATGTGAAGATGGCCTTCCCTCAAGTTTTAAAACAACACTTAGCTACCTCTCTCAAGGTTTGACACCTGTTTTGAATATAAAATACTGTTCCCTTTATTAATCCAGAATGGGAAAAAGATCATGGTGTGTGTTCCAGGAGAGCACAAAGCTCAGATGTTTGGGAGCTTAATCTACCAGCCGTTGTTGCTGTGTAGTTTCTGTTATTGCTGTGGAGGGTCTGTGCAAGCCCATACCCTGTCAAACTTGAGGCTGTGAAGCAGCATAGCTTGGGATTGGGTGGTTAATTTTTTCATATTAAAAACTGGTTAATTATGTCCTTTGGATATTTCTTTACTCACTGGATATTTCCAGTTCAAAATATGAACTGGAATTTTTGGGGAAAGTATAAAAATAATTGTATGTAACTGAAGGGCTATCAAACAATTTCTGGTTTCAGTTCTGCTGAATGAACATGATTTGGTCACATTTGATTATTTTTTTAAGAATGAAGAGCAATTTGAATGTCACACATGAGAGCTGACTCCTGAGGATTATTATGGACTTCTAGAAATCAATTTTTGCTTCATTCATGAGTGGGGGAAAGGCCCAGCCGTTGGGACCTGAGTTAGCTTTGCTGTGTAAAAAAAATGTAATTTTCATGCATTCAAAAGCATTGGCTTAAATACTACAAACAGAAACAAGGGATTAATCCAGGAGTAGCAAGACACTAATAGCTGGTTCAGGATTTCTAAGCCTGAACAGTAATTCAAACTGTTGGGATTCCAGAAAAAATGTTTACAGAGATGTGTTGTTACTTGGGGGGGGGGGGGTGCTTAATATGGTCAAGAGTTAAAGTAGCACTTTATGGAATCAATTCTATATATCTTCTTTATTTGGGGCATGGCTTTAGGCGATTTAGTAAAACCCCCATTCCTTCTAGTTTCCCTTTCATTTGATTTTTCTGTCTGCTGGGAGGAATGTGCTCAGTTACATAACTAATTTAATATACATAGTATTGACTAAAACTGTTTCAGTGGTAGCTTTGCTGGGCCGGGGTAGGAGGAAAATGAGCTCAGCTTCATAATTAATTTGATTTACAAAGTATTGACTAAAACTATGTCAGCTTGTTTAAAAAGCACTCAGAATTGTGTTGAGCCATCCTGTGGAAACAGACCTGAAGACAGCTCTGAGGACAAGAGTACTAAGGGCAGATGACCTAAGAATTTAAAGTCATCTTTTTCTTTTTCCTAATTGGAAATAACTGGGATTGGGCTTGCGGAACAGGTGCACCTAACAAATCTAACAGGACAGGCTATTATCGGGTAACCAGAGATGTGTAGTAAATAAAGAAATTTATGTATATAGCTAAAGTAAGCAAGCACCACAGCTTTTATGTGACTACCAGCTAAGGAGCAGTGGTTTGTCTAAAACAAAACCATCTATATACTTTATTCTAGGCAGCAAGACACCAGACTTGACTGGAATACTTTGTATATCCCAGCCAAAATGAATGTTTCAGTGGCTTTTTGGTTTTTTTACATTTAAAATATGTTTCCTTGTTACATCAATTCTGCCTTGTTTTTAGGTACTCTGTAGTCTAATACTCTTTAAAGACATAGTATTGATGTATTTTTACTAGTAACTATGTTGGTTTGTAGCTCCATGACTGCAAGTCAATGTGAAATGTAACTAGCCTTCTTGATAGGATGGTGGTAGACTCACATTTTGACAGCCTTCCATTTGTACTACTGAATTTACACTATGAAACAGAACAAAACCATGCCATTGTGAGAATTAACATTAAAGACATCCATTTATACACTTGCATGCACTACTCTTAATTTGCAAGCTTTGAAGAAATAAAATAACATATTGGTTTGTATGTGTGATTTATTTCTCATGTTAAATAAGAGGCCCAAGTCAGCTGACGCACTCTCAATAGGCCCCTTCCCTTTGAGGTTTCAGCATCTTCTGTGGCCAGTGTGTGTATAAGGGCCTCACTGGGCTATGGGGAGTCTTCTCCTTAGAATTTCCCCTGAGAACAAAATTAATACTTTTGTAAATTTATGCATGGTGCCATTTTAGGTACATAGCAACAGCAATTATAACTTGAACATTGCAAATAGAGGGAATGGTGTGTAGCATCGTCTGCTTTTAAGTTGGCAACCCACCTCTGAACTGGTTGTTGGCTGAAGATAAAGCTTCTTCGTAATCAACATATTTACATCAGCTTTAAATGATACTTTTTTCTTGTACAAACATAAAGTAACAAAATACAGAATGGTTCTTATTTACAAACGGGCCTCTTCATAGTATAGGCAAGACATCTACATATTGAGATTTAGCAAGGAGCTAAGAACAGCCTTAGCCAAAACGGGGGGGGGGGGAGGGGGATGCAGTAAATTTTAATGCCAAGTTTTCTCAAGGCCCTATGGTTTTGAATAGAAAAGAATATATTTTGACTAAACTGCCTCCACCCAGTAGCTCTTGTGTTTTTCATATGGGGCAGCTCAACCTATTGCCAGCAAAAGCAGTTGGGAGGCTGGTTCAGTTTTGTTACTTCACTCTAAACTTTAATTTCCATGCCGTGACAATTTAATTCCTGCCACATGTACATTACACAAACCTGCCTCATTCATGCTAGTTGGATAGACAGGCAAGGAGAATGACCAGCCCTGAAGTCTAGATAACCACTGGAGATCTTTTTAGCTCCCTTTGTTGCCTGGGACTTTAGCAGGCATTATTCACTCTTTAAAGCATGTATTTGCTTTTATAAACACTAAAAGCTTGTTTCTTTTTAAAGACATCCTGTTTAACCATAAGCATCTCTAGGAAGTTAAGCGGGCACCCAATACAACCCATACCATGCCCTCTTCCACTACTGCTACAGATCTGCAGCATACCCAAAACTTGCACATAATCCAGAGATTTGTTAAATCCAGAGCCTTCACCACTAAGAGCAGCTATTTGAGTGAAGGGGGAGCCGGTCCTCACAAGACCAGGCACATATCATATAGACAGGATTCTGTATTTGGATGGTTGTATGTTACACAAAAAAAGCACACGATTCATTAAACCAGGGTTTGACCAAGATGTGTTCTCCTTTGATTTAAAAACAAATGGCAAACATGTATATTCACAATCCAGTCCATCACAAGAACAATTCCAGAATTTATTTAAAAGATTCATCCTTACTTGTTTTAAGTAAGTCCAGATATTTTTCTGTGACTTAAATGGTGGTTTGTAAAAAGACCAATGTGTTGTCATCAGTGTTAAGATGCCCACTTTCTTGTCAGTCTGAATGCTTTTACTCCCTGCTGTAGAAAGCTGGCTTAGGAAGCAGCACTCTCTTTCATGGCAGTTCTATATTTCCCAGTCATCTCCTTTGGTAATGGCACTTTACCAGGGCAGGGAATTTGGCCTTCAATTTCACACATGCATTCCCGCAAGTGGTACTTTTTGGGGCCAAACGTTGCGGGATGCCGTAGCTTCATTTTCTCTTGTGCTTCTCCCTGCAGTGTTTCCCTACAAAAGAAAAAGAAAATAAGAAAGAAATTTGGTGTAAGGACAAGAAGTGCTAGGCAGTGATCAATGCATCGCAACAATCAAACTAGTTCACACATAATTCTTGAAAGTACAGTTGAGGCACCTGTGTTCCTCCAGATGTTGGGAGTGCAACTCTCTTCACCAAACTGGCTATGGCTATTAAAAGTCCCCAAACCTGGAAAGCCAATGCTTCTTCCTCTCCTCTCATGCATTTAATAGCAAATTATAATTGTTAACAGTGACTTCTTCTATCACAGATGATTGTTTGGTGTTTGACATGCTGCCTTGCTTCATTTCATGTTTTATGTCAAAACTGCTGGGAACACATAACTGCTGTAATAATAGTTCTGCCCTTGAGTGTTTAGGGCTTCTCTCGGTATTAAAGCTGCTCCAAGTCTGCTGTGCTACTCATCTAGCCTCACAGGGCTGTGTAACCCTAGGACTGTATGGTCTGGTCCTGACTGGATGGATACTAGAATCAGCAAGGGATACCCACATGACCTGAAAGTGTTGCTGTGCAATGCCAGGTCAATGATTCATAAGACCACTGCCATCCGTGACTTGATCATGGATGGAGGACTTGATCTGGCATGTGTAACAGAGACTTGGTTGGATGAAGCAGATGGGCCTGTCCTTGCCGCTGCTTGTCCACCAGGTTTCTCTTACGCACAGCAAGCCAGGTCATGTGGGCGGGGAGGGGGGGTTGCAGTGATTTTTAGGAAGTCATTAGTTTGCACCAGGCGTCCTATTGGGAAGACCCAGTTTTCCAAGTGCATGTTCTGGAAGTTGGGCAATAGCGGCAGTACAGGATTCCTTTTGGTGTACCGACCTCCTCGCTGCACCAAGGCTTCCCTGCCCAAGCTGCTTCAGGTCGTGGCGGATGTTCTCCTGGAGACACCTAGTTTGGTCGTCCTAGGGGATTGTAACATCCATGCCAACACGACCTTACAAGGGGCCGCTCGAGACCTCGTGGAAAGCATGGCTATTGACTGTTTGGCTCCGAAGCGCCCTCTCTGATTGCATGGAGCCCGGACAGCCCCGTGGTTTTCCACAGATCTGAGGGCAATGAAACAATCGTTGAGACGGCTAGAGTGCCGGTGGCGGATAACTCATTCCGAATCTGACCGGATACAGGTTAGAGCTCAACGTTGAGCCTACCAAGTGGCGATAGCGACGGCGAAGAAGACTTTCTTCACCGCCTCTATTGCATCTGCAGGAAACAGCAGCAGGAGACTTTTTCAGGTGGTCCACAATTTAGCGGAACCACCTGCTACATCGGGGCCCAGTACAGGCCACATGATCTCCTGCAATGATTTTGCAAAGTTTTTTGCAGATAAAATCGCTCAGATTCGGGAAGAAGTAGACTCTACCTTGGGAGCAGGGCCGGGGCGGGAGAGTGCTAGAGTTTTGTCTAGTCAAGTTGCGTGGGATCAATTCCAATCTGTTACCTCTGAGGATGTGGACAGGCTGCTTGGACGAGTGAAACCAACCACCTGTCTCCTGGATCATTGCCCATCCTGGCTTATAAAAGCTAGCCGGGAAGGACTGGGTGATGGGCTTCGTGGGGTGGTGAATGCTTCGCTCCGTGAGGGAGCCTTCCCAGACCCGCTGAAAGAGGCGGTTATTAAACCGCTTCTTAAAAAACCATCTTTAGATGCGGCCACGATGGCCAACTATCGCCTAGTCTCAAATCTTCCATTCTTGGGCAAGGTGATTGAGCGAGTGGTTGCTGAACTACTCCAGGCACGCCTGGAAGAAGCAGACTATTTGGATCCCTTCCAGTCGGGATTCAGGCCTCATCATGGGACTGAAACTGCCTTAGTCGCACTGGTTGATGATCTCCAGCGGGCTAGGGACAAAGGTGAGAGCTGTTTCCTAGTTCTGCTGGCTCTCTCAGCGGCATTTGATACCATCAAACATAACATCCTTCTGAACCGTCTTGAGGGGCTGGGAGCTGGGGGCACTGTCATACAGTGGTTCCGCTCCTTCCTCCTGGGCCGTGTTCAGAAAGTGGTGGTAGGGGATGAGTGTTCAGACCCCTGGGCTCTCATTTGTGGGGTGCCTCAGGGTTCTGTCCTCTCCCCCATGCTTTTCAACATTTACATGCAGCTGCTGGGAGAGATCATCAGGAGGTTTGGGCTGGGTGTTCATCAGTATGCGGATGATACCCAGCTCTACCTCTCTTTTAAATCAGAACCAGTGAAGGCGGTGAAGGTCCTGTGTGAGTGTCTGGAGGCGGTTGGAGGATGGATGGTGGCTAACAGATTGAGGTTGAATCCTGACAAGACAGAAGTACTGTTTTGGGGGGACAGGAGGCAGGCAGGTGTGGAGGATTCCCTGGTCCTGAATGGGGTAACTGTGCCCCTGAAGGACCAGGTGCGCAGCCTGGGAGTCATATTGGACTCACAGCTGTCCATGGAGGCACAGGTCAAACCTGTGTCCAGGGCAGCTGTTTACCAGCTCCATCTGGTACGTAGGCTGAGACCCTATCTGCCTGCGGACTGTCTCGCCAGAGTGGTGCATGCTCTGGTTATCTCCCGCTTGGACTACTGCAATGCGCTCTACATGGGGCAACCTTTGAAGGTGACTCGGAAACTACAACTAATCCAGAATGCGGCAGCTAGACTGGTGACTGGGAGCAGCCACCGAGACCATATAACACCGGTCTTGAAAGACCTACATTGGCTCCCAGTACGTTTCCGAGCACAATTCAAAGTGTTGGTGCTGACCTTTAAAGCCCTAAATGGCCTCGGTTCAGTATACCTGAAGGAGCGTCTCCACCCCCATCGTTCTGCCCGGATGCTGAGGTCCAGCACCGAGGGCCTTCTGGCGGTTCCCTCATTGCGAGAAGCAAAACTACAGGGAACCAGGCAGAGGGCCTTCTCGGTAGTGGCGCCCGCCCTGTGGAACGCCCTCCCACAAGATGTCAAAGCGATAAACAACTACCTGACATTCAGAAGACATCTTAAGGCAGCCCTGTTCAGGGAAGTTTTTAACGTGTGATATTTTAGTGTATTTTTGGTTTCTATGGAAGCCACCCAGAGTGGCTGGGGAGGCCCAGCCAGATGGGTGGGGTATAAATAAATTATTATTATTATTATTATTATTATTATTATTATTATTATTATTACATTAATTGCTGCTAAGCTTGACTATTCTCTAAGCTCCCCAGTATTTGAACACTTTGGGAAGTGCTGCAAAACCTTTATCCGCAATAAGCATCTAATGTAAGCTTGTAATTAGCAGATTACCTGGAACAAGTAAGCATTGCCTCCTGGTGACCAGGCTTTTGTAAATTTAAAGAATGAAGGTGTTTTTTTACAGCTTTCTCGGGCCATCAAGTGGTGCCCATAAATGACATAAAAATGACATTTATGACAAAGGATATGTGGGCTACATACCAGAAAGCTTATTTTAAGGTGCAGAACTCAAGCCTGCAGGAGGATGGAGTTTTAATAGCATGTTTGTGTGCATTTAAAACATTGCCCTTATCCCAGTCCAATTGAATGGGGTAGACTCAAAAGTTTGGTTCTACAGCCAAAAACAAGCAGAGCCATATATGTATTTATGTGCGTGTTTTACTTACTCGCTTTTACCAAGAACTTTCTTAACATGTTCTGCGATCTCTTTGTTAGTCTTCTCTTCCACATCAACCAGGACTTGCTCTCCAGTATCTGCAGAGGAGAGAGCATGACAGGGTATCTACAGGCAGCTGTCTCAACCAGGATGCTCTGAAGACACCGTCTCCTTTGGAGAGTGGCGCTACCCCTTATTTGCCAACCTGTCAACTGTCAGTCTTGGGAAGGTGTTTGCCTAAGCAGAGGGTATTCCAATGCACTTCAACAAAAGCTAAACAAAACCATGCATGTTACTTACCTAAATAGAATTTTAAGAATGGCGATGGTGTCATGTTCTTAAACATCACAATCTGAAGCCAAGGGTTTTTGTACTGAATCTGAGGTATGTTGAAGAACACAAATTTTCTGTGGAAAGAGCAGGAGAAAAGTAAGGAAGACAGTGGATGCACTCGGCATTTTAGAATATGAATTCAGTGAAACTTAAGACTCTTGCCAAAGAAAAGGAGAAAAAGGCAGCTCTGTGTGTGAGAGAGAGAAAAGGCATCAGATTCAGGAGGCAGGAACCCAAGCTCAGAGGTAGTTTCCCTCACCCTCCAGTATGTCTCATAGCAGACATATCCGCATAAGCATTGCCAAAACAGTGGGCATGTTAATCAGTTGCTGAAAAACCAAAATGTCCATGAACACTGAGGAAGAGTAACAAATTTACTGTGGTGTAAATAAAAGCCACAGGGAGCCAATATGATGCAGTGGTTATATTGAGCTAGGATGACAGCCCTGGTTCAAAGCCATACTCAACCCTTTGAGGCTTTCGAGATGGTAACTGGCTCAAGTTACTTCAAAGGGTTGTTGTGAAGATAAAATGGAAGGGTGAACTGCATGCACCACATTAAGGTCTTGGAAAGAAAGATGGGCTGGGCATTATTTTATTTATTCATTTCATAAAATGTATACACCACTCGATTGCTAAAAAAATAACATCATCAAAGAGGTTCACAAAAAGGAATAACAATAACAACAGCAAGCTGTTACTTCATCTGACTGTATGAGGAAACTGTGCAGTCTCAAAGTAGGCCGAGAAACATTAAAGGAACATTAAAGGTAAAGGTAAAGGACTGGTAAAGGTAAAGGACCCCTGACAGTTGAGTCCAGACGCGAACAACTCTGGGGTTGCGGCGCTCATCTCGCTTTATTGGCCAAGGGAGCCAATATTTGTCCGCAGACAGTTTTTCCGGGTCATGTGGCCAGCATGACTAAGCCGCTTCTGGCGAAACCAGAGCAGCGCACAGAAACGCCGTTTACCTTCCCGCCGGAGTGGTACCTATTTATCTACTTGCACTCTGACGTGCTTTTGAACTGCTAGGTGGGCAGGAGCTGCCCAGAAAGCAGGACTAGATCTAATGAGCTTGAACTACAAGAAGGCAGATATTTCAGTTGACCATTGGAAGAAACTTGTTGGTATCAGAGGAGCTAGGCAATGGAGTGGGTGGGTAGGTAGACACCTCTGAGAGGTCTTCCTGGTCCGGATTTATCCCGCACCGGAGCAGGCCATGGATAAGGATGGCCTGCGCGGGATCAACTCCAATCCCGTATCTAGCAGTTCCCCTACGCCAGGGGGGCAGCTCGGCTTGCCTTGGGGCTCGTTCCCCAGCCCCGGCGAGCGCTTCAGCAGCGTGGCGAGCGCGGAGAGATGCGCAACAATCCCTGGGACAGGGGGGCGGAGGGAGGCTCCTTGCTCGAGGGGTCGCCGCTCACCTGGCTCCTTCGCTGAGAGGCCCCCTCGTGTTGTAGTTCACCGTCATCACCTTCACGGCGTCCTTGAAGATGATGTCGCCCTGGCTCAGGTACTGCAGCGTCCTGCGGATGGGGAAGCGGCCTTTCATCGGCATGGCGGCGGCAGCCCGGCGCGCACCGCGTAGCCAAAGGCAGCGGCACGAGTCGGCGGCGGCGGAACTTCCTTGCTCCGACCCACCCGGACGGGAGAGGAAACGGAGCGCCGATCGCAAGGGGATGCGGGAAGTGTAGTTTCCGGGAGCGCGGAGGAGGAGGCGGGTCTAGTCGCAGGGCATGGGATCGGAAGAGGAAGGCTGTTTACACTGCGATCGGGGGCTGTTTACATTGCGATCCGAGAGAATAGTGAGCGCAAAACACCTAGAACTGCGCAAATGGAGAGGCATTCAGTAAAATGCACAAACGCGCATTCCAGACGCTCGGCTGGCGGCGCTGATTTGCAACCACCGGCATTGTACTACTGTATTTGAGTGCATGGGAAAGTTACGCAGGCTGTTCTCACAACTTTGCGCTGCACGAGATCCTGTTCTGATGCTGCTGCTGCGAGGAAACGCCGCCAGCGGAATGTGGAAATGCTTCGGCTCGTTTGTAAAGTTTGAAGGGCTGCTTCAGTACAAGGCCGAGTTTTCAGCATTGAAGTAAATGAACTAGGAGGGCAAAGCTTTGATTTCCAAAAAAATCTAGTACCAAATTGAGTATGGCATCTTTCCCCTATGGAACCACGTTTTTTTCTTAAACATACCCTAAATAATATGTGGTGACCCTGATCATATGTGGAGAAAGCCAGCTTCTGTTAAAATAAAAATCCAAAAAGCAAGGTTCTCAAAATGTGGAAAAAAGGAAATGCATCTCACACAGCTCAGCACTCAGAAATGTTCAAATGCTTCCTTTCTGGCCAACAGGAATTGTATTGAATGGAGTATTTCACCTTGTGGAGCTTCTTCCATGATTGTTAAATATGTATTCCCCACTGCTACACCAAATGATGGTCAAAGCAATTAACAACACAAAATACACTTAAAAATAATCAAATATAATAAAATATCAGTACAGTGGTGCCTCGCAAGACGAAATTAATTCGTTCCGCAAGTCTCTTCGTCTTGCGGTTTTTTCGTCTTGCGATGCACGGTTTCCCATAGGAATGCATTGAAAATCAATTAATGCGTTCCTAGGGAAACCGCCTTCAGACCAGGTCCAGGGAGTCTGTCCCCGGACCTCTTCTGAAGGCGGGGGGGGCAAGGGCTTTTCTTCCCACCCCCAGCATTTTAAAAAACCCTGGGACAGCGGAGGACTTCTCCGCTGTCCGGGCAATCTTAAAATGCTGGCGGGGGGCATTTTAAAATCGCCCTGGGACAGCGGAGGACTTCTCCGCTGTCCGGGGCGATTTAAAAGCCCCTGGGAAGGCAGGCAGGGGGGACAAAGACTTTTGCCCCCCGCCAGCCTTCAGAAGGTGCTCCCGCCCCCCCGCCCCGCTTCGGACCACCGTTCTGAAGCGGGGCGGTGGGGGAAGGTGTTCCCGCCCCCCGCCGCGCTTCGGACTACCGTTCTGAAGCGGGGCGGGGGGGGGAAGGTGTTCCCGCCCCCCCGCCCCGCTTCGGACCACCGGGAGAAGCGATCTCCCCGCAGCCGCTTGCTTCAAAAGAGTTCCGGGGGGCCCCCGGACCTCTTTTGAAGCAAGCGGCTGCGGAGAGAAGCGATCCGCTTGCTTCAAAAGAGGTCCGGGACCTCCTTTGAAGCAAGCGGCTGCGGGGAGAAGCGCAGCCGCTTGCTTCAAAAGAGGTCCGGGGGCAGCGGGAAGCGCTTCCCGCTGCCCCCGGACCTCTTTTGAAGCAAGGGGCGGTGGGGAGAAGCGATCTCCCCGCCGCCCCTTGCTTCAAAAGAGAAGACCCGCTGTCCCCGAGGCAAGCTTCGTTTTGCAAAGCAAGCCCATAGGGCAATTCGTCTTGCGAGGCAACTCGAAAACGAAAAAACCTTTCGTTTTGCGAGTTTTTCGTCTTGCGAGGCGTTCGTCTTGCGGGGTACCACTGTAATCTCAAAACAAAACAAAAACAGGTGTAAAAAGTCAACATATTTTCAATTCAGCCAATGGACCAAATTCTAAATAAATATATATATATGTAGGTCACCAGAGATGCTCCTTTTGCAAGGAGTTAGAGACTGGCATCAGCAACTAAGGCCCTCTCCCGCATTCCAACTGAATGCCCTTCAGAAGTAGGCAGGAAAGAAAGATCCTATGAGAACCAGCAGAGAGAAAGTGGTTGGTTTTCCAAATAACTCAGAAGTCAAGTGGGGCTTTGTAGGTCGCAACCAGTCAAGAAAACAGTGTTTTTCTCCATACAGTTAAAACTGCTTCAGTACTCTGGCCAGTATCCAAAGAGCTATTTTAGGCATGCCCAATGAGGATTTTTGATTTCCTCCACTTTTAGGCAGAAGCCAACCCCAACTACCGCAAACTGCTTTTAAAATCCTCCTTGTCTGAAAAGTCATTTGCCCTATGGCAAGGATGGGAAAACATTCTTATGTTGAAGAAACACTTCGATAAAACCCTATTAGGCAGGCAAAATTACCGGTAGATGAACAATTCTTTGGATCCTAACATTACTCTCAAGGTATTCTCAAAGAATATTGTGAACCCATTCAACAATTTTTATAGTTATGCCATAATTACCTGCTCTGAAAAAAGAACTCAGAGGCCATAAAAGGGTCTTTATTTATTTTAATAGTATAAACCTTCTGTAGGCAGAAATATTAAGCCACAACAATATAATGCCACATTTAGACAGCATTTAATAAAATGCATAAGCATGCACTGCAATACTCTATATACACACACAACAATGCAAATTTCTCTTCATGACTGAAGACATTGATTAGATATAAAAATTCAGATAAAAAAGAACATGCTATTTTAAATGCTATCACATTTACAAAGCTGATTTCACAAAATAAACTGTGAGGAAGCAACAGCTTTTGTCAGGTTTTAAACCTTGTATTTAAAAAAGAAGATACAGAGACAATAGACAATGAAAAGCACAGGGTTACAAAAGGTACCCCAGGGAATTATCACCTATCTTGTAGCAAATAGGTTAGCTTTAGTAAGAGCTTAGCGCTTGAAGGGTTTTCCAAATACATACAACAATTATATAATGGATAAATATGAGCAGTTGTTTTGTTACAAAACTATTGGGAACAATGGTGTTATTTAGAATTAGTGGTTAGTCACAGAAGTCTTTTCGGCATATGAGTTCCATAGATACTGCAAGTAAATATACTGTATTTTGGTCAATAGACTACTCAAAACTCCTCCAGCCTTATGGTAAGATTTCTATTTTTCCACACCCCTGCCCCTCCAAATGTGGTACAGAAAGCAAAAGTAACATAATTGTTTCCAGAAACAGCTTAAATCATCCACTGGCCAGAATCAGAAATCAGGTTAGTACCTCTATTACAGGGGATTATACCTTTTAAGGAACAATAAAAAATGGGGAAATCATTTTATGATAGAAGCCTTCTATTCAATGTTAACTTTAATTAAAGCAAACAGAGTACCGATTGTCATAACACTAAATCAATGGAGCTTCCTGCCAAAAATGTTTCAAAAACATCCACAGCTGGAATATTTCTTTTTAAAAAAACAACAAAAAACCCCACTATGTACATTTATTAAGCAGCAGGTCAGGAAATGGAAGCTGGGCAGAAATGCTTCTCCAAGGATTGCACGCCCAACATAAAGGAGCATTTAAATCCTGCAAGTGCAAGACTATGCAGGTGCTAGATTTTATACTACTAGGAGCACTCCTTAGTTCACCAAAACTTTTAAAAGATCAGACCTAGAGCACTGACCAGTAGGAAAATGTATGGAGATCAGGTCTTAAGACAGTATAGGCATCAGGAGGATTGTTAAGGTGGTGAAGAGAACAGCAAGCTTCATTTTCCAAGAATTAACTTTGGGCATAGTTCTTCCTAATGCTAGTACAATACAGTCGTACCTTGGAAGCTGAATGCCTTGGCTCCCAAACAAATCGGCTCCTGAACAATCAAAACGTGAGTGTTCCGGGTTTTCAGAAGCCAAATGTCCAGTGTGGCTTCCGATTGGCTGCAGGACGCTCCTGCAGCCAATTGGAAGCTGCACTTTGGTTTTTGAATGGTTCTGGGAGTCGAATGAACTCCCGGAATGCATTCTGTTCAAAAACTAAGGTACCTGTATGTGCAGTGATCCTCACAAGAGACTAATTTCTCTCTTTTCCTCTCTGGATGTGGAAGGATGTGGATATGGTACCAAGGCATTGTGGAAAAAGCAAAGTGTGTGTACCTCCCAAGCCCTCCATCAAGCTCCTGCCGCCCTCCATGCTATGCATGTTACTTCAATTCCAAAGAAAGCAAAGATTGGATGATGACATGGGAGGCACACACAGACCTGCCATAGCCTATAATATCTTGGCTTCCCGCTTGGGTGCATGGCTCTCATCCACACATGCTAAAAGAGGAAGGGGAGAAATGTGTCTTTCTTGGAATGTCGACAGAGATCTTTCAATGTACCAGGAAGCATCTTGTCCTTTGTTTACTTCTTTCATTAAAAGGAAACGTCTCCCTTAAAATATAGTTCATAATTATCTCGGACCACATTCTATACGACTCGTGCATGCTCAGCTAGCTGTCATTCTTGACCAACTGTTGCCGTCTGAAACCAAAGTTTCTTCCATGGGAAAAGAAGGAAAGAATGCCTAAACAAGCCAGAGTAACTATATAAACAGGTTTTAGGGAAGGTAGGACAGTAAGAAATATTGTCTGTAACACACAAACTACTTTCCTGTACAGGTTATCTGGAAACCTTCAATAGACTTTCACTAGTAGCAGAAGACAATTCCTAAAAGCTTGTTGTTGTTTTTTAAAAAACATTCCTTTTAGTGGTCTGTCTCTAAAAAGAAATGCATTATATTTGCCAGGAAAGATATGGTGCCATGTATTACGTAGCTAGCAGATAGTGACATTTATGACACTACTCCTGCAGTTTGCCTTATGCTCAGTTACACAAGATGGTTGTCAATACAAAACTACACACATCTGTTGTGCAGC
Organism: Podarcis vaucheri; assembly: GCF_965113315.1. NCBI lineage: Eukaryota > Metazoa > Chordata > Lepidosauria > Squamata > Lacertidae > Podarcis > Podarcis vaucheri. The sequence continues at coordinate 93,822,821 of NC_138760.1, read as the reverse complement.
AACCTTGTTCCTTCTCATTAGCAACTTCAAGGGACATACAGACATTATAAACACAGTGATGAAGCTTTACATGCTTTAGAAAAGAAGGCTGTATATATATATATATTTTAAAAAAGCAAAACCTTTCAGAAGAGTTTTAAAAGCCCCCTTTGCATGTTGTCAATAACGTAAGAAATGTTTATGGTCCACAGATGCAATTCACCAAACACTATCACTGCACAACCTCATTTCATTTCAACAGGGCTTGTGTGTATTTAGAAACAAGATGTGGAACTATTAAATAGTTTCAGTATTAAGAAAAAGTGCAAATACATCCTGGGTTTAGAAACAGGTACCTACTCTACCAAGGAACGTGAGATGCAAATGATCATACCAGGACTGAGCTTTGAGCAAGAAATAAAATTTAGGAAGCTCAATCTTTGCAATGCATTTATAAATCTTTTTTTTTGTTAACATATAGAAATCTGATATATATGATTACATGACTGTACATAGTTCTATATACATACATACACACTTTATATTACACTGTACATAATATACCAGACTAAGTTAGATACAAGCACATAAAACATCATACACACAAATAAATATGGCCGGGATCCAAAGCACTTCTTTAGGGGAGCTCAAGAGCTTGGGTAGACCTTATTTGACTCCTCCCCCATCAAAGGCATATTATTCCTCCCTCCAATGTTACATCACAAGTTGGTTTTAAAGAAATAGGAACACCTACAGAGACATACTTTTTAAATTATGACTCTCCTTTCACAGAAACTATTTGCAGAACTCAGAACCCCTGTAACTCATGGCAAGCGAATCTCTGGGGGAGAACACGATGTTAGTTAGCTTGCCACATAGGCTCTCCCATAATCCACTGAGGCTGCAGACTAATAGACATGCATGTCTAAGCCCATCTGAAATCAATTAAACTCAAGATTGCCATCTTATTTAACAATTGACAGGGCACACAGTAAATTTGTTTTAAATGCTAATGTTTCCAATCTTGTAGATAGATAAATACATGTATCTTACTGATCTCAAAAGGAACTTGCTTCCAAGGATGCTTACTAAGTAACCCTAGACAATCTGAACTATAATCAACAATGAGCAATTACATACACTTTTTTTCCTTAAGAATATGGAAGCTAGGCTAGATGGGAAACAGTGAATGACGAAACAGGTGCCTTTTCGCAAAAAATTAAATATTGAAATATTTCATAGCAGTCATTAAATGACACTATTTAAAAACAGTACTTCAGCTGGATCCAAAATAAAGCAGAACTAAATTAATTTAAGGTTTGTGGATCAAGCTGTGCAAACCTGCAACACACAGATTTCAGTGTAGCAGACATCACTTTTAAAAGTATATGCTCCTCTGAGTTTTATAAGGAATCATTTTTGGTCTCAAAATTGTACTAAAATTATTTTTAGGATATTTTATCATGTAAATTACAAATTTCTTCATTAAAAGTGCACACTCAAGTCTTGACACTATACATACTCTAAAATATATGATTATATCTTAATTTGTTTATACCATAATAGTATAGTAGGCTCATCATGTTGGGTCTTTTGTCATTTTTAATTAAGACAAGAGTTGATTAATTTTAATCATGATTTTGACATCGTATTTTCTTTACTGAAAGACATTCAGTGCTCACAGTAGTATTGACTGAATGTGCATAAATTATTTTAGGAATAAAGTCAGAGCTAAACAGTAAGTCAAGGAAACACAACACTGTTTCACTTCCTCTGAAGCAGTTCTTCTGTGAATTAAAGGAAGTGACACCCAATGTTGTCTGTCCACTTACGCAATAGAAATCTGCTTGCACAAGGGTGCTTCTGGATTCTCTTCTCTACCCTCCAGCCCCCTGTGCCCCCATAAAAACTGCTCCAGAGGGCCTCCCAATTCTCAAAAACATGTTTTGGAGGTTTGGAATGGGGAAAAAGAAGAAATAGCCCACTGTGAAGGCAACTTGCATTACATTGTATCTCACCCTGTTTTTTAAACATTTTTAAAAGTAGGAAGTGTAACTGATTTGGATACACCCAGGTGCTTTCTAAGTGACTCATCATTTAGAGTAGTGTAGTTTAATGATCTCCGGGGCTATGCCAGCTTAAGTAATCACTGAATTCCTTCCTGAAATGTAGGTTATAAATGAAGATTCTTATGAATGGGGGTAAATAGGTGACTGAACTGTGACTGGTCCTGTAAGACATCCCTCCAACATTCCACCTGAGAGCTTAACTAGAAAGACAAAAAACAACCTTGTTGGAATATGATCTCAACTGAAGAGCAATCTGAGAAGTTGTTTTTGTGTGATTAACAACACATTATCTTAAAAATAAAGCAACACAGATCAAACAGAAAATGGCCAGCCCTTGGAAGCATTTTGACAGGTTATGACACAATAAATATTTCTTAGTACTCCAGACTTTAAAAAGAATCCACAAAGTTATGTTATGGGAGCAGGGAGTCCCTTCATGCATGATACTTTTCCTATATAGAGGTAAGATCTCTGTAGAAATATATTTCCATGAGCCCTGGAAAGTGGGGAAATCATTGAAATGTCTATTTTGTCAAGAGATTTATGTGTGTTTGGATACAGTAGAACAAAGCACACCTGAACAGATGCAAGCATGTGGAAATGGGCAGCTGTATGATATGCATGCAGCTGACTGCTAACTTTTTCCTACAGAATTATGCCCAGGTAGAGAAAATGCCATGCGCAAAGTTGCTCAGAATATAACATGCTGTATTGCAAGTGGAGAAAATGGCAAGCAGTGGAATTCAAACCAAAGATTCTCCAGGATGAGAGTTGGCTTTCCTGGCTGAGTGGCTAAACCAGCATAAGTCCCCCACTCTGGCTCAGCCGGGGCTCAACTATCATAAGTCCCCCCAAAGGGACACGGCAGAGCAAGGGGAGACCTATTCTAACCCCCTTTCAACTGGGTCATGTGACCTAGCAACCTGGCATAATGTGACAAGTGAAAAAGGCGGAGTCAGTCGAATTCCTCCTGAAAGGAGTTTGGGATGGGGAAACTCAAGCTGTTTTAAGTTACACTGACTTACCATAGCTAGGGATTGCTCAGAGCAGCTATAATCCTGGGAGTAAATTTCACTGAACCCAGTGGAACTTTCTCCTGAGTAGACACATATAGGATTTGGACCGTAAAACAGAGTTTCTAACCTTTAAGAAAAAGACTAAGCCTCAAATTCTGAAGTAACCACAGTACTGGACAATGTGATATGCCAAAATAGTATTCTCAAGTGTCAGACAGAATGAATGAGTTTGAAATTATAATGTACTAAAGGGCACATTTGCTGTTTTTGAAACTGATAGCATCCTCATCACTTAGCGACTGATGCAGCACAATAAAAAGGCATCTTATGCTACAGCATTTATAAGTAAACAGCACCAGGCTCGAAAATCTCAATGGTTACCCTTTACAAAGCCAAGAAGTTAGAATGCTCTTTTCTAGTGTGAATAACTTCTACGGCATCTTACTCAGCTGACAGCAAAGCCATAAATCTTGTGTCACTTATGCTGTAAACATTTAGTAAAGTTTAACTTCAAATAGTATAGAAATCTCATGGAAAGGATCACATTATTAATAAACACATACAATTGGAATTTTGTAGCATAAATGATTGTCTCCCACAGCTCTTCCATGTTTTCACAGAAATCACTAGCATATGACTGCATTTAAAACACAATTATTCATTTACCCTGAATGCTATTAATCACTTACCTTGCTCATACAAGCAAGAGGATGACAAAATCATAGCTTTAACAAGAAGTGCTTTGAAAGTGCCGATAATGACTACATCCTGGTAATTTTAAAATATAAATTAAAATATATAAAATATGGGCTTGGATACAAAGAACCCTTAATCAAGTGGAAAGCACTCCTGCTTGCTCAAGGGTGAGTGTGTTGACAATTTTCTCTGCCAGCTGCAACTTTCCATGTGGCACTCTGGAGCGTGACCTGACCCTTAGGCAGTAGCAGCCCATGTGGTGGCATAGACAAGGACACTACTGCTCTCCTGGCTTCTGAACACAGTGCATCACTGACGATTACCTGGGGGTTTATTTATTTATATTATTAAATTTATTTATATTATTAAATCTATATACAGCCCTTCATCTGAAGATCTCAGGGCTGTTCACAAGATAAAAATGCAAGATAAAAACACAAAATAAATAGTTGAGAAGAAAACAATAACCCCATCTCCCATAAATACATTTAAAAGGCCATAGAATATTGATTAGCTAAAGGCCTGATTGAAGAGGAACACTTTCGCCTGGTGCCTAAAAATGTATAATGAAGGCGCCAGATGGATCTCCCTGGGGAGAGCAGTCCACAAATGGGAAGCCAGTGCAGAAAAGGCCCGTTCTTGGGTTGCCATCCTCTGCAACACTCATGAAGAAGGCACATGAAGAAGGACCTGAGATGATGAGTGAGGAGTCCAGGTTGGTTTATAAGGGGAGAGGCAGTCCTTGAAGTATTGAAATCCTGAGCCGTTTAAGGCTTTATAGATCAAAACCAGCACTTTAATTGGGCCTGGAAACTAATTGGCAGCCAGGATGCAGTTGGGCTCAAACAGTCTTGCTCCAGTGAGCGACTTGGGGCTGGGTGGCATGATAGAACCAATCAGACTTGCCAATCAGATTTGTGTGGTATGACAGAGCCAAACACATGCCCTCATGTGCCTACACAGCCCTGAGCTCCTCACCCCTCTCCATCCTGTGGAGAATAGAGAGTGTGCCAGTGACACACTGTGTCTGAAAATCAAGAGCAGTGGTGCCCCACCTGCACTGCTGCATGGGTTGTTACTGCTTAGGAGTGACTTGGCGTGTCTGCATGAAGGAAGAGGGATTAGGAGAGAGACTCATTTCATGAGCAGAACTCCACCTGCAGTTCTTTGGATCCAAGCCAGCATTCTTACTTAAGTACTTTTTAATAAGTATTCTGATATTAGAGAACCTATTTTTGCTCACAGATAATTTCCAAATAAAAATCTTGCTCAGCAATTCCCTGTAACCCTTTCATCAAAAGGCATTAAAGTATTTCTTCTGGCAGAAGTGAATCCTAGAAAAAGCGTTTTTTGCAGGTTTTAAAATCTTGTTTTTCAATGTTGATAGGAATAAGTTGTTCTTTCAATGTGGAAAAGAATAAATTTAACAAGAAAAGGGAACATGATCAAAATATTTATACACAATGCCAAGGTTAATCGGTGACTTATGATTACTTGGTTGATCTGTGAAGACGCACTGATTTCTTCTAGGAAGATGAGCCTGTTATTTGGCCATTATATTCTGCTGTCTCCATTTTCAATATGTAAGGGATGATACTGTCTATTGGAACATTTCCAATGAGCCCAGTAAAAAAGAGTTCTTCAGTAATGCTAGAGCTCATCAGTCTAAGTGCTGGCAGGCGAACTAGAATCCGGGCTAGTCTGAAATAAGAAGACAGTAGAATATGAAAAGGTATACAGGAGGTTACCAGTTTGGCATCCACTTATAGCAACTTGATTAGGTGAAAAAAGAACAGAAGAAGAGCTTGCTGAGTCAGGCCCATGGACCATCTAGTCCAGCATCCTAGAACCCTGTGCTTTGTAGCAGGGTTTTTTCCCCAGGAGATGGGGACACACACACACACACACACACGAATGTACAGATATATTTATTTGTTGTTGTTGTTGTTTAGTCGTTTAGTCGTGTCCGACTCTTCGTGACCCCATGGACCAGAGCACGCCAGGCACTTCTGTCCTCCACTGCCTCCACTGGTTGTAAATATATTTATTTACAACCCCCCAAAATAGAGTTTATGATACAGGCAAAATGCTGTTTCCCTATCCTATCTTGAGAAGTTGCTTGAAACAGAATTAGCATAGACAGTTAGTAGGTTCACTGTTCCATTCATTTCTGTAGAGATAAATAGGAGCCCTGGTAGCTTAGTAAATGCAATTTTTAAAAACACTGAAAAGGGAGATATGTAGATGAAGCACCATGGGGCAACTGATCCCATAACTATCGAAGAGCAGATGGATTATGAAATGATTCAAGTTTGCCAACATGTTTTACAAATATTTTTAAACAGCTCACAGCAACCCCATTGGCTTGGGAGAATTCAAATAAATTTTAATCCAATTTTGTGTTTTCATACGTATCTGACCGTTTTTTGTTTTTGTTTACAAATAGAGAATAACCTCATAAATGTATGAGGTTCTAAATGTAACTATTTACAAGAGCTTAAAACCATATTCTGCTTTTATATATGTAGCAATAAGACAATTATTTATATATTATTATTACTCACAAATCCTCTAGCTAACAACACTAAATGTTGTTACACTTTACTTGTGGATTTTATCACCACTGGACACCTAAGCCAATTCAGGTCCCAATGGGTAACAGAGGGGGAAAAGAATACAACTTAGCACACATCTACTTGGAAACAACAGGAATTACTTCCAGGTAAGTGCGAGAGAGAAAAAATACCTGTAAGTATCTTCTGGATACGTTTTTTGAACATAGTCTTGTAACTCCATCTGAGCTTTCTCCTGGAATTTTTCTATTTGGCTGGAGCTTGTGAGACCAGGGTGATCTAAAGAAAACACAAACATGTCATTGTGCATTTACTTGACATTTATTTTTAGAAAGAATCTTCTGTTGAAATACTTTCAGAGGCAATATATGCTATCGCATGACTTTCTCCTTTCCACAGAAAATTAGCAGGTTGGCCTCTACACAAAATAAATGGATACAAATCTGACATTAGAAATAGTAATATTTCAGTCTCTTGTGACACTCAAATGTTTGTGTGCCATTTATACATTCTTTTAAAGTTATTTCAAAATATTTATATACTGCCTGTCATATAAACATTATCAGGTAATGTACAAAAGTAAAAACAATGAAAATATAAAAAGGTAAAGGGACCCCTGACCATTAGGTCCAGTTGTGACCGACTCTAGGGTTGCGGCGCTCATCTCGCTTTATTGGCCGAGGGAACCGGCGTACAGCTGGACTAAGCCGCTTCTGGCAAACCAGAGCAATGCATGGAAACGCCGTTTACCTTCCCGCCGGAGCGGTACCTATTTATCTACTTTGCACTTGCTTTCGAACTGCTAGGTTGGCAGGAGCAGGGACCAAGCAATAGGAGCGCACCCTGTCGCGGGGATTCAAACCGCCAACCTTCTGATCGGCAAGTCCTAGGTTCTGTGGTTTAACCCACAGTGCCCCCACGTCCCGAATGAAAATATACAGTAGACTAAAAACACAAAAATATTTAATATTCTTCACACTAAAGTCTCTTCAAGATAAGAAATGATTACTATACATGAAACTGGGAGACAAATTACAGAGTTAGATATTAGGAGATGACTGCACTGTTAATTTGCTTCTTAAACAGTACAAATTTATTGTAAGTTGGGTGTAATAGGTAATAGCATTTTCCTTTATAATTTTTTAAATTAAAAGCTACCAGACATATTTCTGTTAATATTCCACATCCAATACAAAACATTGTCAGCTTTGCAAACAAAGCCTTCTCCCAAACTTTAGATTTCCTGCACAATTCAGCTCTTTACTCAAAATCAACAGCGGAGGGCCAGTTTTGTCATCAAGTATTTCTTCTGACACAAGGACAGGTAATGTCTCTGCAGACTGCATCCTACGCTATTAATATTTCCTCCTGGAAAGCTTAAGTTAGCACAAGTGGTGTGCAGGCTGTAGAAAAACTGTAGCAGACTGGTTGCAATCCACTAGCCTTACACTGTCTTCTTTAGGGTTATCCTCAAGTGTATTACTGAGTATTTCATGCTGCTGGGGTTATTCCAGATGTGGACAGATGAAATAGCAGCAAAAGGGTGGATTGATGATATAGCTTTTAAGAAAGCGTCTGGCTAATACTTTGATATTAAACATAAGTAAATCCCAATAAAACCAAAAGGAAAAATAAACAAAAATATGTCAGTTAATTGAACTATATTATGAAGTACCTTTATTCGTAGCATTTTCTTCAGCATTGGATTTAACTGGTGTCAGAGTATTGCCCTCTTGTAAATTGAGCACCAAAACAGAATTTAAGAGAAGGGAATAATTACCAAATGCCTTACCAGGACTAAAGAGGACTATAGCTTTAAGGTAAGCATATTCATATCCATCAATATCAAGCTTAGCCATGCTATTACAGAACTCCTGAAGCTTCCAGATGTGTTCCATCACTTGTTTTATTCGGTCTCCGGAAAGTTTATCTACAAGTAGACATTACACATTCTCTTAACAGAGCGCAAAACTGTAAGTCAACCAACTATCTAGACTTTTTCAGATGACAACCAGTTTTAAACTGTTCAAACCTATGCAGTCTTTCATGGAAAAATGTATCAAACTGCTAAATTTCATTCTTATTTCCACATGTCTGGTTACTCAGTGAGTTTTAATTTGTAAACCAGAAGCTTCCATATGTACTGAATTACAGAGACTTTGGAATATGACCAAATGTTCACTGGAGACCTAAGTGACTGCCAAGTAACCTAAAATGCATTACCCAGACAGGCATGTTATCTAGTTATTTGAAAGACAAAGCTTAATGTAATGATGATTGACAGTTTCCCTCTATAAATGCATATTTAGAAATATATGCTTTATCTAGCAGACTGGAATCAGCAGCTTACCCTCATCTTTTGAATGCTTCATAGATTTAACTGAATGTTTCTATAACTCTCCTCCATATGCCAGAAACTTACCCCTTGCTATTTTGTTAACAGTGTAGACAATCTGAAAATTGATGAAGCAGTGTACAAGGTAAGGAGGTGGTTCTAGTTGGGAAACTATATAATTGGTGCTAGGCTGAAGTGTGTAGGGGAAAAGATGGAATGGGTGTGATAACATTTCAAGACTGTTGACTCCTTCATGCTATTTTCATTTTTTTCTTAAAATGATTGAGGAAAATCCAATCTTTGTTGTAATTTATCAGAATTTAAGAGCACTTGACATTTTTCTTTAGATGATAGGTATAATGTTGGGGATTTTAAATTGTAAAGGTTTGTGGAATGATTCCTTCTCAGTATGAGGCATTTTTTTGGTCTTTATATTGCAACATTTGCATTTATGCAAGTCAATGCAAAAGAGCAGTTGCCATTTGTAGAAAAAGATTCTGAACAGAAAGTTGCCATTCAAGAACTAGTTCCCCATTTTCCTCTGTTAAGAACTGCATGCTGCATGACCTATATATAAAATAAGCAAAGTTCACTATTACCTAAATATTTTCCTTGGCCTATGTTGGTAATAACTGTAGATATTTATGACTCTTCTGCCACCATATTGAAAACCTTTAATCTACATTTGTTAAACATTGCAAAAATAGCAGGCTGCAAGTTGTCCTTTTCTCTTGATCAAAGAATAGCAATGATCTTGCTGTTTAATCTAACCTACACCCCAAATCTTGGGGCAAGAAACATTGCTTTAATTACTCTATCTACCCATGGCCTTCAAAAATTGGTTTAACTCGAAAGGCAGTGCACTACAACCAATACAGTTGCAGCAAGCTCTCTTATCTACTGTGATCCTTTGCTTTCCACAAGGCCAGTAATTTCACTGTGCCTGTTCTTTCCACAAATCTGGGATGCTGGAAAATCTTACAGCCCTACACTTAATCAAACGTAGGGCACCTACCTCTCCATGGCCTCTGAATATCCTGCCTCTTTCCTTGCCCAGAGGAACTACATCAGTTCTGTTGTTTTTGAGGGCTTTGCTTGGGGGCGGAACCTGCCTATTATAATTAAGTTTGAAAGGATTTAACAAATTAAATCAGTAAATGCTGGTAACTGCTAACTTTATTTTTCTAGACCCATAACAAGCACAACAAGACAGCCAAAACCAAACCCATCATACTAAAAAGTTATCCTGTAGATACATGAGCCTGCAACTTAGTAATATAGTATTACGGTTCTAGCAGATGGTTTTTGTACAACAACTGATATTTCTGTTATCTGCTGGGCAAAGGCAGCACTCTTGGGACAGACTCTGCTATATCCAGAAATGAAAGTAGGCAAGAACAGAAAGGTATGGAATTCCAGATGTACATTTTACTCATGTTTATTACTAAACATTGACCCCCCCCTTTTTTTTTTTTTGCAAACCAGGTAAGGTATTCCACAGTTCAGAATCTCTACATCCAGTAGGTACTCTCCAACTGGTACCTATTCTCTTTGGAAAGAATTAAGCCAAAATTCATGCATGACACTGTTGTTTCTCAGATAGTTTTTCTAGTGCAGTTAAGTGGCTATTCATTGGCTTTCATACAGTAATTGTTACTGTCAAGTGCCTATTAAATAGGCTACAATCATTGTTCCACATTTAGAGCTCCATTTAAAACTTCTGCCTATAATTTTAAAAATAAACACAAAAAAACCAAAGGACTCTTGTGTTTTTCTGAAGAACTATTTGATTTGGTTTCATAAATCTACTATGAAAATCAGTAAATTCTTCAAGGAAACCTTTATGACAGAAAACAAATATGTGCACAAGAGAATAAATATTACAGTGGTTGGTGTATTCCCCTCTGCCTTGCTGAGTGGGCAAGGTTTCCTCATCAACCACTATGTAGCAGCTGAATGTACGACCCAACATGTGTGATCCATGCCTTGTTGTTGGTGAAACATTTTTTCTAAAAACAACTTAGTAAAATTTTTATTCCCACCCAACAGATGCTTTTAGCCTCTAGATTCTATACACATATACTTGGATGGCAAGTCCTAATGCCATGATTACAACTTGTTAACTGTGCTTAGAATCACAGCTTTAAAAAATAGCCACACATACCTTCCTGTATGCTGTTCTGTAGATGGTTGACAATGGCTGCCAGAATAGTTGACAAGCTCATCACCTGTGCACATTGCGCAAGGCCTAAAGTAAACAGTTCATTCCAGCATGCACGCACGAGGCTTGTATTACAGTCCTGCCTAAAGGTGCAAAGGCAAATAAATATAGTAAGATTTATCAGTATCATTTTTCTGCATAGATTATAATTCTTTTTTGTAACTACTGAACATTAGAAGAAGAAGAGTTTGGATTTGATATCCCGCTTTATCACTACCCGAAGGAGTCTCAAAGTGGCTAACATTCTCCTTTCCCTTTCTCCCCCACAACAAACACTGTGTGAGGTGAGTGGGGCTGAGAGACTTCAGAGAAGTGTGACTGGCCCAAGGTCACCCAGCAGCTGCATGTGGAGGAGCAGAGACGCAAACCCAGTTCCCCAGATTACGGGTCTATCGCTCTTAACCACTATACCACTCTGGCTCTCACACTGGCTCCATTAGGATTTTATTGTAGGTAAGTTTATTTTATGCAACAGTATTACATGCAATGTTTGACTGGCTCGTGTTGCTATGCTGAAAAGAATGGTGGGATTTGTGTTAGCTTGTAGGGGGGCAAATGTTCCCATTCAAAAAACAGTTACAGCTGGAAGAAAAATTGTCCTGAAAAATGGACAATATGGCCGCTGCTTACAAAGTCCCTCGCTTGCTCCCCTCATTCCAAACATTTTTTGAGATCCTACCACCATCTTGGTAGTCTCCATGCTGAATAGCAACACAGAAAATGTAATGTTACATACGAACTTACAGTTAAGAAAAAACCACAGAATCAAGAGAGGGAGAAAAGAAGTCACAGGCAAAATATCTGACAAACAGAATATCAGCAGTTACGCAATACACTACTTCATAGCCTGTGCCAAAATGTTCCCAAGTTCTACAGAAATCTTCAAAACACGATAAAAAGTCAGTAGAATCTTGATTACAGAAAGAAAACTGTAGAACCCTTATTTAAAGATAATGTGCTGGTTACTTTGAACTGCTTAAGCTCCCTCCCACAATAGGCATAAAATAGTCTAGCAAAATACACAATAGGATCTGTGTAAGATTTTCTGATGGTTTAACTGAAATTGATAGCCGCATTAGGATTTCACACTAAACCATGGTTTACACAAGAGGCCGCTAATGTGGTGCCCAGGAGGTCTTCCTTGGTGCCTGAGAAGCTTCTGAGCCCCCACCTCCCGTTCACTGTCCCCTTGGTCATGAGATGGTGAGGGTTGTTACCTCTTCTTCCTTGAAGAGGGCTGAATGAGGAACTTGCATATTTCCACTTCCTCTTTCATCTCTATGAGCTTTCCAAGGTTCAGGTCAATTCTAAAGTGTGCATATAGGTACTTTCTTTCTCGTCTGTGTGTGATTAGGAGGGGTGGCACCCCCAGCACTTGCTCAGAAATCCAAATGTACCCATGGGTATAAAAATATTGGCAACCTTGGATTAGCACAGTGTTCATGAACCTAGCCTCATAGGGATTGCACTTCCCCCTCCTCTCTTTTTTCCAGGTCGTCACTGGAAACCTTTATTTAGCTTTTCCTTCAGTTATGTATATTGCTGCATCTGAATTTGGGGTTGTAGTTTAACAAATAATTAGTTTCAGCAAGCCAGCTTCATAACCCAGAAGCACGTGCACCAATAACAAAATAAGGGTGAAAGGAATATGGGATGTTGGAAAGGCTTTGGGTATGGAGGGGAAATAGAGACTGGGATATATAAGGAGATGGAAAAGATTGAGTTGAGTCTAGTGAGAACTAAGTGGGGACATGGAAGAGTCAGGAGTCTGACAGGTGGAAGAGTGAGGCGCCATTTGATGTGTGATAATTTCATTCTTCACAGCTAGTTTAGATTGAGAAGATCCCTCCAATTCCTTATGTAAAAAATTAAAAAGAAATCATCTGCTCACCCTAGTGCTTGAAAAGCAGGTATGGATCTAGCCCAGTGCATGGAAAGAAAAAGTAAGCGGGATGCTGACTCACAAATGTAATGCACATTCAGATACTCTGGCATTGGGCTTGGCATGGTTAACTGTAAGAGAACAGAAATGTACATGTATAAAAGTCCATTTTCATCAATTCTTTCAAAAATCATTAATAGATGCATTTTGGATACAGAACATGTTCAGAGCCTTTTGTTATGGGACCATAAATATATCATATGCCTTTATGAGTTATAGTGTTAATTCTTTAAACATTCAAACTTTGTAACAGTTTAATCCAGCTATCTTAATACAAAGTCTGCCCCATTAAAATGAGAGCTCAAATGAAGCCACACTTTGTATTCAGAAAGAATTGGTTTGAATTTAAATTAGGGTCTGCAATACAGTTAGGGATAACACTTCAAGACTGTGAATATAGAGTAACTCAGGTACAATGCATAAAACTATTAGCAATTTGAAAAGTCTGAAATTTACACATATATTGTGAATTCATTTTTGTATTTTACAGATGTGTGGCATTTGGTACATAGTCACAAAACTCTTCCATTTTATAGTCAAGTAATGTGTCCTGCTCTCAAATTTTACGAAGCTGGAGAACTTTTTCAATAAAAAAACTTCAGTAGCTGCCAGAAAGCATGTGTGGTCACATGTATTTAATTTACCATTGGGGTTTAAGGGGTAACCCATTGCTCCCTCCTTTATAAGTTGCAATATGGGCATCAGCTGAAGAGATTCCAACGAAATAGTTAACTCTCAAGGAAAACAGACAGCATGGGAAGTGAAGATGATGTTCACTGACTTATTTTTGCTTGTTAAAAGTCGTTGTGGTGTTTTTTTTAGAGCTTCTTGGGATATTTGCCCAAATAAATTAAGGGAACACACACACCTTAAATGTCACATGAGTATCTGTAAGGAGGGGTCCTTCAACTTCAATGATTGGCGTAGACTGATCCCTACTGATTACATGAATGTTCCCACCACCTGTAGGATCCATCCCATCTGCCAGATTCTGAGCTGTTGCTCCATCTGTGGTGTTAAGTGCTTTAGCCAAAGTATCAAATGCACTGCAAAGAAGAGTAAGTCTATTAAAACATAATGTCACTTATACTTCTGTACACAGATACATATGTATCAATAGTGAATTAATTATCTGGCCTGCTTAACATGTCATGCATGGTGAGCCAAACCATAGTTACCAGGGCTGTGCAAATGTGTGGGTTCCCAAAGAGAAACTTGCAGCTGCATTTCTCCTTCCGGGTTTTTTTTATTATTCTTTTGCGGTGCCGAGCTAAACCAAAGGTTGGCTTAATGTGTTGTCTGAATATACGCTCATGGTCAAGCTGTTTCCTCACTACTGAAGAACTATAGTCAAGATTTATTCAGGCAACACAGCAAGCCACAGGTTGGCTTAGCTCAGTGCAGCAATAAAAAAGTCCAGGAAGGAGCAAAGCAGCTGCAAGTTCCTCTTCAGGAGCCCATATAAGAAGAGACAGCTGGATCAGGCCAACGACCCATCTAGTGGGCAAATGCCTGTGGGAAAGAAGGATTCAAGCACAAGAGCATTATCCCTTCCTGTTGCTTCCCAGCAACCAGTTTTCAGAAGCACGACTGCCTCCAGTTTTGGAGGCCAAATATAGCCATCACTGATAGTGGCCATTGATAATCCCTCTCCTCCTGTCTAATTCGTTTTTACAGCCACATAGGTTGGTGGTCATCACTGCCTCCTGGGGAGCGAGTTCCAGAGTTGAACTATGTGCTGCATGAAGAAGTAATTCTTTTAACTGTTCTGAATCTTCCAATGTTCAACTTCATAGGATCCCCACAAGGTTCAAGTGTGTCCTTTTCTGAACCTTTTCCAATTTCACAATACCCTTTTTGAGTCAGCTAGAACGGTACACAGTATTCCAAGTGAGGTCACACCACAGATTTGTATAATGGCATTATGATGTCAGTTTTATTTTTGGTGTGGTCCTGGTAACCCATAGTTTGGCTTACTGTGACATGCGAACCAGGCCACTGAGTACTTATCCTTTCGTCACCAAAATGGCAACTTCTACACACAAAAGAGAGGTATAAGAACTCCAAGGGCTGAATTCCCCACCCCCACTTTCCAGAGAATCCAAGAAAAGACTGAACATTGTTAGTGAATGAAATGAAACAAAATGGCTGGAACTCTGACTAGAAGCATTCCACACTGAAGGTTTTTGTTCTAGGTCACACTTGTATCCATTACAAACTTAAAGAGAGTCTCTGTAGTAGAATCCCATGACTAGAAAACATCAAATTATAAATAGTTTAATAGAAAATCCCTTCACTATCATAGTATCTTCACAGCAGCATTCTGTTATCTTGCTATTTATAATCCATTCCCTGAAATGCTAAACAGAGTAATTAAAGTTATGCAGGTTGATGACAGAATCTAAATATAGAACTTGACAGTGATGCTTTAATATAAGGCATTGCCTATTATCCATAGCCTGGCATGCTGCTGCTCTAGTTTATTCAGTTAACTAACTACATATAATGGCCTGGGAGATAGGTAAGTTTTTAATATGAAGTACCTACCGAGTGATCTCACTTGCAGATTGCTCTTCTTGTGGAATTTCAGAAGTGTCTCCATTATTAAGCGACTCGTTGAGACTGGCAAGTGAAGTTACAACATTTGCTAGCGTCCCCAAGGCACCCTGGCTTGTCTCAGCCTACAAAAGAAATATATATATATATATATATATATATATATATATATATATATGTAAAGAATATGTGTTAAGTAAACTTATTTATTAAAACCAATATGCCACTTTCCCAGCATGGCAATGGAGAGAAAATCAATTTAAAACTACATTGAAAAAGAAAAAAGAAAAAAATAAACAAAATATAAATTGGCTAGTTGATTGAGCCAAGTCTTTTTTCATCATTGCTGGGATATGCTCTACTTCACACAATCATCCTTCAATAGTTTTACTGAGCTGTGCTTCTTGTGAGGAATGATGTATTCATATATATCTGCACAGAAAGCACCTTATTCAAGCAACAACGTATGGACTGTACAGTGAAATCTACGGAAGATACCTTGGAATCTGTAGCCAGGAGAACTGTACCATCTTCTCTTATTAGCGGCTGCTGAATATTCACAAGCATCCCTGAATCAAGAAGGCCAGCTGATCTGTTCAAAAAAAGGGAGCATGAGTAATAATCTATTATTAAAGAACCACACCATTTCCCTTTCAGATAATTAAAAGTAGTGGCATGCCTTTCGGTTTTGATAGATTTCTCTATCAAAGTATCTTCAAATTTGAAAGCAGGATACCTAATCCATGGCACTCCAGATATTGTTAGAAGCCAATTCCTGTCGGCCCCAGCCAGGGATGACTGGAGTTGTCATGCAACAACATCTTGAGGGCCACAGGTTAGTCACCTCTGATTTAAAATGTGAATATTGGCTATTCTCCTATAGACAGGTAAACACTTTAGGACTTGAACCCAGATATCCTGTAAGCAGAACTCCACTCATGCAATGACCACATTGCTGGGAAGGAGTAGAACGATTTTTACCAATTTATCCTCTACCTTGTATGCCACCCCCCCCCCCCGAATGTGGACTAGAAGTTTAGGGGATCTTTCTGGAACAGGGTGAGTGGCTATTTGGGAGGGAGACTGAAGAAGGAAGAGGAAATTCAGTAAAAATCACTTCCCCACTTGCTCCAGCAAGAGCTTTTGCTGGATCACAACGCCTTCTGTGAAAGAAAGAGGCCCTTTCATTTTGCATGATACAACAGAGATGAGCACATGACAAGTCTTTGTCTCAGGGAGTTTACAATATCACAGCCTCATTTCCGCCTGAACAGTACAAATCCTTTGAGGCAAGGTTCTGTCATACATTAAGCTGTACTGTGTCCTTTATAATAAGATTAAGAAGCTATATTTTCTTATTAACATCATGACTTAAGACAGGTAGCATCCAAGTAAGTATGGGAAGTTCCATACTGATACATTATAATAGCATTTGAACTCACAAGAAAGAACCATCTCAAAACTAGGGACTAATTAGAAACCAATTGAGTCACGTTTTAAATGCTATCTTCTATTTCTGTGATTTTGAAAGAGCTCAGAATTACATACACCTCAGTAAGATTCATTTGTCACATACCTAGCCCCATCTTTATCTGCTACAAAAGTTGGGGTTGCTATTAGAGGACTTCTCAAGTCCTTTCTGATATAGATTTTTTCTGTTGAAGCAGCACAGTTCGTTGGCTTCTCACGTTGTACATCAAATGGCTTCCTTTCACTCTGTACAGCTAAATCACATAAAGATACAGAGCTTTAAAAGTAAATCATTCATTCAAAGACTTGTAAAACATGTAAATTCTTAAAGCAAGACTTTAACTTGTGTAGTCTTAGCTCAATTTGGTTCAGTGAAAGTGAATGCTTTGCACCAGTTCCAGTTCTACCCAATAGTTCTATCCAATAGTTCAATCTCAGAAATGTGGAGATGGCTGATTACTGGTGGCACTGTGGTCTAAACCACTGAGCCTCTTGAGCTTGCTGATTGGAAGGTTGGCGGTTCAAATCTGTGCAACGGGGTATACTCCCGTTGCTCTGCCCCAGCTAGCAGTTCTGCCAACCTAGCAGTTCGAAAGCACGCCACTGCAAGCAGATAAATAGGTACCACTGTGGTGGGAAGGTAAACGGCGTTTCCGTGCACTCTGGCACTATGAATCATACCTAAACCAGGACTGGATACCTGCAGACATGGCAGCATTATTAAGCATAATAGATACCTACAAAGCAGCTTCTATTCAGTAAAGAGTGACCTCATTGCTTCTACCATCGTATAACTTTCATGTCCATCCTAGACATTACTCATCACTGTCAAGCCATGCCATCTTACTTAGTAGTGTTCCAATGTTCTGCCTAGTTGTACTGTCAGGCTACTGGATTTCATGCCCTGTGGCTTCTTAACAACATGCCCTGTTGTCAGGGAACTGACATCAGAGGAAAGGGAGGTGGTAGGGCTCCCAAAGACTGGGAGAGAGTCAGCAGCTAAAGCAGGGACAAGGAGGGGGAGCGAGGGGTCTCTGGAGGAGGATCTCAGTAACGCTGAGAGAGACGCAGCAGCACAGGCAGGAAACAGCAGGGGAGAGAAAGGGGTGAGAGATACTTCCAGCGAAAATAGCGGGGAGGTGTCAGAAGCAACTGCAGGGAGACCCTTACTTCGCCGGAAGCTGCCACGTCGTGAGTCCAGGAGACGCGTTTCCGTTAAGGAACTTCTTTGCTGGAAGCGCTTCCGCAGGCAGCCACTGTCAGACTCTACTAGTGACTAGAGCAGACATGTCTGAGGAGCTCTGTCACACACAGAGGTTTGTGGGGTCGCACAAACTCTGAAGGGGCACTATTTTAAGCACAAGCAGCTAATCATCCCCTGACAGCAGTCTGACAGTCTCTGTACGCTGCCTGTGCAGGAGAAAGCATCATGAGCAACCCAGCCGGAGATGGAGCCGGAGGAGCAGGGGGTGGAGCTGGTCCAAGCTTGGAAGAAAGATACCGAGCGTTGGAGGTCCAACTTGCGCTGCAGACGGCGAGGCTCGAGGAGAGAAGGGCTCAGGATGCTGACAAAAAGGGGAGAACCACTCAGTTCCCCAGAAAGGTACCAGGATTGGTGCAGAAGTTTGGGGGGGACCCCAAGGATTACCATGCCTTCAGGACTGAGATGCAATATGCCCTGAATGTGCAGTTTGATGAGTTCCCTGATGAGGAATCGCGAGTTGCTTTCGTAATTGGGCATCTTGAGAAGGGGGCGCGGGACTGGGTTCGACCCCTGATGGCAACGCACAACGATATCCTAAAGGACACTATGAAATTCTTTCGTGCAATGGATATCATGTTTTCCAGCGATATTGAGGAAGGGGTGGTGCGCAGACAGCTAATGGCTTGCAAGCAGGGAAGCAGATCTGTCCGTGAGTACTGGACTGAATTTACCATGCTGATTCACAGATTGGGGTGGGATTTAGCGGCAGCACCAATTCAGATGCTATTTGAAGAAGGTCTTTCTTCAGCTGTGAAGGACGAGCTGGCCAGGAGCCCCAGGGCGGTGTCTATGGATCAGCTGACCAAATCTGCGCTGACCATTGGAGCGCGCCAGGAGGCAAGAGCCTTGGAGAGGCGGGAAGGGAGAGGGGAACGTTGGAAGGAGTTACGCATTCCAGACATTCCTGAGCCAGCTTTCCCGCCGGCAGAGCCGATGGAAATCGGAACAGCCCGCGCGCGCGCAGTTTCAAAGCCCAGTGAGGGGGCGAAGAAGGAGGGAAAGGGAGCCCGGAAATGCTATCTCTGCCAACAGCCAGGCCACTTTGCCAGAGTCTGCCCCCAGAGGAAGGAATGGCAAGGGATGATGGGAGCAGTTGAGGGGGAAGAGCAGGGAGAAACGGAGCAGGTAAAAGCCAACGCCTGGTTGCAAGAGTCAGGGCACTGCAGCCAGGCCAAAGAGCAGTGAAAGTGCCCGTGCCAGAAGCTCCTCGACCTGCTCTAGTGATTGAAGTGTCGCTAGAGCTGCAAAATGGACACCCCCTAAAAATAAAGGCGCTGTTGGACTCAGGCAGCTCCTGCAATTTTATGAGCAAGGAGTTTGCAGCTGAACATCAGATACAGACTATCCCTTTAAGCAACCCCCTGCAGGTGACCACGATCGATGGCAGGGAACTGTTGGGAGGAGGAGTCAGCTTGCAGACCGTCCCAATGATAATGAGGGTGGCAAGGCACACAGAACTGATAGCGTTTAATGTGGCCACCTTGGGAGGCGCTCCCATTATTTTGGGAATGAGCTGGCTAGCCTTACATGATCCGCTGGTGGGCTGGCATCAAAGAGTGGTTTCCTTCGGTTCAGCACATTGCTTAGAACACTGCAGGGGGGAAAAGGGGTCAGCAGGGGCCCAAGCCACCCTAGCAGGGACTGAAGTAATGGAGAAGGGGAAGGTGCCACCACAGTATGCGGATCTCAGCGACGTGTTCAGCGAGAAGGAAGCTGACCAACTACCCCCGCATAGGCCCTTTGATTGCCAGATCAATTTACTCCCTGGAGCACAGCTTCCTGTAGGCAAGTTGTATGCCATGTCAGACAGGGAAATGCAGGAGTTGCGAGCGTTCATTGACAAGAACCTGAAGAGAGGCTTCATCAGAGAGTCCAAGGCAGCGGGGGGTAGCCCAGTGTTTTTGGTGGATAAAAAAAACACGGACAAGCCGAGGCTGGTATGTGACTTTCGGCGCCTAAATGCAGTGACAGAGCCGGCGGCTTTTCCTATGCCCAGGATTGATGATATTTTGACCAGGGTGCGAAAAGGAAAGATTTTTACAAAGCTGGACCTAAGGGGGGCGTACAACCTGATACGTATAAGGAAAGGGGATGAATGGAAGACCACCATGTTCACCCCTTTGGGGGCATTTGAATACCTCGTTATGCCTTTTGGATTACAAACAGGCTCCGCGTGTTTTCAAGCCTTCATGAACCACGTACTGGGGCCTTTGCTCTACAAGAATTGCGTGGCCTTCTTAGATGACGTGTTGGTGTATTCGGAGAATGAGGAGCAACATGTGAGAGACGTCAGAGAAGTGTTGAGCAGGCTGCAAGCCAACAGACTGTGGGTGAAACTGGAGAAGTGTCAGTTTCATACCAAGGAGGTGGAATTCCTGGGGTACCGCTTGTCAGACAAAGGGTTGGCCATGGACCCAGGCAAGGTTCAAGCGGTGCTGGAATGGAAAACACCCAAGACCAAGAAGGATGTGCAGAGGTTCCTAGGGTTTGGAAACTTTTATCGTAAGTTCATTCGAAACTTCGCCCACCTGACGGCGCCCATCACGGACTGTCTCAGCAGTAAAAAGAAGTTTGTTTGGACGGGGGAGGCGGAGCGAGCGTTTGAGGAACTGAAAAGGGCCTTCGCCTCGGATGAACAACTTCTACATGTGGATTTACAAAAAAAGCTGAGGGTCGAAACAGACGCTTCTGACAGAGCCATAGGGGCGGTGCTTCTTCTGCAGCCAGGGAAGGAGGGGTCAGAGTGGCGACCGTGTGCCTTCTTTTCGCGAAAGCTGAACAAATCTGAGAGGAACTACACGGTGTACGACCGGGAACTTCTTGCGATTCATGAGGCCTTCCGGAGATGGAGGCACCTGCTAATTGGTGCACAACAGAAGGTGCAAGTGTGCACGGACCATAAGAATCTAGAGTATTGGAGAACTGCGCGAGTGCTCAACCAACGGCAGTTGAGATAGGCCCAGGAGTTCTCCAAATTTAACTTTGAGATTTGTTACGTACCAGGCCCGGAGAACGTTAGGGCGGACGCTCTCTCACGCAAACCTGAATATTTGGAGGGAGAGGGTGCACCCGAAGAGACCCATGTCATTCCCGAGGACCGCTGGGTGTGTGGGGCGGCATTGGTGGGGCAAAGGGAACTGGTAGAGGGAACGGTGCAGGATGAATACGCCCAGGACAAACTCAGGGGTCTCAGGAGGGAGGGAGACAAACCCGGGGGTTTTGAGGAGAGAGATGGGGCGTTGTACTACAAGGGAGCGTTATACATACCTGAAGGGGAATTGAGGGAAAAGGTACTCAAGCAACTGCACGATAGCCCCACAGCAGGGCATTTTGGGCAACACAAAACCATGTGGCTGGTTACCAGGGAATTCTGGTGGCCCAAGGTCAGGGAAGATGTGCGGGAATATGTGAGAGGGTGTGACCGATGCCAACGAGCCAAGGGGGAGAGGCGGGCACCGGCAGGTTTATTAGAACCACTACCCACGCCGGAAAGGCCATGGGAGGCAGTGGCAATAGATTTCATGACTGATCTGCCCAGGTCCAAAGGGAAAACAGCCATCATGGTTGTGGTAGACCTGTTAACCAAGATGGCCCACTTTATAGCCTGCTCACATGCGGTCACAGCGGAAGAAACCGCTAAATTGTTTGTGGAAAATGTGTTTAGGCTGCATGGCGCCCCCTTGAGGGTGGTTTCTGACCGAGGGAAACAATTTACTTCCAGGTTCTGGAGGAAGCTCATGAGCTTATTGCATGTAGAGGTGAATTTCTCTACTGCCCGTCATCCAGAAACCAACGGGCAGGCGGAAAGAGCTAATGGTGTCCTCCAGCAATATTTGAGGTGTTATGTGAATGACAGAGAGAATGATTGGGTGGAGAAGCTGGCGTTGGCAGAATTTGCCTACAACAATGCAGAGAACGTGTCCACGGGGATGAGCCCTTTTTTGGCTAATCACGGGTGTCATCCCCGAGCCTTCCCAGGGGGGGAAGGGGAGAACTGGAGCGTTCCAGCCGCAGAACAGTTCGTTGAAGAAATGGAAGCGATCCATCGCCAGCTCCAACTTAATTTAAACAGGGCGAAGGAGGAGTATAAGAGGCAGGCAGACAAAACCAGAAGGGAAGGGGAAAGCATTAGGGTGGGGGACCAGGTGTGGCTGTCCACCCAAGGGTTACCATTTAAAGGAGGTTGTAAGAAGTTAAGACCCAAAAGACTGGGCCCATTTGAAGTCACGCAACAGGTCAACCCAGTGGCTTTCAGACTCCGGTTACCGAACCACATGAAGTTGCACCCAGTGTTCCACAGGTCGTTGCTGTCACCGTATATAGGGGACAGAGAGGGGAGGGTCAATAGGGGACCAGCTATGGAGGAAAAAGAACACAGCTACCATGTAGCGGAGATTCTCGATTCCAGGTGGAAGGGAGAGCAAGTAGAGTATTTGGTAATGTGGGAAGGGGAGCCGGAGTCGGAAAACACCTGGGTCAGGGCAGAGGATGTAGATGACGAGGTTTTGATTGAAGCTTTTCATCAGAGATTCCCTCGTAAACCCCAGCCAGTGGCGAGGTTCCGGAGGGAATACTTCGCCACCACCGACGAAGAAGAAGAGTTGGAGGGGTTCTCTGATTCCGAGGTGGAGGAGGATTCAGCGAGTCGGAACGAAGACCGATGGAGGGAAATGTTCGAGACGTCTGAAGATGAAGAGGATTCTTTCCGGGGTTTCAGCTCCTCACCGCCCAGGGGAGAGAGTAGGGGCGGGGGAGAAGGGGGCCCTGGAGGGGAGGTGGATGTCAGGGAACTGACATCAGAGGAAAGGGAGGTGGTAGGGCTCCCAAAGACTGGGAGAGAGTCAGCAGCTAAAGCAGGGACAAGGAGGGGGAGCGAGGGGTCTCTGGAGGAGGATCTCAGTAACGCTGAGAGAGACGCAGCAGCACAGGCAGGAAACAGCAGGGGAGAGAAAGGGGTGAGAGATACTTCCAGCGAAAATAGCGGGGAGGTGTCAGAAGCAACTGCAGGGAGACCCTTACTTCGCCGGAAGCTGCCACGTCGTGAGTCCAGGAGACGCGTTTCCGTTAAGGAACTTCTTTGCTGGAAGCGCTTCCGCAGGCAGCCACTGTCAGACTCTACTAGTGACTAGAGCAGACATGTCTGAGGAGCTCTGTCACACACAGAGGTTTGTGGGGTCGCACAAACTCTGAAGGGGCACTATTTTAAGCACAAGCAGCTAATCATCCCCTGACACCTGTGTTTTCTTATTTCTTATCATACTGCCATTTTTCAAGGTATCTGACCTTTATATACGCCTTTCACTATGAATAGCATCTTAGCTATTTTTGTAATGTAATTGGAATTTTATCAAACCTCAACCACTGCTGCTACATGGTTGAAGTAACAAAAAACATTTTAAGTCATTTAATGCTTATTTCTAACATTCACAATGCAAATGATCCAAAAACTATGGCTTAGAATATAAAACATTAAATAAATGTTGATTTTGGATAATAAAATTTTAAAAAAGAACAATAGAAATTGATTTTACCCACAAGCCTCTAAACTATACTTGACAGAACAGGCTGTTTGTCTATGCATATCTATCACTTGATAGACAAAGAACCACTCTGTGTATTTTAGACTCACATTCCATTTTCATTCCCATCTCAAGGCATTTTTTTAGCCGACAAAACTGGCAGCGATTCCGATGGTGTTTATTGATGATACAGTCCTGGTTGCTACGGCAACTATAGGTCAGATTTTTCCTCACACTCCTTTTAAAGAAGCCTTTGCATCCTTCACAACTGATAGCACCATAGTGACGACCTAAAAAAAGCCAGAAATTAAGAATATACAACTAATGTGACAGGAAGATGGATTTTAGAACTATTTTTATAATATGCAGGGTACTTTGTTCAGATGTTGCTGTGGTTTGCTTTTCAGTTTTTTCACATTTTTAATATGCATTGTATTCCAATCAGAAGAAAATCCTCAAGTATTTGCATGCATTTTCAGGTTTCACACATAGACACACAAGTCTCATGCTATTCTGTTAGTTAGACTGGGGTGTATTTTGTGCTTAAACCCATCAGTGATGTACTAGTATGGTTCTAAAATGGTTACTCATAGCATTTATTTTATTTAGAATATTTCTTATCCAGCTTTTCAGCCTGAAGGCAGACCAACTAACAGCATTCAAAACACAATAAAACAAGGTTTAAAAGTAGAAAACACAGAACAGTTAAATATATGCCAGTGTAGGGCCAGGTTAACTCATAATCTAAATCATGGGCAAATGAAACACATCAGACTCAGTACCAAGTGGATCAGAGCACCACAGCTATAAGCCCAATCTCCTTGCCAGGGTGGAAGACTTGAAAAGGGGCCTCTGAGGATGATCGTAACATTGAGGCAGATTCATGTGGGAGAAACAGGTCCTTAAAGTACCCTGGTCCCACATTTGAGGCATTTATAGTTAATAAGCTGTGGGTTTCTTGTAAGCAAAAAGTCTTCACCATATAACCTTAAAGGTTACATCAATATTTTCAACTGTGACCAGAAACAGATCAGGGCTTTAAGAATGGCATGATGTATGCTGCATTTGTCTGGCTCCTAGTCAGCAATTTAGCCATTGAATTTTGTGCAAGAGGGGCTGACATGGCAGGAAGGGGCCACAGCGCCCCTTGATGGCAGCAACCCTAAAGGGTGGGGCAGAGTGGTGGTCAGGTTGGGGCTGCACAGGTGCACTGATACATCCAAGCGGTCTTGACCTTGCCAATGACCTTTCACCCCTGTCTAGGTAAAGAACAGTGATGCTGCTGCTGGCTGAGTGCCTGCACCATGTTGGCCGCTCCTGATTTTGTGTCAGCATTAGGGGTCCTCATGTTGCATGGCACAAATTAACCATTAATAAGAGAAAACTTCTCTTAGGGGGGTAATGCTGTTTGGCATGAGTTTTTGGTGCTGTTTCTTCAAACAATGTCCCTCCTATGATTGTTAGGCAGCAATGAGTTGACTAAAACAAGGTGGACAGCTGAAGTGGAATTAATGCTGAATTCTGCATTAAAAAATGAAAACTTAGCCCTATGCCAGATTTTGAATTTATGTATCTACCCACAGATATTCAGAAAGCAGAAAATGCTATCTATGCTTTCATTCAGCTCAGGAAACAAGAATGGCCTTGTTATTGTGTTTCTGTTGCTAACTGGTGTGATGTACGTAGGAGCGTCAAAATATTAGAATTTGAAGTTAAAGTAGTAGAGGAGACTATATTTGGAGTAATCCCCAGGCTTACCCTGATGGTGATAAATACTGTATTTTCTGAGGGTTGTATATTTGGATTGTAAGCTTGAGTTGTGCTTGCATAAGGATCAAGATGTATAACAGCTCTTAGGGGTTGATGTTAAACTTCCATCTGTTGTGAAGTTGCTATGCCAGGCACACCCAAATGTGGTCAGGCAATTCATGTCATCAATCAGAAGCTTCCTCAACACCACCTATGACATGTAGCAGCTTATTCTTCTCCAGGCCCTCATAATATTGCTACTTACTCTCAGGAGAAAGTGGAATAGAACTATACTCTGCTGGGCAATATCTAGCTTGAGCTGTTTTGCCAGAACAATGTTCTAGAATCAAATTCATCTGTTTAATAATCCACAAGTGCCATTTTTTGACATCAGTGAGCACAGTCAATTTCTTGCACCGCATCTAATAATTCTCCTACAGAACATACCTGATGCCTTGTCTCCACAGACAACACAATATTCTACTACTTGGGGTCGCTGGACATCAGTTTTAGCCAACAAACGTTCCACAGAGGCAGAGTCAGTCACAATCTAAAATGAAATATTTAGAAGGCTTACAGTGCCACTCTCCATTTCAAATTAAATGAAAAAGGAGCTGCCTAAATATTTTAAACATAGTTGTATCAGAAGAAGTCTCATTCAAGTTAACATAGAAGAAAAGTGAAAGTAATGACACGATTTTAGGTACTTTGCAAAGAAAGAAAGAAAGAAAGGGGGGACGTATGGAGACTCTGGAAAGGGAGATATTCCATGCAGAAGTAGCAGCAGTGAGTAAGTAACAAAAATGCAGAAAAAATGAGATTTGAAAAATAATGAAATGGATAAATATGAATACAGTGAGAAAAAAGGGTGGAAAGATACAGAGGTTCAGGCGTGGTTTGAAGACAATGTGATAAACCTTATATTGGATTAACAACAGGCCAATGGAAAGAGAAAAATCACATTAGTGGCAGCTCCACAACTAAATGTTTTCTGGCTAGCATCATATGGCAGGCTTGCTGCATACATCCCTAATCAAGCCAAAAGTCTTGCAGACTAGCATGCCCTTAAGGCAATCTTCTGGAGGCAATTTTTATAACTCCATTCTATATCTTATTGCCATCTCCTTCTGGAGAGCTGTTGAATTGGTGTTTGGAGTGACTAGCCTGAAATTAAATCTGGACAAGGCAGAGGTACTATCAGCCAGTAGGCCTACTAGAATAGGGATAAAATATCAGTCTATTATGGACAGGATGCACTCCTCTTAAGATCAGGCCTAGGAGTACTTCTGGATCTGGTCTTGTTACAATATGTTCAAGTGGCCTGCAGTACTTTTGTGTGCAGCTTCAGCTGGTGTGCCAGCTCTGCCCATTACTACCATTGGTCCAACCTGCATTAGTCATATATTGACTGGACTACTGTAGTCAGACCTACCATTGGTCCAACATGCATTAGTCGCATATTGACTGGACTACTGTAACATGCTCTATGTGGAGCTACCCTTGAAAAATTCCATTCAATTCAATTGGTGCTGAATGCTGCCAATAAAAATTTCATGGGGCAAACTGGTGTCTTACTGTATCAGCTGCCCTGGCTGCCCCTTCATTTCTGAGTGCAATTCAAGGTGCCAGTTATTCTTAAAGCTCTAAACAGTTTAGAATCAAACTACCCACTCTTCCCATGTGAATTACCCTATCCTTTAAGACCAGCTGTTCTGTGACAATGTACAAGAGTTTTCTCTGTGGCAGCATCTGAAACTCCCTGCCCCAAAATAACATCCTATTGGCATTCTGCCAGTATTTTGAAGATGTCTTTTCAAACCTTTGACTTGCTTGTTACTTAATTTAATTTATTTATTTATTGTTCTGGCTCTCATTGCTCTTGTTCTCTCAAGCTGCTTTTTGTCTTAGTTTTTTGGTAACCTGTTTTAATTATGGTTTGTTTTATTATTGTGTTTGTTTTTATATTTTGTTAGCCACTTTGAGTGAAGAAGCAGGATATAAATTATTGTATTAGTAAGTAAATAACCCTGCGAGGAGCTGATCAGTAGCCACCTCAACTGTGGCAGCACTTACATTTTTTTTCAGATAAAACAAGCAATCCTTCAACAGTAAATCATTTTAGATGAATCAGATTGTAACAAGACATGTTATAACTGACCATAAAGCATATCCATTGAATCAGTATATATAACAATCCAGGAAAAACTATATATACCTTCTGCCACATATAACACATAACTCATTCTCAGAAACAATTATTTTTGTTTAGCATTCATATTTATTTATTGTTGTGAATATGATTTCTTTTGTTTCACGTGTACATCTTACACTCACTGCATATATCATCCCATGAAACAAACATTTTATTTTTAATAAGCTATGTAATGTTTCCTTTGCTTAATGGCTGACACATATACCCTTATTTAATTGCTGTGTTTACCTGTATTCTGCCTGGCACAATGTTATCTGTGGTGGTAAAGATAAGTTGCTTGGTATTAGAAGCCTCAGGTGCAGCCAATATCACTTTCCCTGTTCCTGTTCCGTCTGGACTAGCCAATATAAACTGCTGCTTTGGGGAGACTGATGAGTCCACTGCTGTTACTATTTGGATTTTCTGCCCTGTTTGCTGATCTGTGACAATCTATAACAAAAATGGAAATATTTTATCATGTGAGATTTAACAATTTAGTAGAATCATATTTTATAACATCATAAAGTGTTGTTTCCCCTCCACTGCTAGGTTATATGCACAGTTTAGCCACAAAAGGGTATAGAAGAAGTAAAAAATTTTATGTACATGTTATGTGTGTGACAACTCAGAATGCAAATCAGTATGGAATATGAATTGGCTACATCCAATTGGTGCATTTGCACAAGTGCAAAGACTTCTGATCCAGGAAGAAGTGGATCAGTAGAAGAGACTATTTTTGTATGTTTTCTCTCCCCACTACAGCCCACAATTCCCCCTGAAATTTTGTTTTGAAGGGTCCCAAAACAGGGTTTTCTTTTGAGGGAGGGGGATGCTGGACTGCAATAGAGGGGAGGAGACTGGCCTCCTCATCTCCATTAGCAGATGCCTCCTTTGGAACAACAGTGCTACAAGGACCAACTGGATTCCACCCATTGCACACACCATCCACAGTGCACAAATAAGCAAGAATAATTTCTTTGGCGAGATGTAAACATAAAATACAGTTCCAATAATGAAACAAAACCTGGCAGTAGTTAATTAATAATTATTAGTAATAATACTGCCTTCTTACTAAGGATGAAACTGAACACATAGAAGAAAGATCTAGGACCAAGTGACATGGATGGCAAGAAAGCTGCTGCAGTGCCTGCAACATCTGTGCCATGCTTGTCTTTCTGCCTGAGAATGTGCAAAACTACACCTGAACCAAGAAAACTCACACCTGCAGAGATACTGTAACTCATACTTGAGTTGTTGGGCAAGATGAGGAATTTCTTGATAGAGCAGAATGGACTGTCCTGGAACAGTAATGCAGTGAGGGGTGCCCCTGGGAAGTGAGAAGACTGTCCAGTGCATAAGACAAACGACTGAAGGAATAGGACATACAGAAGCAGGACTGTCAGAAGCCATGCTCTGTCACTGGAGCTGCAAAACTGATTACATGCCCCCATCTTGGACACTGATTCTGGACCAGAGGAGCAAGGACAACAGTTGAAGACCTCAGTACTTAAGGTAGCTATGTAAGGTACAATGTACAGAAGAATTCCTGTCACTCCTCAGATGAGGAAGAGAGATGTAATGGTGATTCCCTACTGAAGGGGACTGAGATAGTAGTGTGCGGAGCTAACAGGAGGTGTGCTGTCTTTCAGATGCAAAGTTTCACGATGCGACAGAGACGTCTTATAAAGCCTACTGACCTCAACCCTTTCCTGATGACTCATGGGGGTACAAACAATACTGCTAGTATCAACACACCCTTGATGTATAACAAGGGACTATGAGACTCTGGGTAGCTGACGGGCCTTGGGGCTCAGGTGTTTTTTCTGGTTTTCCTTCCTGCTGAAGGTTGTGGCCCAGTAAGAGAAAGAAAAAAAACTGGAAGTAAACCACTGGCTGCACATGTGGTGTAATCAGAAAAGGTTTGAATTCTTGTACCACGGTCTCCACTTTGTTGAAGGAGGACTTCTGGCAAGAAATGGATTGCACCTTATGGTGGTTGGCAAGAATGTGCTTGCTAAGAATCTTGTGAATCTGATCAGGAGAGATTTAAACTAAAACTTGAGGGGGAGGGAGACAATAGTACAGACGACAGGAGAACAGCTGGTACTGGGGATAGCAGCTTCACTGATGCACAGGAAACTGAGGTGGTGCTATAGCAACCTATCAAAGGGC
This sequence comes from Podarcis vaucheri, assembly GCF_965113315.1. Lineage (NCBI taxonomy): Eukaryota > Metazoa > Chordata > Lepidosauria > Squamata > Lacertidae > Podarcis > Podarcis vaucheri. Next base: position 93,793,069 of record NC_138760.1, on the reverse strand, counting down.
AGGAAACTATAAGAAGAAAACAGCTGGAGGGAATGACACATGGCTTCACTTGTCTCTAGACTACTGCACAGAGAATGGGAAGCAAGGTGAATTTGAGCTCTTAATACAGGATGGCAAATATGAGCTAATAAACATTACTGAAACCTAGTGGGATGAGACACTTGGCTGGAATGCAGAAATTGAGGGGTATAACCTATTCAAAAGGAATAGACCAAATAGGAAGGGGTGAGGGGTAGCATTTGTGTAGTGTACGCTTGTGAAGAAATCCATGACTTGGCACGTGCAAGGCGGATTGAGAGCATTTGGGTAAAAAATGTAGGGGCGGGGAAACAACAATAGTGACATAACTGTTAAAGACCTCAAAGCTAAACTGAAGACATTTGACAGAGTCCCCCATGATATTCTTGTGGAGAAGCTGATAAAATGTGGGCTGGACAAGATTACTGTTAGGTGGATTTGTAGTTGGTTAACTGACCAAACCCAAAGAATACTCACTGATGGCTTCTCATCATCCTGGAAAAAAGTAACAAGTGGGAGCCACAGGATTCTGTCCTGGGCCCATTGTTGTTCAACGTCTTTATAAATGACTTGGATGAAGGAATTGAGGGGATGGTCATCAAATTTGCAGATGACACCAAACTGGGAGGGGTAGCAAATGCTACAGATGACAGAATTGGAATTCAAGATGACCTCAACAGATTGGATAACTGGGCCCAAACAAACAAAATTAATTCCAATATGGACAAATGTAAGGTTCTGCACTTAGGCAGAAAGAACCAGCTGCACAAAAATAGGGGACACCTGGCTTGCCATGTGAAAAGAATCTACGGGTCTTAGTAGACCACAAGCCTAACACAAGTCAACAGTGTGGTGCAGCAGCAAAATAAAAGGCTAATGCTATTCTAGGTTGCTTCAACAGAAGTCTAGCTCCAGATCAAGGGAAGTCATAGTAACACACACTTCTGCCTTGGTCAGACCTCATCTAGAAAACTTTGTCCAGTTCTGGACACTACAATTTAAGAAGGATATTGACAAGCCGTAACAAGTGTAGAGGAGGGCGACCAAGATGATCAAAGTCTGGAAACCAAGCCTTAATGAGGAACGGCTGAGAGAATTGTATGCTCAGCTGGAATGGGAGGCATGATAGCCATCTTCAAATATCTAAAGGGCTGTCACATGGAAGTTGGAGTAAGCTTGTTTTCTCCTGTTCCAGAGACTAGGACCCGAATCAATGGCTTCAAGTTACAAAAAAGGAGATTCAGATTAAACATCAGGAAGAACTTTCTGATGGTGAACGCTGTTCGACAGTGGAACTGAGTCCTTTGGAAGGTGGTGGACCTTCACTGGAGGTTTATAAGCAGAGGTTGGATGGCTATCTGTCATGGATGCTTCAGCTGAGATTCCTGCATTGCTAGGGGGTTGGACTAGATGACCCTCAAGATCCCTTCCTACTATGATTCTTTTAAAATTATGATTGAAAATACAGTATTAGCAGCTAGAGAGAAAAGTCAGATGATATAACCAAATTCACAGGTGGGAAAACCCTTATACCTGAATGCGCTGTGGTGAAGCTACTGAAGAATCTGTGGAGATTATCTGGATGCGTTGGGAAGGGCTGGTCATCACTGGAGATTCAGATAATGTTGTCTGTACGGTTTGCACCTATATTGAATAATTTAAAAACTGATTTAATGCATGGCAAACACAATTGTGAAAATGGTTAAAACTCAAATACTAAGTACTTCCAGCAGGAAATGTTTATCTGAAACAATTCACTAATACTCCCATACCCAAAGGACTAACACTTCCTCTAACAGGATGATCAGCCATGAAATCGGATGCCCCAGTTTAGGACTATAGATAAGATGCTACTTGTCTAGTGTTAAGGTTGTAAGTGTTGCACTGATCACCAGAAATCATATACAGTGGTACCCCGCAAGACGAACGCCTCGCAAGACGGAAAACCCGCTAGACGAAAGGGTTTTCCGTTTTGGAGGCGCTTCGCAAAACGAATTTCCCTATGGGCTTGCTTTGCAAGACGAAAGCCCATAGGGAAATCTCTGGGACAGCGGGGAAGCGCAGCGCATTTAGAAGCGCTCGGGAAAGCAGCGCACTTCACTGCTTTGCCCGGAGTGCTTTTAAATGCGGGCGGCTGGGAGGGAATCCCTTGGCCCCCCGCTGGACTTCCCGAAGCTCTTTTGAAGTCCGGCGGGGGTCCAAGGGATTCCTTCCCAGCCGCCCACGTTTAAAAGCACTCCGGGGAAAGCAGCACACTTCGCTGCTTTGCCCGGAGTGCTTTTAAATGCGGGCGGCTGGGAGGGAATCCCTTGGCCCCCCGCTGGACTTCCCGAAGCTCTTTTGAAGTCCGGCGGGGGTCCAAGGGATTCCTTCCCAGCCGCCCACGTTTAAAAGCACTCCGGGGAAAGCAGCACACTTCGCTGCTTTGCCCGGAGTGCTTTTAAATGCGGGCGGCTGGGAGGGAATCCCTTGGCCCCCCGCTGGACTTCCCGAAGCTCTTTTGAAGTCCGGCGGGGGTCCAAGGGATTCCTTCCCAGCCGCCCACGTTTAAAAGCACTCCGGGGAAAGCAGCGCACTTTGCTGCTTTGCCCGGAGTGCTTTTAAATGCGGGCGGCTGGGAGGGAATCCCTTGGCCCCCCGCTGGAGTCCCCGAAGCTCTTTTGAAGTCCGAAGCTCTTTTGAAGCTCTTTTGAAGCTCTTCAAAAGAGCTTCGGGAAGTCCAGCGGGGGGCCAAGGGATTCCCTCCCAGCCGCCCGCCTTTAGAAGCGCTCGGGGGAACACCTGCCCCCGCCGCCCCACTTCGGAAAGCTGTTCCGAAGTGGGGAGGGGGGGCGGGGACACCTGGCCCCGCCGCCCCACTTCCGAAAGCTGTTCCGAAGTGGGGAGGGGGGGCGGGGACACCTGGCCCCGCCGCCCCACTTCCGAAAGCTCTTCCGAAGTGGGGCGGGGGGGCGGGGACACCTGGCCTCGCCGCCCCACTTCCGAAAGCTCTTCCGAAGTGGGGAGGGGGGGCGGGGACACCTGGCCCCGCCGCCCCACTTCGGAAAGCTCTTCCGAAGTGGGGAGGGGGGGCGGGGACACCTGGCCCCGCCGCCCCACTTCGGAAAGCTCTTCCGAAGTGGGGAGGGGGGGCGGGGACACCTGGCCCCGCCGCCCCACTTCGGAAAGCTCTTCCGAAGTGGGGAGGGGGGGCGGGGACACCTGGCCCCGCCGCCCCACTTCGGAAAGCTCTTCCGAAGTGGGGAGGGGGGGCGGGGACACCTGGCCCCGCCGCCCCACTTCCGAAAGCCCTTCCGAAGTGGGGCGGGGGGGCGGGGACACCTGGCCCCGCCGCCCCACTTCCGAAAGCCCTTCCGAAGTGGGGCGGGGGGGCGGGGACACCTGGCCCCGCCGCCCCACTTCCGAAAGCTCTTCCGAAGTGGGGAGGGGGGGCGGGGACACCTGGCCCCGCCGCCCCACTTCCGAAAGCCCTTCCGAAGTGGGGCGGGGGGCGGGGACACCTGGCCCCGCCGCCCCACTTCCGAAAGCCCTTCCGAAGTGGGGCGGGGGGGCGGGGACACCTGGCCCCGCCGCCCCACTTCCGAAAGCTCTTCCGAAGTGGGGAGGGGGGGCGGGGACACCTGGCCCCACCGCCCCACTTCCGAAAGCCCTTCCGAAGTGGGGCGGGGGGGCGGGGACACCTGGCCCCGCCGCCCCACTTCCGAAAGCTCTTCCGAAGTGGGGAGGGGGGGCGGGGACACCTGCCCCATCCGCCCCACTTCGGAAAGCTGTTCCGAAGTGGGGCGGGGGGCGGGAACAGCTTCTGAAGGCGGGCAGGGGGCGAAAGTCTTTGTCCCCCCTGCCTGCCTTCCCAGGGGCTTTAAAATCGCCCCGGACAGCGGAGAAGTCCTCCGCTGTCCGGAGCGATTTTAAAATGCCGCCCGCCAGCATTTTAAGATAGCCCCGCACAGCGGAGAAGTCCTCCGCTGTCCCAGGGTTTTTTAAAATGCTGGGGGTGGGAAGAAAAGCCCTTGTCCCCCCCCCAGCCTTCAGAAGAGGTCCGGGGACAGACTGTCCCCGGACCTGGCCTGAAGGTGGTTTCGCTAGGAACGCATTAATTGATTTTCAATGCATTCCTATGGGAAACCGTGCATCGCAAGACGAAAAAACCGCAAGACGAAGAGAATTGCGGAACGAATTAATTTCGTCTTGCGAGGCACCACTGTACAAAATTAAATATGGGGTAGTACTGATTGTTTGGGCATTTAAAAAAAACAACATTCACAGACATTTCCATTTTTGAAAGGCAAGTTAGAAGTTTCCTTCTACAACCAACCAAATATTGAATCATCATGATCACACTCTGTAACAGTGAACTCAGACGCTCGAGTGCCTGAAAATGAAATAGGGTCATTTAAAAATAAAGGAGTGGTTTCTAGATGAGGGCTTCCTGGATAAGCAGAAGTTTGTTTGTCTATTTATTTGAAGTAACAAAAATGCCTGCAAGGTTACAAAATGCAAACAACAGTTTGTATCAACAGAAGGGGGAGAAGGGAGGACCAACGGAACCAGAAGTTACTGAGACTGGAAGCAGTTAAGACACAGAGTGTTGGAACATCAGTTGTTTGTGGGAGAAGAGGAAAGAAAATGGAGGTTCAGATTTGGAGCAGGCAGCCCTGTATATGGAGTATTTGGAGAAGGCCTTGAGGAGGCCCTTTCCTACCCCTGAGCCCTTTGCCCAAGAGACCTGAAGAGGACTGCAAGACTCTTGTTCCTGGCTGTATATGGAGCCCAGGACAGCAGCACTCCACTTAGGAGGTAAGGATAGATTGCGGCACTGTGTTGCAAATCCACTTGTTTCTTCTAATGCTGAACTTGGGTGGTTCAGTGACTATCCTTTTGGCAATGAATTGGGGCATATAAAAATAACAACAATGGTTATGCATACTCAGGGGGCTCCTTGAGTATGTAGAATTATATAAAACATTATTCTGATTCTCCAGATAATACACCAGCAGCCTAAATGGTCTATGTTTACTTCTTTCCAGAACCCTGAGCTCATTTGAATGGCATATGGATGTTGTCAGCTGAGGCGAAAAAAAGAAAAGGAATGGGAGGAGGAATTGGCCAGGTTGAGATGCAAACAGCTTATAGGACTCTGAAGGTGGGGATTAGGTTTTCATGGATGTGTGTTGTGGCATTAAAAGAAATCCCCCTCCCACCACAATATGGGGAGGTATTAGGAGTGGTGGAATGAAAATGGCTACCAGTTTCCAGAAACATCCTGCTCACCTTATATAGCTATAAAATGCTTAGGTTCAGGGCTGGAAGTCAGCCTTAACTCTGTCCCTTTTAACACTATAGAGTCCAGCAGGGAAAGGAACAAGGACTTGAAGCCTCCCTCTCAGAAGATTGACAGGGACAACACTCCTTCCCTCCCCCAGTTATTCTCTCCACCCCACAAGCTAAATATGGTCAAATTCAAAACAAGGCAACTTAGAACTATGCTTCTTCCTGCTTGCGCAAGTTTTGCTAAATCAGTGTGTGACATGCAAACACAGCCACTGCACCTCACAGGTTGGCGTGTTTTTGTCACTAAAATCTACCTCTTTTTTCTCGCAATTACACGTTATAAATCTGAGTTATCTGCATTTTGATTTGTTTATTTGGTCCTTTGCCTCAGAGGACCTGCTGCCTGGCAACTGCCAGCAAGGGAAGACTGCTTCCATTACAATCCAGTTGCTCAGCTTGCCCGCCTTGCCTCAGAGGATTTCGGTGGGGCTGTTACCATATACAACAAGGAAGAACTAGTTTGATGGCAGGAAATGTTGCCTGAATTAGCCTGGCTCCATTAGGATAATTTTTGTATCCGTACAGTACTAGATTTTTTTGTTTCAGTACTAGATTTTTGTGGTAGCCTCTTCAACAGCCTCTCAGGACTACTAATTGGATGTGGAAAAGAGGGCCCTTGCATAGCTTCAGGAGATGTACCAACTGTGCCCTTTTCTGTAAAAAGCAGATCTAACGTTGGTCACATAAACTCTATAGAAAGTTGCTTCTGAAAACTATTCAGGAACTTCAGCTGATACAAAATTTGGAAGCCAGAGTTTTGTTGTGGGTCCGTTTTTCAGAACAAATACTTTTCATACTGTTCAATCAGCATGGAGTACCAGTTCATTTCTGAGCACAATTCAAAGTGCTGGTTATCACTTGGCTGAGGATGGAGTAGCACAGTGTGGAAAAGGGAGGATTAACCCATTGCTCACACTGCCCCATCTTTACCAGTGTTTTGGTGTGCTGCAAATTTTTGTTTTGCTGTATTTTTAGTTTGATTTAGTTTCTTTCTGCCTTCTATGAATTTAGCTGCTATTTTGTTCACTTGTTTAATTCTTCTACAAACTGTATATTGCCTTAACTGATGTTTGTGAGCCACCATAGGCAGGATATTAGGGGGGGTTAAAATAAAAAGAGTTCAGTATGCACTTGTTAATTTTTGTCTTAATTTAAAATAGAAGCATAAGTATAATGTGGGGCAGGCATAGAAAATTCAAATATTTGAGTGATACCTGAGATGTGTGTATGAAAGACCTCTCTATGGGATCCCTGTCAGTGGAGGACAGGCCATTCACCATCATATTGGTGTGCAATTGCAGCAGTTTACTCCTGCTCTGCTAGGCACTAATGGAAGTCATTCACTTTTATGGGAGAAAGAAAAAATGGATACTAAGGGTTATTGCTTAGGTTGTGCAAACAAGCCGCTGGTAAATGTAGCTTCTGGCATCAGTGACGGGTCCAACCCTTCACCCATCTGTAGTTGCAGCCTGTTTTCTTTCACCATACGAAAGTAATTGAGCCTCAGAATCATGCACTCCCTCCTCCACAGCATGCTCAGATTCTTTCCATTGCCTGCTTAGTTCAGATGTTCATGGCAAACTATAGTTTGTCATGACTAGGCTTCCAGGTGGAAAAATCAAAATTAGAAACAGAACTGTTAGAACCCAAAACTAAGATTTTGTCAAAGATGTATAACTTGCTGTTGAAATGGAACACACAGGATGAAACGGTGAAATCTGCTATGATTAAATGGGCACAAGATGTTGGACATAACATAATGATGGCTGACTGGGAACAGTTATGGACCACAGGTATGAAGTTTACGGCATGCAATGCCTTAAGAGAGAATATTATGAAAATGATATACAGGTGGTACATGACCCCAGTCAAGCTTGCAAAAATTTATCATTTGCCCGATAATAAATGTTGGAAATGCAAAGAAACTGAAGGTACATTCTTTCACCTTTGGTGGACGTGCCCAAGGATTAAGGCTTTCTGGGAGATGATCTATAATGAAATGAAAAAGGTATTTAAATATACCTTCCTGAAGAAACCAGAGGCCTTTCTCCTGGGCATTGTCGGCCAACTGGTGCCAAAGAAGGATAGAATTTTCTTTATGTGTGCCACAACAGCAGCAAGAATTCTCATTGCAAAGTATTGGAAGACACAAGATCTACCCACCCTGGAAGAATGGCAGATGAAGTGATGGACTATATGGAACTGGCGGAAATGACTGGCAGAATCCGAGACCAGGGAGAAGAGTCGGTGGAAGAAGATTGGAAGAAATTTAAAGACTAGTTACAGAAATATTGTAAAATTAATGAATGTTAGAATGATGTTAGAATGAAATTAAGTGGTTCTAGCAGCAATGTCATAAAGGTGTATGAAAAAAAATTACATAGTTAAAAATAAAAGAGACAAGGGAAAACATAGGGGGGAAAACATACAAAATACAAAATATAGGAAAAAAGGTTAGCTTTAGAATCTAAAGCTATAAGATATTAAGTTAAAGGACTAAGACAAAAACAAAGAGGGAAAGGAATTGCTGAATTAACCAATTGAACTGGAATACAAAAAAGGGAGGTGAGAGGAGGTCAGGGAAGCAAGGAAATGAAATGTAAGATACGGAAGGATTAATTTGTTTTTAAGCGTTTTTTCTAACTTTTTCCCCTATATTTTGTATTTTGTATGTTTCCCCCCCTATGTTTTCCCTTGTCTCTTTTATTTTTAACTATGTAATTTTTTGTTTCTGAAACTTTAATAAATATCATTCAAATATATATATATATATTTTGTCATGACTAATAGCACACTCCTGTACAGATGTATGCAGGAGTAAATCTCATTGAGTTCAATGAGGTTTATTCCCAAAGAAGTGGGTATAGATAGGACTGCAGCCAAAGTCGTGGATAGCATAAGGAGAAGGGAGCATGCAAGACCAAGACTAGTGTATATAATGCCAAACAACAACTTGGTACTGCATCTGAACCGAGCCATTGTGAAAGAACCATTTTTTTCTATGTAAGAGAATCTAGGGCAAAAGAAAGAATGAGAGAGAGACACAGAGAGACTCCTCAGACAGACACGTCTTACAAATATGACAATATAAAGCATTTTGTAGCTATTATTTTGCAAATTCGGAATATGCATCTAGCAGTCAACCAAACAGAAAGTTCTGGCCACTTGTCATCAAATAAGTGATCTTGCTCAGTGTCCTTTCACACACAAGACAAACAGAAATCCTTACGTTCACAATTGTTCCCTTAAGCAAATATAAATTCTACAGAACAAAAAGCATGTAAAGACAAAACAATCCCTATCCAGGCTCAAGGTTTTTGTGTTAATTTACAATGCCCTTAATACCTTGGGGCCAGGATACCTCAAGGACCACCTGATCCATTATTTCTTGAAGACACCACTAAGGTCTTTGGGGGAGTCACTGCCAGTGATTCACCAAGGCTTTTATACACAGCTTGTATCTACCAGCAGCCATGCATTCAGAATTGTGGTCCCATTTTATGGAACTCCCTTCCAACTGAGGTAAGACAGGTTACCTCCCTTCTGAACTTCCAGTGCCTACTGGAGGCTTTTCTTTTTGTACCTGGAAGGTATTCTGAATTAATTTTATTTTTATAGTTTTAACCAATGTTTATTTATATAGCATTGTGTTCCTTTTACACCACATTGAGACTATTGTAATTAAACAGTGCATAAATAAAAATAAATACAAAGGAATTATATTTTAATATGAAACACATGCAACAGCGTTATCTGGTTACTAATTATTTTTTACATTAAGAACACAATTAACTAATTATTATTTCCCAAGAAAAATATCCTCAGAATGTCACTTGTAGTCTTACAGCTACAGGGAGTATCATGGGGAAAGCACACAAAGCCACCATATTAAAATTTTATGCAAAATGTGTTAATTAGGTAAACACAAATGAAATATACAAGTGGTTTGCAGCTCCTCAGCTTGGTCCTTGGTGCTGTACTGCCTACAGATCTTAGATGAAACAGACCAGCTACGTACATAAACAGGTGATATCCAATAATGCCAAAATACTCAGAACAGGCCCCCCAGTAATCAATGTTACTCTGTGTATGACTAACATTAGCTATCACCCACACAATAAAATGGTATTAAGACTCGCAGAATGCTATTGTTATCCATAAGGAAAGAACATATGCTGAAAGTTCAAAAGCACAATGCAAGAGTTTTCTGTTTAAAAGCTAACTTTGCATTTTTGACACTGACAAAATATAACAAATGTTGAGAAGATGCTGCATTATGTAAAAAAAAAAAAGGACATTTATCTTTAAATATTTAACTCCACTTTTAAAGCTACCCAACATGTTCTAACTAATTTATTTTGAATCCTATATATCTGTAGTTCTACAACTATTACAGTCAGTACTCATCGGTTTCTCTTTAAATCTCACCTTTATACACAGGTCAGAAAAAGGTTAGTCATCTGCAGCATTTGGCAATAGGTAGGTAAACAGTTTACTTGGTATCAGATTTATTCCTACTCTGAAATTTTAACCTGTAATAACCCTTAATTTCTGTTGAGCAAAAGGCAGTATATTCTAGTTTATCAGGAAATACAAACTAAATCTTAATACGCTTGTTGTAGAAACTGCTGTAAACTGTGGATTAAAATTCTGTGCTAAAATACTGTACATACTATCTAAAGAGAACAAGTAGTGCTAATTATTCAAACTATTAATTAGAAGCCAGCTTCCAGATAAATGGCCATTACTGTGAAATTAGAATATTCTGAATTTTAAATCAATTTAAACTAGGAGCAGTATTAGCAATATACTCTTAGTTAAAATTGCTGTTAAGTTAAAACATTTACAAGGATTAGATAAGCAAAGTGAACGGACTATACATTTAACATAAATGTTTCTTCTTAAAAATAACAACACTCCCATCTTCAATAACCTTTGAATCATTTGCTTCCTGGAGCCTCTCGCTTGATACTGTACAGACTCTAGTACTTACAGTGTCAAATCCTTCTGCAGCTTTATTTACATTTTTCTTCAGCAAAGATCTTTGGCCAAAACAATCGAAGAGAAACGAAGAGATCAGTTTTAGTCTGTTCCCAAATGTTTGCATCCGAGCTCCATTTATAAAGATTCCAATCACAAAACCAGACAGAATTGTTTAAAAATGCCCTCTCTATGACCCTGCTCCTCTGAAGGTCAAGTACACTATCACTCCCTGTAACCAAGGAAGCAGAATCGACGTGTTCCTGCTGTTTTGCCAGCTGCTGAAGCAGTTTGTCTAATAATACAATTAATTTCACTGGGGGAGATGTACCCAGGTTACAAAGCTTTTCCTTCTCTTTGTCTCCCCTGTGCCCAACTACTACTGCTCAATAAAAACTACAAAGTAGCAAAATTCAAGAGAAAATAATTTGTCCAGCTCTTGAATAATTTCAGACCAGTAAAATGAAAAAAGGAAACTATTTTGTTCCCTATGGGACTTATTTTATCTTTACAGTTCATTAATATAGCTAAACAAGCACTACATTCTTGTGCACCCATCAAATATTTTGCCCTGGAATCAGTTTTATTGCACATAATGATAAATCCATTTCATGGTATGTGTTAGAAGAATTAAGGCTACCATTTTAATTCTCTGGAGGAGCAACAACAACAACAACAACAACAACAACAACAACTAGATAACTATAAGTCTTGTAAATTAACACAACACACTAAAATTTCCGAAAATCACAGAAACTTCTGAAAAGGTGGGCGGGGACCACATTATGTTGATTCAGCTTTTTTAAAGTGCTGAAACCATGACATTACAAAAAATTATATGCAATATACTTTCACTGCATAAATTTATGCATTGCATCAGGTTATTATTGTTCAGAAAGTGGTTAAATTAAAGATGGCATTTTCAGTGACATGCTTTGTGCTGAACTGCAATGCTTCCCCCCAGCACTGGGCGATTTACTGTATTATTAGACCAACTACTTCAGCAGCTAACAAGACCATCCTTTCCGAGCAAAACTCCAATCCACATAATGTTTATGCTCATTTGTACCTGAGTCTGTCCGCCTTCCTATTTTCAAGCACCTTACTGGTAGTTAGGATAGGCATAGTTTGGAAACTGACAGGAAGGGAAAGGTCATAGGTCACCATTGGTGACAATCCCTCTCCCACATGCTCAACGCAAAACTCCAAGTTCCCTGCACATTTTCAAGGGGTGTATTTCACTGTGCCAACTGAGAAACCAATCTCTTGCCCCTCTTCCGCACTCTGGATTAAACAGAAGATTCAGGGGAGAGAAGCGTTTGGCTTCTGGCTCCATATTTTAACTTGATAACAAAGATTCTCACTGCTCATGCCCTTTCCAAAGACCAAAGCACTGAGACCACTCCCCTGATTTTTCTATGTGTGCCAGAGGACTCAAGGGAAGAAAGAGGAGTATGGCAACCACAAATAATGGCACACTATGTGAAGCCAATATATGCTGCCTCTTTAGCCATGGGATATATAGAGGTTTGAGTACAATATTTCACCTAGGGTCCTTGTTACATGAGGAGTAAGTAGATAAATCTGTTCTCACCCTAAAGGTTAACATTTTCTTTCTCTTCAAATGAATGGAATACAACAACATTCACCTGGTGGTGTCCTAGTGCCCACTCAACGTCAGTCTCCTCCAGTAATGCAAATAAGAAAATATAACATACATTCCAATAATTTCATGGGCATTTTGCTAATCAGAAAAAATAATGTATATAGATGTATTTGGTTATTCTGAACTGAAGACTATTTCAGAATTAACTCAGTTAACTGGACAGCTTGGCTAGTGATATTGAAGAGTAAAAACGTAGAAACAACAAATGCACTACTGTACATGACAGTGTTAAACACAAGACAGAAAACACAAATGTAAAAAGTAGATGTTGCAATGCTACTGACAAAACAAAGGACTACAATAACTATATTGTGCAACAGAGGAAACTAGTTGAACAATGTTACTTCAAGGAACATTTCATTAAATTTTAACAAACCTTAATTTCAAATGCAGATTTTTAAAAACTGGGATATAATCTTTGTTAATAAACAGTCATCTAGCCTTAAGATATGGTCACTGGATTTAAATCTGAGAAAAATGAACACAGTACTTTCACTAGATGATGATGGTGAGAAGGCTCCTGGCCATTTTAAAAAGATAGAGTAAGCCCACAACCTACACACATTTAACTTGTGTGCATTCACCTTTATGTGCATGGCATGCATGCATGCATAAATAAATAAATGGGGCAGGGTTCCAGGGAAAATGACTTTGGCAATCCTACCCACCATTGAACCTAATGGGTTTTGACTATACACAATGTTGGCTTTAGGCACGATCCCCAGAACATAACCCCCACATAAGTTGAGGGCTTACTGTATGCAAAGGATGCATAAATGAAATAGAACCCTACAATGCAGGTTTAAAACAGATAATGGGCAACTACTTATCAACAGCATAATCTATGACCTCCTTGACAGAAATACACAATCACTTAACACCCATTCTGTAAACAGTTCCTGTATGTTATTATAAGTTAGAAGCCTGGTACGGAAATAAAAAATGTGTTGGCTGGCACGGTACAAGTGGATGATATGAGATTAGACTAATCAGAAAAAATAGATTAGTTCACAGCTAACAAGGCGGGAAGGTAAACGGCGTTTCTGTGCGCTGCTCTGGTTCACCAGAAGTGGCTCAGTCATGCTGGCCACATGACCCAGAAGCTGTACGCCAGTTCCCTCAGCCAATAAAGCGAGATGAGCGCCATAACCCCAGAGTCGGTCGCAACTGGACCTAATGGTCAGGAGTCCATTACCTTTACCTAACAGCAAATAGATCTGCTTAAAAGCATAAGAAATATCTATATGGATGAAGCAGCAGAAGCCACACTGGACATGTTCAAAGACTTGCACACGCCTACAGGTCTTATCTAGGCCCTTCAGCCAGGCTGCTAGGAATATGCAGGATATAGGGGGATGGCTGCAGAATTAAGTGCGGCCCCACATTTTTTTCACCCAGTAGCACTGTATGACAAGCTATCATTAGAAGGTGGAGAAGGGCATTACCCTCTGCTCTCCTGGTGGACATTCTGTTATATACAAATGAAGTTCAGTACAAAACATGGGGATTGAAAAATATCGCTTTATATTTTCAAGTGGAAATAACCAGCATTTTATGAAAAAAAATCCACTTTGGATCTGACCATCTGTAAACAATAGACAATTATATTTTCTTTTTAAAAACCAGTCAAGAGTTACTGTAATATCATCCTTCACTCACCTCAGCCACCTGCTGTGTCTCCACTATCTGCTGAGCCAGCACCTCCATATTGGTTGTCATGGTGAAGGAGGATCATTAGAGAACCTTTTTGGAGAGATGCCAATAACTTCTATCAGCAACAGAAAAATTAAAGCTTTTGCCATTTTATTACTAAGAACAATTAAATATAGTACAGTATGCAGCCCCGTGCCAGTACTGAACAGTTTCAAACGTTTCATTATAAAACAGTGATATTATGTTACAATCATTAAATTGCTTTATTCATGAAAAAAGTAAAAATAACATTTTTAAAAATAAAAGAGGTACTGAGCTCCATATATGCCATCACCAGACTGCCAAAAGGACCAGGAATCTCTTATTAGTAACTGTATTTGTGGATGAGCACAACATGGAGAGGCCCCTCATCTCTTTCAAGTTCTTCACACACTGCAGATATGTCTCTTATGCCAAGCAAGAGACAGACGCCTGACAGATTCACAGCTCATGCCACCATGAGAGACACTCACATCTGTTTAGAAATATTATCTCGTCCATTGAGTATCTCCCAGCTCATTCAGAGCTTTCCTCCCAACCAAAATCTAAGCACCTTTGAATAGGCATTAATATTGTTGGTTATTGTGAAATAACCAAATCCTGTGTTCAGTTTGTGAAATAGGGTTAATTTTATCAGATTAATGAAATAACCATCTCCACTTAGTTCAGAAAGAAACAACCAGTAGTAGTCATTATCTGTTTTTGCAAGCCTTCACTAGCTGCTTAGAAAGGCCAAAGAAACTATGCTTCCTAGCTTCCATGCTTACTGCAACAGAGGACTGAACACTTCTTGCTTTCACATAGCTTTGAGGAAATGCAGGTGTATCCAACTGTTTTTGGTGGGATAATGGGAACTATAAAGTGACTTAACTATATAGAGCTAAAAGAACAAGCTGATTTCCAGATCTTTTCACACTACTGAAATTGCAAATTATCTTAGGATTTCACTTATTATAAAGCAACTAAGAAAATGCCTATCATTGTACTTTGTAAAGAGGAAAGAAAGCCAGAACACAGACCTGTATATTACAGGATTCCATGGAGGCAGGCACAACACACTTTCCTGCATCATACACAGTGAACCTTTTTCACATTATTCTGCTTACCAAGGACCCACACATCTGTCACTAAACTGTTGCATGTTCCAGGCGATCCTGGAAAGGACTGAAGGATGCAGATTAAGTTCACATAGGTTGGTTATTCTAGACTTCACCACCATGTGTGAACTGACACAAAACATGCTGAAGCTGTGTGCTACAGGGAGAGATAGGAATGAATGGCAGCCACTCATTTAGACAGAAGAGTAAAGAGGTGCACCTGAGTTTGGTCACTCTTTAGTGACAAAGTATTCCAAAAGTAGAATGGGAACTAACATTTATATATGGATACTAGCTAAAGGCCAATCCTCTCCCCAAATCTATTTCCTACAGATGCCAAAGCACCAGTGCGGTGACCATTGCTGAATTGTAGCAACCACCACCTCTTTAGGATGTCCTCTTCCACTGTGCTATGTTGTTGCCAGGAGTGATGAAAGAAACACAACCACCTCCCACCGAAGAAGAGGCGTAGTGCAAGATGGACAGGTGGCACAGGATAGCGGTTTAATAATGTAGATTGGTAAACATCACCACATCTTCTTGTGCACATTCTCTTGGTATAATCCTCCCTGCAGCAGCTGTGCTGGCAAGGAGTTGGACCAAATTCTCCCCATCACCCCAGAGAGAAAGGATGCAAACAAAACAGAGCAACCATAATCTGAAGAAACACTCACATTCTTCTCCTCTTGCTATCATTCCATCTAGGCAATGCAACAGGGAGAAATGGGTCCAGCAGGACTAAGAGCAATTTTCCCTTTAAAAAGCTCATTTATTTTGTTTATTTATTGAATTTATTTATATACCACCCTATACATTTATATACTGCCCTACACCCGGTCTCAGGGCAGTTCACATACATTCTGAAATATGGCAACCCTAGTAGTGTCATCACTAATGGAACTAGGAAACAAATTATAGTACAGTGGTACCTCAGGTTAATTAAGTACTTAATTCGTTCTGTTCTTAATCTGAAGCACCACTTTAACTAATGGGGCCTCCTGCTGCTGCTGCTCCGCCGGAGCACGATTTCTGTTCTCATCCTAAAGCAAAGTTCTTAACCCGAGGTAATATTTCTGGGTTAGCGGAGTCTGTAACCTGAAGCGTATGTAACCCGAGGTACCACTGTAATAGTAATGATCTAAAATTACAAATTACATTTGGTTGAAGTAGGGATAGCCAATGTTGTACCCCCAGATATTGCTGGACTAACACTCCCATACTGGCTGGGGCTGATGGGAGTTATATGGAGGAAACTATGTTGGCTACACCTGGGTTAAAGGAATAAAGCACATTCAGTCTATAGTTGTGGCCCATGAGCTCCTCAAGATGATCTGTTTACTGAACATTCATCCTCATTTGATTACACAGTTTATTTGTAAGAAAGGTTTATTCATTAAGCAGTTGTTCAGGTTTGTTTGCTGGAAAGTTTTAAGATGTACAGTACGAGTCTTCATTCTGATTTCCTTGTGAGGTTACACATCAACAATTTACCCCACACTTCTTAGTGCATCTCCATGTCACTTTTCTAACTGCAAAAAATGAGGGTTTTAAAAGTGCATTTGTTGTGTCCGAGAGTTTTAATCCACTTTAATTGTGCAAACCCAAATGTCCGGTGACCGGATCCCTCCTGCTAAATATTGACAGCCTGGGTTGACCTGTTTTTAAACTAGTGACGGGTTACCTTTTGTGGAATGTATGCTTTGCATCAGTTTTCCTCAATTTTTCTGTGGTTTTGTGTGACATACTAAAATCATTTTCAAAATATATACAGTGGTACCTCGCAAGACGAATGCCTCGCAAGACAAAAAACTCGCTAGACGAAAGGTTTTTCCGTTTTCAATTTGCCTCGCAAGACGAATTTCACCTATGGGCTTGCTTCGCAAGATGAAAACGTCTCATGACTTTGTTTCCTTTGTCTAAAAACAAAGACATGTTTTGTTTATAAAGTTAATTTATTTTCCCTTCAATTTTTGAACTGCTCTTTACAGTATGTGTGACTTTAAAGAGCAGTTAATAAACTGTTGTTGTACCAAATTTGGCTTTGTTTGGACTTTTTTTGACCATAGGAACGCATTAATTGATTTTCAATGCATTCCTATGGGATTTCGTGATTCGCAAGACGAAAAATTCGCTAGACGACAAAACTTGCGGAACGAATTAATTTCGTCTTGCGGGGCACCACTGTATTTGAAACATATTTGCAACAAAGTACATCACAGGCTTCTGGTTGTGACAATTTTATACATTCCAGAAACACAGATGCAAAATTTGGTAAATTTCTGTTAGTGGGGACAGGCTAAGAGCACAATCCTACTCAGAAGCAAGACCAGCTGAATTCAGTGGCGCTTGCTCGTAGGTAAGCGAGATTACGATTGCAGTCTGAGCTCTGACACGCAATTAAAACGGTGTTCTTGAATTTGCTAAAGGGAAGAGAAACATTCCTAAACCTTGCGTTCCCACAGGATACTGTTGTTCAACGTTTTTGTGAAAAATGAGGATTAATTCAGCCAGGAACTACGATGGCAGGAACGAAAAATTTGACGAGCGTCGCCCTCCACAGAACCCCTTTTCGCGCATTCTCCCGGCCCAACCAATCGGCTCTCGTCGCCAGCGGAAAGGAAAGCCCGCCCTCCCACCGCCACAACGGGTATAATTGGCCAATGCGACCGCCCTTCAGGCCACTTCCCCCCTCCGCCCCCCAATTAAAGTTGCGGGGGGGGGAGGAGAGATAAGGAGAAAAAGGCACTTGAAGCACAAGATGGCGGAGTTGGCAGGTAGCCAAGTCCAAAAGCTCCGCCATTAGTCTCCCCGCCTTCCCTAACGTTCCTTCGCCCGTAACTGGTCGGGCCCGGTCGCGGGCACCCAGAGCGTGGCAAGCGGCAGCCCAGAGCGGGAGAGAAGCGGGTGGTGGTAGCAGGGTGGGGGGAAGAGTCCGCTTAAGATGGCGACGGGCTGCCCCGTATGCAAAATACCCGCCGCCCCCTCCCCTCCGCCCTCCCGGTGGCAAAGGTAAAAGGGTCGGGTTCAAGCCACTGCCTCCGCCCGCTCAGACTCCATCTTCTTTTCTCCCTCACTCGGAGCCGGTGCAGCTTTCGCGGCATCGCGGCCACGGCAGACCCCGGGAAAGGAAACGGCGCAGCGCCCGAAGCCCGCCGATCTCCGCCAGCACACCCCCACCCCGCCCGCCCGCCTCCCTCTCCGCCTCGAAAGAGCCGTCGCCCCTCCGAGCCCGAAACGCGCCGCGACCCGCTAGAATAAGGAAGCTCACTTACCTCAGGGTTTGGCGCCAAGCAAGCCCGGCGGTGGCTGCCTCGCAACGGGTCTCTGGCCAGGCCTGGGTTGCCCCCCCACCTTGCGGGCCCGGTGAGGGGGGGGGGAATAAAGGCAGGCGGAGGCAGCGGCACCGGAGGGGTTAACGTCTTGCCCTGCACGGAGCAGAGAGGGGGGGAGGAAAGGATAGCCGCTCTGTTGTTGTTATTATTGTTGTTTTCTGGGCGGGGGGGGTGAACGGGAGTCTTGTGCCGAAAGGTCAGAGTTCGTGACCCCGCCGGGCGCCGCTGCCGCCGCCTCTGCCGCCTGGGAGCGTCCCCTCGTTTCCTCTTCCCAGCATTACGCCGGCCGCGGCCCCCTCCATCTCTTCCCCCCACCGCCACCCCCTCCGCCTAATGAGGCGGGGCCGGAGCTGGGGAAGCGGCAGAGAAGAGGGAGGGGCTACCTGTGGTGGCGGCGGCGGCTTCGAGCGCCCGCGTGCCTCCTGTCCCATCCCACACAGCTTCCTTCTCTCCCCCCCCCCCCGCCATTCCAGCTCTGCGATCCTTAAGGTGCAACTGGCGGCGTCCGGGTTCCATGCGCGCGGCCTGCGCTTTGCAAACCGGGGTAACGGACTCCGGGCAGAGCTCTTCCTCGCGCGCCTCCTGGAACCCCGACGCCGCAGGTGGAAGAGCCTTAACCCGCCGGGCGGCGCCCCCGCCATCTCGCGTCTGTTTGAATGCGGCCTCTCAAGGGGCAGACGTTCCCCTCAGGGGCATCCTGATCTCAGGCATGCGAGAGGTAATCTCTTCAGGTATCCTGTCCTCGAGCATTGCTTAGAGAGCAGTGGTTCCCAAGTACGACAGTCCCCGTGTTTTTCAAAAGCCAAAGCCAGGGACTTTTGAAAAGCTCGGTATCTCTGTGGTGCTTTTTGTTGTGTGAATGGTGCCACGGACCCCCTACAGTCCCCTGACCACCAGTTGGGAAGTGCTGGCTTAGACCTTTAAAAGTTAACAGCAGGGCTTTAAATTGGGCCTGGAAACTGACTGTAAACCTGTACAGATGGCAAAGTAATAGGTTGATTGTATTGGCCAGTCCCGGTAAACAAGCTTGCCCCATTTTGGATCAGCTGAAGTTTTCTGCATTTTAGATGGACCCATTAAAAGTACTGCCATGTTTTTTACTGTGTCTGAAACTTTTTAAAATGCTTTTTTTTGCAAAACTAAGGAGAGACCCATTTAGTAAGCTGCTTAATATAAGTTTTGAGAGCATTCAGAGGTGTGGCTACCAGGACATTTAAGAGGGCACCTAAGATTTGTGCTTGGCTATGCGGTCTTCTTTATCTGTCAATCTGTAAAGTGGTTTCCTAAGTAGCATATCTATAGAAATTATCGTTAGCGTCCTGCCTCTTTCCTGTCTTATCAGTAGGTAAGAGGCATGCATTGTGATTTCTGATGTAAATTTTGAATAAACAAGTTTTAAAATCTAGTAGTGGATACCACAGAATTCTAACAATGGGGAAAATGTTTCTCCATTGCTTCTCTATATTGCTTTCTTTGGAAAGTTTTGTGTACATGCCTTTTTTCCACCTAAAATTTATTTTATGTTGTGGGGTTGTGTTGTCCTAACATAACATTTCTGTGAATGATTGATTTTTAAATTATATTTGCTGTAATATAGGCCCTTCAAAATAGATACATGATAAATGGCATGAGGTTATAATTTTTTTAAAAAGGCCTTACTTCTCTGATAACATTCTCAATAGATCTGATCTACCCAATGGAGTTGAAAATTGCCAAGCTTTATGCTTTTTCTAGAAAACTAGTATTCTTGGAGTTCAAACAGAGCCTAATCTGAGGGCTGCTTGTGTGTATTCTCTTCAAGAGAACATCCCTCCCTCCACCTAGCTCACAAGGATAATTTATGTTTCCATTCTTGTTATGTACAGACATAAGTTTGTTGCTGTTCCTGAACTTGGCAAATGATGGATTGTTATTAAGCCAAGATATCAAACAATTATCCTAGAAACCAAGAACCCACTGCAAGGAGACTTCTTACAGACAGCACTCTATTCTAAAATTGATATTCTGCAGCAAAGATAGGCCACCAAATAGAAACAAATGCCAGCATTGTTTCCCTCAGATAATATCTGCTACACTATTAGCTCATTCACCTGCTTGTGTCCAAGTTGATATAGGCCATAACCTGCCAACAATGCCTTTCTGCTCCCTACCTATGACAAACAAGTTAGTCTCTGAAAGAAAACATGGGCATAAAAATTGATATAAAAGATGGCAATATTCAGAAATCGCAACATTTCAGTGTCCCAAGACCCTCTGCCACTGATCTCAAGTCACCATTCTCCAACAAAAGAACAATAAAGGGACACTCAGGTGTGAAATTGCTGAACTAGAATTTATCAGTGAGTTTCATTCTACTGGTTTAGGACTGTTCTGAAACCAGTAAGTCCTCTCTTCCAGCAGAATGAAACTTTTTCAAGCCTCATTGTTGTAGGGGAAGGGAATTGTTAACCCACCCTCCCCAGCTTCATTATCCAGGAAGAGTACCTTCCTGCCAGCAGTTAGGCTGGAAAAAAGTTAAAATAATGTTTTCAAGCTCCATTGCCTGGAGGCGAATGAGTGTGGTGTGTGCATACACTTATATGTGTGTGATTTGTGTGGTGCGTGACCACTGGATGCAGCCCCCAGAGGGTTGCCAAAGAGGGCTGCTCTAGCTGAAAAAGCTCCTTACCCCATGTCAAGCAACCACAAAGTTGCATTTTTGTCTAAATCTGGGTGTTGGATTGAACTTATGTCAAGATGATAACTGACTGAAGCAGTTCAAGTTGTTATATTGGATGTAGTAAAAACAGGACAATGTGAAACATATTAAAAATCCAAACAATAGCCTGTTTGGCCTTTGTGTCACCAGAGGTTGGCACAAATGAAAAGCTCTGTAGACTGCCTATGGTGCATGTACATGGTGTGCTATGGGCTTTTAAGGGAGAACATAATCATGGAAGTAAAGGGCATACAACATACCTGATTTGTGTGGTGTGATTCACACCAGACAGGCAACTGGTTGCATGATTACAGTACTTCCAACTGGTTGAGCTGTGCTTTATAAAACTTTCAAAAGATGTTTAAACAACTCTTCATGGTAGAAGATCCTACAAGTATAAAAATGCCTCTGGATAACTAATTCTGGCTTATGCATGGCTGATTTAGAGATGAAATATTGATCCTGTTTCCTATAGTAATTTGCAAATATAGTGTGGGGTGGTTGAGAGAGCTATAAGAACATGCATTAAATGTGTTTTAGCAGGCACCTTCACTGTTCTCTTTTTGGCACCTGCTAAAAACATTCCTGTTTAGAGACCCAGAACTATTTTAATATTTTAACTTTTGTATGTTTTAAAGTACAGTTGTAATTTTTTCTTGATTCTACTGTTTTATCTTTTGTAAACTGCTTTGAGGTTTGTTTTTACAATCAAGCGGCATGTAAATTTTATGAAATAATAAACAATGAATAATGATGATAAATAGCCACAATGCATGGAGAGACATTCAACAGGATAGGGCTCATTCAAGAGGTGAGCTTTTTGTGTCCATGTCTATGAATACAGGCATCTCAACTTGCCCAGGGGTCATGTTCTGGGGAGAACACATAAAGACAAAATCACATATAGTCAAAAGACATTCATTTGGTTCAGTGGCAGATGGAATTGCCAAAGGTTCCCCCTCCCCCGGATGCCAGTGTTATGCCCTCCCCCTTTATTTTAAATTGCTAAGTTCATAAAGCTGAGTGCACACAAGTTAAATGTGCATAAGTTGCAAATTACCTGTACTATATAGCAGCGCAAATCATACAAGCTGCTGCTGATAGTAGTCTCATATTAAGGATGTTTTATGCTAAAACCAACCCTTTGAAATATATACAGAATACACATAGAATCATAGAATTGTACGGTTGAACGGGATCCCAAGGGTCATCTAGTCCAACCCCTTGCAATGCAGGAATCTCAATTAAAGCATCCATGACAGATGGCCATCCAACCTCTGCTTTAAAACATTCAATGAAGGAGAGTCCACCCCCTTCCAAGGGAGTCTGTTCCACTGCCAAACAGCTCTTGCCATCGGAAAGTTCTTCCTGATGTTAGTTGGAATCTCCTTTCTGGTAACTTGAAGCCATTGGTTTGCGGCCTAGTCTCCAGAGCAGGAAAAAATAAGCTTGCTCCATCTTCCCATGTGACAGCCCTTTAGATATTTGAAGATGACTATCCTATCTCCTCTTTTCCAGGCAATGTTGGATCCCTGATATTTTAGACTTAAGCTTATACCAATCTGCACACAGCAATTACAGCAATATTGGCAGCAAAGGCATGCATGACCAATCAGTCCAGTGCCCATTTGCTAGACAGTATTGTGGCTTTCTCATTAGGTAGATGGAGAGTGCCACCACAGCAAACCAACATTTGTAATGCAGAAATAAGTTAAGCTTTTTATTTATATACAGCCTTTTATTTATATACAGCTATAGATTTCTTGTCTAGCTAGACTGAGTCTCTTGCTCCTGGTAATTCAGGCATACTGGAGCATGCATACATGCATGCATGCATGCAGGGTGTTGGTTGGCTAAATGCCCCCGCTCCAAAAGAAGAGAGGGTATTTTCCCTGGGAAGTTTAGAATTCATTGCAAAGAGTATCTGCCAATTTTATAGGTTCAGGATTAATTTATGTAAATACTGATTTCCAAACCAAGAAGAAATGGCAACAAATTCCTAGGGACCTGGTATTTTCTCATTTTATTTTTCCATGTTTCTTAAAACAAGAACTAAATAATTACTGTATTTTTACAATGAAATTTGAGTAGTTGTTTGTTCTTCTGCGGACTTCATACAACAGTAGTTAAATGCTAGCACCAAAATATCATAATACTGTTATTCTGTAGTGCATATAAAAAAACAAAACAAAGCAAAAACATTTAGTTACTTACAGTGCAATCCTATATCTGTCTACTCAGAAGTAAGCCCCACTAAGTTCAATAGGGCTTATTACCAAGTAAGTTGCAGTCTTAACCTGGGAGTCAATCCCACTGAACTGGTTTAGTTCTGAGTAGACAGGGTTGCACTGTTAGTGTGTTACATTTGGCATTTAACATTCTGTTCCTGTCAGTGCAATTTTTTCCCCTTCTGCGCCTCCACTTCATAATAGTATGATTTTAGCAAACCCAAATTTGAAACCGGAAATGTGACTGAAAGTTAACTTATTTGAAGGTAATGTGAAAGTTGTGTTTTCATAATTCATTTTTATATACTATGCTTTATGAAATAGAAAACTTGATAGTGAAGTAACAAATCCATGCTACTGTGTTTGTTTCCTCCCCTAAGACACATAGATTATAGAAACACAACAAATAATTGTGTGTTTGAATTGGTGTGAACCTTTATACAAATGGGGGAAGCTCAAACCCAGTCAAAAGTCTAATTAGGAGTTCAGGTCAGAGAACATAATATAAATACTAAGGTTATTATTATTATTATTTAACAAAAATGTATTTTACTGTACATCTGAAATTTTTGAAGGTAACTTTAAAAATGAATGAAAATCTGTTTTGCTGAAAGATACAACAATATACTGATGCTGTGTGTCACAAAGACTGCCACTAAGGTACCAGTCCTACTCGGATTTGCTTGCCTAGAAGATCTCAAAATAAGCATTTGGGATAAAGGTCTGGCACAGAAATGTGCAGCAGTGTATTGGTCTATGGTGGAACTGATAGTATTGACATTGCAATATCCACATGGATTATGATATTTGATTAACACAATCCTTAAAATCCCCAACCTAAACAGTTATTTGGTAATGCAGCATTAGGCTATGTCACTTTAGTGCAATACTATGCCTTCCCCTCTCCATTACTTGGGTATAAAACACAGCTTTTCAAGCAAAATAGTGCACAAACCCTTTGGATCAATGGGTACCATACCTAAAACATGGCTTCACTCTGGTAGTCTCAGTGGCTTAAAAATGAGGCCCATCCTCATAAAAACTCTTGAAAGAGCAATCTAGTTTTAGTATGCTCTGCCACTGGAGTTCTAAAATGCTTCTCTAGGCTTTTCTAAAAGCAGTGTGGAGATGTTTATTTGTGTTACTGGCCCTATTACCTGACTTTATGACATCACATCAGCCTCTTCTGTGGGTCCTGCTACAATCACCTACTGATGCACTCTGATTGAAAGAATGAACCAAAGCGCAGATTTGCAAGTGAGCATTGAGTATCTCATTCCGATGACCAGCTGCTACATTGTGTGAAATCCACTTACATTTTCATTTACTTAATTTCTTGTTATATTTATACCCCTCTTTTCCTCCAGGGAGCTGAAGGTGGCGTATATGCTTCTCTCCCCCCCCCCCCAGTTTTACCCTCACAACAACCCTGTGAGGTAAGTGAGGCTAAGAAAGATGGTGAGCATCATGCCTGAGTGGGATTTTGAATCCTGGTCCTAGTGCAATATGCTAACCATTATACCACATTGGCTATTTCAATACTTCCCGTCGGAGCCTGATTCAAGGTAGCTTGCAAACCCATGGAGCAGTATGAGTACGTGCACCCACTGGAGATACACTGCGAGGTGTAATGGCTGCTACACATCTTTGTAATCCTTTGCTAGACAAGGAAGCATTAGTGGCAATGGCCACAGTATGCTTACATTTGCTCCGTTGGCAGAATACAGTGGAATACCAGCCACCATTCTTGAAGTGAGCGGCACAATTAAAGAGTGTAGCTGCGTATATTTCCTTGGATGAAGCAGTAGCCCCACTAAGGCACTCAGATGCACATGGTTGCCATCATATGAACAGCGGTTGGCCCTGCTCTTGTGCTTGCTGCTTTCCCCCACCCTACACATTGCAGGAAAGGTCTTAAGCAGGGAGCCTGCTTTAGGCTTGTACGTTCCTAGATGTTTTACGTGATCAGGGTTCTAACTTGGCCAAGGAGCCTATGCACATACAACAGGTTTGTGTCTTAAGACCTTCATGCATTGAAGATGGGGATGTAAGAGATTGCCACTCATATGTCTAAAGTACTCCTGCACCACTGTAATAGCCATGGCTTCCCCCAAAGAAACCCAGCAACTATGGGCAAAGGGTTGTTACAAGACCCTTCACTAAGCCACAGTTCCCAATTCTCAAACTACACTTCCCAGGATCCTTGGGGGGAAGCCACAGCCATCAAAGTGGTGCAAGAGTGCTTTCATTGTATGGTGTGGGTGCAGCCTGAGTGCCGGAGTAGAGCTGGTGTAAACTGAATGGAATATTTCTCCCAGCTTTCCTTATCTTGCCACCAAAACAGTTAAATGTTTTTCTGCCTTTGGAGTTAAGTGTTGCTGACACTAGATTGAAACAGGTAAGAAAGAAGACTTACCACCATCTATGTAAATGCCAAGTTGAATTAACCTTTTTGTTCCTTACCATTGAAATGGTTTACCATTGTGTGGTTTACGCACATTTTCTTTGGCAGGAATTCCAATAAGCATGACACAGTTTCACCCAGGCACTGTAAATGGATTAGTGGTATGTCAGTCCAGAATTCTTTAGATAAGAAGCTGTAATCTGAATAAAATTTAGGACATCATACTTCAGCTTCATGGCTGACAGAGAAACAAGCTGATGATACTCTCTAAGTAAATAGGACTGAACCAGTTGCTAAGCGTATCTTTTTGAAATAATGCATACATTTATTCTAAATCTTGAAAATATGCAACTGTATTATATGGGAGCGGAGTACAGCGAAGGATGAACTTGAACTTGCAGAGATAGAAAAAAGGACCATAAATATTCCTTGTTTTAAAGGTTTCCACCTGTAAGGGAATAAGCTTGAGGAAGGAACAAAATAGTCTTATACAAGTTCTCTCCTGTGTGTTTAGCCACATAGGGATATATACAGTTTCTTCCAACAGAAGGGTGCTGTTGCAAATATAAATGTGTTCATTCAAAGTCCACTTGGTTGATAACTGCTATAATACAGATGCTTCCTCCATGGCTTCAATCCATCTAAGAAAAAAAAGAGTAGAATCATAATCATCTTATTATATGTCTCTGTTCAAAAGCTCATGCAAGAATTAACACACATATGCAGAATGATGCATAGCCTAGACTTGATTTTTGGGGTTACGGGAACATTGTTCAGTTTGCAACCCTGGCTTTTCATCACCTGTACTATAGCTAGGATGCCAGATACCTTCCGCACTTCCCTATTTGCATGGAAGATGGTTGCTATAATGTATGGACAGCTGTAGATACAAATAGGTTTCAGATTTGCAATCTTATACACACCTTGAACTCAGTGGTCCTTACTTCCAAGTAGATATGTGTAGGATTGTGCCGTAAACCTCCTGCTTGTATGTTCCATTGCTCCATTATTATTATTATTATTTTAAAAAACATAATATGCCACACAGGTAAAACTTGGAAAATACTAGAATGAGTTGCCTGATGCATTTTCCACCACAGGATCACTTATTCACACCATCCCTTATTTGTATAAACATTCACTTGTGTTTGCATAAATGCATAGCTTCCATATCAAGCTATGGCTGGCTACAATTACAGGTAAATGTAAGCTGGAGAAAGCACCATTGGACTTGCCTGCTAACAAACATGCATAGGTCTGCACTGTAAATTACAAGCATTCATGGTTTGGTAGGAAACAAACCTACCCTAACAGAATATCATGTATTCCCACGTATGTTCAAGCACAGCAATTACAGGAGCATTCTAGGACCAATACATAACACTCATTGGCCCCAAGTAACATGGTATGCTTGGACTGAGCAACTCCCAATTGCAGTGGTACCTTGGGTTAAGTACTTAATTCGTTCCGGAGGTCCGTTCTTAACCTGACACTGTTCTTAACCTGAAGCACCACTTTAGCTAATGGGGCCTTCTGCTGCCGCTGAGCCGCCGGAGCACAATTTCTGTTCTCATCCTGAAGCAAGGTTCTTAACCTGAAGCATTATTTCAGGGTTAGTGACGTCTGTAACCTGAAATGTATGTAACCTGAGGTACCACTGTATTACACCAGAAATTCATTTGCCTTCACAGAGCTTCCCTATCTGCATCAATCCAAACCATCTCAGACCCTTTGCCATGGCCAAGCCAATTCTGTTGCTGGGTTAATGCTTGCTGGACTGTTTGTGTTAACAGATTGCACTATGTAAAGCTGATGCAAAAGCAGTTGTGTGTATTTAGCAGCATTCAAAGAGCTTCAAAAAGGAAGTGAGAGCACATTAGAAGAGCTAGAAGCATTGCAAACAGTGTTTCCCCCCACAGGTTAGTATGTTATCGTGGGCAGATCAAACACTCAGTACCTCTGTGCTGAATTGTTATCCTCTGCTCGGAAGCTATAAAACAGAGTTTGCTTGTGGTAAAGATGGAAAACTGCATTCACATTTCCGCCTTCCTTTTCTGGGGCAATTGTGAAACCCAGCAAAGGCAAACTCTCTGTGGCGACTTTATCCTGAAATCAGTGCAGAAGGGAAGATGGGCTTTAGAGGGAGGGAGTGCTACACACAGAGATCTGAGCTCTGAGAAAGAGAGTAGGCCCGTTTCTCATTGTACAAGTGAGTATGCCCTGGGGCCTCAGCAAAATATAAACAAAGCTGGGTTCCAGGTAACCATCTTCGGAAATCTCCCACTTGACGATCGTAGCGAAGTTCAGTGGCACATTTTAACGATCCTGAAGTGTCCTACGGTTTAAAATAACCATTTTATGCCGGTGGGGGATAAGAGTTATCAGTGCCAGATACACTTTCCAGTTCTGTGCATATAATCTGCAGTACATGATAGATAGCCTAAGAATGATCTCAAATGACAGCAGACCTTACCTCACTCGCTGTGTAGGTGTAGAGCACTTTCCCTTTAATGACAAACCACAGCTTTTTCCAGTGCCTTTTCCCCTTCTTACATCTGCTGAGATAGCCACTGATAGAAGAGCCCTCTCCTGAAGCTGCCACCTGTAAATGGGCAAGAACCAAACCATTCATGACGACAAATGCCTTGGAAAGGAACAGATTAATTTGAAGGCCCAAGAATGTGCCCCTCCCCTCTGATTTAAATAGCTTTCCATTCAGATATGTACATACCTCTGAAACAAGCATCCATGTCAGTAGCAAGAATATTAAAACCATACCGCTTTGCAACCAAATGGACCCTTTGCACAACCTAGTGTTCCCAAATCTTTGGCCATGCTGCCCATTTATACTACTAGATTATGTCTACCTGGACAAGGGACAGTAGTTCTGAATAATGGTGCACATGATGGGGTTTTGGTGTCCAGAACATTGTAGAAAGCACAGACCAATATTTACTTGGCAAAACAGCATTTTTCAGTGAGATGGAAAGTAAGGTTGATGCTGCTAGATTAGGAGAGTTCTAACTACTAATAATTTGAAACCAAAATGCTGTGGCACTCACAGTTGGAAGATACAAAACTGGAGTATAAGACCATTCTTGTGGATTATCCTAGTGATATTCACAGTGGCATCTCTTGAATCCTAGTGTCTCATGACCTGATAGTCTCTATTTTTGGCAGGAACCCGCACATTAAGCAAAACAGCATATGACATTTATAATGCTTCACCTTGGCTATTTTTCCAAGTGCATAGAGAGGCTGTAGTTCACACGTATTTTGCCACTGTACTGCAATCCTTTGTTGAGGGGAGTTTGTTAATTGAAGAGATGCAAAGGGGTGCTTTGGTCTTTATTAGCATTGCAGGGATGAGCATTCACAAACCTTAACCTAGTGTACTTCTGTCACCCCTCTCTTATGTTGCAGCCACAATGAGGTCAGAACCACCTGATTCCCATTTTTAAACCACAGCTCACTGTGGTTAGCTTAAACCCTGGTAAGTGAACAAGCAAGGGTGATAAAGCCACAGTTTGAACTAACCACAGTTCCCACGAGTTTGAATATAATGGAGCTGTGGTTAGTTTAAAACTAGAAGCAGATGCTTCTGATCTCACAACTGCACCAGATGAGGAGGTGAGGTGGGGCAAGCTCATTCACTAACAGTAAACCATAGTTTAATGCTGCATCTGAAAATGGACTACTTACAGTTTGTTTTTATTTAATTGATGTTTACGCATTGAAATGTGTTTTCAATTCCTTAAAGCTACACTGCTGTGCTTATTTTATTTTAAAAGGCTTCCAACTGAATTAAAGGTAAATATGTCCATATATCTGAATTTATTTGCTTTTATTACAATCAGATAAGTTTGGCAGTGTGAATCTAGAAGTTAGTAAGGCCAACACATATTTATTTGTTACATTTATATCTCCTATTTCACAAAAATAAGAAATGCCCAAGGCAGCTAATGACACTAAAGTCCACTGCAGAGTCCATATATTCTTTTGACTGTGAGAAACTAACAGTGGGAAACTGTTTCAAGTGAGAAACCCTTGATCTGGGCTAGCTGGGTCTTGCTTCTGCTTCACCCTTTGGAATTGTTGGGTGTAACTACTAATAAAATGCAGTATTGTTTTGATACCAGCTTTGGTTTCAAAATGGACGAAATTTTGTCCCTAGAAGATCGTGGCAAGGTAACTTGGGACAATACTAAGTTGCAACCTGTGACATTTCAATCTGTTCATGCTGCCCTCATTTTTATACATCTCAGTTGTGATCAATTTGACAAGGAAGCATGTTGACAAGGAAATGAAAAATAAAATATGTTTCCATACCGGGTGTTTGTGCGTTTGTGTATGTAAAGTCTGTTTTAAAATGCTTTTAATTGTTTTTTTCAGATGGAAACATGAGAATCCCCCCCCCATTTTACGTGTTTCCATTCTAGAATATCCCTTGGTACAACAGCATATCCTAGTAGAAGCTCACAGTGACACAAGTGATGTGCAGAGCAAGCTAATTCTGCAATGCAGAAAATTACAAATACTGATCATAGAACATGAGCATTCCTGTCTTTTAGTTTCCTTGCCTTTTTGCAGGCATCCTTGATCCTACCTCCAAAAGAGCTGAAGGGATTTTCTTTTGTCTTTTGAAGGATGAGTAGTGGATATTGTGGAAGACAGAAGAGAAGGCACCGCCTGAAAACCTGGATGAACTTGTAGGGAAGCTCACACTTAGTGGCCGCTCTGCAATAGTAGATACAGGAAGGAGGGGAAAGAATTATTTGCTGTGCAGGCCGACCCTGTTCTGTATTCAAGTAACAGATCCAGTCTCAAAGCACTTCATTCTTATTTCTTGCAATGGTTTCCCACCCTTTTCCAGAGTGCTTAGGACAGCATGCACCGATTTCCTTATTTCACCTTCCCAGTGGCCCTGTTAGGTAGGCTAGATTGCAAGATTGAATATAGCTGAGCTTAGGCTTTTTGGCTCAAGTCAAACACTCATCCTACACCACCAAATTGGATCTCTAAACTCTACACACAAAAGCCCATTGGTCTGACTAGGATGTGGCAGCGATGCATAAAAACACCCCTCAGTAATTAAGTGTTTCACACAAGTCAAAACTTCTGAGATATTATTCTCTGGGAACAAATGTGATCTTTGTGTACTGACTGACCCTACATCAAATACAGCATAATGTTTTCCCTCCAGGAGTGGCGGGGTATAGCTAATTGCTCCAAAGAGAACTGGCGCAGTAACCAGCTCATGCCTGCTGCCTGAATCTTGCTGAATGGCTGGTGAACACAAAATTAGTTCTGTGTCATGGGGGCAAAATGGCCACAGGAAAGTATAATCAAAAAGTGCTGCTTCCCAAGAAGCCTTTTGCTTTTTGTATGTGAGGAGGGACAGAGAGGACTCACCTCTCCTCCTCAGTTCAGTGTAGCAGCCATCACAGACTTTTGCAAGCCGATCTTTGAGGTACTTCAGAGGATACTTGTTTCTTGAGCAATTTCGGCATATAATCTACAAGAACAGAAGATGCGGTATGTATGCATTCTGCAGACCAGTGAGACATGAATAGAAAACAACCAAAAGAGACTTAAAAGCTAGTCAGTCCAGGACCATCCAATCTCATTGCTGCCACCAAGAAGAAGAAGAAGAAGAAGAGTTTGGATTTGATATCCCGCCTTTCACTCCCCTTCAGGAGTCTCAAAGCGGCTAACATTCTCCTTTCCCTTCCTCCCCCACAACAAACACTCTGTGAGGTGAGTGGGGCTGAGAGACTTCACAGAAGTGTGACTGGCCCAAGGTCACCCAGCAGCTGCATGTGGAGGAGCAGAGACACGAACCCAGTTCCCCAGATTACGTGACTACTGCTCTTAACCACTACACCACACCACTGCATATTCATCCAACACTCAATGCAATATGCCCTGAAGCGGAAACCAGGTGCATTAAGCAGAGGACAGGATAGAGAGCTTGAGATGACTCATGTAATGAAACAAGTCTCTTTAATTCTATTTCCTGGATATAACCACATTGTCATCTTCCACTTATGTGTGGCCATCGTCCTTCTCATCGTTCTTTATAGTAAAGCTACATCCTGCCCATCATCTTCTGAAATGAGTAACAGCAGCATCAGCACCATGTCAGGGATCAGCCTCCACAGGCCTTCTGGAAGCACTGTAGAACTGATCTGTGCTTGACTACAGTCCCAGCTGTGTTCATGAAGCACAGGGCAATGCTGTTATGAAATCCTATGTGCAGAAACGGCATCTCCACTTTTGTCATAAGCTGCTAGAAAATCCTACTTGGTGCAATGAAGAAATTTTGAGCAGAGTGCTCTTAGTTGCTAAGATATGTGAAAACAGCCAGGTTGAACACGAATTACCTTCCCACATGCATGGCAATGATGACGTCTCAGCGTGAGCTTGAAGTCACAACCGCAGTTCATGCACATCATTACGTGAGACACGGGTACCAAGGTTGGAGGTCTCTCACCCAAGGACATTCCCAGCCTTTCCCGAAGCTGAAAATATAATGCAGAAATGCACTGGCTTTATTCTTAGCTCTGCCACGTAGTACAGGCTATGCTTCACCTGAAATACTCACTGGCGGATATGTGCATTGGGATTCAGTGCTAGCCCCAGTCTTTTCACCATTCAGCATGAAAAGTGCAACCCACAAAAACCTGATCTGGTGGGTCCTGCTTCCTGGTCTCTCTTGCAATGGCAGTAGAGGGGGTAGGCAGTGCCTCCAAGGCAGTGCTTTGCAGGTGCTTTATGTGCAGACTTCTAAAGCGTGGTTGCATTTGAGACGATACCATCTCAAAGAAGATGCAGACAGTGATGCAATAGATACAGACAGTGATGTCTTGGAGACATTCCCTTCCAACATTCTGAGGATCAGTCAAGAGGGTGCCATTCCTCCAGTAATTGGAACATGCATGCACAACATCATCTTTGAGTCACTTCCTCTTTTCTAGCACCATTGTAACAAGAGACCAAAGTCTGCCACCCTAGCATATTCCTCAAGCTTCCAAATGAAGCATGAAATGGCTGCATGTAGGGAGCTGGCTCTGGATTCACCCTAAAAATCCAGACGGAGTCTAGAACTGCTCACAGCAGGCGACTACCACAGGATTTAATTGAATGGAAAAGAATATTTTATTGCTCAGTCCCAGACATGTCTACTTTTTATGATCGCCTAAAAGAAAATAATGCGTATGTTGTAAAACTACACTTAGGCCAGATACACACAAATGTTTATCATGAATGAATTCATGTCCATTTTGCTATATGTGCAAATAAAGAGGTGAATGCAGCACACAGTTGTGTCTACATCCACAAAACTTACATCTAGCTAGGAAATTGTATGTGAAGCAGTCCTAAACTGTCACTTTAGGATGTTTTAGGACATTAACAAATTGTATATAGATTAATTTCACTAACAACCCCAAATCTAGTGTTCAGTCTGGATTTTTACTGAATGCATTGGTTCTTATTCCAAATCTTTATCTGTCCTCAAAAAAACGAAAGAGGATTTTTTAAAAAGAAAAAATGTCCCCAAGGTGCTATTTTGCTTTCAGGTTGTACAATAGTGTGCATACAGGTAGATTCATCTGGAAAGGGGGATACCTATGTGGGAAGAAATATAGAATTGCAGTGGATTTTTTTTTACTTACTGTATGTCCTTGCAAAACATCTTTGATGCCAACTTTATTTACAAGTTACAGTACAGAGAATCTTGTTGCTTTGTTCTCTATTTCTTGTTTTATGTGATTTTTGGTTTAATATTATTGCAGTGTCTGTTACCCTTGCATGTTATAAATATTTAAATTAAAACAAAACACATTCAAGCACAGAGAACCAGGGTTGAAAATAATCAAAAGGCCATCCAGTGCAGCCTCAGCAGGAGCACCCACCCACTAACTCACACATCAGTCTGTGAATCCAGGGCTACCACATAATAGTGCTTTGCAAAAATAAAACACCAACTAATGCTAGCTTCATTACAGCAAGATACCTGGAGTCTCCTCTGTATCTCATTGCACAACAATAAAACTGGAAAGAATTTTAAAATTCCAGGAACAACCGCATGATGGATGAATATTAAACACACATGCTTTGGTGACCTTTGCTGTCTAGCCTTGGCAGGGCAATTTACATGAAAATAATCCAAATGCCTGGCCATAGGGGACTCTTTTCCTTGTTGTCGTTGGCATCCCTCTGTCTCCATAGATAATGGAGTACACCTGCAGGGGTGAAGTAAAACCGCTGCATTAGCAGCACCAAAGTGACCTTCCCTGGGCACGAGCCTGGGCAGTGTGTGTGGAGGTCCTGGGCTGCCCAGACGACAAGACCCCCTCCCCTTTTGGCCTCACTGATGTGATCCAAAGGAAAGCAGAGCAATACGTTTGACGCCAGCTTGGCTGCAAGAGTTTACAGAAGGAGGCGTACAAGGCACCATCCAACTGTTTTAGGGACTGCACTCCGAATTTGTGTAGGGTTTACTCTCCCAAAGATAACCTGCAAGGTTTATCATCAGAGTTTTCCTTGTGCTAGGTGAGCTACCTTCCCAGGTTGACAAGCCCCATCTGCCTCTCACTTCTCTCTACAGTACGTGCAGAAAACTTCCTTCTTGACCATTGGACCCACTATTGGTCTTGTCCACTCAATCTGCTGGAGCCTTTCTTCACATGCAAGGGAAGACCCTAGCTCACGGAGGGTTTTCTTAAACCTACTCAAATAGGTCAGACAAGCCACGGGAACATGCTCTTACTTCAACACTGTTGTGAAAGGCAGCTGTAGTGTGAACTCTGTAGTCATCCGGGATACATCGACTGATGCAGCTGTACCACTCATCCCTTTCAGAGCATGAGCTGTGGAGAGAAATGCAAGCAACTTGGTCAGAGTTGGCCATCCTGCTTCTTAACGGCAGGTTTTTGTCCTTAAGATTCCTTTCCCCTTGCTCTTCTTCTGGCTGTCCACGGAGGTCATGCAAAGCCCTCCCAATCATGGCAGTCCGTCCATGTGCCCTTCAGCAGAGGAAATCTGCATTGATCTGTGGTGCTTCGAAATGAGTCTTAATTTGCAATGGGTTATGGAGATGTCACAAACGAGTCAATTAAACAACAACAAACGCGTCGTAGAAGACACGTTTTTGTTTTACAAAAATACTTGCTGGATTTCCCTGGGGGAAAATACATTTCTGATGGCAACGACATGTCAAGGCTGCAAAAAATGACAACCCCAAAAGTTGCATGCAAGAGCAATAAGCCCATACTTCTGCAGGCTGGTCATTAGAGGTCGCTGTTGCACTATGAAAAGCTTTCAGAGAGCAATTCTTAGGGAGTTAAAACTATTCCACCTGCTTTGCCAGGGCTTCAATAGGAATTGGCCCTCTGCAACTGGCATATGGGTATCTGTATGTTTTCCACCATAGGGCAAATAGCAGCTGCAGGCAGGTAGGGTGTGAAGAAATAGATTTAGAGCACCAAAAATATGTGCAAGTAAGGGCTTGTCCACAACATGCCTAGAAAGCACAGGTCTGAGCAGTTTTGGACCCAAGTGGCTTTGCCTTTGTCCTGCTGCTTTCCCCCAGAAAACCTGCTCTTTGGCGCTAAATTGGAACAAATGACAAACAGCGGAAACTTGATTGCTGTTGGTTCCAATTCAGTGCTAAACCGGGGGTTTTGCTGGATGAGCCCTAAGGACCCCTCTCCTCCATTGCCGGGGATCAGAGTTGAATCCCCTTCCCAGTAAAACTGCATTTGCTTTTTTCTAAAAAACATGGGAGATCTAATTATGAATTTCCTGCCCTCTCATCTAGTTGTGAGGAAATGGCTCAGTGGTCACAAAAACCTGCTCCATTGGAAGTTTTGTCTTGCTGGTGCTCTAAACCTCCTTCTGTCTTGAAGTTGAGAGAGAGCAAGTGCCTGAAGCAGAAATTGCAGCTTGTAGGCTGAGTAGCCTTAAGAAAGTTAAGAGTGGGCGAGGGTTAAAGGAGAGCCAAGATATCAAGCTGAAGAGCATCTATAAAGGGTTGATCCCCTGATCCCTCCTGCACTGCATTCCAGCTTCTTTCTAGTCTCATGTGAAATGCCATTTGAAGAGTTCTGCATTTCAGTCGGTTAGAAGTCCTAGATTTTATAAAGTATTGCTGGGTTGCACGTTACTAACGTTGCAGGTTGGTTGGTGTAACCACTGGCAGGGAATGAGACCAATGGTTATTACAAGAAGCTAAATTAAGTTCCCCTTTGCAAAAAAAAAAACAAAAAAAAAAACATTCGTTCCAAATTTAGACTGAGGGAATTTTGTATCAAAAGCATGCAAGATGCTGGTGACTTTGCTCCTCCGTGAGTGTGCAGTTCTGAGGTCTCTCAACTTTACAAAGAATTGACACTTGAGATATATGTATTTTAGGACCCACCCTGGTCTTGTGACTGTAATCCGTTTTACACTGGTTTTCATGCTGTGTTTTAAATTGCTGTAACCAGCCCTGGAAATTTGTGGTTTGCATGGACAAAAAGTAGAAATTAACAGCAGCAGCAGCAACATCTTAATGTGACCTGCTCTTTAGTTTCTGTATAAAATCACCACTAGCATCAGTGCTGGGCCTGTTATCTCTCCAGCCTGTGCTCTTGTGTGCGGTATCAGGCAAAGACATCTGAGACTAGTTTATCTTTTGTGAAAGAAAACCAGAAGCTGATCAATGGTGCTTGACTGAGGCTGAATCCCCACACCCCCATGAGCACTTAACTGTGAAAAACATCAGCTGCTATAAAACTCAATTACCCTGCTGGTGAGAAGAAGGCCCAGGACGGAGGCATAATGAGATGAGATACCTTGCGTCACCTTGCGTCTGTGCCTCCCAGCTTTATTTACTCTCCACGTGCTTCCCGCACCCAAGTCCTTACTTGCAAGATGGCGTGCACTACAGCAAAGTTAGCCAGAACATCTGATCAGGGATTATATGCCAACAAAAGCCTGATCTTCCACAGACACTTCCCATCTGCTTTCTGCTCCATTAAACTGCTTCTGGACTGATATATTGCTTAAGTGAGGAGAGAACACTTGGCTGCTGCTTTGTTAATTGGCACTGATCTTTTCTGTGTAAGTAGTTTGCTGGGGATGAAGAAGGGCACATAGCTCTGGATGCACAAGCCAAAACTACCAAAAGTACCACCCAAGGTATCTTGCTTCTGATCTGCAAGATGCCTTGAGTCCCATCAGGAAAATAGGTGGGGTAAAAATAAATGTATTGTTATCATCATCATCATCATCATCATCATCATCATCATCATCACCATCATATTGTTGTGGCCTCCTGAGCCCTCATTGTGAAAGCTGAGTTGTTTTTAACTCTGCATATCAAGTGATGAGCAAACCGCAATATTTGGGTTTTTTTAGCAGAACCCTGCTTCACCAAGTGCAAAAGAGATACACTTAGAATTCAGTAATTTTCAGCCCTGGAATTTGTTTTTTGAGGACCAGAACTGAACTAAGCTTACAGTCCTTTCACACACAAAAATCATTCCTGGTTACCTCTTCACCCCTACCCCCAATTTCAACGGTATAATTACGGAGGGGGAGTCGTATTGCTGTGGTCTTGTTCAACAGTTTGGGAGCCAAAAATCCTTGCCTATTCACTTCAAATTACCCAGAGATCCAACAGTTGATCTTGATTTACATTTTGCCAATTCCTGGTTTAAGAACAGTGGAAACGTGGACCCTGATTGCTACTGTACTGTGGCAGGCAGCAAAAAAACATCAGTGCAGCATGGGAACTAGCCACAAGGAAGACCCTACAAATCTCAATGCTAAGCAGGGTTTCACAGTAGCCTAAAGATAATTTTGCTGAATAGCCTCCTACAAGACTATCTAAAGTCTCGTTGTTACAGGGGCACTGCCTGGTTGGGCTGACAGACAGATAAAGCACAAATAATCTCATTTGCAGTCTGCATAAGAGCTAACTCCAGCCAGCTACACAACAAAGATGAGAGAGATCTCAAGGCCAGATATACCACTAGCTCTGCCTACAGATTCCCCCCCCCCCGTAGTCTTGATCCGTGCCTATGGCAGACTTCAGGGGTCATCTGATTTCTTAAAAGTTGTTTCTAATGGGTCCCTGCGACCCA
Source organism: Podarcis vaucheri (assembly GCF_965113315.1). Classification (NCBI taxonomy): domain Eukaryota; kingdom Metazoa; phylum Chordata; class Lepidosauria; order Squamata; family Lacertidae; genus Podarcis; species Podarcis vaucheri. The sequence goes on along the minus strand of NC_138760.1, from coordinate 93,755,492 downwards.
TGCATTGATACAATTCTAATCTTTTGTCTATTTCCTTCTCACAGTGCTTAATTGCAACTCATGCATCTTATTCATTCCTACTTCATGAGAATGAACTGCTCAAAGGTAGGGAAAAAATAACTTTGACTAACATGTGGTTCTAAACATGTGCTCTTCTGATTCCTACCTGAACTGCTGCTCTTTGCCAACTGAGGTAAAGGGAACTAGTGGACAGGGTATAGAGGCAAAACCCTATGAATGTAGTTTTTTCTAAGACCTAAACTTTTCTTCACTGAGCCCCGATGCCGTAATAGCAGCAAGGTTCCATTTGTGCTGCCGGCAATCGTGTGATCTCAATGCACTTTTTGGTTTTAATAGTTGTTAATTCATTAGGAAGGTTCCTTGTAAACAGAGACCTCCATTACATTGTCAGTATTTTTTAAAAAAATAATCTTTCCTCTTTCATTTAAGCACTATAAAATGCCCTAAAACCCACCAGGCAGAATTAGGTAATTATGACTTTTTATTAGCCCACCAGTTACTTCAGGGACATGACAAGTGAAGTTATAAGAAGGGAAAGAGGCAAAGCGTGACAGCAGGGAAGTTACGAAAGATCAAGAGACAGACCACGAGTCTATTAGAAATAGATTTTCTGCTCTCCGCTCTCTGTCTAAGATCTTCTGAAGTGCTGAGCTAAAGCCTTCGGCTCATTATAAGTGCTGAGACAGTTATGTCTTCTGAGCTATACGTTCAAAATGAATGCCTTCTTTATAGTTGAACACTTGCCCATTATCCACTAGGACACCATGGATATGAATGGAGTTTAAATATAGTGAGATGCCAGCTAAGTCTTGGGATGCAGTTGCACTCGTCTAGGGAGTCAATTTTTTCCCCAGAAAAACGAATAGTGCTATGATATGGCTTACCTTGCCGATAGAGTTAAGCAATTTTCAGCGTATTCGATCTTCAGGACATTTTGTGCCTTTTCTGTCACTGGACGGCTAACCTAAAAACAAATGACATTTGTCTGTAGGTAGGAAGGAAATCTGTTAAAAACCATCCATGCCCAGAGCACGCAGACACTTAAATCCCTTTTGTCATAGAGCTGGGGCAACGTGGTGGCCTCTGGTTCCCAAGAAGGTCTCAAAGTGCCCATCAACACAGACAGGCTTTCTGAAGTGTTCACATAATATAAAACTAAGTGATGGATTTTCCAAGGAGACATGCCAAGTGAAGTATACTCAAGAGAACAGCCATAGGTTTCATGGAGTTTTTTTCAGCTGGTAAAAACAGTCAGTCATTGGGTGTGTCACCTGGCTGGCCCCTCCCAAACCCAAGCTATATATCCTTTATTCACACCCAAGGTCACACCTGATAGGCTAGTTCAAACTTCCCTTCTGGAGCCAGATTGGATGGCTCCAATGGCCAATCAGATGCTACATTATAAAACCCTCCCTGCCTATTATTCAAGGATCCCAACTCCAGACATAACACCGAGTAAACACAGGAGGAAGGCCAGTGGAATGAGTGAAAGCCTTTGTACTCTGTTGGGAGCAATGCATCACCTCAGGCAGCTGCAGGGCCAGACCAAGACATTTTGACACCTGAGGCAAACCTCAAAATGGCTTTGCGAGTGAAGGTCTACATCAGGAACAACGGGGGGGGGGGCGGGAATAAAGATCTACAAATGTGGGAGAAGACCAGCAGTGCTTCATATTCACCAAGAGGCCTCTGTAGAGGCAGAATTGGGGGGGGGGACTACTGGGGAAGCAGCAGATGGAGCCTCCAAAGAGCATGCCAGCAGATCTTTATTCCCATGTTATGAATGGGAAACCGAAGCTGAGAAACAAAGGGTTGAACTCTATTTTAGTCACACTCATTGAAATCAGCAGACATCGCTAAGGTGTTTTAATTCAAATAGGTAGAGTAGAACTTAGTCGGCTACAATGCCAGGTCAAGACCACCTGATCCACTGGATCCCACTCTCTGGAATTGAGATGGTGGAAAAGTGAATGTTCTTAAAGGATGAAAAAGAATAATAGACATTTGAAGGTTTGGATCCATTCAGCAAGGCTTCGGACAGCAGCTTTCTAGGCAGTGTGGAGAAATTAAGCTAAACCGATATCACAGGCCTTTCCCTGTTGTTTAAATTTAAAATGTTCTGAATACCTCACAGATCAGGCAAATACTCTGCCCTCTCACCAATCTCTTAAAGAAAAAAAAATTGGGGAGGCACAGGTGCAATGAATAATTTTCACATTCTTCAGAAACATATTAATTTAAATTGATCCAAAACTTCTTACACTGCCACGCCCAACAGCACATTGCTCCATTACTTGTTGATGTGGAGGAGGGCTTCTTGTTAGTGCTCCAACATTAACCCCTAGCTAAAGCAACTCTCAGCAGCTGCAAAGAGAACCAAAGGGAATCCTGACTAGATAGTAAATCAATTTTGATTTACATTATTCAGGACCAGCCTCTTTGGAAACTGCCTCATTAGGACTTTATTAACATCCCTGCCCACTGCTGCTGAACTTGTTCTAAATTCCTGCACTTCAAATACTTTTCTCATTTTAGCTCCTGTAGCAAACAAAGATAACCTGAAGATAAAACGCCTCTCCCTCCTTCCAGCCAAAGAGAACTAAAAGGCTTCCAGCTGGATAAAAATGCAGTGCTAAACAAAAGAGAGGGTGTTCACGTTACCCTCATGCCAGACACAGCCAAGGTGTTCTTCAAGCGATACTTGCCATCCTTCTGGGGATACGTATACAGCAGAACATCATTCATCTGTACAAAGAGAAAGACAAAATCAATTACTTGCAACATACCTTGCAAGTCTCACTGGTATTCTAGGTCCACTAGAAGGAGCAACTTGATGAACTATCTGGGGAACGGTCTGATTGCCAAATTCCTGAAAGGACCAAATGGAAGTGTTTCAAATGTGGGTGGGAGGATTTGTCATGTGGCGGAGTGGCGGCTTTACCACTCGCCTGCTTCATAACCCGGCTCACATTAACCAAACACCTGCGCAACTTCTACCAGTGGGTCAAATGATATAGGCCATTTTCAGATTATCTATTTATAATGCAATGAGCAGACAGTTCTTCTGGAAATTTTGTTGTGGGAATAGACATTTCCCCAGCATAATTAAATATGCAATATTTTGGGAATCTGTAACAGGGATGGGGGGAGAAATAGGCCGTAACCAGCCAGGAAAGCTACTGAATGTTTGCACCACAGGGGAAAGTGTGCCGCTGTTCCATTGTGTGTGTGTGTTTTAAAATCAAATGGGGCAACGGAAGCTGAACATGGAAAACATGAGTGGAGTATGTTGTGATTATGATGTTACACAGATACCCTGTAAAAGTGAGTAAAGCACGGCTATTTCACAGTAAGCAGTGACACTCAGCTGAAATCCTGAACTGCTATTTGTAGATTTTATATAACAGCACACACCTTTCTAAGTGCTGAATGCCACAAGTTAGCCAACTGTACCACTGTGTCCTGAATGATTCTATCTAAGCAGGCTTGTTTTTAGTGTGCTTTAGCCAGTATTCACAATACATTTCCTTACTGTTATTACTTTTCTTACTTCTTACTACTTTTCTATATAACTTTTGATAGTTAATAGGGTTCATGCTCCTGCCGGGTGAGGCTACTGTGTGAAACCATGGCTTCATACCTCACACTGGGATTGATCAGGTGTTAAGGGCCAAGCTAGACAAAATGGCGGAACATTCAGAAGATCTCTCTTTTAAAGTATAATCTGCTACAGCGGGGAGAAGGCAAATCAGGGCCTTCCTCCCCCTGTACATTTTCTCAGGCTATCATTATTCCCTGAATAGTATCTATATGATTCCACTCCATGAATCTCCACAGGGTCAATTAAAAATAAAATAAAAATAAGCAACAATCCACTACTATGCCACTACCGCCAGATTATTTAATCAGGTTGCCAGAAAGTCTTAATAAAATCTTTGTATAAAAAATGAACCCCATTATTATCTTGGGATCAGCTATGTAAGCAAGAACCCGAAGAGGCACATGGATAGGCAAAGCCTGAAGATTGAAAAGCACAAGTCACAGAACTGATATTAAAAGTTAAGATTGAATTCATTATGAGGGAAATGAGACATCGCAATGCATTTAAAGCTAAGAAAATATTTCAAGACTGAAAATGGGTGATTTGTACGGTTGGAGCATAGCGGGGGAACCATTTGAGTTCCACCAGCCCTATGGACAATATGAGAGGAAAGAAGCTCTCTTCACAAGGAAATGTAGTGTGTTTATCTGTGTTTCTGTATATTGCACCAACGCAAGTGTAGAATTCAGGAGCAAACTCCAGCCACCATGATGGTGACATAGTGTTGACTTACACAGGGTCTTTGTTCTGTCTGACTACTGTCAACTTTTAACAGCAGTTTGCCTTCTTAACCATAAAACATGCAGTCCTTTAACTGGAGGTATTAGGCATGCAACCTGGGACCTTACACCTGGCAAAACATGCACCATAGCTCTGAACACTGGAAAATAGAACTGGAATGCTTGAATCCTGATCATTAGTTCCTTCCATGCTATACACTCACCCTGCTTCCTGCGCATTATTCTTTGTCTATCAGATTTATTATGGCACAAGGAGAAATATATTCTTTTCTTATCCCTTTAAAGAGCCCATGTTTGCTTCTCAAACAGCCTCAACAGCAGACTTTCCATATGACAAGGTGACAAATGGCTTGTCAGGGAAGTTTTTGTATCATTTACTTATTGCTTCATAAATTACCCACCCTGCCAACATTAATCTAATCATCTTGGTGACCCCCACGTTGTTGTGATCTCATTATGTATCCCTGTTTAACAAGGGCTAAACATACCCTCAGAGACAAATTCATTACAGCCTCTTAGAAATTGGGGATTGGTGAGGTTAGCAGAGGAAAAGCCTCAGCTATTAAGAAATAGTTCACTGAAATGAATTCGGCTGTGGTTATTTATTTCAAAAACAGATTAAATATGGGAACTAATGCCACAGGAAGAGTATCAAGAGAAATTAATTTTGATACTAAGCCACAAAAATGCTCTTGGTTCATGCAGCTAGTAATTCAACCTCCCAAATGAGATGGTGCTGGTGCAAAAAATAAATAAGAGAATTGGGCTGCAGCACCCTTTGCATATTCAAAGTTTGCTTAATTACAGAGAAGGCCATACATACACTTTCTTTGCCTGTAATGCAGCCACATTGTTCAGGGTCATTCCAAGTCTCAGAAAAGACAGCTAATGAAGGGCACCCCGCCAACAAAAAAAAATGAGTTCATGTGAGGCATTGTCAGGCTCTTCCCAGCATGCACTGCTACACCCCTTGGCTACAAATTCTGCTTATTTTATTTATGAGAAATATTTCCACGAAACCAAAGACACTGTATGGTTGGTGATGATTAAGGAAGCCACCCTAGTGCACTGTTGCTATGGTAGCCATGATTAGTATCCCTCAGTTTTATTAAACATTAATGGTGGTTGTGTTTTGTTAATTGCCCATTAGAGTTATTTCCCATCTGTTTTGTCTTTACATTCAAGGGAATGTGTCTGCAGTCTCTTCTAAGGCCTCACTGGCCATGACTTGCCACTATGAAATTCAAATTAATGCTACACAGCTTACCAGGAGGGGGATGGTAATGCTAAATATCCATTCAGGGTCTGAGTATCTGTATAAAAGAGCAGTATGAATGAGATTACGCTGGTGTAAGTACCTAACCAGCACTACGTACCAGCCATTCCCCCCTCCCCATTTTTCCCCCATTGCTATTTCATTGCTACCATTATAGCAATATTTTAGCCAGTTCTTGACTGACTGAAAATGCTTCTAGGCATCCTTAATCTGCAGAGATACCAAGGCAGCATACAAATATATAGCAGGGGAAACCCAGATAATACCATTAAGAATGGTAAGTGGCAATAGCCAACTAAGTGATGCTCAGACTTAAGTAATTTTGTAAGTGCCTATCAAAATGTTTTCCCTTTTCCCAGTTTATAAGACAAAGGAGAGGCAATGTTTTCCTAAATAATGCCTGGCACAGTGGTATTGTATCTGAAGTAAATCAGTGAGCATGTACATATGGAAAAGGTTAACTTCAGAATGGGCTATTGATAGCATTTCTGGGAAGAACTCTATACCTCATCTATGCTATTATATGTGGATGGGATCAATTAAAAAAGTTATTTCCATGAGATAAAACAAAACAAAACAAATTTACAGTGAGCTTTACTATCTGTCCAGTCAGATCTGCCAGGAAACCCAAGACTTGCATTTAGCCTTTTTGTATAGATGAAAAGATTGGAATCACTGCAAATACAGAAGATAGTCCGACAGGGAGTATATTGGTGTGTAGGTGTCTGCATGTGTGAAGAAGTGTGCATGCACACGAAAGCTTATACCCAGAACAAACTTAGTTGGTCTCTAATGTGCTACTGGACAATTTTTTAATTTTAAAAAAATTATTGTAAAAAAGAAGTTATTTAGGATAAAGATGACAATATATTTGTACAGTATCTTCTCATGACTATAAAACAGCATTCATAAATTTAGGTTGGACATCAGACTTCTGGAGCAGTTTTCCTAGAGAAAGTGTGGGAAAGAACCTCAACAATTTTGAGATGTTCAAACGAGCTGCAGAAGAACTGTGGAAGAAGCGTGAATGATTATTTCCACACTGTAATAAAAGCAGGGATTCATGCATTTCCTCTGATGCAAAGTCCAAAAAGAACAAGGAAACGGGAAACATAAATCACTTGGTCTTCCTCTGTCACTGCTTGCTTCTTTCATCTGTGACCAGTTGCATCTAGTTCTTCAGATGAGGCCCTCTTCAGTTTCATCTGCAAAATGCAGCCTTAAAGGACAATGCCTTCTTGGTGGTGATCTCCCAGCAGTGGAATGCCCCGCCCCCTGCCCCCAGTCAGACTGGCACAGACATTGTATTCTTTTTGGTTTTCAGTGCCAGGTTAGGACATTTTTTATGTGCCCAGGATTTTTAATCCTGCCTACTTGTAGTGCTCTGTGATATGAATTATATGCATGAGCTTAGTTTGTGCCTCTCAACATTTGAATTTGGGCTCCATTCTAAGGTTATGCTCCGTTTTCGGTGCTGGATTTTGGGGGTGGATGCAAATGTACCTCTTCCTCTAGTGTGCAAGGATCTCTGCATATTCACAAATCAGCATACAACCCACAAGTAGCCACCACACACACACAAAACCATTAAGGGCTTGTTCCCATTCAATCCATCCAGGTACAGGCTTCTGAGAGATCAAGGTGCAGCCTGACGCATAATCTTGCACCCTGGAACTTGTGCCTCCTCCTCCAAATGTTCCAGCACCTTCAAATTTGATCCAAACCCCACAACTTGAGAACTACTTCATTAACTGGTAAGGGGAATAATGAATGGGGAAAACCTATGCTACGCTGGGAGCCTGGATGTACCGTATTTTTCGCTCTATAAGACGCACCCGACCATAAGACGCACCTAATTCTAGAGGAGGAGAACAAGAAAAAAAAAGTTCTCTCCCTCTCTGCTCAGCGCCTCTCCAGCAAAGGGGGAAGAGAAATGGAAGGGGCTCCGTTTCTCCTGCCACTTCACTGAAGGGCAGCTTTCCCTCTCTGCCCAGCGCCCCTTCAGCAAAGCAGAAAGAGAAGCGGAGCCCCTTCCATTTCTCCTCCTGCTTTGCTGAAGGGACACTGCGCAGAGAGGGAAAGCTGCGCAGCCTGCATTCACTCCATAAGATGCACACACATTTCCCCTTACTTTTTAGGAGGGGAAAAGTGCATCTTACAGAGCGAAAAATATGGTAGTTTTGCAGCCACAAAGTTGTGCAGTATTGTTGAATTTGGTGCATCCTGGCAGGATGTTTGTTTGCTCTGTTTCACTGGATGCCTGCCTGTTTCCTGAGTCCATTGTCTGTTTACAGAGATGCTGGCTCCTCTTTTCAAAGATCACGAGGGTACGCTGCTGAATTGACCCTCTCTACCCCCTCCAAGCTTAAATACCTTTGGAATATTCTGTAGGCATTGAATTTACATGTGGGGCATAGAATGAAACCTGCATATGGATCACCAAATTATTTCAAATATAATAAAAAATTGTCTGTTTGCTGTGCAAAATGTCATTTCTAAAGGACCATCTTTCTGCCACCTGAAGATCCAGAAATCTCATTTGGTCAGCAGCCCTTTATGTAAGGAAGTAAGTCCCACTGAACTCGGTGTTACCTCCTTCGAAGCACACATTTACTCAGACTGTTTCAGTCCCATGCTAGAAAATATCACTGCACAATCTACATATGTTGGCTCCGTTTGCACAGCAGGCTTTCACTTGCACAAAGGAACTTCCCTGTCTTCTTCCGTGCCCCTGCATCCCCACACAAAGCCTCAAAATCTGGTAGAAACATCACAGTCTGATAGTATCTCCAGTCTACATGGTCTTTACTACTCATGCAATGAAGCTTCCCCATCCTCTCCTCTGCAGCTGCCTCCCAACCTCAAACTCCAGATTGTGATATTCCTACCAGAACCACTGATGGCTTTCAGTTCAATCAATAGTGGTTGAGAAATACATCACAGGTTTCTCAGGCTTTTATTTTCCTGGATTGTCCTAGAAATCTTTCCCTTTAAAAAAAAATCACAAAAAACTACCAAAAATGGGACTGCATGGCCCAGATGTTTCACTTTTTAAAATTGGTTGATCGCTATTCTTCCTTTTCAATCTAAACCCCAGCAGTTTTGTCTTTCGTCATACTACACATGCATGACCATATCATTCATTTCTGGCAGGAGAGCATTAAAAAAAAAGTCACTGGTATGTCTGCTAAATCCCACAAGAATGAGCTCATGCAGTATCTCCATATGCCAAGGGATTATTATTATTTCCCCCCCTGCAGTGAGCAGCCAGTTTTAGCCCATTCAACACAACGTTTAACAGAAGCCTAAACTCATGTCTCATGGAGAAATTCCCACCCCATAGCCCTTTAATGGTAAATTTACTCTCATTTCAATGCACACTTTGTTTCAGCAGTAACACTGCCTCCGTCTCTGCAACTTTTTATGATGAGGACAACTGTGAAAAGCATAATTGAAGCCGCAGCTATGCTTACATCTCCCACTGCCTCTTCAGCATTGCAGCAAGAAGGGCGAAGGAACACTATTGCAAGGAAGTATTCTGGTCCCTGGAAGATCTGCCTGTTAAACCACAGCAGTGGCTAGCTGAAGCTCCTTAGTAATCAAAGGCAGGCACACTTCTGCTCAGAGGCACCTTAGCCATGGATATTACTTTGCATGCTCCAGAGCTAAGCATACATGAAAATAGGTTTTAGTGAAAATAAGGTGTCAGCCTGATCTTATAGAGTATTAGAAGCAAGATGGACATGATGCATTCTACCTGTCTAGTTTTGTTTTGTTTTCCAAATAAGAGCCACAGCAGGACCAGGGACACCAGGGTCAGGACTGTAGCAGAGGTGGCACTGAACCTCTCCCCCAACAGTCCTGACAGAAATCCTCCTGCCCAGCAAATTTGTATTTGCTCCCAACAGAGGCACTTCCATCAGCATCAAAGGAAGCTAATATATACCTAAATACATTGAAATCAATGGGTTGAGGAGGCACATCTAACTAACGCTGCATAGGATACAGCTGTAAAAAATAACTAAACCCTGCTACAAATTAAAATATTGTCATTCCTTGTGCCAAATAAATCCTTAGACCAAAAGGGTGGCTCCTATTGGCCCATTGTTAGGGTATAGTGGTTATGAGACAATTAATATGCAGAGTCATATACTATGCCTTTTTATGCAGAAGTAAGTCTGCTAAGCACATTGAGAATTACTTCAAAGTGGGTGTATGGAATTGCAGTTTCGCTGTGCCGTCCTAACCACGTTTGCTCAGAAGCAAATCCCACTGCATTCATTGTAGCAGGCCTCCTAGCTGGGATGTTTAGATCACAAGCCTCAGTCACCAAGACCCACTTGTCTGCATGGTGTCAGCAGTGTGAAAGAGATTAAAGGATTCTTACCAAGAACAAATGTCGAGGGTGCCTATTTTTCCCACACACCTTCATTAGCGTCCCTTCTTTAAGAAACACCTGAGGAGGAAAACAGAGCCTTCAGTCAGTACCTCCTGCCTTCAAAGATGGGACTGCAGGCAGCAGCTAGCGCTGAATGTGGCAGCTAGGTTGCTGGGGGGGGGGGCAAATCACAACTAGCATATAGCTGCCAATCCGCTAGTAGGCCAAGTTCAAGGTTTTGGTGTTGACATGCAAGGCCCTGTCCACCTCAGGACCAGGTTACTTGAGAGACCACTTTATCCCTGATATAGGTCACTGCATTCTCCTGCAGAGTTTCTTCTTAAGGTCTCCAAAATATCACAATTCAGTTACAGAGTAACTTGGGGGTAGGGCTTTCAGTGTCAAAACCCCTGTTCTATGGAGCAGCATTCCCGTTGAGATACAACAGACGTCCACAATCTGTACTTTCCAGAAACAACCAAAGACATTTTTGTTTTGACAAGCTTTCTCAGCTGCATGAAAAGATCTCTGCCTTAGATGTTTGTCTTGTATTTTCTTTAAACCCATTTTGGCGTTTGTTTGTTTTTTGGACTGTTTAAAAAAATGAATTTTGCCTGTTTTGATGACATGCATATAAATTGCTTTGAGACTTTTATGTAAATGGTGATTCATAAACAATTTAGTAGGAGTAGTCTTAAGAATAAGCCTGGGTGAATTCAAAGTGTTTTTTGCTTTCTGCCTAGAAGTTGAAAATGTTGGGGGCAAGGGAAGCCTCTCCAACAATGGTACTCCATAACTGAGATGCTATGGCTGAAAGGACCTTCTCCCTCACCACTGAAGGAGGCCTTTGGAGAAGGGCATCAGCAGAAGAGCTTAAGAGCACCAGCAGCTTTTCTCTTTGGGGTGATAACCAATTCTAGCACAGGAAGCAGTCCTTGAGGTGATGGGGCTGGGGTGTTGCAGGGTGGAGCTGAGGTTGTGCCTGCAAGGATGTGCTGCCAGACCCCTTGCTGGTGTGTCTGGGGGGGGGGGAAGCATCCTTGCCACCACCCTACCCCATCCCAGGCCTGTTCTGCTAAGATGCAGGGATGCGAGTGTCCAGAGGGCAGTTCAGAACTTACCATATAAGCTGCTAATGATAATAGCTATTGGGGCCTTGACAGAAAAAAGGATGGCAACCTTACAGTAAGTGGAACCGAACCCAGGTAGAACTCACCCTTCCTGGTCGAAGGAGGTTGCTCTGTCCTTTGACACTGTGCTCTATATGTACCAGCTTCTGCAAATTTTCCTGTGGCAGAGAAAGGACCAAAAACAAACAAGAAAGGTTTAGCTTTTGATTCTTAGAAGGTGATCAAAACATTCCCTTTTAAGTTCAAAATGCACCAAGACAGGGCATTTTGCTACCTGAGGCAGAACAGCAAATGGCACCCTCTTCCCTACAAGTCAAGATAAATAATTTCCAAACCTCGCCAGGTTATTTGGGCAGTTGAAGCAGGAAATGCCACAAACATCTCTGTCTAGCAGTTATAAAGAAACAAAGACTTAAGTCACAGTTTGCTGCCCTTTCATGACCCCCTAATCATTTCCCCCCTGAAGCAGCTGCTTTGCTCTGCCTAATAATAGGGCCGGCTCCACACCTAGATTTCACTAACTGGCTGGGCCGAAGGTTGCCTTCCCATTAGAAAGCATTATCATTGCTGAGGCATTAATCTGCTGAAGTGTGCTAGAAGCAGAATTAACAAGAAGGCTCCAGACAGGCACTTCAAAAAAAAAATTCATTTATTTTCAAATATTTCTACCCTGCTCTCCATCTCCAAAAGAGGTTCCAGAGTGGCCAGCAACTGAGAACCAATAAATTTAAAGCAACTTTACAGAGCATTAACAATAGCAGGGATGTGAAAAGCAATTAACAGCTGCACAACTGTTAGTAGTCACACAACAGGTGTGGCACGGGTGGGTTTGAGCAGAGAGTCACTAAACCCTGGAATACCTCAGTGTGGTCTTGTGAACCAGCCTTTATACAAGAAACACTGTATTGCCCAAAAGTTAATGTGATCTAGATCATCTTATGATGATTAATCAAGAAGAAGCAGCATTCCACAAAGGTTCACTGCAACATTAATTAAAAGTTTTTTCCTTTTGGGTGCAGTATGTAGTCTGCAAACTATCCCTTTGAACAGCTTGTCTTAAGTGCCTCCGCTTCAATTTCCAGGGTCACACCTACACTATACTTTTAAAGCACATAACTTCCCCCAAAGAATTCTGGGTAGTGTAGTTTACCCCTCTCAGAGCTATAATTTCCAGCACCCTCAACAAACAAAAGTTCTCAGGATTATCTGGGGAAAGCCATGTACAGTACTTTTAATGTATGGTGCAGCTATGAACTATGTGTACAAAGGAGAAGAGAGTTGGTAATTTATGTTTTTATACAGAAATTTGTGTATTAAAAAACAACAGCACAAAAATAATGAAAGGAAACTGCTAATTGTTTCTCCTACTTCAGAAACAGACATTTCTGCTGTTCAAGGGGAAAGCAATATGCAATTTTGTCACTCAGCTATCCTCACTGGGAAACAGTAAAACCTGCTGAATCTGCAAACAGGAAGTGTTTAATTAAAGACTCAGGAGCCCTTAGAAACCACAACAGAAGTTTGCCTGCCCACAGTAGACAGGATGGAGCAGCATCAGCATTTTATTGGGGGTGGAGATGTACCACAAATCAGGGCTGAAAAAGCAAATGCAAACAATACAGAAAATAATGGAATGCAACATCTGCCTTTTCCATAAAATGTGAACAGAGAATGGTAATTCCAGAGAAAAGGGTTGTTGTGGAAGTAGCCTAAGGCCCCTATATAGGAGTGTTGCCATATTTTTATGGAAGAACTATATCTTAGGAACTGAATCAACACCAGGTCAACATGTGAAACATTTCTTGGCATTGAGATGCAGTAATGAGAAATCAACTATTCACTCACTGCCTGCCATCACAAAGGCACACAACAACATCAGTATAGTTAACTGTTTTGTCTCTGTGGACAAACATTCTTTCCCGGGATATTTAGTTCCGTAACAGGGTCAAGGGATCTTTATGAGAGAATTTTCTGTCTACAGCCTCACCAGACTACCATCCCAAAGTCTACTTCGGAGACCAGGAGTATAAAATTACTTATATGCAGTCACAATATTTGCCACGTATCTGTAATGTTGGGAAGTAGTCTAGTCCATTTCAGACCTCCTCTAGGTCATATACATCACACAATCCAAAGTTCATAGACTTTACGTGGTCTAGTGCATTACCTTTGTTATTAGCTGAATTCTAAATAGGATATTTTATACTGGGTTTGGGTTTTATTATTACAACTTTTCCTGAGCTGCTTTGGGCTGGATTATAAATTCAGTTGCAAAAGAGAGAGACAGTAGATAAAAGGGAGTTTGAAATAAATAAATATTATGCAAATTCTTTAAAAAAAACACCTCAACAACAACCCACCTTTGAATGTCATAGAACTGTTGACAAGATTATTTGTGATGCTTCACCTTCAGTAGCAATAGATATGTAGCTGTGGTCTTTACAAGCAAGGTTAAGTATTAAGTAAGTAATGAAATCTGGTGTCCTTTGCAGAGATTAGAGAACTCATTAACGGAGTCTGACCCTATTAACGGCCTACCTGCATTGAAGAGCTTGGACACAATCAATGAGTCCTGGCAAGTTGTGTAATCTTCCACAGTATGGTATTTAAAATGAATCTAATGAGACCTTTGTTCCTATTACAGTGACAATGCTGGATGGCACTTCAGTATGAAAGGGATGAGTTTTTAATGAATTGCTCTCATTACATCCACAGCATCGGTGCGTTTGGTCTCCTAACATCTTGGTCTGCACGTCTCCATTGCAGTGATGTTTTCTTGTTCCCATGAAACATTTTAATTGGGCAGATGGTTTGTTGAGGCTGCAAGTCTATATACGCTTACTCCAGTGTTAACTGCTTTTGAAGACACTGGGTCTTATTTCCAACTTAACACACACAGGATTGAGCTATGAAGGAGACTTGGAAAGGAAAAGAACAGTGCAAGTTAAGTTTTGCCCGGTGCCAATAATTACGGCTGAATTAATTGACTAATTGGTATGATGAATTGATTAATCAAAAATTAAAGGAGTGGACTGAATTTTAATCAGGACCCTGTCTGGGGAAATGGAAATCCACAGGTGGTGCTATGTCTCGTGATACAATCAATGCTTTTAAAAGCATTTTCTTCACAATGCATCTTTTTTCGGGGTGGGTATTTAGCTGAGAAAATTTGCTAGCTTCATTAAACAACAGAAAAATATCAATTGAATCGGGGGTAATTATTATTTTAATAGGTTAATTAAACAGCCAGTTAGTAAAAAGCAAGATATATAATTTATTTTAAGAGTCTTTCATTCAACCAAAAGTAATGTTAGGAAGTGAAGCGTCATTCATTTTTATTGCATTTTTCATTGTTGCTTTGGTATATATTAAATTTTACTTTTGAAAAAGAGCCATACACCTTGATTAGTGACCATAAAGCTTCATAAAGCAGTTTTAGAGTTGGAGGGCAGAAGATAAATAGGTGGGTATGTTTAAGGGGAGACTGGTAGACTTAGTTCATCTCTCCACTTCCTCTTTAAGCAGTTTTCATAGAGTTTAATAACAATAATAATCAGTTGGTGGACCGGTGGGTTTCATGGAGGCAGCTGATGAAAGGAAAAGGGATGGCATAGCCACAGACTTCTAGATCTTAGCCTAGTCTTATTCTGAAAGGAATTAGATTTCTGGTCTAACATTTATTTTCAAGAAATGCTTAATATCGATTCAGCTCCTGTGGGCAAAGTTAATGCAAAAAGAGCGAGACCCTTGGCTTTTCAGGATTTGTATCTTCAGCTCTTTAGAAAGTTGCCAGCTTTTCTGTTGTCCTCCCTCTTGGGCCTTTCACAGCAGTCAGATGTGCAAAAATTAAACATTCCCCCCAGCACTTCTATCACTATGCCAGGGGAAATTTCACCTTCAAAATGTATGTGTGCCAACCTTCAGAGAAAGGCACAGGAGCCGCGCCAGAAAGATGGCGGCGGGGAGGAAGATGTAATCCTGCTTGCAGGTGGTAATGCACCCAGCCCCGCCAAATCCATTTTCTTCCTCTTTAATGAAGTGGAAATGGCAGTGTGCAAATGTCTACAGACTTTGCAGTGCAAAGACCCATCTGTTTTTTGTCCACAAGGAAAACTGTTGCTGAAACCTGGGCAGTAAAAGAGACCATGAAAATGTTGGCCGTGCTCAGTCTTGGCACATGTTTCAGAGACATGGATTTTAAATCCCACAATCGGAGATTCCCAGCTGTGTGGAAGTGGGGGACATTCTTGGCCATATTTTAAGCAGCTGCTTTGACTTTCCATCTTGACAAAGCACATGGCTTCCTTTTTAAAAAATATTTTTTTTTAAAAAAAGTGGAAGCTTCGTTTCCTCTTCACAGGCACACAGCAATCCTAAATTTCTGTAAAGAGAAGGTGGGCTGCATCTGACCAGACGCAAGCTGTCGGGTGGATCTGGCTCACAGACACTTGGCAGGCTACCCTCCCCAGACGCTTCTGCCTTTCAAAAGCATAACAAGATTCCTTGCACAATCCCCCAGCAGCATATAACAGCAGGTGAATTAGTATAACAGTCCCCACCATGTGGTGCCACGGAAGTGTCGGAAGTCCATGAATTTCCTATCTAAAAGCCATAGTTGAGAAGTGAATTTGTTTCTTTGGTGGGGGTTTACTGTAGGGGGTTTACTGTAGGGTTTAAAAAGCATGCAAGTCTCAGGGCACCTGTCCACAGGCTCTTGTAAGAGTTGCCTCTGTATCTTAAAGGTAAAGGGACCCCTGACCATTAGGTCCAGTCGCGGATGACTCTGGGGTTGCGGGCTCATCTCGCTTTATTGGCCGAGGGAGCCGGCATACAGCTTCCAGGTCGTGTGGCCAGCATGACTAAGCCACTTCTGGAGAACCAGAGCAGCACACGGAAATGCTGTTTACCTTCCCACCGGAGTGGTACCTATTTATCTACTTGCACTTGGACATGCTTTCGAACTGCTAGGTTGGCAGGAGCAGGGACCGAGCAACGGGAGCTCACCCCGTGGCAGGGATTCAAACCGCCGACCTTCTGATCAGCAAGTCCTAGGCTCTGTGGTTTAACCCACAGTGCCACCCACCTCCCACCCTCTATATCTTAGGATGCAAGAAATGTCAGTATTTTTCATCCCTCCCATTGCAAGGACCACCTGATCATGTTGTTTTACTTTCATACTGTGAGAAAGGAGGAGGCAGAAGCTACTCTTCAAGACTTCCGTCTCTAGTACTGTTGCACTTTTTTCCCTTTGAACGGTCTTGCGACAGGATGGCTGCATGAGAGTTGCTCCTCTCGTACCTGTTTATTATGTTCTTTTGTTGGTTTAATCAGTAGAAATAAATTAGGTATGCTGCAAAACCTCCACAGCTTTGCTTCCGTTTACTCTGCATTTGAGTACTCACAAGAGCAGATGTGAGTCCACAGCACCAGGACTGATTCCTTGGAATGCTGAGTTGGTCTTCCTGCGTTCCTGTGATCGGAAGGTCGGAGAAGCTGCTCCCACCACCCAGCCCATGCAGGCGCTGAAGACGTGGGCTGAACATGGGTGCATGGAAAAGAAAATGTGTGCCGCCAAGTTGCAACTGTAGATCAATTTTCTTGATACAGCAAACTTTAATAGGAACACAGGATGGTGCTGACACCGAGTGAGACCATTGGTCAGTGTAGCTCAGGACGGTCCCACACTGACTTGCAGAGACTTCCTAAGGTTTCACAGTTTCCAGCCCTACTGAAGATGCATGGGATTGAACCTGGAACTTTCTGTGTGACCAACAGATGCTCTACTGCAGGTATTGTTTCTTTTTGGTCCCAACATTGGCTTCCATTTCCTGCCTGCTGAGAAACACCCCTGGAGCTCTGTTTGCTAGAACGGGGGGGGGGGGGGAGGAAATGGCACAAGGGAAAGAAAAACTGCTACATTATGGAATTAAAAGTTACAATGTAGGTTTCCAGGTTGAACTCTATTTGTGTAGGAGCCAAACTAGACGTGATGAGGCAGATCAATTGTTAGATCTCTGGAAATGTTTCAAAAGCAGCTGCCACGGAGACTTTGATGCTCTGATGTTGGAAGTGTTTAATCCGAATTTGCATAGCTATTTTGTCTATTTATAAGCTACCTGCCGTACTACGTCAAACCATCTAGCTCAGGCATAGTCACATTTTAACACCGGAATGTTTCATTGTGGCTTTACAGCACAGTCATACACATGTTTACCCAGAAGTAAGCTTGCAATACTAACCCCACTTACCAGGGAGTAAACCCCACTGAATTCAATAGGACTTGCTTCTGAGTGGGCATTGGGGAGCTATCCTGTTCAGTAAGTTTTACACTTTAACATTTATTTCTGACAGATGATTAAAAATAAATGTTGATTTGAGATATATCTGAACTGGTAGCACTTAGGAGGCATCAGGGCAAGGTGGAACTCACCCCTTGCTGCATGCTGTCATTGGCTCGGTCCGCAACTTCAGAGACGATGAGCAAAGCAGCTGGGGTGGAAGAAAGCAGAACACGTTAATTGAAGTTCAGAAAAGAAAAGATGTGCATATTTTTAGGAGGAAGAATATATATCCTTCATAGGTATGGAGTCTCGCTAAGGCCAAAAGAAGTTGTACTGCCTAGGAATTAATGCTGTTCAAGAAATACATGTTCAAATTCCTGTTCAACCATTACTTGGTCTGGGAGCCTTAGCCAGCCTCACTTCTACAAAATGAAAGCAACATTCCTATTGAACAGGGGGCTATTGCACACTTGTCTCAGTTACAGTTATTGCAAATATACATTATATGTAAGGTAAAGGTAAAGGGCCCCTGGATGGTTAAGTCCAGTCAAAGGTGACTATAGGATCTTGCTTTTCAGGCCGAGGGAGCCGGCATTTGTCCACAGACAGCTTTCCAGGTCATGTGGCCAGCATGACTAAATCACTTCTGGTGCAACAGGACACCATGACGGAAGCCAGAGTGCATGGAAACGCTGTTTAACTTCCTGCCGCAGCAATACCTATTTGTCTACTTGCACTGGTGTGCTTTTGAACTGCTAGGTTGGCAGAAACTGGTGTCAATACACTGGATAAATTTACTAGAATAAATGTGAGTCAGTGAACAAATGCAATGGTAGAGTTCAGACTTCGGTGGTGTTTTTAAATTTATTTTTTTAAGCAGAATATTGTGTTTGCCTCTGTTCAAACAACACATTTTGGAACCCTCTCGCTTTTGGATCTGGCCACAATCTGGCATATGTAACTGGTTATACTTTGCACAAATCCAGAAGACAAAACATATACACTTTGGTTGCAAGGCATTAAGAATGCTTCAAATGAGAATGCTGCACAGTAAAATCCCTTTCATGGATTCAGTTTTCCATATAAATCAAACTGAGTATTAACAACCAGTTATTGACCATGAACATAAAACCAACTTCTTTGAAAAGTTGCTTTGAAAAGCTGCATTGAGTTGCCTGCAGCAAGAAAAAGTGACTAATAAATTTAACAAATAATAATAAATTATTATGAGGGCCATTTGCAATGCAAGCCTATACATGTCTACAGACAAATAAGCACACTGGGACTTATTCACACTTAAGTGTATATAGGATGGCAGCCTGACAATTCAAAGTGTTGTCACTACTCACGATCAAAGTTTCAGATAGTAAAATTATTTCATGTTAAGTATTTGGTCATCACATACATTGTTCATTCTAAATATCCAATATGACCTATTTTGAGGCCACAAGGAACTTAAAAATCAGAGAACAGTACATGTTTTGATGAGTGAGTGGCCCCAAATGACATGAGCAAGAGAGGTAATTTATCTTAAAATCAAGCTGAGATCTGAGTGCAGTGATGTTGTTTGTTCACAGACTTCTTCCTGGACAAGTAGAGACACTAGCTATTTATTAGGCAAAATAAATATTTATTATTATCATTTTTTAAATTCTGAATTACCTTGTGTTTCTTCATACTCAGCGGAATCAGGACAAAGGTTATTCAAGTAATCTGTGGGGAATCAATCAGATATAAAGCAGGTAGTAAGTCTCAAATAAATTCCTTTTGATCCACTCTAAACACTAAACCCTTAATCTAGGTGGGTTTTCAGCCCAGATCTCAGACTAGTGGAAGGCAGGCAGCCTCAGGTTGCAATCCATTGCACATGAAAGCTTAGTGGGATCTACCTCCGAGTTAACATACACAGGATTGTAAACCAAACTGAACCTAAGGTTTAAGAATAGGTTTGCATCTTAGGAGTGTTCTGGGAACATAAGAAGAGCCTGTTGGGTCAGGCTAATGGTCCATCCAATCCAGCAACCGGTTCTCACAGTAGCAACCAAGATGCCCGTGGGAAACCTCAGGCAGGATCCAAGCCTATGAGTGCTCTCCCCTTCTGTGGTTTCCAGCAACCAGTCTTCAGAAGTTGTGGAGGCACAACATAGCCTTCATAGCTAGTAACCATTGGCAGCCTTCTCCATGAATTCCTCCAATCCTCTTCGAAAGCCGTCCAACTCAGTGACTACTATGGTCTCCTACCCCATATTTCAACCACTTGCAGACCTCAGTTTTCTGTTCCCAGGCAAAATGCTATCAAAGAGGGGGCCTGGCAGATTTCCCTAGGCAGAGAGGTTCTGCATCCTATGTCCCATAACAAAGATGGCCCCATTGCACTTCAGAAAGCAGCAGGAAAATACAAAAAGGGTTCTTCAGCTGATCTAAGTGGATGGACAGGATCACATGGGATGAGACGCTCTTTTAAGTAGTGGAGAAACAGAATGCATGAGGACACGCATCATTTCCCTATACATAAGAACGTCGGAAGCTTTAAAAGTTTCAGTTCATTCAAGAAGATGCCAGTACCAGGGTAAGAGTCAAAAGAATGGAATTTTTAATTGCAAAATTCCAAACTGCCTAAGATAATGGAACAATTTCCCCCGCTGACACATCCCCCCCGGATTAATTATATTCTAGTTTAGTTAGAGTGGATACTCCTATGAAGGATTAAAAATAGATAAACACAAATTTATTCCAAATTGAGAAATTATGTTTAACTGAGTAAAGCAATATTTAATCCTTGACTGCATGCGACTTGATACAGATTACAACTGCGCTGAATTAATGAATACGAGTTGCGTTACTGATAGAAGTTTATACAAGAAGATGAGGGAATCTGTTATTTCTGGATCTCCCTGGACTAAGGGAAGAGCTGTTGCAATCACCACTTTGCAATATCTGTGTAGGCTATACGCAAAAGCTGTCGCTGGGGACTTGAGGCATTGCTTATCCCTGCCGGATGAATCATTGTGGTCTACAGTAATTTTTCCCAAATGTGTATGGGAAGGCAGAAGCACTGCAGCTGTAGTGCTTTGGCTGGTCCTCCTAAGTGTATCCTGCAATGAATTTTATTACTCTTGTTTGGTAATACAAATGAGAGCAACAAGGCTGGAATGATGGGCCCCTGTCAGGAGGCGATGCAACGGTCCTTTAAGTGGGGGAAAGGGGTCCTCTGAGCCCTTTTCAGCAAACAAACATTCATCTCCCTACTTGGAAAAAAAGGATGAAGGCAAGAGAATGTGGCTGCAAGCCACTAGCCAGTTACACATGCTTAAAGTAAATGGGGCAGAAGGATCAATAGCAGCTTGTACAGATGAGGAAGGTGTGCATCCAAACAACTGCAGAGTTCAAGACATTTGCTTGACAGGGGCAAGGGCAGCAGGTTGGATCCAGAGTCACAGAAGGAACTGCAATCCAGCTGAGGTTCCCACCAGAAGAAGGATGGGAGGCAATTTTTGTCTCCTTTTCCCTGAGTCCCCATACCATCTCCTACCCTTGAGGATCTCAAAGCACTCTTGAGCAGCTTTTCAGAGAGCAGAGAGAGCGACAGGGAAAAGGAGCAAGCAGCAAATATCAGCCACCTCTCCCTACAGCAGTACAGTTCCAAGAGCGGTTCTAAGTCAATGATTTTTGAGGTCATTGTTATGTTCTCCGGAAAGTTGACCAGGGATCAACCAACTAACAGTGAAGGTCTTCCCACTTATAGAGCACATGCACTCCAGAGTATCTGCGTTTCTTGCAACCTGAAAACCTTTCCCCTCCCTTTTCCTAGCAAATGAAATTGACAGAAAACTTATCATTGTACAGTAGCTGAATTAAAGTTGGACAGGGCAACGTAACATTGAACTAGTTCCCAAAGAATGATCCCTTTTTTTAGATCAGTGCAGACAGAGGAAAACCTTGTTAACACTCAGTGTCAGACCTGTCCATGTAAGCTGTACTGGTGCTGAGATCAGGAAGACATCTTATAGTATCTGGTAGCTAATGGGAGTGTGACATTCACAGGGCTTGTTATGCAGCAGACAAGGTGTTTGCAGGCATGCTATATGCCAGGGGTGTCTAGCCAGTGGCTCTCATTGGACCCTATTTTCCATCAGCCCTAGCCAGTACAGGCACTGACCTAGAATGACGAGAGTTCTGGTCCAGCAACCTTTGGAGGGTCACAGTTTAACCACCCCTGTGAATACACCAAACTCATCTCACTACTACTATTACTAATTTTATTAATTATACCCTGCTCATCTGGCTGGGTTTCCTCAGCCACTCTGGCTGGCTTACAACATAATTTTACAAATCTGTTTAATGTACTAAACAGATGCATGGACCTATTAAGATAGTTGTAGTGAACTAACGCCCCCTTGCTTAGCATCTGTGGAGGAAACCAAATCATCCAGCAAAATCACTCATTGGCATCTGGTAGTCACTTGTGCTGCTGTTCTTGCAAAAACAAAAAAACCCCACAAAAAACAGGAACCACTGCGAAGACGGCATTTCTTTGGACTTATGATCAATGTTCTTGGACCAAGATGAAAGTACTTCTAATCAGTGCTGTGAAGTTCTCTTCGGGAAGTTCCCTTTGTTCAAGTCCATTGATTTCAGTTCTTTCTAATATGTTCTGAAGCTTTTTTTACCACTTGCTGAATATGGGTGGGATTTCTTCCCATTGCCTGCCCCCTGCAAAATTCATCATATGTCACTCTCCACCAAAAGACATGGGCCACCCCCGCCACCCCATTTGCTTGCCCATCTTTATGCCTGAAATGCTCCATAGCTGGAATTCCTGTGGACTCATTTAGCATGTTATGTCATCTTGCTGGTGCTTTGCTTTGGGATGAGGTTGCTTTCAACCCAGCCTGCCAAGCTTTTCGCTTTTCTATTCTTTTCTGCTCTCCTGATGGCTTCCAGGCTTCCAGCAGTGATAATGAAGGTGACATTTGGCTGGCAGAAACATTGGGGTTACAAATACAGCTTGACATAAAACAAGGGATGCTGAACATTCATGGGGAGGAGCGGGAGCATAGGATCAGGCCTTGTTCCTGACATACATGTGTTCAGTAGACTTTGGGAACAGATCCTGTGCATAAGCAAGTGGCTTCTGATCATGTATACAGAGCCTAGCCCATGTGCACAAGGTCTGTTCTCAGAGTCCATTGGGGATGAGATCAGCTACCACACTCTGTTTCCTTCCAATGCATGTTGGCTGCCCCTAGATTTGTCTGAGAAGGAAGGGATATAGAGTTTACAACAGTATTTTCTGATTGGCATAAACTCTACAACATCTCAGATGCAGGACTTTCCTCACACTCCTGCAACCCGAGGCCTTTTAAAGTGGAAAAGACAATAACCTTACGTGTTGGAAAGTATGTTCTCTGCCACAGAGCTACAGACTTTCCACTCCATTTTTCAGTGGTGTTGCTGTCACTGAGAGAAATCCACAATAACATTGACAATGGAAAACAAAAGGTTGAAATGTTTAAGTCAAGTGCGCTATGAGTCACAAGAGTTATTGGGATTCTCTCAGACTGTATGGGATTCTTGCTCTAATTCATTCTGCCTCTGCCTCTTCAGATTCATCAGTATTTCTCTGTCAATGCTTTGTGGAAAACCCAAATTGTTATTTGCACCGACTGCGCACTAAAAAGCGGTTCTCCCCGGAGGAAGACAGTGGGACGAGAGGATGTGTGGATAAGCTCTAGGTTGACTTTCAAGGGTGATAATGCCTGAGGATGACTATAAACTAAGGACAAACCAGGCAAAAGGAGGAGCCTCCTATCATGGTTGTGGCGTGTGTTATATCTTGCTTACCTGTGAGGAGCACATGGTACTGGAATATGCGCTGCACCACTTTCAAGAGCTGATGTTTCACATTCAAGGGACTGCCACCACGAAACTGCTGTCCTCAAGAGAAGGAAAATAAGAAGGGTGAAGGTCAGAGCTCAGACATCCGCAATCAGAAAATAATCAGTCATCCATCCAGGTTCACACGCCTGGCAAGAGAGACATTTAAAGCGCTGTCAGAGAGAAGATGTGCCCAGGTAGTCTCCAGGAGCTGACAATTTGCCCACAATATTTCAAAATGAAACTAAAACCCAATATTAAATTTTCATGATTATTTATATTTTGGTCGATAGTCAAAATAGACTTCAGAATTCAGACTCCATGCGACTACAGATTTCAAGTGACCCTTGTATATTTTTGTGGCTACAGCTGGTTGACTGGAGCCAGCTGGAGGGTTCCTGCCACAAGCAGCTTGATATTTATAATGCATGAGTATCTCAAGTCTAATATAAAATCCAAGAACTTTCCCAGAAGAAGTTGACATTAGTGCTGTGCGCAATCCACAGGGCAAGTGTCTCTTCACTTGGGCCAAAAGGTCGTGAGTATACTGTGGGGACCTGACATGAGCTCAGTAGCTAATCATAGGGCTAGCAGAGAAAATAGATGTGCCTTCATGACTATTTGAGACATCTGGTGAGATATGGCCCATTGACCTCAACACTGTTCTTCTCTATTGTGACATGCTCACAAATGGTATTAAAAAGTGAAAGGACCACTTTCCTTTGGAAAAGCGGGTGGGGATTACCGAGGTAAACACTGAGCAGGAAGCAGGCTGCTCTTTTCCTTTTAATACAGAATTTCTGGCAGAAGTTTTAAGACGTATTAAAAAAGGTAAAGGTACCCCTGCCCGTACGGGCCAGCCGTGTCCGACTCTAGGGTTGTGCGCTCATCTCACTTAAGAGGCCGGGGGCCAGCGCTGTCCGGAGACACTTCCGGGTCACGTGGCCAGCGTGGCGAAGCTGCTCTGGCGAGCCAGCACCAACGCAGTGCACGGAAACGCCATTTACCTTCCCGCTAGAGAGCGGTCCCTATTTATCTGCTTGTACTTAAGGGTGCTTTCGAACTGCTAGGTGGGCAGGAGCTGGGACCGAACGACGGGAGCTCACCCCGCCGTGGGGATTCGAACCGCCGACCATGCGATTGGCAAGCCCTAGGCGCTGAGGTTTTACCCACAGCACCACCCGCGTCCCTGTAAGACGTATTAGCAAATGAAAATTGTTTCATTTCCCCCAAACAGCAGCTCTGAATATAACCAACTGCATGAAAAAGTATACACACTCTTGGCTGGGGTGAAAACTAGGCTTGCCATCCCATGGTTCAAATAGTAGAAAGTATTTTGTCACAGAGCTGAGTCAAAGTGAGGGGAGTTGTGTAAGTTATCACTAACAGAGACTCAAAACTGATGTCAAGTGCCATATTTGAATTATCTTATTGTCTGGGGGGGAGGGAATCTGCTCCTATTTTTTCTAATGTAATTTATCTTCTTTTTTGTAAGCTATTTTGAAAATGTTTTTTGTCGAAAAACAAATAAATAATATCTCGGATAGCAGCAACACGCTCAAGAGCTCTACATATGGGCAGATTCATATAGGAGGAGATGGTCCCACAAGTAACTTGGTCCCAAGCAATCCATGGCTATGAAGCTAACAACCAGCAACTTGAATTGCACTCAGAGCTGAACCAGCAGTTAGTGCAGCAGGTACAATAATGGGGTCACATGATTCTGCACCGACTGATGTTTCCAGCAGCCTGTTACAGTTGCCCAATCATTGATGCAACACATGCATCTATCACTCATGGTAATATATGAGAGGGCTTTTTCTGTGAGGGCAGCACTCACTGCTCCAAGAGCTTGGATTAGCTCTCTCTCTGTGTACTTAGGTTCCACCAGCGGTTGAATCGTTTTTCAACAAGCCTTTGATCCCTGCCGCTGCTTAAATTATTAGATGTTTGTTCTGGCTCTCTGGATTGTTTTTCTACATTTAATTTTGGTCATGTATTTATTATCTTAGGGTTGAGTTTGTGTGTTTTTGGATCCTCAGTGTTCTTTAATTGTACTTGTCTCGCTACGTTGTGGGTTGCTTTGTAAAGTCTCATGCCTTGAAAACGGAATGGAAATATCTCGACAGGGAAACAAACAAGTAACATAGAAATAAGCATCTTGTTACTGCAACGACTCCTCCTCCTGTTTCCAAGTCCGAGAACAAACTTCAGCCAAAAGTTAACAAGGGTCATCTGGCATGGATGAACTATGAAACAGGTTGCGACAATCCAGGCTGCCTTGGCCGGCCCTGGAGCCATTAAAAATGAATAGCCATGTCTCTGATGGGACGGCGTTGCCACAACTTACTCTCTCATCCGTTTGCTACTTTC
The DNA here is from genome assembly GCF_965113315.1 of Podarcis vaucheri. Lineage (NCBI taxonomy): Eukaryota > Metazoa > Chordata > Lepidosauria > Squamata > Lacertidae > Podarcis > Podarcis vaucheri. Next base: position 93,729,815 of record NC_138760.1, on the reverse strand, counting down.
CATCTAAAGTTTCCATAGCAGCTTCAACAAAGGAAACAAAGGAGAAACCCAGGGAGTTTGCATTAGAGTTGCTAGCTAAGTGGCACTTAGGAACCTTCAAAAGCTGCCTTATACTGAAATGAGACCACTGATTCATCTGAAGGAGCGTCTCCACCCCCATCATTCTGCCCGGGCGCTAAGGTCCAGCTCTGAGGGCCTTCTGGTGGTTCCCTCACTGCGAGAAGCAAAGTTACAGGGAACAAGGCAGAGGGCCTTCTCGGTAGTGGCACCCGCCCTGTGGAACACCCTCCCATCAGATGTCAAGGAAATAACCAACTATCTTACTTTTAAAAGACATCTGAAGGCAGCCCTGTTTAGGGAGGTTTTTAATGACTGAGGTTTTAATGTATTTTTAATCTCCTCTTGGAAGCCGCCCAGAGTGACTGGGGAAATCCAGCCAGGAAGGGTATAAGTAATAAAGTAATAAATTGTTGTTGTTGTTGTTGTTAAACTCAGTATTGTCTATAGTAAATGGCAGTGGCTCGCCAGAACTTCAGGCAGGACTTTGTCTCAGTCCTACCTGAAGATGCTGGGGATTGAAGCTGGGACATTCTGCACGCATAGCAGATGCTCCACCACTGAGCTGCAGTCCTTCCCTGAGATACCCACCTGCTGCTGCTGCTGCTGTTCTTGTCATGGATTTGTGGTGAAAGGGGAAGCGGCGTCTGTTCGGTTTCTGATCCTCACCATCATCATGCAGTGATGGCCGCTTCAAGACAGCTGTCTATTGTCCACTCGGTGCTGTTCATGCATGGAGGACCTTCTCAACATCCACACAATGCTGTCCTCATCAAAATGTCACTCCATTATTTCCCCCCCCACCTCATTTCATCCAGATTTGCAAGTTTTGCAGATTTCGCCCACCCCCACCCCATCAAATTTTCAGTGGAAATGCCAAATACGGAGGAAAAGAAGAGGGGAAGGGGGTGTCATTTTGATGATGGTGAAGACACTGTGCAAAACTTCCATGTGTGAGCAGCACCAAGTCCTCCCAAAACCTGCCATATGGAGGCACCCTAATTACTAAAGACGCTGTAGGCAACCCTTTTTACTGACCAAGACTTTGGCACTCCCATATTCAAACATTTCCAACTTTGCAAACACACAAATATCCGAACAGGATCAGGATCAGTTTCAAAAGTGATACAGTGGTACCTCTGGTTACGAACTTAATTTGTTCCGGAGGTCCGTTTTTAACCTGAAACTGTTCTTAACCTGAGGTACCACTTTAGCTAATGGAGCCCCCCAGTGCCACCGCGCTGCCATTTCTGTTCTCATCCTGGGGCAAAGTTCTTAAGCCGAGGTACTACTTCCGGGTTAGCAGAGTCTGTAACTCGAAGTGTTTGTAACCCGTGGTGTTTGTAACCCAAGGTACCACTGTACAGGAGAGATTTGCCTTTCTTCCATCACCATCCCTTTAAATGAAGTTACTGAGTGTTATTCCTATTTGGATACTGTTGTGAGCGGGGAGAAGATCAAGGATACAAAAACGCGAAGCAAAACCCAAACCCACAGGAAGCTTCTGAGTTCAGATTTACGACTCCAATAAAAATCCCATTAACTCCAATTGTAGCGGAACTGAGGGGCAACACACCAAGCTGAGATAAAAGCATTAACACGGCAACTTTTATCCCTTACTTAATAGTAGGGTCTGTGACGTTCCTGTGAAATACATTCTGACCCTGCTTCCTGGGGCATTGCGAGGGAGATGGGGAAAGGGCAGAGTAGGAACCATTGATCTGAAACACACCAAAGGCATCTTCAGAAGAGCTGTACTGATTTATGTGCCAGACAAGAAGAGCAGGATTAAGGCAAGACTCTGCCTTAGTCCCAAGGGAATAGAGCACATTCAACTGCCAAGCATAAACTCAAAGAGAGTCGGGACCTTTCTGGATATAGGGTCAGGCACTAATTTACCTCTGAATTGGTGAACTGGGAGGACAGTTTAGGCATACATATCAGAATTAGGCAAGGAAGAATCTGAGAGTGTATTACTGGGGCTAAGATCAAATCCCTCCCCACCCCCGCAAATGTATGTGGTGAAAATTGGGGGGGGGGTTGATCCCAGAAACAGTTAAATCTTCCTTTTTTATTTTTAGCTTTTTCCTATTTTTCCATTGCTGCCTTATTTTTAAGAGAGAGAGAGATTTTTTGGATCTCAGCATGCCCCAAACACAACATTCTTCTGGAGCATGGTGATGGTAGTGAGGAAAATAGTTGCTGCTAAAATAAATATGGCTGCTGCTATCTTTTTGTGGTGGCAGCCATTTTCCTCCCACAGTGCCCCAGAATGCTGCTGTATCTAGGGTATTCTGAGGCCAGAAAATGGTGGTAGATTGGTTGCTGAAGGAAATGTGTTACTTTTGGCTGGTGACAAGAAAAGGAAGAACAAAAACAAAGACCCTACTACTAAAGGAAAACAGCTCCCTGAATTTGGGAGTCAAAATTTGCACCTGCTACCAGTATTAGGGTTGCCAAAATGATAATTACCGGTACATCAATCCTGATCTAAGTTCTGGTATCTACACTACAAATTTATACAGGCTTTATACCCTTCTAACCATTATGGTCTCCACAAAAAAAATCCTTTGAATTTTAGTTAGTGAAGGGCGGAGACAGAGAGCCATGCACCTGTCAGTCAGCTAATGTCATATGATTTAAATCACAACAGGTGAGTTAAATTTCTGGGAAGAGCTCCCGATGTATCCTTTGCAAGTCTCCCTTGAATGCAGCCACAGCTGTAAAGGAAGATTGATTCCTCAAATTGAAATTGGCACCGTATGACACTAGATGATGGACATGGTGAGCCAAACCATGTCCTAGGCCAAATGGGGAGGCCTGGGAGCCCCAATGAGGCCCATGGGTCAGACGTTTCCCACTGCTGGTGAACGGACTGGCAATTCTCTGTTACAGTCAAGGCAGACAGACTTAGTGGGATGGAAGTGTTTTGGAACACATATTCTCTGCCCTGCAAATATTACCTTAGAAAATGTGTTTACAAATAAGAATCTATGTCTAGAAGGCTTTCAGATGAACCAACCCCATATGTTGTTGTAAGTATAGAATCCCATAGTCTTCTCACAGTCAATGAATATGCAGCCCCTGAAGGAGCAGAGCTAAGCCAGGTGCTGTTAGCACATCTAAACCTCCTTCCTGTCTTTATTCTAACAGAGAGTTCTCAGTTTCTTCCACTTTACCCCCTCACAAAATTATAGCTTACAAGGTTCTCTGGGGAAAGAGAGTAAGTATTAAACCAGATAAAGTCTGTGGTATGAATATGCTCTGAATATCAAACACAGAGAGATGCATTTTGTGAATATATCCCTGCTGGTGAGAATACTGCCATTGCCTTTGAGACAAGCAATTTTTGACTCTAGTATATTGAACACCTGGGCAACAAGGAAGTACAGCCCACAGGATAACCAAATTTGAGATAAGCCCCAAAAAACACTTCTTGCAATTAGAAGTCTGCCTTTTCGATCAAAGCCTTCAGAGCAGCATTCTTAGACTCTGTTTTTATATTTTTGGCCTCCAGAGTTCAGACAGTGAAATATCCACAGGCAAATGTTGACAAACGGTCATTTTAATGAATTATCATTATTAATATTTCAGATGCGCTGCAGAGGGAGACATAATCCATATCTCAAGGGCCTGACAGCCCCAGCCACATTAAAAACACAGCACCCAATTTATCCTCGTAACCTTTTCTGTCAGATAAGTAAATATTACTACCTCTCCTCCCCTACCCTTTACAAATGGAGAAATGGATATATATTAAGGCTGACATTGTGTGCCTCGCCACCAGAAGAAGAAGTGTCACTGTGGCAGGAAGCAGAAGAGAGGGACAAAGTTTGCATTAGCCCCGTTCAGGCACTCTAAATCCCTTCTACACTGAGCATGAGCACACTAGCCCTATGGTTTTCCCTGTGACGGCTTGGAAGATAACCTCTGAGACTGCTGGCAAATTAGCAAAGGCCAGGAATGTGCAGGACAGAAGATGAAGGAATTACATGGTTTCCATGGTGTCAGGTATGGAGTGCTCAGTAACAAGACAATCCCTGACCTAGAATTCTTGCTGCTTCCATCTCCCATAGCTGCCCACAGTAATGTGAGAATGGATGATCACACATTCATTGTTGTTGTTGTTTTATTATAGCAGCCCTTGCGTTCCATACATAAGTGCACAAGCAACCCCAATTCTTCTCACTTGAAGGTGTGCATGTGGATCTAATAGGTACTCCTCCAGACTTAACCCTCCTCCAAAGCTATCCCTGAACTGAGTCATCATTAACACCCCCCTACGTGGCCCTTTCTGAGCTCTGAAGGGAGGGCACACAAGGAAGGAAGGAGAGAGTGATAAAGAGAACTACAGGACAGTCGTAAAGGCCCTTACCTCAAATTCCCGAACGACAGTATCCAGCTGGGAGGTTTTAAGGCGGGCTTCATCCAGCAAAGCCAAATTCCTATCAAACTGCATAATGTAAGCCGTGTGGTGAATGAACCTTGATTCCCTGGAGAGGAAAATGTCAGCCACTTTCTGGTGATCTTCCCTAAAGCCACATCAGGATAAACAAACAAACAAACAAACAAACAAACAAACAAACAAACAAACAGGTTACGACGTTTGGGGTTTTTTCATTTAGGAAAAAGGGAAGTAAGAGAGGTCATGATAGAGCAGGCATAGGCAGACTCCGGCCCTCCAGATGTTTGGGACTACAACTCCCATCATCCCTGACCACTGGTCCTGTTACCTAGGGATGATGGGAATTGTAATCCCAAACATCTGGAGGGCTGGAGTTTGCCTATGCTTGTGATAGAGGCATATGAAGATTATGCATGGTGCGGAGACAGTGGACCGGGAGGTGTTTTTCTCCCTCTCTCATCACGCTAGAACCCAGGGTCATTCAGTGATGTCACATGGTGGAAGACTAGTGTGCAGACAAAAGGAACACACACACGGAACTACTACCACAAGATGTGGGGATGGCTGCCATCTTGAGTGTTGTTGTTTTTAAAAAAGGGATTAGACAAATTCATGGAGGATTAGGCTGTCATTGGCTACTAGTCATGGTGACTGCATACCCTGTCTCCAGCACTGAAAGCAATATGTCTCTAACTGCCAGTTGCTGGGTAACATGAGCAGGAGGGTACTATTGCCCTCATTTCCTATTCTTTGCTTCCCAAGGAAGCCATATTAGCTACTGTGGGAAACAGCAGAGGGGGTCTTTGGTTTGGATCTTTCCCACCTCTACTGGATGCTGCCCACAGCCATTCCCATTTATCAGCCCTGAGCTGCTTTGTGAAGAACAGGACTTTTTAATACTCCAGGTCCACACATGATGCAACACACGTATCTGAAGACAGTCCACTGGCCACATCTGGTGGCCCAGCAGAACCTCAACAAACCTCCTGTTCGGGGAGCTGGCCTAGGACTGTGAAAACAAGGATTTCGTCAAATGTCCCACAAGCACAGTATATGGTTGGTGGGCTATTATTTGTCTTGATGGCAAACAAATATTTTAAATGTTGATATCCCACCCTATCCATTCAGGCTCAGTGTGGCTTTTGCTCATCTCTTTTCACTTACACAAATACTGCAGAAGGTATCTGTGACTTCCTTTCTTGTTATCAGGATCCCAACCTTCCAGCAAAATGTACTTTAACAATGGTAGAGGAAACATATCTGGAATCTATTGAAAATGAGGTCATTCAGTAGCTAGATATATAATGCCTGAGTGCATAGCATCTGGAGTTATTACATATCATGCTACCATGTTCTTGTAACAGATATAATGTAAAATCTTAGGGTGAAGTATAGCCTCTTAGCATTCAGGGTGAGGCCATCACAGAGGCAAGTTGTCTCACATTCAGCTACTTTTGATTCTCCCTCTATTCAAAAGAAATAGATGCTTGGTTTTCCTAAAGATTTCAGGATGTCAGGAAATGATGCCGCCCTGAGATGGCATAAAGGCCTTGCTAAATCACTTACCAATTGAGAACTTTTTCTTCCAGCTCTTCCAGTATTTCTTGGTGCAGTTTGTAGATTTCTGGGATCTCATTCAATCCTTCCTTGAGCTTTGCTTCTTCATGGTCATTGTTATCTTCATCTCCCAGCACTTTTAAGACAGCTTCATAGAAATCCTGTGTACACACAATTCAGAATATCATCTGTAGGCTGTTGCCAAATTCTACTCACATGTTCCTGACTACCATATTCAAAATCTGCCATTCAGTGCCAAATTTCTTGTCTGTGCCTTGGTCATTTCTCTTCCTGACTAGCCATTTGCTTTCCTTACCTCTTGTTGCCTCACTTTTCTTCAACTAAGTTAAGGTTGACCCAAACCATAATTTTCTGATGTCACACAGTCCTCTTGTGGGATTCAAGCGCTCCCTTGTCAAGAGCTTGAAAACATTTCAGAAAGACCCTTGAAACAGGGTTCAAACTTGACACAGAGGCACTGTGTGAAATCTGAGATGTCACAAATGAGAGAACTAGACCAGAGGGACAATGATTGTCTCCTTGTTTGTTGGTTTGAACCAATTTTTACAATGCTAAAGAAAACCTTTCCCCATGAAAACAACCTGTCTAGTTTTGTATCACCACAATAACATTACCAAAACCTATGTACTAGTTTCCTTAATTTTATGCATCAATTTTCTATCCCTAGTCTTCATATTTAAAGACTTCCTACTGTTCTGCTCCAAACTACATTTCAATTCCATCTTTCCCTTAATCCCCTTTGTAAAAAACAAACAAAAAACATAATGCGTTATGGTCACCCTTTGTTTACCTCACTGACGTGCCCTTTCATACTTTCCTCAGTACTACTTCCTTGCCCTACAACATCTGCCTTCGCTAAATAAATCCTTCCTCAAAACAGACTACATTATAGTGTTGTTTTTCAAGATAACAAATTCCTTGCACATCCGTGTGGAAAACTGGAATTTCAGTTCTGTCTGCCCTTATGCAATAGTCAAGGCACTCCAAAAAAAAAACCACAAAACCCCTCCACTAAAAATTATGATAGTTATGTACTCCCCTTCGTCCCAATCATAGAGATGTAGAGGCAGCACTACTGGATTTAAGCTGCAATCGTATTCCTGCTTACCTGGAAGTAAGTCCCTTTGGACTCATTGGGGCTTACTTCTGAGTAAACATGTACAGGATTGCACTGTTAAGGTCCCTAGCATGAGACGGAATCTCTTGGAAGTGAACAGTGTCACTGTCAACACCACCAGCAAACACATCTGGAAAGGCACAACGCAGAATGCATGCTATTTGAAAAGAGTGTGAAAGGCATGCAGCAGTTTGCTCCCCAGACTTTCAGAGCCCAGGGATCTGAGTCATCTTTTCACAGATGATTGTATGGTTTCTGCAGAGACCCGCAGGCTAGTGTCTATCGGAAAATATATAGCTCCAAGGCATTTCAATGGAACCAAATCATAAATCACTGTTCATCTGTTCTTTTTGTAATAAGCATCTTGCCTCACTGCTAGCCCTTGTTGGTAGGGCTTGTGTTGTCACACATCAGCAGGTCCATTTATTCCACAAAAGCCGGCAACAAAAACAAGGTAAAAGGAGCGAATGGTGCCCACCAACAATGTTGTTTAGTCGTTTAGTCGTGTCCGACTCTTTGTGACCCCCATGGACCAGAGCACGCCAGGCACTCCTGTCTTCCACTGCCTCTCGCAGTTTGGTCAGACTCATGTTTGTAGCTTCGAGAACACTGTCCAACCATCTCATCCTCTGTCGTCCCCTTCTCCTTGTGCTCTCCATCTTTCCCAACATCAGGGTCTTTTCCAGGGAGTCTTCTCTTCTCAAGAGGTGGCCAAAGTATTGGAGCCTCAGCTTCAGGATCTGTCCTTCCAGTGAGCACTCAGGGCTGATTTCCTTAAGAATGGATACGTTTGATCTTATTGCAGTCCATGGGACTCTCAAGAGTCTCCTCCAGCACCATAATTCAAAAGCATCAATTCTTCGGCAATCAGCCTTCTTTATGGTCCAGCTCTCACTTCCATACATCACTACTGGGAAAACCATGGCTTTAACTATACGGACCTTTGTTGGCAAGCTTTGTCTCTGCTTTTTAAGATGCTGTCTAGGTTTGCCATTGCCTTTCTCCCAAGGAGAAGGTGTCTTTTAATTTCGTGACTGCTGTTACTATCTGCAGTGATCATGGAGCCCAAGAAAGTAAAATCTCTCACTGGCTCCATTTCTTCCCCTTCTATTTACCAGGAGAAGCTATGAGCTATGCCGTGCAGGCCCACCAACAATAACCCATAGCAATTGTTTTGTCATTGTTGATTTTTAAATGTACTTCAAATGGGACCGCGTTCAAGTTGTGCATGTCCTTTCATTGTGGTAGCAATAGGCAAAACTATCCCACTGCCAAGGAAGGCTTAGTTTGAACCAAATTTCAACTCTAGGAACTGTTTGGTGAAAAGGTTAAACACTGGAACATATGGTAATAGGATGCATAGCACCTTTCCTTTACCGTAGACTGCCCATCACCCCTTTTGCCAAAAGTTTTCAGCCTAATGGTATACATTTGTGACTATTTGCACCTTGAAAATGGTTGGTGCTGCTAAATACAAGTTATATTGTTTGAATAGTAAATGGCAGGGTAGCAAAAGCACTTTCCCTCACACCTTTCACTTCTTTTTCCTTTGATTCCCAGATAACACATAAGACATGGCATGAGTCAAGTATGTTGCTATCAAATTCAGTGACATCTATCAGGGCCTCACTGGGCTTCCGTGAAGCACTTTTCTGCCACGTTATCATGAGGTAAATAAAACTTCATTCCTTTGGTCTGGTTTAGAACCACTGTCACGCTATCCAAGTTTAGTTGGGAGGCTGGATTTACCATTTCCATGCCTTCTTTTTAATTATACGATGGACTTGATGACCAAAACTGAGCCACTATGTTACTGGCGATCTCTGCTCCTCCTCTGGTATCCTGCATCATCCCATAAGTCTATGCCCTTATGACAGTAACAAAACATGGCAGGGTTTGTGCAGAGAAGCTAGCCGAGTTTTTCTACTGTGCCTGGCAAGTATCCTGAAGAACTATTCATGGGTATAAATCTTTCTTTTTATTCCCCTGGAGCGGATACACTTAGAGAGGAGTCTGAGCCAGGCAGCTGGGTGTTCCTCGTTCTGGCCTGCGCTAAGGCTCTTGCAGGCAAAATGTCTTCTTTTCTGCCAATCTAATCTTTATGGGAAAAATAACTGGATCTTTCGTTGTCTACAAAAGTAAATGCACACCGGAGGGAACTGGAAGCAAGCTGTAAGCTTCTGCTAGCAGTGGAGGACCATATGGAATCACTTAGAAAAACATCTAGCGCTTTCCCAATTCTTCCTCTGCATCCCAATAAACCATGGAAGTGCCTGGAGATTTTAATTGCACAAGAAAAGGGAAGGAAGGGAGGAAGAAAGAGCAACCGAGAGAGGAAGAGTGGGACCCATCGACTGGAAAGCCAGCATGAAAGAGATGTCCTCTGAAAGTTGCAGAGTTTGAAAGCTCCCTGGGGTTCTTCGTTGATAGCAGCCGCAGCAGATGTGGATGTTACAAAGCTTCTTGGTTTCATTAAAAAAAAAAAAGTTTTATCTGTCCTGATCTGACCTTCCTTTGCTGTTTATACACACCAATAACTCTTGCAACAGACAAAACTACCTGGAATATCACAATGACACTGTAGCTATTGCTAATATAGTCGTACCTCTGCTTACGTATCCCTCTGGATAAGTAAACTTTGGGTTGCGAACGCAGTCAACCTGGAAGTGTATACATCCGGGTTTTGCCACACACACATGCACAGAAGTGCTCTGCATGCAGCACACAAGCGCACAAGCGCTCTGTGCATCGTGCACATGTGCAGAAGTGCTCAATTGCACTGCGTGCGTACACAGAAGGGTGCCTCCAGTTATGGCCTTTTTCGGATATGGCCGGGCCTCCAGAACAGATCCCATCCATAACCGGAGGTACCACTGTACCAGGAATATGCCTGGTAAGAGACATAGTTGGATTATGGGTGATGGGAATTCCAGCTGATCAAAGGATATCCTGTGACACATATACACACACAAGAACACAATGTTCTTGCGCCTGGAACTTCCTCTCTTTCCCTCAGTGTCACTGTTTTCATGTGTCATAGCATTTTTATCTTGTATGTAGGTCTACACCAGGCATAGGAAAACTCGGCCCTCCAGATGTTTTGGGACTACAACTCCCATCATCCCTGACCACTGGTCCTGTTAGCTAGGGATAATGGGAGTTGTAGTCCCAGAACATCTGAAAGGCCGAGCTTGCCTATGCCTGGTCCACACAGTTGCTTGTACACTAGCCTTTTTATCCAGAATGGATGTCCTCCCTTCCCTTACGTTTTGGAATCCACACACAGCATTGCTGTCCTCCCATGTTTTGTTTTGTTACAAAATTCAACTGCAGCAAAGGGCTTCCGAGGGGAATTGTTCCTTGGAACTAAAAGTTCCCTGTTTGCAGGCTCAGATTGTTTTACTGGTAGCCCAGCCAGCATGAATGACTTGCCACACAGTTTAAAATTAAGGCTGTAATCCTAGCTCTGCATAATCAGAAGTAAGTCCTAGTCAATTCAGTTGTTGCTGTTGTGTTCAAATCCTACTTGCCGGTTTCCCACAGGCGTCTTCTCAGCCCCTGTGAGAACAGGATGCCGAACTAGATGGCCCATTGGCCCGATCCTCTTCTTATATCCTATGTTATGTTCAGTGAACAAGGAGTTCCTGTTCACATAAATGCTAACCAGATTATTTATTTTAAAAATATGCACATCCTGCCTCTCAATTAAAAATCCATAGTGAGGTGGTATCATCCACCACACATGTGGAAATTGTTAACTGTAAAATTACCAAAAAATAAAAACAACAACAATTAACACAGCTAAAGCTAACTAAGCAGCAAAACCTAGCCAGAAACTAAACTTAAAACAGTCCACACTTCTGAAATAAAACCACCTTTGATTGGCTCCTGAAAGCTGAGAGAGATGAAGCAGTGCTGTGAAGGCCTGTTCCCAAGGAATTTCCCATTCAGTCTCAGATGGGGAAGGCCACACACAGGCTGGGCCCTTGGAGAAAGATCTGAATATATGAATAAGTTCATATTATAGAAAGTGATCCTTGATTTGCCATGGACCGAGCTGATTTTGAGCTTCAAATGTCATGCTGAGTGCTTTGGATTAAACTAGGAAGCCATCTGGATCTAGTGAAGATGTTGTCAACACCAACATTATACTGGATGACAAACATGGATGGAAGTTCACTTGGTGCCTTTGACTACCGGCCTGTGTATGATCCTCAACCCAGTGTTTACTCACTGGGCCAAACCTTAGTAAGACCCAAAGGGTTTACATTGCAATTCTAGCCATGTGTACTAAGAAGTGATTCTTACTGAATTCAGTGGGGTTCTGGTGAAGATGAGGGAGAAAATCAATTCAGTTCCCATTTAAAGACAAATCTATTGAATTCACACTTTGTAAAACAATTATGAGAACCAAAATGTAGCCATCCATTGAAATTCACACTTATCCAAATATTGTGATGCAGGTCTCCAAACAAAGAATGTTCACAAAAGTGAATACATGAGGTAAAAGCATGCATTAAAACTGACTATCTTAGTGAAAACAACATACATTAGGAAAAATTCTTGGGAAAATGTGTCTATCAGTCAAAACTGTACGCAAAAAATATGTTTATTAGGAGAAAGTCACGCTAAAATGCTGATGGATTTTCATGAGGATATTTTTTAAGTTGCTGATTGCTGCAGGAATATGGAGAGCTGAATTTAAGATTGGAAAAAGGAGAAACCGAGAGAATCAAAATGGACAGGTCTTTCCATCTCTACTCTCAGCTGAGTGGAGTTAGAACTGTAGCCTTAAACATTGCTTTAATATCATTACACTTTTAAACTTGAGACAGGATATTCCATGTCCAGACACTTTGGATAAATCCTGGTGAGAGTTTGTGTTTTTACAGACTACTGTACACAGAACAAGCAAAAATTTAGAATGTTACCAGCTAGAGTGGAGTACCAGGCAGAGGGGAGTGCAGCTGTTTTAACAATCCACCAAAAGCAAAGATTCAGCAGAGTTAATAGAAATAGCAGCCACCATCCTCTCAAAATTGTGAATGACCATTTCCCAGTCACACTGCATGCAGTATGGCAAAACATGCTATGAGCGTGCAAGAGAGTGCTTTAATAGGAAACTACCATGGCCATATATCTCATCCAAGGATGCCATTCATACGTCATGCATTTAGGTACCTCTATAGATCGGGTTAGATGGAATGCAAAATCAAACACTCATGGTTTCAGTGAAGAAACTCGAAATTTTATGGCTGCTATTTCTATGGCTTTCAAAACTATGTTGACTTTCTTCAGCAAGCACAAAGTAAAAGTGAAGTTTACACAGCGTAGCCATTCTACTGCTACACCTTTACCACTGCTGGTAAATTGCTCCAAAAGCTTGGCACATTATCTCCCTCCATCATTAATACTAGCACTGTATCACTTTGCCACTTTCCATTTCCACTCATGAAGAACTACACAGGTACTCAAAAAATGTATAGGCACTTTCGATCTTTTCCTCTCAAATTAATCTGAAACTTTTGGTATTTTCACCTCAAATTAATCAGGACTGTTACTCAGTCCCATGAAACACACCATACCAATCTGAGAGAACATTGATTATTCGTCTTTCAAGCTCTGAACTAAAGGGATTGTATCCAACTAAGATTCACTGAATTGAAAGGAACCAAATTAGTCATGCCCATGAATTTCAAAGGGTATACAGTGGTGCCCCACAAGACGAATGCCTCACAAGACGAAAAACTCGCTAGACGAAAGGGTTTTTCGGTTTTGCGTTGCTTCGCTAGACGAATTTCCCTATGGGCTTGCTTCGCAAGACGAAAACGTCTTGCGCTTTTTTTTTTAAAGCTGCTTGAAGAGGCGCAGTTGCGACGGACCGTGCTTCGCAAGACGAAAAACATCGCAAAACGAAAAGACTCGCAGAACGAATTATTTTCGTCTTGCGAGGCACCACTGTACTCTACTCTGAGTAAAACTAATGTTAGATACAACCCACGGTGTCCTGAAAATCTGCCTCCACTTTTTTTTGGGGTGGGTGGGGGGGATCCATTCTATCCCTGAAAAAGTGGAGGTAGATTTTCTGATGGTTTGCAGGGTGGGGTTAGGATAAATTTCGAGAAATATTTGAGGGTGGGTGTGTTTGGCTAACCCAAGTTAGACAAGGTAGTTGAGGGCTTTTTTTTTAATTAAAAACAAACCCTTAAAGAAAGATTGGGGGGTGGGTAGAGGCCAGTGCAGCTGCTGTGAGCAGCCACATAACCAACCAGGATTTCTATGGTCTGTGCTTCCTGGAGCCTGGGCAGACTTATCATGGAATTCACTATGTGACATGATGCGATGTAGTTTAACTCCCATTGTAATTTTGTCACAGGCTACAGAACATGCAGTGGGGTGGCTGTGGAGTTTTACAGCAGCTGCAAACAGCTGTTTGCTTGGGGTTTTTAAATTGATAATGATAATCTATAAAAATGAAAACAATTTTGGCCATCTCATCTAACTAAGGAAAGCCAATCTGAACATTTTTTAATGATGTATTGTTTTCAATACTCAATTGGGAGCCGCCCAGAGTGGCTGGGGAAAATCAGCCAGATGGGAGGGTATAAATAATAAATTATTATAATATTATTATTATTTCTCAGAATACCCCCTCCTGTGGTTTTTTTTTGGGGGGAGGGGGGCATTTTATTTTTGCCCCACATGAACTGAAAAAAATGGCCCAGCCCTCTCCCAAATGGTCCCAGACATAATTACTTTACGGGCTGTCTGCTTCTATATTGACCTGCTTGGGCTTTAATATCTGCTTTGTCCTCCTTGCCATCAACTCAGTGTATTACAAAAGTGAGCATTTTCAGTGATGGTGTCAAGGCCCTGGAATACTCTCCAAGTGGAGACAAGTCAGGCTTCCTCCTTATCGTATTTTCGAAATAGGCTTTCATGTATGAATCTGCTGCTCTGGATTTTAAAACTGACTGCTGCTTTTAGATATTTAATATATGTCTTTGTAATTGTATTATTCTCCTTTAATCTGAAATGTATTTTTTCTTTCATTCTAACACAAACTACTCTACCTGAAAAAGAGCAAGATTTATCTAACAGGAGAATTTTCCAAGACATATGCCACTCTCCATGTGGGCTGGTGTTTGAGGATCAGGGCTGATGTTCACGAGTTTATGTTAGGGATCCACTAAACATTTTCAAATGTCAGGGTTCACTTTGAAAGCAACGCATTCAGCTGAACGAATCCTAGGTGGGAAAAATGCTCACCAAACATTCTCACTGCTCCAATGCTATTTGATGTCCTTTTATTGCCCTTTTAAAAGACAAAGTCCAGCAACTGGAGGAACGTGTAGCTACACTCCAAAGAATTAGAGAGCTGGAGCTCTTCTTGGAAGCAACAGAGCACACCGTCCCCACCAAGGAGGAGACAGGGGACTCCCCTGAGAAGGAGGCTAGTTCATCAACACAGGAGCCAGATATCTGGAGAAACGTGACTCAAAGAAGTAGGAGGCCCAGGGTTTACTCTGATTGTTTAGAAATACACAATTGCTTTGAGGTCCTCTCCCCTAGCATGGAAGACGAAGAGCAGACTCCATTTGAGGATCTCTCCCTCATTACAGTCGATCAGGTATATGAAGACGAGCAGCAAAGTCAGTCCTCAGGGAATGTGCAGGCGACCTTGGAACGGACAGCTCATGGAAGAACCCCGACCAAACCCAAGAGGAGGCGTGTAGTGGTGATAGGGGATTCCCTACTGAGGGGAACAGAAGCAGTGATCTGCGGGCCTGACAAGATGTCTCGGGAAGTGTGCTGTCTCCCCGGGGCTAAGATCCAAGATGTAACTGAACGACTGCAAGGAATCATAAAACCCACTGACAAATACCCCTTCCTCTTGGTTCATGTGGGAACCAATGACACTGCAAGCAATAGCCTCCAGAAGATCAAAAGAGACTACGAGGCTCTCGGCAGGAAATTGAAGCAACTAAATGCACAAATTGTCATCTCGTCTGTCCTCCCAGTTGAACGACGTGGCCCAGGGAGAGAGGGGAAAATAGTGGAAGTGAACAGCTGGCTTCGCAAATGGTGTAAACAGGAACGGTTTGGATTCTTAGATCACGGACTGCAGTTTCTTGAAGATGGACTTCTGGCAAGTGATGGGCTGCACCTCACAACGGTTGGGAGAAATGTTTTTGCCAAAAACCTCAGAAACCTCATCAGGAGGGCTTTAAACTGACTAATGTGGGGGAGGGAGACAGTGCTCCTGAAGGTAGGAGTCTATCAATTAATGAAGATGATCATCCAGATGTCATAGACCAAATGGAGCAAACAGCATGCGCACCTAGTGGTGGGAGGAAAAAATCCTTAAATAAGAGACATGGGGGAATGATTAATGGACTTCAATGTCTGTACACTAATGCGCAAAGCATGGGAAATAAACAAGATGAGCTTGAGCTCTTGGTACAGCAAACTAAATATGACATAATAGGCATCACTGAAACCTGGTGGGATAAGTCCCACGATTGGAATGTAATACTGGGGGGATACAATCTATTTCAGAGAAACAGACCAGACAAGAAAGGAGGAGGAGTGGCGTTATATGTCAGGGATGTGTATACCTGTGAAGAGATCCAAGATTTAGAACCTCAAAGCCAAAGTGAGAGCATTTGGGTCAAAATTAAGGGAGAGAAGAATAACAGAGACCTCATTGTGGGAGTTTACTATAGATCCCCAAGCCAAACGGAGGACATAGATGATGCCTTCCTGGAACAGATGGCCAAGCATGCAAAAGGAAGGGAGATAGTAGTAATGGGGGACTTCAATTACCCGGATATTTGTTGGACGTCAAACTCAGCCAAGAGCATAAGGTCAAACAGATTCCTCACTGGCCTTGCAGACAACTTCATTGTCCAGAAAGTGGGAGAAGCAACAAGAGGAACAGCCATTTTAGATCTGGTCCTAACCAATGTTGATGACCTGGTTAGTGGGGTAGATGTGGATGGATCATTAGGCGCGAGTGATCATGCTCTTCTGAAGTTTACTATACAGCGGAAAGGAGCAGCCAAGCATACTAGGACTCAATTTCTTGACTTTAAGAAAGCCGACTTCATAAAACTTAGGGAAGTGCTGGGTGAGATCCCATGGACAGCAATACTAAAAGGAAAGGGAGTTCATGATGGCTGGGAGTTTGTTAAGAGGGAGATAGTAAAAGCACAACGTCAGGCAATACCAATGAGACGGAAACATGGAAGGTGCCTAAAGAAGCCAGGGTGGCTATCTAAAGAACTTTTAACTGAATTAAGATTAAAAAAGGATGTGTACAAAAAATGGAAAAGGGGGGAAACCACCAAAGAGGAATTCAAACAAATAGCCAGCACGTGTAGACACAAAGTCAGAAAAGCTAAAGCACAGAATGAACTCAGGCTTGCTAGAGAGGTTAAAAGCAACAAAAAAGGCTTTTATGGGTATGTTCGTAGCAAAAGGAAGAACAAAGAAACAGTGGGGTCACTCAGAGGAGAAGATGGTGAAATGCAAACAGGGGACACAGAAAGGGCTGAACTCCTCAATGCCTTCTTTGCCTCAGTCTTCTCCGATAAAGAAAACAATGCCCGACCTGAAGAATTTGGAGCAAATGATTCAGCAAAGGAAACACAGCCCAGAATAACTAAGGAGATAGTACAAGAATATTTGGCTAGTTTAGATGTATTCAAGTCTCCAGGGCCAGATGAACTGCATCCAAGAGTATTAAAAGAACTGGCAGATGTGATCTCAGAACCACTGGCAGTCATCTTTGAGAATTCCTGGAGAACAGGCGAAGTCCCGGCAGACTGGAGGAGGGCAAATGTTGTCCCTATTTTCAAAAAGGGGAAAAGAGAGGACCCAAATAATTACCGCCCAGTCAGTCTGACATCAATAGCAGGGAAGATTCTGGAGCAGATCATTAAGCAAACAGTCTGTGAGCACCTAGAAAGGAATGCTGTGATCACCAATAGTCAGCATGGATTTCTGAAAAATACCGTATTTTTCGCTCTATAACACGCAGATTTTTTCTCCTAAAAAGGAAGGGGAAATGTCTGTGCGTGTTATGCAGCGAATGTGTGGTCCCTGGAGCCGAAAAATCGGGCAAAAATCAAACCGCGCTTCAGGGAGAAGGGAAACCTGAAAGGGAAACCTGAAAAGAGGAAGTGGGTGCTTTCCTGCATTCTGCCTCAGGGTCTTACTGCCCACCCTCTCTGTTTCCTTACTGTGTTTGCTGAAACGGAACAAAGAGCAGGGAAAGCCCCTCCCCTCCAGGAAAGAAGAGGGGAAAGCAGAGTGCCGCTCCTTCCTCTCTGTGCTCCGGTGCTACTGAAAACATGCAGGTGAGAGAGAGAGACAGAGAGAGAGAGAGAGAGAGAGAGAGAGAGAGAGCGCTGGCTGGCTTGGGTGGGTGCGTGGGGGAAACTTTTGCCTTCCTTTCCTCCCTCCCGTTATACCCCACTCCTGCATTCTTAGCCCTTCTGTGTTTTTCCTTCCCTCCCCACTTAAAATGTGGTTAAAAAGCATGGATCCACATGGATCCTCAGGATTTTTGCACTGGGTCACCCCAAATTCACCATCAGAGCACATAGCATGTCCATGGCTACAGCCTGCCCCCCCAAAATCACGCACCCACTGTTGCCTGGGGCTGCAATGGTGCAAAAACATGGTTACAAAGCATGGATCTACATGGATCCTCAGGATCTTTGCATTGGGTCAGCCCAAATTCACCATCAGATCACATGTCTGTGGCCACAGCATGAAGCACAAAAATGATACATCCACTGTTTCATTCAGAATGTTTTTTCCCTTGTTTTCCTCCTCTAAAAATGATGAGCGTGTTATGGTCAGGTGCGTGTTATAGAGCGAAAAATACGGTAAGTCATGTCAGACTAACCTGATCTCGTTTTTTGACAGAATTACAAGCCTGGTAGATGAAGGGAATGCAGTGGATGTAGCCTACCTTGATTTCAGCAAGGCATTTGACAAGGTGCCCCATGATATTCTTGTAAAGAAGCTGGTAAAATGCGGTCTTGACTATGCTACCACTCAGTGGATTTGTAACTGGCTGACTGACCGAACCCAAAGGGTGCTCATCAATGGTTCCTCTTCATCCTGGAGAAGAGTGACTAGTGGGGTGCCACAGGGTTCTGTCTTGGGCCCGGTCTTATTCAACATCTTTATCAACGACTTGGATGATGGACTCAAGGGCATCCTGATCAAATTTGCAGATGACACCAAACTGGGAGGGGTGGCTAACACCCCAGAGGACAGGATCACACTTCAAAATGACCTTGACAGATTAGAGAACTGGGCAAAAACAAACAAAATGAATTTTAACAGGGAGAAATGTAAAGTATTGCACTTGGGCAAAAAAAATGAGAGGCACAAATACAAGATGGGTGACACCTGGCTTGAGAGCAGTACATGTGAAAAGGATCTAGGAGTCTTGGTTGACCACAAACTTGACATGAGCCAACAGTGTGACGCGGCAGCTAAAAAAGCCAATGCAATTCTGGGCTGCATCAATAGGAGTATAGCATCTAGATCAAGGGACGTAATAGTGCCACTGTATTCTGCTCTGGTCAGACCACACCTGGAGTACTGTGTCCAGTTCTGGGCACCACAATTCAAGAAGGACACGGACAAACTGGAACGTGTCCAGAGGAGGGCAACCAAAATGGTCAAAGGCCTGGAAACGATGCCTTATGAGGAACGGCTAAGGGAGCTGGGCATGTTTAGCCTGGAGAAGAGGAGGTTAAGGGGTGATATGATAGCCATGTTCAAATATATAAAAGGATGTCACATAGAGGAGGGAGAAAGGTTGTTTTCTGCTGCTCCAGAGAAGCGGACACGGAGCAATGGATCCAAACTACAAGAAAGAAGATTCCACCTAAACATTAGGAAGAACTTCCTGACAGTAAGAGCTGTTCGACAGTGGAATTTGCTGCCAAGGAGTGTGGTGGAGTCTCCTACTTTGGAGGTCTTTAAGCAGAGGCTTGACAACCATATGTCAGGAGTGCTCTGATGGTGTTTCCTGCTTGGCAGGGGGTTGGACTCGATGGCCCTTGTAGTCTCTTCCAACTCTATGATTCTATGATTCTATGTCTTTCTGGCTGACACTGGTGCTTCTCGGCCGCATTTTCACTCCTCACACACTTTTGCCTTACTGACTGTGGTGACCCAGAAACTTTGAAAATTTTCATCCACGATACCATCGCATCACACAACGTGTTGTGGTGTCACTGAACAGATCAAGTAGGTTATTAAAGCCACTGGTAACAACTGGCAATGTGGACACGCGGAACCAAGGGTTGTGGCGAAGAAGATTTAAGCAAAAGGAAAATGTTGCTGCAAAGAACACCACCGAAAAACAGATGTGATCACAAGTGCTGAATATAGCAGGAAATGGAAGGTGATTGTGAACACTCACAAAAATGAGCATGAAATGAGGCAAGTAGTGTTGGCTCATTTATCTTCTCTTCTATTTGTCTTTTTTTAAAAAGCAGAAGGAACATTTGAACTGTGTGATATATCTGTTGCTGCCCTTTACCATTTCAGTTTAAAGGTTGACACTATTGAGAAATCCAAGAATCCAAGATTATTTCCCCCTGAGAGTTCACTACACATCATCACACTATAGCAGCCAAAGCTATGCCTCAAATCTGTAAAAAAACATCACTTAACGAAACTAAAGTTTTCTTTTCTCATGGATTTCAAGCAAATGTTACTATATTATTAATTGCCTCAATAGATGTGTGATTATAATTAATTCTCAGACAAATGAATTAATTCCAGCAGCCAGGATGGCTAGCCTCGCAATGATTAATTCTGCAAAACCAAAGCCTAATAGTAATGCTGTAAGCATCCATAAAAAGAAAAAAAATGCTGTTGCCTAAAGTGCTGAAAGCCTGGGAAACCATTAATCACAGGTAAAGTACTTTTGCAGTCTCAATAACTCTGATCAATCACAGTACCCGAAAGGTCTCCAAATTCATCATCTGAAAAACACAGTCCAAGAAAGAAGAGGGAAAAGGTACCAAATATTTTTTAGCTCATACAATTCCCTGCTAGATTCAGAACTCAGGAAAGAACTAGAGCCATCCAATTACATTCTAAGTGACTCATGAGGCTCAAACCGAAGTGTATGCTCCTGGCACTATTTCTGCCATTAAAAAAATTGCAACTGTTATTTCACATTCACAGAGTGCCAGCTATTTTCTAGACACTGTATAGAACATAAATGTGACATGGTCCTGAGCCTTAACCAAGAGAATTAGAATCCCAGCAATTTGTAGCTCTCTCTCTCATGAATGAATGCTGGAAGTGTCAATTAGTCAATTGCAGCATTCAGATGTAAAAATAAACTATGGCTTATTACACTAATGATCTTGGGACTTGTCAGCTCCCTCTTCATCTTCCCTCCACCTGTGCAGCTGCTCAATTGAAAAGTAGTGTAGCATTATGTCTGAACCTTAAATGCTGGTTAATCTCAACCAGGGCCAGCCCAACTTGAGGTGAACCACAAAATGGCACACATACTCCACCAGGGAAGAAGAGGTAAGTGAAGATCAAGACCAGGAACGGGGGGGGGGGGGGAGGATAAAGGTGGGTCAACACCTATCTGCCAAGAGACTGCTGTAGAAGTGGCATTGCAGTGGGGGGCTGCCAAGGAGAAAACAGGAGACCATGCTGGTCAGCTAACCAGAAAGCCTGATGGCTTCCTCATGTCATATGTACTTGGTGCACCGATTCAGCAACTTGCACTGTTCTTAGCAGATTTAAGAGACCCTGATGGCACACAGAGTACAAGACAATCTCTAAGTTGAGCAAGGACCAAGCTACCACAGTCTATGCTTTGAGCTAAGCTGAGGCATTTCTGAGGGTGCAGAATGAGTGGCCTTGCACGGCAGAGAACAGTAACGCTCTGAAATCTTTTCATTGCCCACCCCTGTTTTTCCAGTTGAAGATGAGCTGCAGTAAATTCTAACACAGCAGACACAATTTGCCTACTATCCTTCAACTGCTGGGTGGAAATTAGGTCATGGATCGTGAACTCAGTACATGCACTCACTCATTCACTCACACACAAACTTGCGCACACACCAAAATCAAATGAGGCTAAGCACTGGCAAACTGTACAATGCACGTTTCAAATACTGTACCAGTAGGCTGTTTGCAAAGTACTTGGCCAAAGGCCAAGAAGGGCTGGCACACATTCTCTCTGTGTGTGTGCATGTGCGTTTAAAGGAGGGACACTAAGTAGTTGAACAGCCATTTTGGCTTCCTGTTCCCTCTGTAAAGACCCATGAAGAGTTATTTTCCCACCTGCTGACTAGGAAAAAATGAAGACGCAGAAGAATAAATGAATCAGCCAATTGCAGCTGAAAACAGCCTATTGTTCTCAGATGTTATATCCCTCTAAGCTTTTGTCAAGTGCTTTGGGCACTGCAACATTCAACGTATTTTTTTTTCATTTAGACAGACTTCTCCCATTCATTGGGAGATTTCATTAGCAAAACAAGCACTTGATTAGTCCAACAGGACTTTCAATGTTGTCCAAGAAACCCAAGGCAGAAGCAAGTGTGCTTTGGCTCATTGCTCACTACCCCTCCTAATCATTTCCAGTTAATTATTACTGGCTCAAATCTCACGATGTTTGCAACACATGTAGCATTGTATAGCTATATTCAGTTTGGTCTTTATGCTTTCTGTCTTTCTAGCAAACCACTGATGCAAAAGCAAAATGACAAATGGAAGGACTTACGATGGTACTGAAACAAATGTTCTCTACAAAGAACTTTCAGCTCAAATTCTGAGCCACAGTGGGGTTGAGGGGTGCAAGGGGGAATCACCTGGCAAATTTCGTGGGTGGGAGGAGAAATCTGTGGGAAGCTGAACCTCCCACCACTTCTGGGGCTTATCTCCCAGCAAAATGTCTTGGGCTTGCCCTGTTTGAAGTGGTGCCTAGTGACAGTGCAAGTTCTCTCTATCGTGTTTGCTTTCTAGTGGCATGTATGTGAGTCAGCACTTGATTCTGCAGTCATCATATGATGAACATGGTATGGATAAACTCTCCACTTAGTTTTCCTCTTAATTTTGCCTAATCTCCTTCCCCCACAATTTGTTGAACTTCTTACTAAAACACTGTAATCAAAGCTGGATGAAGACACTTCTAGATTAACATCATACACTTTATTTTTGAGCCACACCAGCTAATATAAAGTTTGAGCTCACACAATGTTTCCACTCTTTCGGTTGAATAGCAGAGTGAGTATATGGAAATGTCATCATTTTGGCAATCAATCAAACTATTAAGGTCCCTGCTGAAAGGCCAAACTGATTCAGTTCCGCCGAATGGAGTGGGGATCTGCTCCGATTTGCGGGGAGGGGGAGGTGTCAGGGAAAAGTTGGTGTTCCTGAGACTTTAAGGAGATAAAAAGAATTTTTCTTTTTCTAAATGAAGGTGTGGTGCACTTTTGTTTGCTCTCTTGAGATGTAACAGAAGATACAAAGTGGTTTTTTTTAAAAAAGGTCCCCCCCCGAATGTTGAATTGACAGGAAGAGTGATAATGAATCAGAAAT
The DNA here is from genome assembly GCF_965113315.1 of Podarcis vaucheri. Lineage (NCBI taxonomy): Eukaryota > Metazoa > Chordata > Lepidosauria > Squamata > Lacertidae > Podarcis > Podarcis vaucheri. The sequence continues at coordinate 93,707,055 of NC_138760.1, read as the reverse complement.
AAGGGTGTCTAAGAGTGTGCCCAGGGTGGCGCTGTGGTCTAAACCACAGAGCCTAGAGCTTGCCGATCAGAAGGTCGGCAGTTCGAATCCCCGTGATGGGGTGAGCTCCCATTGCTCAGTCCCAACTCCTGCCAACCTAGCAGTTCAAAAGCATGTCACAGTGCAAGTAGATAAATAGGTACCGCTCTGGCGAGAAGGTAAACAGCGTTTCCGTGTGCTGCTTTGGTTCGCCAGAAGCGGCTTAGTCATGCTGGCCACATGACCAGGAAAAACTGTCTGCGGACAAACGCCGGCTCCCTCGGTCTATAGAGCGAGATGAGAGCACAATTCCAGAGTCATCCGCAACTGGACCTAATGGTCAAGGGTACCTTTACCTTTTAAGTGTGTTCCTAATAATGACAAAACTACCTATGTTAAAATAGCTGACAAGAAGAAGGAATTCTAGGGGTGCCAATCCCCCCTCTGTTTGTGGCCCTGCTCCTGTGTTCTTAATATGAATAAAATTTGGGTGCATGGGGTGAGGAAAGGGGTAGAACCTCCGGTGGGGGAACATTTCATTTCATGCTCCTTCTGGGATAGTGTGTCAACCTTCGGTTTTCACCCTGCACTCAACTTTTACCTGTGGCTCCTAGAAGCTGTCAGCATGCGACAGCGGCCAAACCCCGGGAAACAGCTTTGACTGGCCAGCTGAAACAGATGAAGGTAGCCAATGGGTATCAAACCCTCAGTGAGTTAGGGACATCCCCTGCATGCAAAGACAGGCTCCAGCAGATGGAGCAGACAAGACAAATAGTGGGGCCAATGGTCAAAGAAGGCGGTTTCTGCAAATGCTGTGAAGTGAGGAGCAGATGGGGCTCATCCACTTGGGAAGGTAGCCCATCTAGCAGAAAGAAAACTCTGATCCTAGACATCTGCTGCTGCCTTGCAGAATATATTCAGAAGTATACCCTGCCTACACAAATCCAGAGTGGTGTCCCTAAAACAGTTGGATGGCATCTTGTGCACCTCCTTCCAGCAACTTCTGCAGCCAAACAGGATGTGGTTTCCTTTGGACCACATCAGTGAGGCCGAGAAGGGGGTCTTGTGGTCTGAGCAGCCCAGGACCTCCTTGCACACTGCCCAGACATGCACCCTGAGGAGCTCACTTTGGTGCTGCTAATGCAGCAGTTTGACTTCACCCCTGGATGCACACTCCATTGTCTCTTGAGACAGACCAATGCCAACAATGGAAAAAATAAAAAGCACATGAGGCTTTTTAAAAATCACTTTCCCCTGCATATCAATCACAGGCTCTTAAGCCCCGAACAAGCCCTAACAGCAATGTTGATTGGAGAAAAGTATCGTGTAAGAAGCACGTGAAAAGGGAGAAAAATGAAACAGTCAGCTGACATCCCTGGCAGTGGGAAATGAGTAGCATGCTCTTCTAGCCTATATCTCTCCGCCACCCCTTCCTTGAGCTATGTGACATCTGGTCAACCCCATATTACACAAAGATTTCTGGAAAGTTCGTGAATTAAACATGGTAGAAGTGAAGGAAGTGAGTGGTGAATATCATCGGCTCAGACTCAGACTTTCCACCAGAAGGACTTACACCACAACAGGTGGGGATTGTTTTGTGCAGAATGGTTGATAAGATAACAGGTTGAGGGAGTCCAGAGCATTACCAGACCACCTAGCCACTAGTTAATAGGTGCTTGTTCCAGACACTGGTACTTTAGGGTGACCTCACAGAGATTCTCACATTATTTCCCAGAATGCCATCTCCAGTGAGAACTCCATGCCATTTATGTACAGTGCTATTCTAAGCTTGTCTATGCAGAAGGCAGTCCCAATCAACTCAACAGGGCTTACAGCCTAGAAAGTGTGATTAGGACTGCAGCAATGGTCAGTTAATTAACTGACTTATTGGTTAACAACGAGCTATTCGACCTTGTAATTATTAATTTTCCCCACACAAAATGATTCATACAAGAAATTCCCACTAGTGCAAAAATGAGAAAATGTCTTTTAGATTAAGAGATGATTTGTGCTTTTGGCTCCACAAGAGACCTGTGAACTGCAAAGGTCTGAGACCCAAGTGGGAGCTGACTGTATTTCTCAACCATACAAAATATTTGTTTGCACAGAGATAGAGGAAGAATTCGCTGGAGCCATCCCATGCTGACGAAAGCAGCTCTAAAGAATTATTCCTTCTTCCCATCCCAAAGTTGTAAGGAAATACTCATACAATGCCTCCAAATTTCTTTCTCTTCTGTCCATGACATGGATTTCAAGAAAAAGTATGTCATTTTAAACAAATCATCCTATCAAGCTGTTCGGTCAAAATTCTATTCCGACTGATGAGGAACTCGAGAGTCTACATGTCTGGCACATACAGAACAGGATAGCTTTTATCACAAGACAGATTCCTTTGCAATGGTCCAATGAGCATTTCTGCATGACAAGCCACTCCTGACAGAGTTCACCTCAGCCTCTTCAACTGCCTTTTCTGTCTCCTAAATTATACCTAAGTAAGAGAGCAATTAGGTTTTGACAATTAAAATGATTTACTTACCATATGTAACAGCCGGAGCATCTCCACATATCTGTGGAAAGAGACAGTTTTATTAATTGTCAACCAGCTACCGCTGAATAAATCAGTGTGCAATGCACAGCCCAGCTTACTGCAAACCAAATTTTAGCTGGTGGACTTACTCTTTCTCTGAAGACACAAGCTCCTGGGCAATGAGGTGGGCTCTGGATTGTCCTTCTTTCTGTACAAAACAAAATAAACAAAGGTCAAAAATTCTCCATAACAGAGAATGTAAAATAACAGAGAATCCTCTCAGTCTGAACACTCTTTGGACTTGGTGGTCTAAGAACGTCAAAGTACTGTGGAGGCGGATCTTAAACTTCAATACACACCCGCAAACCAACACAACATATACACCCCATCATAGTATCTGTCAGGTAGAGGAATGTGCAAGATCTTTCAACCATTTAATATGAAAAGGTTGGTTAATCTTTTCCATATGGGGCAAGCAGGCACAACTGATAGGCCACATCCTAGCATCTGTCTGCTAAGAGAATGTAAAAGGTATTTCATCCATTTAATGCAAAATGTTGATTAGGCGCTCATCTTTTCCCATATGTGAGACACACGTCCAAGGAGAATGACTGCAGGAAATATAAAGTATGGTGTATAAATTATGCTTTGCGCTTCTGATTTGCTTTTTCAAGGAATGTTAATTTCTAAAGATCACATGGAGCTGGTTCTCCGTACGATAATTACCGCAAGGGTGACATTTGAGAGCTATTGGGAAACTCAAAATAATCTATTAAAACAGCATGGTTAATTTAGCTATAGATTATTACCCTATACGTAAGGAACAAAGAAGGAAGGCAGAAATGGATAATTTCAGAAAGAACAGGAGCCCCTTCTTAGACAAAAATTGTTCCAAGTTCTAGCTATTTCTTAATTTACTATATAACAGAACAAATTAAATTTATGACATTTATTGTAACATATACAGAGGGCCAGCTCCGGAAAAGATGGGCAAAGTTATTGCCACCACATTCCTTGCTTTTGTGAGACATAGCATGCCCCTAGAATCTCTAGGGTAGGGTTCCCCAAACTTGGATCTCCAGCTGTTTTTGGACTACAATTCCCATCATCCCTGACCACTGGTCCTGCTAGCTAGGGATGATGGGATGATGCCAGTGTCACCAAACGTCAAGGAAACATACACTAAAAAGGAAAGAAACAGACTCCAGTGACATCGCAAAATGCTACAGTGGCATAAGCTTTCTTGGAAGAGTGATGGGCAGGCAGACAGAGAGGGGCACACATGTATATAAATAATGCACACATTCACTTGGGTACAGAGGAAGCTGCTAAACAGCAGCGCCAGAAAGCCCTGAAATGCACCCTGGCCACTCGGCACGTCCTCTACTGATGGGCTTGGCTCAGATATGCCAAGAAGCGGAGCATATTTCACTACTGACCAAGGCCCCTTCTCTCTTCTTGTATACAGTTTGTCACAGTCAGCCATTCTATTAGTGATTGATTTGTCTTGAGCCAAAAGCCAAAACACTGGTACCCCTAGTGTCACATGGCCTGTCTAGGGCGAGTTCTGAGACAGTGTCTCTAGGCGTTGCCCCGTCTTGTGTTGTTTAATTGCTGTTTGTTTAACCAGGAAATGAACTCTGAGATTGACGACAGTGTCCGGAGACAGACTTCTGGGAACAGGGAGATGTAGGGAGCTCAGGTCCTTCAACTATCAGGTTCCTAGCACTGAACCCAAGCGGTGGTGAAAATATGAAGATCTGCCATTTCATTTTAGAGAACTTTGCCAGCTGCTTGCTTTCTAGCCTAGCAGTAAGTGCTTTGAATGTACACTTCCTTCCCAGACTCGTGTTTCCCAGTAGCTGCAGAGACTCCAGCCCCCGCTGTTAACTTTGGTGAGGGAAGCAATGGATTTGACACAAAGTTCTGGCTTCTTGCCTAGACAAGCCCTGTTGCTTTTAATAGCCTTATCTTTCTCAAGATCTAAGGGCCTTTCCAGATTTCCCCTCCCTCCAAATACTTTTACCTTTAGCATGGTATTTGCAACGGCAGTGCCATTAATCCAATAAGGGATAAGGAGATAAGTCCACAGAGAAGGAAAATAGTACTGGTGGTGATGATATAATATCAGAGGAGATATGGATTTTAGCATTGGGGAGGTGACACACCCAGACTTCCAGGGGGTGGGAATTGTTTAAAAGGAACAAGTGCAAAATGTGGGACATCGGGAGGTGGTGGCATGTGCTAGCCATGACAGGTTGTTTTGTTTTGTTTTGTTTACAAAAAGTCAAAATCCTGCTGACCCCTCACCAGCAGTTATGATGAAAGAGGAAAGTTGAAGATAGGGGGAGAGCTTCCCCTTCTGGAATTTGCTGCTAAAATGTTTGGTTATTATTGGTTCAAGATGGAGCCAGTTCTGATGAGGTGGGTAGTCTTTGTTATGTTAGCCACCTTCTTTGAAAGGATTTCAGGAGCAAGAGAGCGCTCAGCCTTTCTAAAATAAAATGTTATTTAAAAGTTTCAGTAAATGGCATAGCCATGAATGCACGAGATACCTTTGCAAAGCCAAAACTGCACTGTCGAATACACTGAACAACCACCCAAACATCAGTTGGTTCATAGAGAAATATAACTTGCAACGAGAAATTTATACCCTCTTAGCCCAAGTCCTATTTACATTTAGTTATAACCAGAAGCGTTTGAGTAAAGAACAGGCTTAAGTGTGCCTAAATCTCTTCATATATGCTATATGAGAGAAGCATGTGGTGGAAATTTACATGCCCGTGTCAGCCAGCACAATGTCCCTCTCAAGGCTGTTTTTCCCTTCCTTTTGTCTTCATCTCTGTATGCTCAGGTGACACCCCAAGCAGATAAGACAGGAAAAGACACAGACAGCATGGCTAAAACAGAGACTTGGCCCTATATATGAAACGCATGTGTCTTATTGATATTGTGCCACTGTCTGCCAAAGGGATGAATAACAGGATAAATATCAAGGAAATGCGGGCTAGGGTCTGATGTGAAGCATTAGAATCATAGAATCATAGAGTTGGAAGAGACCACAAGGGCCATCGAGTCCAACCCCCTGCCAAGCAGGAAACACCATCAGAGCACTCCTGAGATATGGTTGTCAAGCCTCTGCTTAAAGACCTCCAAAGTAGGAGACTCCACCACACTCCTTGGCAGCAAATTCCACTGTCAGACAGCTCTTACTGTCAGGAAGTTCTTCCTAATGTTTAGGTGGAATCTTCTTTCTTGTAGTTTGGATCCATTGCTCCGTGTCCGCTTCTCCGGAGCAGCAGAAAACAACCTTTCTCCCTCCTCTATGTGACATCCTTTTATATATTTGACCATGGCTATCATATCACCCCTTAACCTCCTCTTCTCCAGGCTAAACATGCCCAGCTCCCTTAGCCGTTCCTCATAAGGCATCGTTTCCAGGCCTTTGACCATTTTGGTTGCCCTCCTCTGGACACGTTCCAGTTTGTCAGTGTCCTTCTTGAATTGTGGTGCCCAGAACTGGACACAGTATTCCAGGTGTGGTCTGACCAGAGCAGAATACAGTGGCACTGCAAGAGCAAATGTGTTTTGGGAGGCCATTAACGCTTTGCAAGCAGCTCTTCATTCATTCATGAGGTGCTTACCCTTTCTAGTACAGGCACTTTTATGGATAACATCCGTTCATCATTCTTGGGACAGCGAGCCTTAGCTCACTAGTGACACAGCTTCCTGTTTTCCTATTCCAGCCTGTTCCAGGTAGCCATGTCTGAGGCAGCTACTATTTTCAGCTGCTTACTGATTTGATAAGAACCTGGAAAGCTACATTAGGTCAGGCTAACTGTGCCCACCTGCTCTGATGGGCAGCAGTCTTCCAGGGCTTCAGGCAAAGCTCTTTCCCACCACCTGCTACCTGGAGGTACCAAAGATCAAAGCTCCAGCATGCAAGGCAAGTGCTCTGCCTCTGAGAGTTACTCGCCTAAAGATGGTGTACATGCTAGGGGGGCGGCTTGCAATCCTGAAACAGTGCAATGCCTTAAACCAGCCTGTTCCAGTTGCCTTTTTGGTTTAAAAGACCTGACATATGCATGATGGAAAATAAGAAGGTTGAAGGATGGAACATGTCAGCGTTCTTTGGGAATCTAAAAGCCTTACAGAAAGAAGTACAGTGGTACCTCGGGTTACATACGCTTCAGGTTACATACGTTTCAGGTTACAGACTCCGCTAACCCAGAAATAGTGCTTCAGGTTAAGCACTTTGCTTCAGGATGAGAACAGAAATCGTGCTCCGGCGGCGCGGCAGCAGCAGGAGGCCCCATTAGCTAAAGTGGTGCTTCAGGTTGAGAACAGTTTCAGGTTAAGTAAGGACCTCCGGAACGAATTAAGTACTTAACCCGAGGTACCACTGTAATGGAGAAGTAAACTGTTCAGTCAGGGCCGTCTTACCCATAGGTGCTAGGGGTGCGGGGCACCCGGGCGCAGGGATCTCAGGGGCACCAGGCTGAGTGTCCGGGCCCGAGAATTGAGTCCCGGGAAGAGCCCGCCCATCAGTCAGAGCACCGCGGGGGGCTTACTGCTGCAGGCGGCTCAGCACCGCAGGTTTGGAGGCAACCGAGCCAGCGAGACGCTGAGGCAGCTGGCCAGCTGTGCCCTCCTGCGCAGCTGGGACTGGGCAACGGGGGGGGGCGCATGTCGGGCGGATCTTTGCACCCCGACACTGCATATACTTAAGACATCCCTGTGTTCAGTCCTGCAATCAAATATAGGACCTGTACTTAGCCAAGTTATAGCAGGATTGGGGGGAAGAGAGAGAGAAACCTGTAAGTTTATATTGGGCAGCAGGACAGTTTGGGAAACCCTCCATTTCTAGAGGAGTTAAAGCCAAGACTGAGAAATGAAGAAATACGCTTCGGTGTAGTTTTTCTTGCCACAGAATCCAAGAGAGGTGATGAGAATGCTAGATTTCAAGGCAAAGGTAACCCTGCCACTACCATCGGCCTCAATGCCTCTTCTGACCCCGAAAGAGTGCAGCACTTTGATTTGGTGGTCACTAGACAAATATAATTATTAGAGGCCTGTATTTTACAAAAAGACATGCCACCAACCTACTCCGCATATAGTAAATTTGCTATTCATGTGGGTTTGGAGTCCAAATTGGCAGGTGACAAATCTCCAGAAGTTTCTTGTTTTATTGTAATGGGCAAGGGCATATAATGCTGCTGAGCCAATACCTGCAGTATTTCCACTGACCTCTGTATCTGCTCTGCCACTCTAGATATCACAGTAGGACTTGGGAGGCAGTGGTGGCATTATTTCTCTGGGTGCCACTAACCCAAGCCTGCTATCCACTGGTGGCACCATTTAGGCTATGAAACAAGTAGTATTCAGAGGGAAGAATTCAACGTGGCACTATGGCAATTGCTCTGTCAGTCCAAGCCCTGTTGTGCTGGTGGAAGTCCTTGCATGGACTTCATCTAGCAAGACTAGTTCATTCAATCCCACTCACGAGAATTAGTTCACTATGGCAACACAGGGTGGCAAATAATATCAGGACAATAGTGCTGAATCACAGAAGGGTCAGTTGAACCTAAAACCTATGTGCCTCAAAGTTAAAAATTAAAAAATGCAAACTGGAAAATTATGTCTCCTGCTCCCTTCTTGGAGGGAGGTATATCACACCATCTCCTGGGGAATCTGTTTAATTATACACATCCTCTTTGTGGGGCGGAGTAGGGGGAAAGAAGCTTTCCAAATCTGTCTCTTCCTTAAAGGGACGCAAAACAGTCACTCCCCAAATACGTGGCTTATGCTCGAGGTTTTCTTTTTTGGATTTTTTTTAAGTATGTGGGCTTGCTTCATTATACGAAGGTTAAAGGTTTGCAAAACAGAATGATTAATGGAGCCTGGAAACCAATCCCACCCAGTAGAAAGATAAGAAAAGGCAAAGACAATTTGACGTGCTGCAACAGTGAGGCTGTTGCTGCTTGGCTCTCTGCAAAATCTCTGTGGCCTAGCCTGCTATTTCCTCTATTTGCAGACAGATCTGCTCTGCATGCTGCAATTGTTCACCATCCTGTCCGTTGCTCTGTGTTGTTGCCATACATTTCTAGCAACTCACTAGGGCAGTGTGGGGGTGATGGTGTCTCATTCCCACTGATGAGCACGTATCAAAGATGTGAAATTCTGAAGACCTCACTATGCCTGTTAAACGGTTGTTGCACCCAGGTATATTAAGGTTTTCTAAAATGTAGAGGTTTTCCTTCCTAGACAGAAGAACCCACCAAGAGGGGACTAGTCTCAGGTTTTATTTTTAAAATATTTGGCACCAGCTCGTTGCATTGTAAAGACTTTTCCAAATTTGAAGCCAACACAGCAGATAAGATGTTGACTGCCTTTCCCTGTAGAGAGACAGGAGAAGTTGCGAAAGGGAGTCTGTTCTTGCATTTTCAAGACTTTATTAAGAAGCCCTACAGCAGCATTTTCAAAGCTTTCCTTGGGAGGTGGACTAAGAGTGGTTTAAAAGAACGGCAAGAGAATTGCCACTTGGCAAGTTTTAAATTAGCCTCGCTGGGTTTATTTTATTTCTTTTGTCTCTAAACCCATTAAACAGTTTGGCCTCAGCGCTAGGAGGACAGCAATTGCAGATCAACATGCATTTAAATTAATTAGTATAGGTAAATGAGCATGCAGATAATAAGGGCCAGTATCTATCCCCCCCCCCCAGCAGAAAGAAGTAGAAATGATATGATTTGAGGTGCACAGGGGTAGCACATGGATTAAAATGTACAGGACATGAGGGGACAGCAGGCTTGTGTCTGCTGACCCTGGCCCTGCTACTGCCAAGACCTATACATACCGTATTTTTCGTGTGTAAGACTAGGTTTTCCCCCCTAAAAAATAATGCCCAAAATTTGGGGGCATCTTATACATTGGGGCCTTCTCCCCCATCTTCTTAAATCGGAGTACCCCAAAATGGGGGTTGTCTTACACATGGGGGCATCTTATAGACGGAAGAATACAGTAATCAGGATTCTCAATAATAGTGGGAACCTACATGCAGACCTTGCCCAGGGACGGCCCACCCATGAGGTGAGGTGCGGCAGTAGCCTCAGGTGGCAGATCTGGCCTCAGAGAGCGCATTGATCCCTGCTGCAGCTTCCTCTGTTGCCACCTGCTATGGACTCTCTGGCCTCCTTTTGTCCCCCCACCGCCTTCAGCAAAGTGGTGTGTGTGTGTGTGTCTGTGTGTGTGTGGAAGATGCACTGGGAGCTGTGGTGAGGGATGTGGAGGAAGAAGAGGAGAAGGCATGCACCTCCCAAATAAGTTGATTAACTGGTACATAAAGGTACAGACAGATTGCATCTTACATTAAGTTCACGTACGTAATCACAGCTTCATGTGGATCACTGAAAATTTAGAAATAAATAAAACTGAAGCTGAGGCTCCAATACTTTGGCCACCTCATGACAAGAGAAGACTCCCTGATGTTGGGAAAGATTGAGGGCACAAGGAGAAGGGGACGACAGAGGACGAGATGGTTGGACAGTGTTGTCGAAGCTACCAGCATGAGTTTGACCAAACTGCGGGAGGCAGTGGAAGACAGGAGTGCCTGGCGTGCTCTGGTCCATGGGGTCACGAAGAGTCGGACACGACTAAATGACTAAACAACAAAAAACCAGGGCAGGAGAGCAAGAACCCCCCACCCCAGGAAGGGCCACCTGAGATCTCAGGGGAGCCCTCAAGGAAGCCCACACACCACCTTTCCAGAGCTGGGTCTCTGCCTCGTGGGGCAGGGTGGAGGGCAAGGTGCACTCAGAGCCAGTTTTGGACAGGTAGAGATGGTTGCATGGGGCCCTTCCCAGGTTTTACATGATTTTACTTATACACATGATAGCCAGGAATGTAACCCCCAAGTAAGATGAGGTCTACCTATACAGCAGTGCTAGATTTACATATAAGCTAAACAAGCTATAGCTTAGGGCCCCATTCTCTTGGGGGCTCCCAAAAAAATTAAAGGAAAAAAACACCTGGATGCATATTTCCAAAATATAAACTAAAAAAACAAAACAAATAAACTTTGATAAAATACATATTTCGTTATGTGCAAATGGCTTTAGATACCTATTAGGTCCATAAATGACCATATAGCATATAGTGAACACAAAAAACCGCGGCAATTTGTTGTTGACAAAGGACAGCGGGACATATAAAGGGACCCTTTACCTTCAGTAGCTTAGGGCCTCATCAAACCTAAATCCGGCCCTGTATACAGGTGCTGAACTGAATTTAGGCTTCCCACAGTTCAAACGGAGCAGCCTTTGCTGAAGGCCTCGAATTAACAAAGCTCCATGTTTGGGAAGTATGTTTATGGGTCTTGTGGATTATATGAGTAAAATTGAAATGGAATGTGCAAGTCAGGTGCAGCTCTCCAACGCCTAGGGGTCCCTGAGGGTGAGAAATTTCTGGTGCTTGTAGGTGATAGTTACCCCACTGAAACCATTTTGTGTGTCTACAATATACTCAAACGGGTATAGAGAGACACAACGGGAAGGATCTTAATGCTCCCCCCGCCTTTTTTGTTTTTTACTCTTAGCATAAATGGGGCTTCCCCTTGGAGAAGAATCAAGCTGAGTAGACATACAAGGGGAAACATGTGCTGCTCCCAGCTCCACATTTCACATTAACTTTTTTGCACTGAAACCCCAGGCAGCAGTTAAGTATAATGAATGTGACTTTTTTTATTTCTCCTGCATTGAGAGTAAATGGCAGGCAGGACCATCCTACAGCTGCAAACGACTTTCTATAAATCCAAAATCACGCTTAATTGCCTCTATTATGACCTTTAAACATCTGTATCCTGAGTTTTGTCTTTATAAACATTAGCATTACTGCTGAGATCACATTAATCCGCTTTAATCTTTACCGTGAAATCGTTTTGCTTCCCATATATAATTTTCAGCTGCTCGTACAAATGTATGCATCTATTTTTCTCCCAGATACAATGGAGCAGCCATGCCAGTTTTTACGCCTTCCCTGTTCACTGAGGATAAGAACATGTCACTTGTTGGACCAAACTAAGCTCAGATGTTTGCTGCTTGTTTGGGGGTGATTTGTGCCATTGACTGCATGCAAGGAGTAGATATAGCTTGCCCCTGGTTACAATTGTCCAAGTGCTTGGCACCTGAAATGACGAGGCAGCCCTCCTGCAAAGGGCTCTCCTTATCTCAGGCTGAAATGGTAATTTAATGAGGATTTCAGGGAAAGGAGGCGTTTTTGTGCCCCAATCTGATGCTTGCTTCCAGAAAGCTTTTTCTTCAACAAGCTGGAAAAAGGCAAGGTCACCTTTGCTCAGAGCAATGGAATAAATATATAAAAAAGACACACATGTGAAGAATGGCCTCAATATGCCTCTTAGGTAGTTTTTAGCTGGGTAAAACTCAGCTATAGGGGTCTATGTGAAGGGCACCCCCTTCTCCAAGGAGTAGCAGGGCAATTTTAAAAAATGACAGCATCCTGTTGGAAATTTGCTAGTCCAACACCAGCTGCCAGGGATTCCCCCCCTCCCCCATGGATCCAACCTTGATAAGAAGATCCAGTTTTAAACAAAAAACCTCCCCTAGAATACAATGTGACTCTGGGGGTGGGATGGGGGGGACGACACACACTACATATTATATAAGACAAACTACATATTATTATGGGGGAAATCCATGACGTTCTGGATGTCCAGAATATTCCTTCTTTTTTAAAAATAAAAATGTTGTGCACGAATTTGCCAGGTTGATTGGAGTGATGGGGCTGCAAAATGAGAGGGGGCCCAATCCTTCCCCCAGCATCAGGTCTGGGATCAAAACTGCTCCCTGCAATCTGCTGTTTTATACCACAGGGGGAAATATTTCGTTCTTTGCTTGTGCAGTGGTACCTCGGCTTAAGGACTTAATTCATTCCGGAGGTCCGTTCTTAACCTGAAACTGTTCTTAACCTGAAGCACCACTTTAGCTAATGGGGCCTCCCGCTGCTGCTGCGCCGCTGGAGCACGATTTCTGTTCTCATCCTGAAGAAAAGTTCTTAACCTGAGGTAATATTTCTGGGTTAGCGGAGTCTGTAACCTGAAGCGTATGAAACCTGAAGCGTATGTAACCCAAGATACCACTGTATGTATGTATGTATTAGCTGCCTTGAAACATAACAATGGTATGCTGCATGCTTCATTTCAAAGAGGTTAGCTCAGAAGAGCAGAGATCCACAAGATGTAACCCAAATGTACACTCCAGACTAAGAATCAGCAGCAGAGCAAGCCAATCAGGCACCTGGGGTGGTGCATGTGCCCTGCACCTAGGGGCGGGGCCAGCCGGGGCAGGACACTCCATGGGGCCTCTGAGAAGTCTGCCTGCCTCCTCCCACTCAGCAGCCCTACAGCTAAGGGGGAGGCAGCGGGCGGACCATTTGGGGCAGTGCAGAGGATGTGGGCGCCCAAGCCACCACATCACTCCCAGGAGAGACGCATAGCTTAGGCGCAGGCCCCACAGTGAGTGCCGCCTGGCATTTTGTCATCCCCTCCATGGTGACACCCGGGGCAGACCGCCCCCACCACACCCCCTTCCTCCACCCCTGCTAAGAATGTTGGGTTTTTCTTTGTTTTTTAAAGTCAAGAGTCAAATTATGTCCCCAAATTTGCAGAGAGGTCATGCCTAGGATGGCATAGTCAGAAGTAGCTGTTGCTTTGAAACAGTGTAGTGATTCTATGAAAACACAAAGGCACTATTCAGCCAAATTTAAGGGAAGGTGCTTAAGTCTCTCCCATTCAGTGAGACGAAATTAAGTACGTTTCACCTGATTGTGCCTTTGGCTACTTTTAATATATATGCTTATTTGTTTTTATTTTTAACAGCCCCATTCTAACCAGTATAAAATTACATGCAGAGACATAAGGGGATCTAAGCTCACAAAACTGAAGAGCAGGAATCTCTTGTATAGCAGATCCTTCCCACCCTCAGTAGAAGCACTGTTAATAAAAATAAAGTACACTTTCTGGATAAAACCATAGATCTTATCTGCTAGGTGATCTCATGCCTTTATTCAGACTGATTTTCCCCTGGGAGATGGAAACCATAGACTAACAAGCAAAACATTAAAAAAGAAAACCAAAAACTTACTCTTGCTTCCAGACCAGCCCAAATACTGTTTTCACAAGATTAGCTCACTTCCAAATCCTTGGTACTATTTTTGGCATCCAAACCTACTGAAGTCTGCCAATTCTCTCTAAGTGACAGTGCACTGAAATTTGCTCTTGTTTTACAACTACTTCATCTTGCGCTAAGGATTTCCCAACAAGAAAGAGACAGTACTTTTGCTGGGTACTTAGATGATTTACTTGCACTTCATCACTCAGACATGGCTTTTTGATAAAATGGCTAATATTGCAATCCTTCTTTACATGTGAATGCAGAAGGAAGTTCCACTTAGTTCAATGGAAGCTTTTCTGAGCTAAGTATGTATGGGGCGGAAGCCTAAAATTCTCTCAGAGGGCTGAGAGTTTTTTGTGTGAAAGCCTCAGAAAGTCGTAATACATTACCAACTATGACAAGCGCTACGTTATGGTATCAGTGACATGCCATCCTTCTTGTTCAATCCTGTCAGGAGTGTCTCTGACAGCATTCATCTTGGGAATTTAGAGAATGCTAAATTTTATCAGTAATTCTTAAGAACTGAAAGGTCTAGGAGGAAGTGTCAGAAAATTTGTGGTGGTGGTTAAAATTTGTATACCGCCCTTCATCTACAGATCTCGGGACAGAATTATCACACTGACCAGCATTTCTCCAGTATTTTCCAATCCATGTCCATAACTTAGGGGGTGCTGTCTCCAGACAGACACATAAATACTGGACTAGCGAATGACAGTGTCTGGGCAGCTTTCTCCTCCAGCAGTGACTGACACTGCAAGAGTCTTCAGGGTGAAAGCTTAAGGTGATCTCACATTGTGAGCAATTGATAGGGAGCATAGCACCCATGAGCAACGAAGGGGGTGTTCTTCGATTGTTGATCAGCAGTTTAATGGAAAAGATGGTGAGGCGCTCCTATTCTCTGCTATACTTTTTTTAATGACGCCTGACATAAATAGTTAAATAAGACATTTTGCTGCCTGAGGGAGGCCACTCTGTTGGATAGCCTGGAATGCCAACTGGACATGCAGCTGAATCTTACTTCTATATCAGCAATGGGACAGCAACCTTCACCACACTTGTGGGCAGCAGGCTAGCTCAGGGGGTACAGGGCTGGCTCTGTGCCTGATGCACACAGCTCTGTCTTCTAAAACCGAGGAATGCCTAAGCAGGGCTCAGAAGGAATGGCCAGGAGGCTGCTGCCATTGCTCCTCAGTCTAGAATCTGTTGTCTGAAGTGGCTGCCTCACTCTTCTAATGCAGGGATAGCCAACCTAATACCTTCTGGGTGTTACTGAATATCCATGGCCATTTGACGCTGTATGGGACGGATGGGAGTCTAATAATATCTGAAGGGCACCACCTTGTGCCTAAAGGAAAGGCTGGCCCTGCTAACTACCTGAAACCTCAGCCTAACAATGGACTAATTTCTGTTTTCCTGGTTCCTTTTCACTGCAGAAAATTGTATTTTGACTCACGTTGAACTGCTGCCTTTGCCTAAAGCAGAACAGTCATATATTTGGCCCAGGCATAAGACTCAAACTTCCAACATCTGCAGCTAATTTTCATTCAGCATCAAATGTTTCAGCAATATCTTGCTTTCAACATGATTCCGTAACTGGGCTGAATGCAACAAAGGGAGATCAAAATTAAAATGGCAGGGGCACTTTACAAACGCTTCCCCTTTATCCTCCCTGTATGTCAGCCATCTGATGGCCTACTCAATAGTGGCACCCTGGCTGTGAAATGCTCTTCCCAGGAAGGCTCACTTTGCCCCTACTCAGATTTCATTAAAGTGCCAGGCAGAAGCATTTTATTTTCCTAGGCTTTTTTTTAAAAAAATATTTACATTGTTCCCATTCTACTTTGTTTTATTGCTCCCAATGGCTTTTATACTGTTCTTTTATACAATGGTGTTTTAAACCATCAGCTTTTACAATATGTTTTATTGCAATCTTAACTTTTTGCAGGCCACATAGTGAAGGCAAAGAAATAAAAAGCGGGCATGAGTGGAAGAGCAAGTGGGAAAGAAAGGAGGGGGCAGCTATACCCTCCAACATTTCTCCGAGGAAAATAGGGACGTCCCATTCCAAAATGAACATTTTACTATTTATACCCCACACTTCTTATTGGGTTGCCCCAGCCACTCTGGGCAGCTTCCAACATACATAAAAACATAATACAACATTAAACTTTTTTTAAAAAAACCCCTTCCCTATACAGGATTGCCTTCAGATGGCTCAGGAGTTGGATAACTCCATACTCTCCATAACATTTCTCCAATGAAAATAGGGACATCCTAAGGAAAAGCGGGACATTCTGGGATAAAATCAGACACTAGGATAGCTTCTCTAAATCAGGGACA
The DNA here is from genome assembly GCF_965113315.1 of Podarcis vaucheri. Lineage (NCBI taxonomy): Eukaryota > Metazoa > Chordata > Lepidosauria > Squamata > Lacertidae > Podarcis > Podarcis vaucheri. The sequence goes on along the minus strand of NC_138760.1, from coordinate 93,690,987 downwards.
TCCCTGGAAAATAGGGACACTTGGAGGGTCTGAGCAGGCAGGACAGTCAAGAAGGCTTCTTCCTTATCTTGCCTCCTTCATGTATACATCTGTCTTTCTCCTCCATCTAAAATACCTGTGGATGAATGGAGATCTGGTACCTGTGGTGCTGTGCAGGGCAGATGGCAGCTCCCAGGAGTCCAGCTTTGCCTCAGGGGCTGCCAGTTGCTATCAGTTACTTTCACAGTCCTGCTTTTGGCAGAACTGAGAGTACAATAGAGTGGGACTGCTTATAATGGGAAGGACACTTTCAGGAATAAATATATGTCCAGTGCATCTTCTGACCCGCCATGTAATACTGACCCCCCGCTTGATCATTGATCCTGGCTGCAAGTTCAGACAAATGTGATGTGGGCACATCGTATGTTGTTGGTATCCTGCAGGTAGTAGCTGAATCCAGTCAGTGAGCAGGGGCAGGGGTGGAATCTATTGCAGAAATGGCTCAAGACACCTCACAAGATCTATTGGATTTGTTGCAAGACCTGCCTCCAAAATTTTATTTACACACACAGCTTTAAGAATGGCGTTTTACCTTATGGATGAGGTTGGACTCTCCCTGGTTCCCATCCTCATCTCCAGAACTTTTCTGTTCCTCATCTGATGTGACGTCTTCAATAGGAATCACAGAGATAGGGCACACCTTGTAAGGTTCTGTGTAGGCACTGTGGACAGAGGAAAGCAAGTTATTCTAAGGACATGATGATAACAAGAGAGGCTGCATGCAACAGATTCTAGATTCTGGTCCTCTATCACTATGCTGGGTCTGAATGCTAGGAGCTTTGTGCCATATTGTAAATTGCATCATCCTGCTAGATTCTACAGTGGTGCCTCGCAAGACGAAAAGAATCCGTTCTGTGATTCTCTTCGTCTAGCGGTTTTTTGTCTTGCGAAGCAAGCCCATTGATGGATTAGAGGATTAGCGCTATTAGCGGCTTTTAGCGGCTTATCAGCTTATCGGATCAGCTGATAAGCGGCTTAGCGGCTTAGTAAAAGGGGGGAAGGGGGGGGAAACCGCAGGAACTCGCAAGACATTGTCATCTTGCAAAGCAAGCCCATAGGAGATTCGTTTTGCGAAGCACCTCCAAAATGGAAAACTCTTTCGTCTAGCAAGTTTTCCGTCTTGTGAGGCATTTGTCTTGCGGGGCACCACTGTACTACCTACAAATTCATATTCTATGTCAGTCATTTTGGTGTTGTAGAGAAGTTTGATGTCAAGCAGGTCCCGGTGTGTGTGTGTGTGTGTGTGTTTTAACAGTGAATGGCAGAAGAAAAGTAGACTCTTCCACCTTCTTCATAAAGCAGTGAGGCATTCACAGAACAACCACTTTGAGTCCTACATTGCAGGGGGTTGAGGTCCCTTCCAGCTCTCGAGTTCTGACTCTATGAACCACAGAAGTGGGAAAGCATGACTGGCAGGAAAGAATCAATCTTACTTCAAGTAACTGGAATTCATCCCCCGCCCCCCATAGTCTCCAGACAACTTGATAGGAGGAATTCGAGTGCATCTTGGAAATTGAGATTTTCATAGTTCAAAGTTCAAAGAGCTCTGTCACCCTAAAATCTCTATCTATCTATCATCATCATCTATCTGTCTATCTATCTATCATCTATCAATCTATCTATCTAGCTGTCTATCTATCATCTATCTATCTATCTATCTATCATCTATCATCATCTATCTATCATCTATCTATCATCTATCTATCTATCTATCATCTATCTATCTATCTATCTATCTATCTATCTATCTATCTATCTATCTATATCTATCTATCATCTATCTATCTATCATCTATCTATCTATCTATCTATCTATCTATCTATCTATCTATCTATCTCTATCATCTATTTACTTTTTGATGCAACAGTGAAATGCAGTGAAAAATATGGTATGGACAAATGATTAAGAACACATTCAAAAAACACTCACTAAGGAAATCGGGATGAATGCTCGTTGTCATATAACCTCCCCACAAACAAGTCAGAACAAAGTCTCAATGATCTTACTTCTGGTAAGGTTTTGTGAAAGCAGATCAGGATAAATGTTCAATAAACAGGTCCCCTACGGAAGCCCAGTATTTTCTGAAGAGGTATTAGAGATATGGTGAGGAGAGAAGTCTTGATCATCAAACTTTGCTCTGCATTCAGCTATTGAAGGTACATAACAAATAATGGCTAGCGTCCTGACCTCTCCCTTTCAGATGATATTTTCCCAACTATATAAATGGGTCTTTACCACAAGTGTCTACTTTCTGTGCTTTTAGTCTTGTTTTAAATGTATTTGTTGTTTTTGTGTTTTTAACTGCTTTTAATTATCTTCAGTGTAAAATTGCCTTGAGATGGTTGCTTAGAAGGCAACAAATCAATCAGCGAAGATGAGAATATGTACATAGGGCTGCTGCCTTAAGATGTTTACTTCTGAGAAACAGCTAAATATTATTGGAATGAAGAAGTTAATCTAATGTAACAGAATCTGGATTTTCTATTATTATTATTATTATTATTATTAGTTCATTACACATCAGCGAAATTTGATTAATTACAGTATTGTGAATTATATTTGTATCCTAGCCTCCCTCCACATAATTAAGTGTAACATTCATGGGAGTTATGTCATTTTTCTCATATGAACAACATAATGAACAAAGAAAACTGAGTTAAACCAGTTGGCTGTCTTACCAGTTGACTGTTTAGAGTGTTAAGGGAAGGGTAGTACCTTTGGCAAAAATGTTCCTCTTCAACCAGGCCTTTGGCTGATTAACATCCTATACCCTTTTTATTGTGGAAGAGGAGGGTTCTTGTTTTGTTCTTGTTTTTATTATGTATTTTGTGTTTTCATCTTGCATTTTTATGCTGTGAACCACCCTGATATCTACAGATGAAGGACAATATACGAATTTAGGAAATAATAAAAATTAAAATGAATGCAATATATTTCTCCTACCACTGGGTTATAAGCACTATCCATTCTTCACAACCCTAAGAAGTAGGTTAGACTGAGGGACACCCAGTAACTTACATGTCTTAGTGAGAATTAAACCCAGGTATCCCAAATCTGACACTCCACCCTGGCAAATTGGTAGTAAATATGCTGCATACATATATATGAAGAGAAGACAATGTTTTGTGATCCTTGTATCTCTCCTGAATAATAGTTCTACTGACTCCAAGAGGCTAATAGGATTTGGTGCCTAAGCCAAGTGAGATCTATCTATCCTGATGTTCAACTGTTGGTACCTGCTGTTGGATCCCACATTCTGGGACTGCAGGGGTAACCAACATGGTGCTTCCATTTGCTGTTGGACTCCAGACAGCATGTTCAATGGTCAGGAATGATGGGAAATAAGAGTCCAATAGCATCTAGAGGACACCACACTGGGTATTCCTGCGGCAGTGTAGCTCAATCCCGTATTCAAAATTATGGTCCTATGATACCTTGCCTGTTCCAATTCTGAGGGAAATCAAGAGTACATAAAAAAAAAAAATGACCGTAACATGAGTTGACCTGTCCTGGATGTTGGCATGGGGCACAGCAACTGTGCCCCATGCCAACATTTGTCAGTATTACAACTAGGCATGCTTTGGGAAAGTTCTGCAGGAAGACTCAGCCATGCTCATTCACAATATTAACATTCAGAAGACTGTTTTTTTGTTTTTTTGGCCATATGTACTGAAATTGTCCCCCAAAATGTATACAGCCTTGTATACATAGAAGCTGGGCTGGAAGAGCATGTGACTGATATTTCTTTTATCTCATTCCAAGCAGGCTCTAGCCTAATCATCTAATACCTCCAATAACAGCACATAACAATTGTTAATAATGTCTGGTGTACACGATGAGGCCATAATGGCTTTAAAATGAACAGCGACTGCTTAAGGAAGAAACCTGTGGCACATTTTCACAGGCAGCTATGCAAATGCAAGTCATTATGATTCCCCTAAGCACTGCAGTAGGAAACTCATCACCTTTATGATTCCCCCACTGCCCCCTCCCCGCTATTAGATATTTATAGCCTTTAATTCAGTAAATAGCTCCAGGCTGAAGAACAGCCAAACTTTCCTTCACGTCATTGGGACCCTACGTGCATAGGCTGAGAACCATCGCTCATATACTATCAATTATGTGGTTGCCCTAAGCATTTTTGCATTACTTGGTCCAAGTTTCTCACAGTTGCTTTTGACAAAGGAGACCCCTTTGTTTTCCCAAAGATCCAGAATTTTTCAGTCACTTTTTCTTGGTAACCATTTACCCTAAATGCTGCAGCATCCAATTACACAAAAACAAAGCCCAAAGCTCCACATTTTCATGCTTTTGTGTATTACTAGCCCATTTCTGGGCAATATATTTTTGGTGGTCAACCACACATGTAACCTCATATGGTTCTCTACGGCCTTTCCGTATTCCCTCTAAATCCACCCACCACTGTTCTTTTCCCTCCACTGTGTTCACCACTTCCATAATTTTCAAGTCACCGTAGATGGGGGGAGGGGGAAGCGGTATGATGGCAGCAGGTTGCACCTTGACTTATGCACATAAAGGCCTCCACACAAACAACCAAACACACAGAGGGTTCTGTACACCAGACTTATTGATACTAAGAGCAATTTGGCAATGGAACCAAGTACCTAGAAGGGGTGGTGGGTTCTTTAAGGTTGTGAGTCCTCAAGCAGAGACTGGGCAGCCATTTGTTGGAGGTTCTCTAGATTTCCTGCCAGGTCAGATGGCCTAAAAGGCCCTCTCCAACTCTACGATTCTATGACTATGACTGACAGGCCTTGAAAACTGGATATATAGGCGCTCTATAGATGTTGTAATTAATGTGTCAATGGGAAGAACCTGCAAAAAAAACAACATGAAAGCCTGCCGGGTGGCCAACCAGTTGCCTGCGGAGAGTCCTCAATCCTCCTCCACACTCCCAGCTTATGTATGTCTGATAGGGGGAGATGTGGTCATGTAAGGATGGCGCAAGGTGATGCAAGGTGAATACATTTTGGGACTTCATTTTTCTATCACAAAAGAAAGTTTATGGACAAAGAAACAGAAAGTTTTTTAAAAAATAAATATAAACATAAAACTAAAACTAAATATAAAAAGGGAGCACCACTCAAGTTTGGATCACTGAACGTGAATGGTTTTGTGAAAATTTATAAAACACAACAAGCGTGAAGTGCACCCTTTTCGTTGTGTCTTTTCTATCTCTGTATTATTATTCCTGATGAGATTGAAGCTGTGTGGGCTCAGGATCATTTATGACAGTGGTTCCCAAAATGAGTGATACCCGCAGAGGGGGCAGTGGGATTACCGGGGGGGGGGGTGTTCAGAGCATGGCAAGAGGCACTGAAGATGAACAAAGGAGCAATTAATTGTTACTATTGTGAATTTTATTCTTAATCGTGCAAACCATGATTCTGAACAATGTTTTTTATAGGGTAGGGAGCACTGGGGATGAGTTTATGGAACCAAGAGGACGGTGGCCCAAAAATGTTTGGGAACCACTGATTGACACCACTCAACACATGGCAAAATTAAAAATGTGTTAGGAGGATAATCAGCACAGCAAATTTCAAAAGGGGGGGGGAATACAGTTGTTTAAAAAGCAGCAACACACATAATATAAGAGCTAGCCAAGAAAGGTTCCTGAGAAGAAAGGAAACCTGGTATTCTAACAGTTTCCTAAGGATTATAATGAAAGATGCATAGATCACATTAATTCTGTCAATACATTTTTAAATGGCATGTGATTTAGTAAGACCATCTCTCTGAATGGTCTTGGAATGAGATATGATATTTCATGGCATAGATATTCGGTGCACACAAAGTATATGATTGCAAATGCATCCCCCTTGCAAGCATTCATCTTCACCCTTGATTATTTATGATGGGCAATCTCTTCTCCACGTTGGAAGGCTATTATTCTTTACAATACAAGAATTTTAAGCAAAACCCCTTTCCAGAAAGGGCAGTAGAACCTGTCAACAGGCTATGGATTCCATTTGGCTGAAGGAGGGAAGGAGTAAAAGCAGCTCTAGGTCACTGGTGCAGTTCAGAGATGCTTGGAGGAACAGGGCAGCCTTCTTTAGCCCTTCCAAAGAAAGTAGGGAAGGGTCTGCATTCAGGCCCTGTGTGAGCTCCTCTCCTGTGCATTGAGCATGAAAGTCTGTTAGAGGATTCTAACTACTGTATGTTCTGTAGAACATAGTTAGAATCCCCCTTGCAATGAGGATCCCTGAGCGATCAGGGTTCCCAACTGAAGAGAAGATTCTAACCACATGCAGCTGGATGTGGTTAATATTGTTGAATGGTTTCTTTACATGTAAAGGTTCATCATTGTTCCACCCAATGTGTATGTCTTTAAGGGGCCAGAGCAAGGGCCAGAGCAAACTAACGAGACCCAGCTTTACAGCTGTGAAACATAGCAGGTGCTGCTGAGTTGTACTGATTAAACTATGTCAGCAATTGGGTAGAGTATATAAGGAGCAGCACCTAGCTCTCCCATTACCCTGGGGGATGGGTTGGTGGTTGGGTCTGGTTTGTTGTTGATGATGTATTTAGTGTAAAAGGAGTTTTTGTAATTAAAACCTTGTTTAAGTTATTTTTGAGTCCCTTTTTAATGCATGGTCTCCCCAGCAAGCTCTCTGGAGCGCTACCATACTGCAAATAGCCAACAAATATCTCCCTGCAAGCCTTCATTCCCAATACACAAAGCTTGGTAGAAAAGGGTAGTGTCCCTCAGGTGTTCATTGAAGCAGGATAATGTTGATGCTATTGCAGAACTTCAGGATTTGGCAACTGCTTCCACCTCAACTCTTAAAACAACAGCAGGCCTAATGTATGCTGCAGTCCTGGACTCTGGGGTGTAATAAATTCATTGCAATCTCTGGACCATGTATGGTGTGACCTAAGTTTGGGAGATATGAAGTGGGAGGTACGGTCTGAAAATTCTGTGGCATTCCAGTTACATCAACAAGAATATAACAGGGCTTTCAATGTAGAAAAAGGTGAGCTTTTAATTATAGATTTGACTTTTGGGGAAACAGTTTGGTTTGCAGAGCCCAAATACCAACTGAAGACCTAGGTGAGCTCACCCATTCCAAGGGTTCAGCATATATGTGATGTATTGTTGCCCAACACAGGAATAGGGTTTCAAAGGACTTGTGAGGGAGTTACACTGGAAAGAAGCTGGTGAGCTGCAGAAGACATTGCCAGCAGCGGTGGCCAATAGAGCCACAGCAGAAGCATCCTGACATTGGTCCCACTGAATAATACTTGGATGGGGCTGGGGTGGGGTAGGGTAGGGTAGGGTAGGGTAGGGTAGGGGGGTGGTAAGGCCAGGGCTGTGTAGACACTGTGGTGGACCAATTTGTCAGCTGCACTGTTTGTTGCATCCATCCAGTCAAATCACTCCAGGAAAGTCCTAGAGTGGAAGAACACTGAGTGTTTCTCCATGGAGGGCAGAACCCAGTTGCATTTAACATACCAGCACTTCAAAGGCAGGCACTTTCTCTCAATTCATGGGCGAAGTTCCTACAAGGACCGTGTTTATGTGCAGCCTTCAGAAATGCAGCTCTCTATTTACCCAGAAGGACTCTACCACCTGCTTTTCACAAATGTGCATGTCTCCTCTTTATCCCTACCCTAAGACAAAATCCCTGAGAAGAAACTATCTGCTTAATGGAGCTCGATCGTTACTTAGGGTTTCCCATGAAACAACACCATCACAAATGCCAAAATAACTTTTTGATGATACATTGCAGTGAATTTCATGGCGAAAACAGAGCGGAATGACTTTATAGCATTGCCTTAGATTGCTCATAAAGGAACTTAAAAGTACACTCTGTTGTTGCTCTCTCAGTATCTCTGCTGATAACTTAATGAGCTCCAGTGGGACAGGAACTAGCTGTTCCCGCATTTAGAGGTAATGATGATGAATTATCTTTCAGCTTGTGTCTCTGAAAGTGGTACCAGTGTTGGTACAGCGATCTCAAGCAAAGAAAGCTCCATTTCGGAGCTCCTTATTCATGCGATCAGCAGTTTTGTGCCATGAAGTCATGACATTTGTCAAACGCAGCAAGTATTCTGCATATTTCAAGAGGGATTGGGGGGGGCGCGCAGGGGTTGTGTGTGTTGCTGCTGATAAACAAAGACAAGAGTGCGAGCGAGGAACTGAGGCCAGAGTGTGCTTCTCTCCAGCTCTGCAGTCCCAGGGTAACACTATTTAAGAACAGTATCGAAAGATCCAAATGATTTCTGTAATTGCACAACTGCAAAAAGACAGCCAGTTCCTTTTTCTATCAACCCACTGAAAAGGAGAGCTGGTGCAGAACCAGAAACATATATGCTCAAACTCCTATCACAATGACACACCCTCCGCAGGGAAAGCGAGGGGAGAATCAGGCAGACTATTATAAGGGCTCCTTTCTAGCTCCATAGCTGGAAGACAGGTCTGTCTGCCAAAAAGCTGAATCAGTTTTGCTCCTGTCCTTCAATGGCCACTACTACTCCCATCATATTCTGCTCTTTTCTGGCTGGGAAAAGCACCCTCAGCTTGGCCCCTAAGAAAAGAGGAGGCTGCACCACTCATTCCAGTGAGATGATGGGGCATGAGCAGAGCCGTCTTTCCGATTGGCCTTAGTGGCGCGTTGCGCCAGGGCGCTCGCCTCTCAGGGGCGCCCCAGCGCATGGGGGAGCTGCGCGGCTTTGCCGGTGGCCTCCCCTTTCCCTGCACGTCCGCCAGCTGTGCCCCATCAACCATATGGCTGGCGGGTGTGCAGCTTGCCTCCCAAGCCTCCGCGGGAGGAGAGCGATCCCTGCAGAGGCTTAGGGAAAGGTTGGCAACTCTGCGAAAGGGGAGGGGACGCCGGAGGGATCTTTGCACCACGGCACCGGATATGCTTAAGACGGCCCTGGGCATGAGAGGCAATATTAAGAGGCAAGATCTTCCTCTCTTCTCATCTGCCACTTGGCTGCAGGATGCTTCGCTGATTGCCCTGCTTGCTGCCACCTTCTCCTCTGGTTGGGGTAGACAAGCAAGTGGTGACAAGGCTGACAAAGCCATGCACAGCGCACACCTGCCTTTCCAACTGCAAAGCCCTGGACACACCCCCTGTTCACTTATCCACCTCCCACACAGAGCAGGATAGTGCCTGCTGACTTTGCTCCAAACCTCCACACACACATTCAGTGGAAGGACCATTTGGCATGTTCACACATAAGGTTTTCCACCTGATCCTGATCACGTGTAAGAGATTGTTTATTTTTAAAACAAAAATCGAACCCAGAATGCTCTCAAGAATGCAGCACGGGTTTAATTTAGGGGAATGGTGATTGCTGATTGGTGAATGATGTTTGGATGGTGAACGGTGATTGTTCATAAATCAGAAAATCTTGATCTTTTCTGATGCCTTAAGGCAAGTGTCATGTCTACCCCCCTTTTTCCTGGAAGTGTCTGTAAACATTCCCTGTAAGCACGTAAGTTGTATATAAATGAGTTGCCATCCTGGGTGCTACAACCAAGAAGACCCTGTCTCTCACATCCTAGCCAACCATCGTTCCTATGGCAACAAAATGCAGAGCAAGACCTCAGTGACTTTTTCAGTGGGCAGGCAGGCTCCTGGGGAAAAAGATGATCCTTCAGATATCCTTCAGGGCAGGGATAGACTCCAACTCCCATGAGCCCCAGACAGCATACTCAGGGATGATAGTTGTGGTCCAAAATATCTGGAGGGCCACAAGTTCCCAACCCCTGGTTTAGGACATTATAAGTAAACTGCTTTGCGGTTTTATTACAATCAAGAGGTATATAAATCTTGTGAAATAACTAATCAATCAGTCAGTCAATAATTAATCGATAATGACGTTTTCAGTAAACAGCGCCTTTGGGGTGCGGGTGGGAGAGGAATAAAAGCTTGGTGGGAGTGATTTTTGGTGAAAATGTGCATGGGAGGAACAGGTTAATCCCTTCCTGTGTGCCACAGTTCTGTTCTGGATCAGGGCCCTATACAACTGTCTTTATTTTCTGGAAAAAAATGAATTGGTCCTTGCTGAGCACTCTTAAGTCTATTGATTGGTCTATCAATTTATCTCTATCACTGTAGATAGCAAACAACTAAAGCACCCCAAAATAATCATGGGAACTGTAGTTTACCCAGCAAAGAGTTACAATACTCAGCACCCTTAGCAAACTACAGTTCCCTTGATTCTTTGCCGGGGGTGGGGGTTGTTTGAAATGTATAGTGTATATGTAAAGCCATCTATTAAATGCAATGTGTAGTTTGACCTTAACATTAAATATAAAATGCAGTGTGTAGTTTGACCCTTCCTATAAACACTCAAGGACCAAGCCCTTCAAGGACCGATAGCACTTCATCCAGAGAGTAACTCTGGAATGGCTGCTTTTATAGCCATTCTGGGATGTGAGCAGCGCTGTGCATTCAGGACTTGCTTCCCTGCTTCCTTGCTCACCTCCCCACTTCGTACCTGCATAAATTCTCCAGGCCAATAATGCACAAGCTATATTGCAAGCCGGGGAGAAGGAACGCCTAGAGGGAAGGTTGCTACAGCAGAGAAGTCAGCAGGATTCAGTGGAGGAGAACAGGGAAGAGTCCTGGGGAAAGCAGAGCACTTCCAAAGGATCTGGAGGGCAGGCACAGATAAACGCTTTCCCAGAGAACAGAAATGCCAGTTTTCTCCTCTGGTCACCTCTGCACTCACAGTTCTAAAACGTATTTTCTTTTCATCTGACGCAACTGCAGAAGACCATAAACAGACCTGCACATCTTAATAATAAATAACTACCATGTGAGAATTAACCGAATTTTGCTCAGTGAATCAATACTGGCACACAATCAGCCTCAGGGCAACTGAAAGTGAAGGGGATGGGGGAGTTTGAATTTTGGTTAATTAACACCCATATAACTTCAGTGCAATAAAAATTACATCATCACTTATTCTATGTAATCCTCCAGGAAGGGACTAGTGCAGGAAAGGGGAACTAGCCACCCTCCAGCCACTTTTGACAGATGGGCAGGGCCTGGTGGAATAGCCAGGCCTCCTTCTTTGCTCCTGTTGCACTCCTTGCTCTCTTGGTTGCAATTTAATTGTTCTTAATATTGTATTTTAAAATGCTTGTAACCCACCCTGGAGCCTCACTGTGAAGGGCATGTAAGAAATCTAAAAACCAAGCATTTATAGTATCAATATTGCATTTATATTATTAATATATCAATATTGCAGCTGATACTGTTCTCATGGAATGCGTGGCTAGGGATAAACATTACCCATTTGCAAGCCACCCTGGAAAATCCAAAGTGTCTAGAGAAAAGATTGGTCTTGGCCGATGGGAGTTGTATATATAAAAAGGGCCTCCAGTTGAAAGAGAAAACCATGACGAAAGATGGCATCAAAAGACAGAGGGCAGGGATGGGGAAACTGTGGTCCTCCATTTGTTGTTGGACTCCAACTCCCATCAGCCCCAGCCAGCACGACCAATGTCAGGGATGATGGGGGTTGTAGTACCCCCAACATCTGAAGGGTCACAGCTGTCTCATCCCCAATATAGGAGGAGCAAAAAGTTCTAGTTATTAGATCACAGTCACTGGAAATGGGAGGTATGTTAGTTGTATACACCGGGAGGATAGCTCTGTTGCAGAGCCACCCCCAGCTTTCCCCACTCCCTACCTTTTCCCCCTGTAGTGAGATTGAACAAAATAGCATTTAGTTGCCCAGAAATTGGGGGTGTGTGTGCTCTTCTCTACCAGATATGCCCAATGAAACACACCCCATTTTTTTAATTTTTTTTTTAAATGGCTTGGGCCTTCAAGCAGTGATGATGCATTTGGAGATATTTTTTATGCAGGCACTTTCCTTGAGCTGCTAGATGGCGGAGTCGTGGAGGAACAGATTTTGCTAGCTCCCATAGCTTTGCATTCTCCTTATTTCATAGCTGTGCAAGAAATCAACCAATGGCAGAAGAGCGCTGAATGTCTTCAGCTTTGATTCCCTCTTGTGACAAGTTTGGATTTGTTTTTCTTAGGCTGCAGCATTCTCAGCCTCCCGCCTCCCCCTTTGTACTTAATGTACAAAAGCCACACACCCGCCTCCACCAGCCTGGTGCCCCCAGATGTTTTAGATTGCAGCTCCCATCAGCCCTGGAGTTATGGTCCAAAACATCTGGAGGGCACCACATTGGCAAAGGCTGCCAGTACATTACACATGCAAGCAATTTCGTAGCATATTCCTACTTGGATCAAACAAAAACCGACCATCTGATGCCATTCCGAGAGTGTATGTAATAATGATGACTAATGATCGTAAAATGATGTTCGCCTCCTTCTGTTATCTTTCCCCATTAGAAGCTCATCAAAAGGAGACACGTTCGGAAAGTACCCGAGAGGCTGCAAAGTGGCAGAGCAAAAAATATGAGCCGCTTGCTCAGCACAAGCAAAAGCAGCAGCAGCAGCGAAACAGACCCCGGGAACAGATTGAGAGCCATTGCAACAGCTTTGCTGGTCTCTCCAGGAAAGTGCCTTTTTTTGCCATTTGTAACGGATTGCCCTAGCAGATGCCGAATTAGGTTTTTCTCTTCCGCTCCAAGACAAATGGCTGCATTGCACTTATGTAGAAGCACTTTCTAATCTGGGGAGAATGTCTCAAGTGTATTACGGCACTAATTATTCTGAATGGCGCTATTAATGACTGGTACAGTAGCAACGCTTGCAGAAATGCCTTTCTACGGTGCAGGGTCTCGTTTTTGGGCGCAGCTCCATCGGACAGTGGTGGTTTGTCTTCAAAGGGCTGGCAGTGTCGCTCACAGTCTTTCCATGGCTCTCGGTCTACCCTCCAGATGACCTCCTTTCTTTCTAAGCCGTTCAAAAAAAGCTTTTCTCTTCCAACAGATTAAGTCAGATCGCTGTCAGAGGGTGGTGACCTTGCGTGCTTCCAAAATGGGAGTTTATCGTGAGATTGGTACTCCCTATCCAAGGAAGTATTTTGTACCAACCCATATTATGTAACCCCTCCCCATTTAATCCAGATGTCTCTGTTCCAAGGAAAATCTGATAAACAAGAAAGTCTGGCAACCACGCCACATTCCAGGTACAAATGTTTCAGCACTAGCAATGGGACAGCACCCTTCACTGCACCTGAGGGCAGCAGGATAGCTTAGAGCAGTGTTTCCCAACCGGTGTTCCGCGGCACACTAGTGTGCCGTGAGACACCGGCTGGTGTGCCGTGGGAGGGAGGCGGGCGAGTCGGGCGGCGAGAGGCGGCGGCGGCGAGGATCCGCGTCGAGCCGGGGGCGGCTCCGCGGTGGTGGTGCCGAGCGGCGGGGCAGCGTGCGCAAAAGGGAGGAGCGCGAGACAGCGGAGGAGAAGGAGGCCGGCATGTCCGGGCAGCAGCAGCAACAGCAGCAGCAGCAACTCCCGGCGACGGCTCCTCCTCCGCCCGCTATCGCCGCCACCACCACAACAGCCGCCGCCGCCTCAGCTGCCGCCGTCCCTCAGTCCCTCGCTCTGCTGCCTCCTCCCACCCCGGCAAGGGGAAGGGAAAAAACGTTCACTTTTGTGCGTCCCTCCCGGCGTGACGCTGCGCGCTGACGTCACGGGGCGGGGCTTTAATGGTGGTGTGCTGCGAGATTTTTTTCCGGTAAACAGGTGTGCCGTTGCCCAAAAACGTTTGGGAAACACTGGGTTAGAGGAGCCTTCCCCAACCTTGGATGCCCAGACGTTGTTGGACTACAACTACCATCATCCCTACCGATGGTACTGCTAGCTAGGGATGATGGGAGTTGTAGTCCAACAACGTCTGGGCACCCAAGGTTGAGAAGGCTGGCTTAGAGGGTGCAAGGCAGGCTATGTGATGCTCGCAGCTCTTGCCATCTCTCTCCCCATACCTAAGCATCTGCCACTCTGTATGACCACCTCATTCTATCTCATAGCAGGGTCACAATAATTGCCGTGGGACTTGGGAAAGTTTCTGATGAGCTGACCTTGGACTTGGATGAAATGAGAAAGCATCCTCAGTGGTACTGGAAACTTCCTACTTGTAACCCAATTTGTCAAAGATCAGCTGTGCAAAATCCTGGTTATCAAAAATTTCAGTTTCTTCCCTGTGTCCTGAATAGACACAGTCTTATGAATTCTTTTCCATTTTAAGTCACTTGTTTGTTTGATTTCCAATTTCTCCAATATTCTTCACAGCATCTGCAGCATTAGGCACTTTTAAAAAAAAATTAACAAAATTTATATACTGCTTGATTGCTGCAAAACCTTTAACTGGTTTATAAGAAATGTTAAAATTATCAATAAAGATAGTTAAAAACAAGTAACTGCAATGGTTTTTTTTAAAAATAAAATAAAATTAGCAGTAAACTAAAGAGATGTTAAAATGCATCAACTTCTGTGTTTCTGGATAAAAGGTAAAGGTAAAGGCCCCCTGACAGTTAAGTCCAGTTGCAGACGACTCTGGGGTTGCAGCGCTCATCTCGCTTTACAGGCCGAGGGAGCTGGTGTTTGTCCAAAGCCAGCATGACTAAGCCGCTTCTGGCGAAACCAGAGCAGTGCACCGTTTACCTTCCCGCCAGAGTGGTACATATTTATCTACTTGCACTTTTTGGCATGCTTTTGAACTGCTAGGTTGGCAGGAGCAGGGACCAAGCAATGGGAGCTCACCCTGTCATGGGGATTTGAACCACTGACCTTCTGATCGGCAAGTCCAAGAGGCTTAGTGGTTTATACCACAGTGCCACCAGCGTCCCTCATGTGTTTCTGGATAGCCTGGCCTAAATAAAAATATTTTAAGCAGGCGCTGAAAGAAATACAGCAACGGCATCTGCCTAATGCCAATAGACAGGGAGCGCCAAAGTGCGAGAGCTGCTAAAATAATAATTTCTTACAAGTGTGGAATGAATATTGTGCCAATGCTGGTTCTTCAGATTGAAGCAACCAAGTGGGCATATATGGGGTAAGGTGAACCCACAAATAAACTGATCCTAAGCTGTTAAGGGCTTTATATACCACCAGTAACACCTTGATCTTGGCCTGAAGCAGCGGTATCAGGCAGTGCCCTGATATTTGCAGACTGTAATGACACAAAACTATTTGAAAGATAGCATTGTAGAAAAACTCAATTGACATATGGCAAGGAAAAGAAAAATCTGTTGAATGGAGACATTTAAAGGGTCCCTCATGGTATAATATCTTCCTAGCCCAAACACTTTTTCAAAGGTCAGCATCGGTGATGTGAAGCCAGGTTAAAGCTGAGAATTGAAAAGACACCCTTAGGAATTTAACTCCAGCAACATTTCCAGTGAGACTTCTTGGCAAAGCTTGGCCTTTGCAAAAGGTTCTGCAGCAATTTTCTCAAACGAGACTTCTGAATTTCAAAATGAAAGCTGTTCAGAAATGATGGTGGTGCCCTGGGGAACTTCCTTCAAATTCTTAGACTAGAACTTGGAGATATGCACGTCAATGGGAATGACACCTCCATTCCCGTCCCAGTCTTTCCAGGGAGCTCATTTTCCTTGTGTGTTATCAAGGCCTTGCTGGGTAGGACTCTCTTATGGTCACAATATCTGTGCAAGGCAGATGAGATAAAGGTAAATAACAACAACAACAACAACAACAACAACAACAACAACAACAATTTTATTTATACCCCACCCTCCCCGGCCAGGGCCTGGCTCAGGGCAGCTAACACCAAATATAAATTACATTAAGTAATAGAAAAAAACAAAGGAAAATAAAGTTAATTAAAATACAGCTTAAGGCATCCATATAAGCATCCATCTCCCTTTTTCGGGTTTACTGATTTTACAAATCACCCCCCACAAAAAAATAAAGTCCCAAAACATAAATGTATTAAAAACATAGATTAAAAACCCCCAATCCTGGGTGGAGCAGAATGCAATCATTCCACCCTCTGGAAAAAAAATCAGTATAGGACTAAGCAGCTTCTCACTCATCCCAAGACTGGACAGAAAAGCACTTAAAAAGAGGCACTTCCCACTACCCACTAGGAGGGATACTTCTGGGAGCATGACACAGGCAGAATGCTTTAGACGCCTCTGAGAAGTTCTGGCAAACACCGTTAAATAAACAGAGCTCCTGATTATGCACATCCAATGTGCTGTATGAGCACTCCAGTTTCCCAAACCCTTCCAGCAACTTATGCAGCATATTCTTTAAGTGTATATAAAATGTGGCCACTTCAAAGTCATTATCTTAAACTACCGCTGCAACAAGGCTCAGATTTTCTATAAAATTAACCATTATAGTCTCATAAAATGCTGGAAGCCTATGCAAAAAGGGGAGTTGTGTTTCTTAATTCAGCTAAATGATATTCTTCCTTAGATCGTTAAAATCACTGCTAAGTAAAACTTACTGCAAGCAATAAACTTTAATGCAGCAGCCAAAGAGAGAGAGAGAGAGAGAGAGAATATGCCAGTAAAAGTGTATATGGGAAGGTGGGAAGAGATGGGACGAGAAAGACGCATAGCTGAGAGCATCGCCGTAGACTCTCTAATCCTCAACTAATTTCCCTGCTTGTAGCAATGATATGGCTGAATAAGAGCAGATTGCAGACATTTTATCCTCTGCTCTTCTGATGATTGCTGGCAATCATTCCAAGAGTTAGCCAGAGGAAGCAATAGGCCTTCTGGGACAAGCTAACCTCAAGCTGACTGAATCAGTACAAGTGGAGGGAGAGCAAAGAAAACAATTATTCAGCAGTGCTTCCAGCATAACTAGTTATTTGGCAACATGAGGTAAGAAGAACCTCTACATGTCTGCTAACATCTGCTTATCAGAGAGATATTGCACTGGTTCACTGATAACTACAAACTGTTCTCTATCCTCAGGCTTGCATGCTCTCTCCTTCCTTTGGTCCTTGTGCCCTCCCAATTGATTCCTCTCCTTGTTCAGGTAAGATAAACCATTGTTTCTTGAATTAGAAAACTATGGCTTGCATTTGCCCTCCAAACCAGAACAGGAAACTGTTCTGAAGCCAAAGTGGGCTTCCAATTCTGATTTCAAGGGTAAACACAACTGTTCTTGTATAGCAAATAATGGCATGCCCCAAATCAGAGGTGAGAGAGCATGTGAGGGAAGGATGAAATACATAGGCCCAAGTCTCGGACCCAGCAGACAAACCATGGTTGCTAAGCTTACATCCAAAGAAGTCCAGGTTAGGAGGTCTCCTCCCTGATGTAAGCAAGGAATATTTCCTCAAAGAAAACTGATTTTCAGTGATGCTATGCACCAGCCATATTTACTTGATTGCCTTGTGACATCTTATCTTGTCCTATTATTTTCCACTAACACAAACTGCCTACTTGAATTTGTACATTGCCAAATGGATGATTGCCTACTGATGTCAACCATTCAGGGTGGTAGAAGGTGATTATTACTTTTTGTACCTGTGTAAAAGGTTAGGAGGGACGCGGGTGGTGCTGTGGGTTAAACCACAGAGCCTAGGACTTGCCGGTCAGAAGGTCGTTGCTCAGTCCCGGCTCCTGCCAACCTAGCAGTTCGAAAGCACATCAAAGTGCAAGTAGATAAATAGGTACTGCTCTGGTGGGAAGGCAAATGGCATTTCCGTGCGCTGCTCTGGTTCGCCAGAAGCGGCTTAGTCATGCTGGCCACATGACCCGGAAGCTGTACCCCGGCTCCCTCAGCCAATAAAGCGAGATGAGCACCGCAACCCCAGAGTTGGCCACGACTGGACCTAATGGTCAGGGGTCCCTTTACCTTTACTAAGAGGTTAGGGGAAGAAATTGCCAGTTAGTAGCATTCATAAACTTTTTATATCCCTTATTTATTCTGCTGGTTAGTAGATTTTAAAAAATAATTATTAATAGTTAAATGTTTTCACAAACATGCTACACTCTACAGATGGATAAATATGGCTCATCTTATAAATCACTTGCAAAATTCCAGTGCATCAATTGTTTAATAAATGAATATATGATTTAGGTTTATCTTTAATTATTTCAGCCAGCTCTGGATAATAAATGAGAGTATGGCTTGCATTATCAAAACATTAGCAAGAACCAAATAAACCAGCAAATTAATTATGATGTAGTTTGTAGGAAGTCAGAACTGAGAAAACTAGGAGTTCAATAAAGAATGAGCCAAGTGAAGGCAGGCACTCACAGCTGGAATATTTCCTCTCCCTCCCTCCCTCCCTCTCTGCAGTCCCAAACATAGCAGCCAACTCCTAGGGGTCATGGTCCCATTGGCCCCCCAATAAAATATTTGATGGGGCCAGGCCCTCACAAAGTTGTTATTCAAATAATGTGCATGCACCACGTCGATTCTGCAGGGTGGGACTTACCTGCCCCCCCCATATTTTATTCAAGTTGGCAACCCTGGCCTGAAGTCTACATTTCAAGAAGTATTCTGATTAGGGTATTATAAAATGAAGAGGATGACAGCAATGAGTGGTGACAGCAATGGTGACTAGAACCAAAAGCTCGGTCTAGCTTAAGCTGGTTGTGATTTAGGCTGCAACTGCAAGTTAATTCCCACACAGACTTTCTAGACAAGAAGTCTCATTAAACTGCATGATCTTTTAAGTCAGGGATGGTTAACCTGTAGCGCTCCAGATGTTGTTGGACTCCCAACTCTCATTAGACCCAGCCAATGTGACTGGTGATCAGTTATGTTGGGAGATGGGAGTCTAAACCTATCTGGAGGACCAGTTTCCCAATCCCTGTTCTAAATGAACATGCTTTGAATGGCACTGCACATCTCACTGAAACCAAGGGTACAGATTATTGACTAACTCAAGTCTCATTGCTTTTAATGACTTAGCCACAGCTATCTAAATTTCTAGACAGACACGAAAAGCAGCTTAGGTCTCCTACCATCTTTCTAGCTGCGTTATGATATACCCCACACCCCATTAGTGAATGGTTTTCTTGCATTCCTCCATTACATTTCACCAGCTTCTTTAAAAATAATTGCAAAAGCAAATTCAGTGACGCTAATAATGTGCATGATATCAGCAACCCTGCAAGATGGGCTATTCTAAATATGCACTGAATGCAGCCAACTCTTGGAATGAAAAACAAAGTCCACAGGCATTGTCAGAAATATTAAGAAAAAGGAAAAACCAGGCACAATCTTGACTGGTTTCAGCTGCCCAGGATAATACATGGGACTCGTTGAGCCTTTATAGTTATGGCATATCTTATCAGCTAGCAAAGGACGTTCATCTTGCTTGTTTTCTGCTCTATGACTCCTGCTCCTACCACTCCTAGCCTGATACTTCCATCTGATAATGTCTTTGTAATACACCCTTCATGACCTCAGTTATGTTTTATGATGCATCTGAAGCATATAGCCTCTCCATCAAGAAGAAGAAAAGTCATAGAGAACGGGATGGTAACTGACTGTCAAAATGGAAAAAGCCCATTAGCTCTGTTATCTTAGTGCCAGCTTTTTCAAGGGTGTCCAGCCTGCAAGTGCCAGTATTGCTGCTGCTGCTGCTGCTGCTGTACTAACAAGCTGTAACACACAGCAATTTGAAATTGAATCAGCCCATGAGGGGGATGTCTGCAATCCATTTGAGCTTTCTGGGCCAAACCCAGGCAAATGTTAAGGTAGCTATCAGGCGAAGGAATTGTTCAAGCCAGGAGAAAAGGCGGACCTGGCACAACCTAGTGGTTAATAGATTTAACAACTGCAAGAATCTGATCAGGCTCCATAACGAAGAGGAGAACCTTTCATTTAGCTCTGCCAACTGGATTGTGGCTTCCTGGTACACATTCTGGCAGGCAGGAGATTCCTTCATCTCTTTCATGGAAAATGGATTATTACAGGAGGGCTGGGGAAGCCTCTGACCATATGGCCAGGGTTCTTGAAAAGTGATGAACTGAGCCAAGCGTCAGCTCTGGACAATTCACAGGGATCCTCTTCCAAATTTCTTCTTAGGCCTCTGTGTTTGGGACATGCACAACCACTGTTCCTTTAGCAGAGAGGCAGGCTGATGAAAATATTAAGAAGAGCAGGAAAGCAAACACCCAAGACTGAGAAAGTTCAGAGTCACTCCAGGAAGCAGTGAGGTTGATATGGCCCCAAGATACAAGGAGGTGGAGACAGAGGAATGCTTTATACACCCTGTCCAGAGTTACAACTAGCAGTTTAGGGGTTACCTGCACATTGCATGCAAACAGATGTAGCAGAGCTCTAAAACAATTTATTGGAGAGATTCTGGAGTGGTGACGTGGCAGAGAAGGTGGGCCTTAACTGTTTTCCACACTCATCATTTATCTGCTCTAAACCCCATCCACCCCAAATCTACTTTTCTTGCAGTGGCAATCCAAACATGGGGCTGAAATGCATCTCTCTGAAGCTCCAAGCAAGTACTATGATGACTTGCCTTTACAAAATTTTGGGTTTTGAACATGAAAGAAGGGAGGTTTGAAAAAGAAGCATCTCAAAGCATTCTGTATTTGGGACTCCTGGGATCCGCCTCCGTTCAACCAAAAGCTTTTACAAGCTTTTTACATCTCACTTTGCAGTTCTGCTTGCTGTCTTGGCCCTCGTCCTGCATTTCCTGTAAACAGGGAACACTTCCTCCCTGGAGATGACCTGGCAATGAACTAGCAATAGTTGATGTTGGATGCACCACACCCAGAACCTTGCTGTGCTGGAAGGTACAATTGGTGACTGTTAACATATAATAAGTTACTAAAAGCTCACCGAGCCTGTTACAGGATTCTCTGTATCCAACACTGACAATGCTGGAAATGTTCATTCGTGTCATAAATGTGGTTTTATTCCAACAAAACAAAATGGCGGAAACATAATCAACTTAGGCTTTCTAGTTGTTTCAACGCTACCTTTTCACTGTGCTTAAGTATCAAGCTTAGACCAATAAATTCATATCCCTTCACATAGGGAACCTGTGTCCCCCGCCCCTGAGGTTGCTTGACTACACCTCCCTTAATCCCTCAGCGTTGTCCATGCTAACTGGGACTGATAGGGGTTGGAGGGCCACAAGTTCCCTGTCTCCGATCTATGGGCATGCCTGCACTAGATACTTCAAGTGGTTTAACAGGTCTTCCATTTCCTCAGAGAATAGTGGCAACTGCAGCTCTTGGAGGGAAATTTAGGGATCTCTTTCAGAATTATCAGCACCTCACCAATCTACAAGTACCAGGATACTTTGGGGGAAGCCATGGTAGTTAAAATGGTATGAAACCAATAGAAGCTTGGAAGGGAGGGCAAAACAGAAGTTGGCAGCGTAGCTTGGGGGGCAGTTAGTATAAATTGTAGAATGAATGTTTATGATGCTGCATTGGTAGTAGAGATTGGGAGGGGGGGTTTGATTCATTTCACATTTAAAAGTGAACCTACATAATCCATGCATTTCAAAACAATATGATAACCCAAACACATTCCTCCTTTAAAATTTGAACTTCTCCCCTCCCCCCAGTGCTGTTCTCCAGTCAAGTAATGTGTAAAAAAATGTATATTCTATGGTAAAGTATGCATAGGAAAGCATATATTAGTGAGAATAACATGCATTTTACTGGGGGAAATTGCTTTGCAAAAGTGCATTTGATAAAATTGCATTCAAACATATGTATATGAGAAATTCACTCCCGAAGGCTGGTGAATTTTCATGAGGCTTTTAACAAAATCGCACACTGACGTGGATGTGTGGAGAACTGAACTTATGTTTGTGAAAATTAGAAACTGAGAGAACCAACACAGATTCACCCATCTCTAATTAGCAGTGAACTAGTAGATAAATCTACACTCTGCTCCCCGCCCCTTGGCTTTTATTATGTATTCTCTTCAGAATCTATTATTCTCTGCCGTTTGTAGTTACACTAGGTCAAATAAAGCAATGCAAACATTTCTAGGGCTATTACAGCACATCTCCTAGCCAACTGGAAAAGTAATTCATACACTTACGCATTTTACTAGGATCCCACCCTATTTTGTGGATGCTTAAGCCAATGCAGGGGGCTGGGCAATTAATAGAAATTTGGTGGTGAAACGTTGCATGGACAGATCTAGAGCAGCAACAACTTGTTGTAGAGTAATACCAGAACATTTCACCCACCTTCCTCAGTAAATAGGCCCATATGGGTTTAGGACTAGAAGTTCTGGGGAAATGGGGTGACAACTCTCATCGCTGTAAGCAGCCCAAGGGCAAAAGCAGTTATCAAGAAGCTTAAGCTGAGCATCACACAGGTTCAAGCCATCACTCACCCAAAACACTGGATGTGTAAACACCACCTTTTCTGCCCACCTGTCAGAGATGCAAGAAAATTGTCTGGATATATTGCAGCAAAATTGGCTAACCTTCTTGAGCCTTTCTCCCACCCTACCCCCTTAGTTTTACAGTCGAGACTCCTTCCAAGCAGGCATTTGTCCTGATGGTTTCTGTACAAATACACACACCAGACAAGGGCAGCAACCTTGGAAGATTTATCTAGTGCTGCTTCCCACAGAATTGCAACTTGGGGGAGGGGGAGGGGAGACGGAGAGAGAGAAAAGTAGAGAGGCATCTCAGTGAATACTAGAAAAGCATAATAATCTTGAGAAAGTGTCACCAGGCCACAAAGCCAGACAGACTGGAGCTGTGTTAATGGCACATACTGGAGATTGTTTTCACTGCTCAGGACTTAGAAGAGAATCCAATCATGAACTGTAGCGCAGTAAGTTATTATCATTCTGCGGGTCTACAATATACAGTACGTGTGAGGTACTTAAGATTTATAAAATGTCAGTGGAGGCTTAAATTTAGGGACTGCTTACATGCATAACACTCATGTACACACTTACGAAAAAGAGAAAACACAGAGTAGCATTCAGTGAAAGTTCTACTCAAATTAGACCCAATGAAATTAATGAACCTAAGTTAGACCACAGTTACTCCATATGTTTAATGCACACTGATACCACTTTCATGAGTTCCCACAAATTATGAGTTCCCACAAAGAATTCTGGGAGCTGTAGTTTCATACCCTTCAACATTTCTCCAATGAAAATAGGGACGTCCCATTCCATAATGATAATTTTACTATTTACACCCCACACATCTTACTGGGTTGCCCCAGCCACTCTGGGCAGCTTCCAACATATATAAAAACATAATAAAACACTAAACATTTTTTAAAAAAACTTCTCTACACAGGATTGCCTTTGGACAGCTCGGGAGCTGGATAACTCCATGCTTTTCTCCAATGAAAATAGGGACATCCTAAGGAAAAGTGGGAAATTCTAGGATCAAATCTGAAACTGGGAGGGCTTCTCTAAATCAGGGCCATCCCTGGAAAATAGGGACACTAGGAGTGTCTGTAGTTTGTAAAGGGTGCTGAGAGTTGTTAGGAGGCCCCTACTCCCCTCAGAGAGCTATAATATTCTGAGTGGTTTAACAATCAATCCCTCTTCAGAGGACACTGTGGGAATTGTAGCTATTGGGGGCAAATAAGAGTCTCGCTTACCAGACGCAGACCTGCTTAGTTTCATCAGGGTGGTAACTTCATGTGCTTTCAGACCAGCAAAAGATGGCACCCTGACCATTTTCAAGGCAGTTCCACATAAAATGGGCCACAGTAGTAAGTTAAGTAAGGCATGAGGCACGAGAAAACATCAGCAGAACTTTTTGACATTTCACACATTTCATAGGGCAGCAAGTAGGTAAGGCTGATCTGATCACAAAACCGTAGAACAAATGAATATCTTTCACATTATGGCCCCATATACAATAACCAGTAGAATTCCCCCATAACTCATCTCTCTGGAGAAAACAAGATCAAGGACGCCAGCTTTAGAAACCAACCAGTTCACACATAAGTCTCAAACAACACCTTCGGATAGTCATTTTTCAGTGACCTCCTTATTAATAGACTTTCCTGCCAACTAATCCCTGAGGCTTCAGGCAATGGCTTCGCTGGCTGAAGATGGAAGAACAGTTTTACAGCAAAAGATGGTTTCTTTTATTTTTTTTGTAACTGCTAGGAAACTTGCCAGTGAAGAGTTGCAAAGGTAATGCTCTGAACACCCTTACAAAATTGCTGCCGCTGGTGAATTTCAGCTGTTTTCAAGATCTCTACTCCAAATATGTTTGAAGTTATAAGCGTAAATTAAAGGAAATTATTACTCAAAGTAAATAGAACCATGAGGCCCTTACATAGGATTTGTTTACTTTCTGAGATCCAAACCCAATCAAGGCTTCAATCAATCATGTTATTTGTCTGCTGCCATTCCAAAGTTAAAACCATGCTCAAGGTGGCTTACAACATGTACAAAATTACATCACTGCAGATGTAACAGAAGTAGTCAAAAACAATAAGCAAAATATCAAAAGTACACAACCAAATTGGGTTTCAAACGTGATCCGTGCGGGATGCACATTTGCAACGCAAAGTGTTCGCAACCCGTGCCTGCGCATGCGCAAAGCACGATTTAGTACTTCTGCGCATGCGCGACTGCTGTAACCCGTTCCCGTACTTCTGGGTTTTGGCGGTCCGTAACCTGAAATAACACAACCTGAAGTGTCTGAAACCCGATGTATGACTGTGTTTCCACATAAATCAAAAGATCCAAAATAAAAATACAAAAAACCAGCAACAACCTCATCCCAACCCTGCCTCCTAAACAACACCCCAGCCCAAGGTTCTGTTCAGCAACCTCAGCTTTTGTAGCTGGAGTCAGTCTGCCCTCCCAGGCCAAGTGAATAAAAGGCTGCAAGGCAGAGAGCATGTCTTCCACAGCTCACAGCTCAGACACAGCATGTTCACATGGTGCACTCATAGTCACAGATTCTGTTTGGTGGACTTCTAAAATTACTGATCATCCAGAATGCAGACAGTGTGAAAATTGCAAATCACTCTGTGTGAGGGTGAATCATAATCAAATAACTAATGCAAAGCATTATCGCAAAAAAATTATTGATTTCATTTCCCCTTCAGCCATGTGTAAAAACAGATAAAAAACACAGGAGAAGATATGGAGAAACGGAATTGGATCTGGATCTCTGAGAGAATGATTAAAAGGAAGCAAGAAATCCTTAGTTTGCTCTTTGCTGTTCAGTAAGGGAGATGAAGTGTGTGATAGACACTTCCTTCAAAGCAATAACAATGCCCAGAGCCCATGATTCTCACTTACACAGCACTTTTTAGTATTCAGAGCACTGTACGACTTTTTTCTCTCACCCAGCCTCAAAATGTCCCTATGAGCAAATAGCATTCTTGCAGCTTTGTTGCAGACAACAGACAAAGCCAAAGAAGAAGAAGAAGAGTTTGGATTTGATATCCCGCTTTATCACTACCACAACAAACACTCTGTGAGGTGAGTGGGGCTGAGAGACTTCAGAGAAGTGTGACTGGCCCAAGGTCACCCAGCAGCTGCATGTGGAGGAGCGGAGACGCGAACCCGGTTCCCCAGATTGCAAGACTACCGCTCTTAACCACTACACCACACTGGCTCTAGAGAAAGAGAAAGGGCTGGCCCAGAGGCAGTGTAGTGTAGTGGTTAGAGGACTGAGGAAACCCATGTTTGGATCCACACTCTGGTATGAAGCTCACCCATGTATAACTCACATGGAGTTTACTGCAAATAAGTACAGTATGCATATGATGACTGTTTTTAAAGGTGAAATGAACGCTGTTCAGTGTGCAACTACTGCGATTAAGTAGGCTGTGGCTCATCCCTGGCTGCAGTTTGGGCCATGTGATGTGAAAGTCACAATCCTCCTAGTCTTGGAAATGTTGGGTGAGTGTCATGGACTGGCTAGGTGCAGAGGAATGGTGGGAAAAACCAGCCAGGGAACCCTCAAAGGAAGAAGGCTCAGAGCCCAGGGAGTGGTGGTAGGGTGGCAAAGAGTGGTCAGGGGAGAAAGAGACAGACGACTGGGAGGAGGACATGTCAGAAACTGAAGAAGTATCATGGCTTAGTGAGTTGGGAGAAATGGAAGTAGGAGAGTGGAGTGAGGGAAGTCGACAAGCTCCCCTCCCCGCTGGTCTCCCAGAACCAGAAGAAGTATGAAAAGGGTGGAGAAGTGCAGTCTCAGATTGCTTGGGAAAGGCCCTGGGGAGGAGAAGACTTAGGTAGATGTGGAAAGGCCATCTCCGCAACTGCCTCATAGGGGCAAGACCTATCGAAGAAGAATTGCTGTGCTCATTAGGCCTGCCACTCGTATGCAGATCCTGATTTTGCTAATGAAGACTTGACTTCATTTATTCCATGTGATTTTCTGCTGGCTCGCTCCTGGCAGTGAGAGAGCTGAAGTACTCCCAGTAAACTCTGTATATAACCAGAATCTTTCTTATCTGTATTATTTCTTCACTTTCTGCAGCCTGATCCCCAATACCTGAAGGAGCGTCTCTCCCTATACTTGCCTGCCTGTGTTTTAAGATCTTCTGCTGCAGTCCTACTCCAACTGCCTTCCTTAGTGTTACGGAATCGCAAAGAGGAGGGCCTTCTCAGTGGCAGCACCATTCCAGCTTTGAAATACCTTCCCTAAAGAGACTTGCCTAGCTGGCATCTGCTTTTTGCTCTTTTCAGTACTGGGTTAAGTTGTTTTTATTTACCCAGACATTGCATAATCCCACAGTCTGCCCTGTAATTCTGCTGTCTTTTATTACGGTTGTCACTGTTAGTATTTTATTGTACTGTGTTAGGTTTTTGCACCTGGAATCTGAAGTGATGAAGGTGGTACAGAAATATTTTAAGCCTTTTTAAAAGGTTTTTAATGTGGACCCCCCCTAAAAAACCCCACCTGGTTTTACACTATATTTCCTCATTTCTGACCCACTGGATTTATTCTTAAAGTGTAGCTTGCAGCCATTCAGTGACCTCGGCTGTCTTCATAACGGGGAATTCCACACAAAGAATAATACAATTCATATACTGGGTGGAACAAAACATGGAATTTTCCCTGGCAGGGGGTGAACAACTTGTTGATATAAATTTGCAGACCAATTGGATGGAGAGTATAAAAAGGACAATTGTTTTGCTAAGATTATTTCCAGATTTTCCAGGCTGTTATGGGCCAACACAACAATCAAGAGCTGGCTATTCATAATAGGAAAAAAACATAGAATGAAAGAGAGCGATTCACAGATCAGTTACAAAGGCATCAGCCTACTGAAGCCAATAGCATTGCACTGGTGTGACATGGCGTGTGGAGAGTGTGCCTGGTTAATAGGTTTGCTGTTTCCTTTTCAGCAGAATTTCACATATAATGATTTCACATGTTTCGTGATAAATTGATGGACTTTTAAGGAGATTTATAGAACGATGAAATTCTATACTACTCATGTGGTACCATAAGAGGCAGCAAAGAAACAACAAGAAGTAGCAATATTAAGAATGAGAACTGATACTCAGTAGATATAATTCTGCCACTGATTTTAACTCTCAAAGCCTGAATATAGTATTTATTTAAAATAGATTTTTCTAGCATTCAGTTTTCTGACTATAAGCTCACTCTGAGTTATTGCTGAACTCATAATCCAGGAGTGAACAAATGAAGACAAAATACTCTCATATCGACTGGTAACACTGTACGTATTGTAGAACCAGGACTGTAAGCATGGTCCTAATTTGTCTAGATTTCCCTTCTCGGGTTCCCTTTTCTTTAAATTTCAAGCCAAATTATTACTTTTCCTTTATTTGTGTTTGGCAACATGACTTAATCATGAAACTTGAATCAAGGTTCTTTACATTTTATTTTGAATTTCTTGCCAGTTTCCAAGTCCATTGTTTCCATGGAATTCCTCACGACAAGGACAAGAGACAAGCTTCTAAACAAGTACAGTACAGGAGAGAACAAATTGGCTTTCTGATCTGCGGAATCCACGAGAGGACACTACCCAGTGGTACAGCACATGCTTAAAGGCTCAGGTGGAACCACTGGAATCTCCACTTAAAAGCAGGGATGGGGAACCTGTGGCCTTCAAAGGTGTTGTTGGACTCCCAACTTCCATGAGCCACAGTCAACATGGCCAACAAATAGTCAGGGATGATAAGAGCTGGAATCCAACATCTGGAAGGCCACAGATTTCATAGCCGTAACTTGAAAACATATAAGTACAGAGCTGGGAAAGCCCTCCACTTGAGCCACAGCCAATCTTAATAGACAGACAATATTGATCCAGGTGGGCAAACAGTCTCACAGTTTTATATGTCCACAGTTGGAAAATGTTTGTACTTTGGAAATCTGATAACAAGTCAAAGGGTGGTGCATTGCCACCTACAGAACAGATCCAATGACCTACCATGTACTAATGCAAAACGTGCCAAAGAATAGGAAGCTATCTCCCAGTACAGTGGTGCCCCGCAAGACGAATGCCTCGCAAGACAAAAAACTCGCTAGACGAAAGGTTTTTTCATTCGCGATTTGCCTCGCAAGACGAATTCCCCTATGGGCTTGCTTCGCAAGACGAAAACGTCTTGCGACTTTGTTAAGCCGTTTAAACCGTGCTTCGCAAGAAGAAAAATTCGTTAGACGGCAAAAATTGCGGAACGAATTAATTTCGTCTTGCGGGGCACCACTGTACACATTTTCTGAGCCCGTCACGCCAGTTATTTGACTCCATGGTGAAGATGTCCAATGGTAGAATAGCCACTGGCAGAGAGGCTGAGGAAATTCACCTGTACTAGCACCACGTATCATTGCCTCATCCCTTTCATGACACATTGCTTCAGGCTCTTCTCTGCTATGGCCTGTCCAGCACTGGCTTCACTATTCCCTCAAAAGGAAAATAAGGACAAAACTGGGAGAGTGCTTTACCAGGAACAGGCACCACACCTTGAACAGGGTCTGCCCCAGATAAACAGAGGAAATTGGAACATCTGGAAATGGCATGGCATAAAGTGAACTGAACTTCAAGAAAGCTACTGAGGCCTAGTCATGGGATCTACTTCCTGCATTGGTAGACGGTCTCCACTAGAGAGAGCAAAGGAAACAAAAGATGCAAGAAGGAACTATTCTTGCAATATGCTGTTGCTTTGATTATGTCCTACAGTATGTGTGGTGATGCCCCAGTGACAAACCCAGTCCAAGCTGATAGAAGTTGAGCTTGTGGCCAGTAGATCATGGAAAGGTGTTTGGTGGCGATAGGTCTAATTGTGCTTACTTTAGGCCTTTGAAGAGATACCCCTTAATTAATCCGACCAATTACCCAAGCAAAAGGGTCCTTTTATTGGCTCTTTAAGAGGGGTCCTGGCAAAGCAGACCGTGCCTCTTAAATACATTCTCCCATCCATTAACTCTAATTGGTCCATTAAGATAAAATTAATTGTTGCGTGCCAGTGAAAGGCCAATATTAAGGGGCTTTACATTAAACCCCCATGGGTCCCATCAAAGCACAGTTCTTGCAGGATAATTAAAAGTGGACTGTATGCTATAAATAACTGTGTCGGATTGAACAACAGACCATAAACTATTGAATTAGATTTGTAACAACTGCAACTACAACACCCAAAAGCAATTGCATTTTTAATGCTATGGGATATAGGCACTGTGTATCATTAAGTAGCAAGGAAAAGAAGATTCACGGGCTGCCTCAGAGTGGTAATGCGCCATGCCTCATCCAATAAATCTTTGCAATAAGAGTCGGCAAACGGCATATAGAGAAGATAATGCATTCCTATGCAGGATAGAACAGGAGTTGGTGATTTCTAATGTGAACATACACTGGCCATATTCTCATTCTTCTTCTCATTACAGGCAATACCGGACTAGTTTTGCAGGCTGATGAACTCCTTTCCTATCTGTAACAATTTTTGCACTCTGGTGACGGGAGCAGAAGAGACAAATATTATAGCCAAGGTAGTATACAGTCAATGTTGCTAATGGCACCAGGAAGGAATAAACAATCATATGGTCTAGTAGTTACAGTTGCTGTTGTATATGGCAGTGTTTTGCTTTCATACCACTGGTTGTGATAAAGGAACAGCATCACGTACACAACTAATTGCTACTGGCACATCATGCTACCTTAGGTATTAGCTGGTAAAGGGGAATCCACACAGACATGTCTCTGATTATTAACAATAATGGTGATGAATTTAGCTGATGTAATCCCGTGAATGCTTATACAGTGGTACCTCGGGTTACAGACGCTTCAGGTTACAGACTCCGCTAACCCAGAAATAGTACCTCAGGTTAAGAACTTTGCTTCAGGATGAGAACAGAAATTGTGCTCCGGTGGCGCGGCAGCAGCAGGAGGCCCCATTAGCTAAAGTGGTGCTTCAGGTTAAGAACAGTTTCAGGCTAAGAACGGACCTCCGGAACGAATTAAGTACTTAACCCAAGGTACCACTGTACATAGTGCTAAACTTTTAAGAAACTACTGCATGAGTGGGTTAAGACTATAGGGTAAGCTGTCCTGTCAGGCTTAGCACCTTGGGAGGAAGGATTACCACTTTGTTCTCTCACTTCCACCATGTGAACCCTACCAGCAAGGAGATCCAAGCAAATTACGGTACTTAGAAACTCTTACCATTTCGGAACCTAAGTTATATTGCTTGTCTCTTCTTTTTGCTATATTAGGGTGTGAAACTTAATTTTTGCAAATTTATTCAGTGAGGGGACTTAAAATAAGTTTTTGGGGTGTGAGAAATTCAAATCTGCTGTTATTTTTGTGACTGGACAACATTTAGCTTGGTAAATCTATGTTTGATGAAGAAGCACATAAACTGCTTTTGGAAAACCAAGGAATTTTAATTTTACCTTCTGAAAATGTCAGGTGATGCTAAATATTAAGAATAAGAATATATAATATAACTGCATGTACTTGGCAATCATTTTTAATTATTTCTATGCAATTTTACACACATTTTACCTACCAAGTAAGACAAAATTATATTAATTTAACCAAAATGTCTTTTGTATACCCAAATACTGTGGAATGCCCCCCCATCATACGTCAAACAGATAAATAACTATATGACTTAAGGAATACATCTGAAAACAGCCTTGTACAGTTAAATTTTTAATAGCTGATGTTTTGTTGTGTTTTTAGTATTTTGTTGGGAGCTGTCCAGAGTGTCTGGGGCAACCCAGTCAGATGGGTGGTGTATAAAAAATTAAATTATTATTACTGTTATTATAAGTTGTGTTACAACTTTTAGCACCCCTCATTTTTGGAACCTGAAAGTTGAAAAATTAAACATGCCCTACTGTGTCCTGCCTTTGAAGCATTTGTAAGTAAACCATTTTTAACTTACCAAGCATGTGGTCTTTTTCCGTGCTAAGGGAAGTGAGGAACTTAGAAGCAACTTAGAAGGAGATATTTTAAAAGCCTAACAGGCTATATTTCCATGCTTTACTTTGCTGCATGTTTCGTGATTTTAAATCTCTGCTGGGATTTTATATCTCTCACCAATGAGTACTTACCCCAAACCTGGATCCAGGCATTCAGGGAATATTACTTTTCTTTTACCACATCTAGTATCCATTATTCAACCAAACCAGCACAACATTCAGTGCTATTTTTTCTAGAAAAAGAGGTGCTGGGACTCACCATGAACTCCTCCCTTGTTCTCTTATAATGTATGGCGCCTACCTGAGAGGTGCCGAAACTAGGTTCTGTGAGTTCCGGCTGAAAAAAAGTCCTGACAACATCCCTAGCCAACTTTATGATTCGACAATGTGTAGTTCCGCCCTGAATATTGTTCATCTTTCAGTCTTGGATTTCCTGGTTGTATAAGGTAGGCTTCCCTTGCAAAGTTCCTTATGGTCACAGGATAAACACTGGGCGAGGTATTGTGCTCCAAGAAAGCTTTCTGCCTAAATTGTACTCACTCGTGGATAAATTGGCTCATGTTTTATGCCCCAGTCTGACGTTTCAAGTGGCAAGCTGACAGCAAATACCCTCAGCCAGGAAATCAGCTTGAAAGGGAGGGATTCAGCCAACAATTCCCACGCTGGCACTTGGCCTTGCTAGGCAATCCTGGCAGGCTGCCTTCTGGTCTAGTTATAAGAGGAACCCTGTGGATCCGACCAAAGAGGCATCTAGTCCAGCTTTCTGCTTCCACACTGGCTGACCAGAAACATCTGAGAAGTCCACTGTCAAAATATGTAAGCAATAGCAGCATGCTTCCATTCTTGTGTCCCAGCCTTTGATATTTATATGTAGAATGCATTTGACCCTAAAAATCCATCACAATCTTTTCCTTCATTAATTTGTGTAGCCCCCTTTTAAAGTCCTATAATTTGCAACAGCAAATTTGTACAAATTTGCCCTAAATCCCCAACTACTTTAATTGGATGAGTCCAAATTCTAGTATGATGTGCTGGGGGGTGGGGGTGGGACGGTGTCTCTCTGTCTACTTTCTGTACACCATGTATTCTTTTATAACAGTGTTTCCCAACCTTTTTTGGGCAAAGGCACACTTGTTTCATGAAAAAAATCTCGAGGCACACCACCATTACAGCCCCATGACGTCAGCGCGCAGCGTCACGCCGGGAGGGACATGAATTGCTAGCAAATTACATAATCACCTCCTTGAGGGCTGGCTCATCTTCTCCAAAGGCAGAACCCCATTAATTAACAGCACAGACTCACACCATAGCCAAGACGAGGGGGGGAAACCTCAGTCATGCACAGTCATGCACATGTGGGGGCTAAATGAGGACGAAGACCGGGCAGAGAGCAGGGTTCAAATCACCCCACCTGGCCAGGACAATCCCTGGGTGCTCCCTTGGGCCACTCGCCTGACCCACCTCGCAGGGCTGTTGTTGCGAGGATAACACGGGGAGAACCACGTGCGCCCCCTGGAGCTCCTTGGAGGAGAAAGCGGGCGATGAATGCAATGCACGAAATATATGAGAGGCGACCAGGTTTTGCAGGTGAAGGGCCCCCGCCAGCCTCCGCTTCCAACACCCGGCGCAATGACGCCGAAGTTTCCCCCCAGCTCCCCTTCGCCCTCCCGGCTCTCTCTGCCGCCCACTGGGGACCCCCCTCACCTGCCAAGTCCGGAGCGCCAGTGGAAGTTGCATGCATGCATGCAGGGCGCCGCGTTGCCATTGCATTGCACTGCACTCCATGCAACGCCTGCACGCATGCATTGCCTTGCACGCCCGCCAAGGGGTCTCCCCGCGGTCCGATGCGTCCCCTCCGGCGCGGATGCAGCATTGCAAAAATAAAAAAACCCCGACGCAGCCCTACCTGGGGGGCAGCCTCCGCCTCCGCCGCTCTGCCTCCGCGGGGATCCCCGGGCTCCATCCTGCCGCCCGATCTCCGCGGGGGCACAGGCAGGCTGCGCGGGGTCTGCGCGAAAGAGCCCCTGCCCGCCCGGCCGCCGCCGCTGCGCTCATTCCATGGCCGGGAGAAGAGCGCTTCAAACAAAACGCCCGGCCCGCCAGGCCACGCTGGGAAACGTAGTTTGCGCACCCCGCGTGGGCGCAGAGCCCAAGGGCGAGGGGACTACGGATCCCGGCAGCCCCCGCGCCGGGGACGGAGGGGGAGAGGCCAGGTGCAGGGATGGAGGGACGGGTGGGCGAGCGAGTGAGTGAGTGGCAGCCGCCAAGCCTTGGCCGAGAGCCAGGAAGGGCCTCCCCGGAGGAGGAGGAGGGAGGCGCAGAGAGGGAGGGAGGGAGGGAGGGAACCCCAGGGGTCATCTAGTGACGGCGCCTCAATCGAAAATTTGACTTTTTTTAAAAAAAAATCTTTCGAATTTTTAAATTTTTCCCACGGCACACCAGGCAACATCTCGCGGCACACTAGTGTGCCGCGGAACAGTGGTTGGGAAACACTGTTTTATAAGCATCTGCCATGGCACCTACTTACTGTACTTCTATCCCCCCACCACAAGCCAAATGTGTCTCCTTTACAGCCAAAGAGCTGATAAGAAAACAGCCCTGCTGCAGCACACTCCAAATGATCACTCTTAGTGCAAATCTATATCTTAATATTCAACAAGGGAGAAGGTGCTGAAAATGGCATATCCACATCAAATTGTCTCTCACTCTTCCGTAACATGAAGCACACCCCCACGGGCTGACAACCATCACAACCTGAGCATTTCCTACCCTTATCAGTTGTAGGCAATGGTGTGCAGTGGGGGAGAGGAAAACACACCAGACCATTATCTCATTATGATACAGGAGGGGGTGAAAGAGGATACCATTCTTGGCAACAGACCCATGGCCAGTGTCATGCATATCTCTGCCCTTAGGCAGGTTTCTTCCACACTACAGACCTTTCGTGGTGCATTATTTTTTCCAAAACCAGCTAGAAGTGGAATTAAACCGGAGGTTCCACACAGCACATAAAAGACCACTATATTATCCGAGAGTGCCCTTTGTCCCACTGCCAAAACCCTCCAGTAATGTTTGCTCAATAGTAAGTTGCATCCAGCAAAGATTCCCAGCAATTTTTTTTCTTGTAGGTTCAACCTGTTTTATTGCTTTCTGATAAGTTTAGGTAGGGGATTAGCGATGAATAGCCTATTGATTACCTACTTCTTGACTCTCTAGGACTTCCAGGGAACTTTTCTCTTTTATTTTTTATGTCATTTTTATAGCAAAATAATGCTATTTCTCTATTACAGTGTGTGTGTGGGGGGGACCTAAGTGATGTAAGGAAACTATTAATTAAAGTCACCTCTTTTTCCAGAAACAGTAACTGACAGTGGGGCAATTAACAGAGGCTATACAGAGGTTGGATCTGTAAACAGGAAGTGTTTAATCAAACGTGTAGGAGCCCTTAAAAAGCTCAGTAGTGTTTTGCTTATCTACACTAGACAGGCTGGTGCTGCAGTGAAGTATATCTACCCCTCCTTTTGCCACAATTTAGATATTAAAAACCAAAGGGGGACAGCACAGAAATCCACTTGAATACAATGGAAGGACGACATCATCAGAATGCTCTGTAAACACTTAATGAATGAAGTTTTTCAAAAAGTGAAGAAACTTAGGAAGCCAATTTCAAAGAAAAGGGCTAGTGTGGAAACAACCATAGCATGCAGACCAGGACTTAACAGAGCTGTACAGCCAGGGCAGGCAAGATCCTACAGCAACATGCATCAGATACTGCATTGTCAAGGGGAAATGTAATATATTCATTCTCTGCTTCTATTAACTCAATTTCCATTCCACTACATGGCCCATTTGAGCTCTCGGGGTGGCTAACCATAATAAACAGACAATAAAACAACAATAAAAACCAACAAAATAAAATACCAATTAAAAGAAGTGTTGCCAAGATAATAGTAAGACAGATTTGCAGTCACGAATAGATAGTACTGAGCTGTGGAATGTAAAGCTCAGACCTACGGAAAGGCAAGAGTGACTTGCATCAGAAAGCTCTTTCACGAAAGTTTGAAAAGTGCACAAACAATATGCTCATAGCTGAAACCCCCTTGTGCTGCTAGAAAGAGGGTATCAGTCTGGGCCCCATGTTATATGCATCATCTTCTCCACACCTCTAGGTAGTTAAGGAGCCTGATGGGAAAGATGGGGAAAGGTCTAGTTCTGCTCAAGAGTAGACCCACTGAAATGAATGAATCCCAATAAGATCTGCCCGTTAATGTCACGGGGTCAAGTGAATAGGGCAAACATTTGAATTAGTCCACCATTTGCACCTTTTCGTGTGTTTGTTATACATTGTGTGAGTTACGAAGCATTTCATAACAACAACAACAACAATTTATTATTTGTACCCCGCCCATCTGGCTGGGTCTCCCCAGCCACTCTGGGTGGTGTCCAACAAAGATTAAAAATACAGTAAAATGTCACACATTAAAAACTTCCCTTAACAGGGCTGCCTCCAGATGTCTTCTAAATGTCAAAAAGTAGTTTATTTCCTTGACATCTGATGGGAGGGCGTTCCACAGGGCAGGCGCCACTACCGGGAAGGCCCTCTGCCTGGTTCCCTGTGACCTCACTTTTCGCAGTGAGGGAACCGCCAGAAGGCCCTCAGTGCTGGACCTCAGTGTCCGGGCAGAATGATGGAGGTGGAGACGCTCCTTCAGGTATACTGGGCCGAGGCCGTTTAGGGCTTTAAAGGTCAGCACCAACACTTTGAATTGTGCTCGGAAACGTAGGCAGCACATCTGGCACAGTGGTTCGAGCATTGGACTGAGACCTGGGAGACTGAGGCCCTAGTCTTCACTCAGCCATGATGGTCAGGGGCCTGTGGCTGTTTCTTAGCCTAAGCCCACCTCACAGAGTTGTTGTGAGGTTATAACGGGGAGTATAAGACCCATGTCTGCCACTCTGAGCTTCTTGGAAAGAACGTGGGATACAGATAACAGCTTTCAGTCAGTTTGTTTAACTTTGATCGCAGTGATTGCCATTGCTGCGAATTAGTCCCTTGCAGAATAATTACAAATCCTGAATTTCACCTTTTTTTTTTTTACTTTGAAACCAATTAGCTTCTAGTGACAGCTGACAATCATCTCTGATTGTGCTGACAACTGTATAATAGGAGGCATAAACACAATTGGCGATTTGAAAACGTTAAAGCAGTGCAGTTTTCATCTTGTTAAAACTGCCCAACGCTCTCATCTGCCTAATATTTGGAATGGCCTCATCATCCCCATAATCTCTTATTCAATACTCTTACACCTTTACCCACAGAAGAACCATCTCACTCCCTGCACCAGACTATTGGGAATTCAGTGCTAACTAGCATTATAGATCCCACAAAGCGTTGTCTTCTGTTTTGAAACATAGGAGTCACTCCCATAGTTTTGATGTTCAGAGGTCAGAGTTTCTGATGTATCCAAAACAACACCATCCATGGAGAACGGGGAGATATCAGCAGGTGGTGGTGGGGGGACCCCAAGGTTTACAAAAGTATAAGCAATATTTTCTGGGGGGATACGTAGGTGGGAACCCAGCCCCCAAACAGCACCAGGATGCATGCTCAATAGATGCAGAATGCAGACTGCCGGGGGGGGGGGGCAAGGCAGAAAATCAGGAGGGAAGGACAAGGGGATAAAATAACCTGAACAGGAAAATTCTACATTGCAACATTTTGTTCAGGTTCCACATACACAGACTATAAGCCATACAAGACTGTGCGACTTTTCAGAGACAATGGACAAAAACCTTCATCCATCACCACCACGCCTTGCCACTGGAAGGAACCAAGAGCTGCCTGTGCAAGGAACAGAAGGAAATGACCTTGTACTAAATCTGACAAACGCTCCATCTAGTTCAGTATTGTCTGCCCAAACTGGCAGCAGCTACTCAGGATTTGAGGCAAGTGCTACCTGAAGACCTTCTCTCCTGAAATTCCCAACAGTGAGTCAGGTTACTCATGGGGAGGCCATTACAACAGAGGTATTTGTCTTTCTTTCTGAACACACTGCTTCCTATAATGTTGGGATTTCCCCGGGAAAATATAAAGTCTAGAATGATACTCCAAAAACAAGAGGTGAAAGGCAATATGCTGCTAGGCCACATCATGGAGCAGAAAACTCATCACTGTGGGGCCCATAGGCCTTCTCCACACGACATGACTAACTACTTTTCACGGAAAGAACAACCTTAACGGCATTTCTAACGCTGCATTACCAAATTATATTTTAATTATTAATGCTAGTTGGCTAAATTTTGGGTAACGCTGGTAACTGCCCTTCAGGGGACAATGTTCCAGTTACTAAGCCCCACATCAGTAATTGAAAGGAAAGATTATCTCTTGCATGCTTTCATTACCGAGTTCTTTCGCTATCAATTTGATGGAATCTAATTAAAAAATATTAGCCAAGATATACCACACCCACCCGCGCAAAGGCCTTTATCTCCCCTTTCTTTTCTGAAGAAAAGAAATTAAAAACTGAAATCTTCTCTCTGGCCGGTTGTAATAAACCCCTGCAAACACTGGGGCTTCCGAGGCATCTAAATGGTGTTGTAATTTGATAGTGTTTTTTGAATTCTATTCATGAAACTCAATACAGAAAAACCATCGTAATGAGGACTAGAGCTGGTGCAGTACAGAGGTAGGTAAGAGACTGAGATGCAAATCAGGAAGTCCCCAGGTCACATTCTGTCTCTAGTATGAACTCGCTGGTTGATCTTAGACAAACCTCTCTCTCATAGTCTTCATTTCCCAATTATAATACTTCCTCACCCTACAGGAAAGGTGAAGGGCCCACGAGCCTCCTGATGTTAATGCATTATATTAAAGAAAGTGTGTATAGAAGTGAAAACAATGTACAAAAGCAGAGTACAAAATTTCTTTCAAC
Organism: Podarcis vaucheri; assembly: GCF_965113315.1. Lineage (NCBI taxonomy): Eukaryota > Metazoa > Chordata > Lepidosauria > Squamata > Lacertidae > Podarcis > Podarcis vaucheri. The sequence continues at coordinate 93,652,785 of NC_138760.1, read as the reverse complement.
ATTAGGCATAATTGCATACAAAACTGGATATATCTGGAAGAGTGAAAGAAAATGTGGGAAGATGGGAGTTGTATTCCAGGAACATCTGGGGGGCCACCAGTTCCACACTGCAGCATTACATAATGTAAGGTTTGCAACCCGATAATATACAAAGTGCTATACAAAGTGAAGTGCTTTGAACACTTGAAAGCGCTATACAAATGTTAAGTATTAAATGTATGTTTGCAGTCATTATTTCATTCCACATCCTGATATCTTAAGAATCCATTAAAGCCTATATTTCCCATCACTTATTACGAGAAGTGAACATTGGCTGGTGGCCACCATTTCAACACACACCCTGGAAGAAATATGGGAGTGATACCACATGATCATGTGTTATGTTAGTCCCAAATAACCTCTAGTGGGGAGACTGTCCTGGACACCCAAACAATGTACTGTTCTGGACACCTAGCTCTGTACTGCCTACACCAGTGATGGACAAACTTGGCCCTCCAGATGTTTTGGGACTACAACTCCCATCATCCCTAGCTAGCAGGACCAATGGTCAGGGATGACGGGAACTGTAGTCCCAAAACAGCTGGAGGGCCAAGTTTGGCCATCACTGACCTACACTGACTGCCAACCACTCTTGAGGGTTTTGAGCAGCGTTCTATCCCAGCCCTACCTGCAGAAACTGTGGGCTCAACCTGGGACGTATGAGGCAGATGGTCTACCACTGAGATGTAGCCCTTCCTCATTGATTTCAGTGGGTCTACTCTAAGCATGACTAAGTCTGGACCCAACCCACAATGCTTTAATTGAAGCAGGGTTTTCCAGAACCATAGAGGAAATCATTGTTTTTTGTCTTCCTTTTACAAAATGGGTGGTTTCATCCAGTGCTTTTTTTCTTTAAAAAAAATGTTTAGGGGTACTCTCATTTTCCTACTCATATTGAAATACAGCCCCTCAATGAGGCCAAACTTAGATTCACAAAATGTTTAGGGGTATGCGTACCCCTGCATCCTCCAAGAAAAAAACAGTACTGGTTTCATCTGTTAAGTCTTTTTTATAAATAAAATAAGATAAAAAAAATTAATCAAAAGCAGTTGTCAATTTTTCCCAGAGTACTAGTGCTGGCATACATAGAAGCAGCCTTGAATACTGTGCTGAAACTTCCTGAACCAGTTTTGATTGGCTTCCCCTTAACAGACCCATGCTTCCATGGGAAGTTCATAAATGTGTCACAGCCATTTGCGTTGTTCAATATTTTTAACTTTTATCCGCAAGGAACACTCTGAAATTGCACTTCACTTGACGACAACAACAACAATTGAGATGTATCAGTTTTCTCAGTCCAGATGCGACCACCGAAAGTGCCAGAGATAAACACCTATAAAACCGTTTGTGTGTATTCAGCTACGAATGCAATTCTGTGTCTATATACTACTGCCCAACCAAGGCTATCAGGCTGATAACAATGAAAAAAAAAACCAGAATGGTGCATCCATTGACAAGTGAATCTACCTAAGTATGATTCTTAAGATTTTTCTTTGGTCAGGTCCCCAGAAAAACATGTTAAAAACTATGCAAAAAATTCAGGATTCAAATTTAGCTCTTGGAAGGCAAGACAGTTTTCACACACATCCAAGGATAAACTACATGTGCACGAAGTCTTCTAGTAGTACTTATTTATTTATTTATTGAATTTGTATACTGCCCTTCATCTGAAAATCTCAGGGCAGTTCACAGCATAAAAATTCAAGGGAAAAAACCACAAAATGCATAATAAAAACAAGGGCAAAAGCAAAACAATAACCCCCTTTCCACAAACACATTTAAAAGGATATAGGATCCTTGATGCTACACGGATGTGGAAACTGGTCCTCCAGATGCTGCTAGACTACAACTCCCATCATCCCTAATTATTTACCATGCTGGCAAGGGTTGATGGGAGTTGGAGTCCAACAACACATCAAGCAGTGCTTTTTCTCAGGGGGCACTCAAGGGCACACAGTACCGGCACATCTTTTTTGTTATTGTTTAAAAAAGTGGCATTTACTGTAACAACTTCATGGTGTGTACCAGCACCTATTTTTCTAGAAAGAAAGCACTGGCCTCAGGGATCACCAGTTCCCCATCCTAACTTTATTATGTCAGAGTATTAAAGCATTCTAGTTTAGCTGTGCATAGTGCAGCTGCTAACTGAAGCTGTGATCCAAGATTATGGGCAATGTACAACAAATGGTAAATAAAGTGAAAATCCCATTCATTTTTTTATAGAAATGTGTGTGAATGTGTCACTGGCTGGTTGCCTTGACTGCCACCAAATATAATGATGAGTTTGGATAGCCCATAATAGCTAAGGAAATAGATGCTTCTTTCCCACACAGTTGTCCTTTCCACTTTTTCTGCCTTGACTGGTATGGGGACAGATTTGCTTTCAAGTTGACTGGTGTTTCCTCTGAGTGATAAACCTGCGAGGGATTGTTAAGATGGAATGTCAAAGCAAAAGAAATCTTTGCTTTGATAAGAGAAAACTAGTGAAATTAAAGGTTAGATCAAGATAGGGGTCCCCCCCCTCTCCAAATGATCAGAAAGAAAAAAGCCTCACTGATGTCTCAGATCTCACAGCTTTGGATGTGTTTTTCAAATGATTCAAAAACTCTCCCAAACATTGATCATGACAGACTTTGGTAAAAATAGCGAACTTCACATAGTTTGTAATGGCTGAGTTTGGGGGAAGTCTACAGATTAATCCTTTAACTTTTGGGAACCAGAACTGACCCTTACAGGAGCAAACGAGAATAAGGAGTAGCATAAAAGCAGGCAATGTAGAATGCAGTGTGGGAGCTAAGGAGGCAGGTAATGGATGAGCCACAAACCCCACTGAAATGACAGCATCTAAATCAAACAAGCATGCAGACACATTATCCAGAATAAAAACAAGCAAGATTCAATCTAATCTCTGTTGAAGTTAATCATAGAATCATAGAGTTGGAAGAGACCACAAGGGCCATCGAGTCCAACCCCCTGCCAAGCAGGAAACACCATCAGAGCACTCCTGACATATGGTTGTCAAGCCTCTGCTTAAGTTAAGAAGTTCCTTAAAGTAAGTGTTATGAGAGAAAAACTGCTCCTTTTCCCTTATGGGTACCCAAGAGCCCTTATAGAGTCCTTTTGTAGGTTCTCTATCAGTAGGAGAAAATAACAGAGACCAACCAGAGTACTGTATACGTATTGAGAAGCAAAGCAGCTAGTAAGCCTGATCTTTATTAAAGCTGTTGCAACAGGGTGCTCCACCCTACACACAGGAGGGGGGAACCCCAAGCCATGCGCAAGCCCTTATATAGACATTTTAAATTGCCCACCCAGGAGTCCAAGACCACCCCCAGAAACATCATACATACATCACCGAGGGGGTGTAGCCCAAGACCACCCCCTTTATACAGCAGAGAAGGGGTGGAAATCTGAATGTGTTGTTTTTTCCTGTCTGCCAGGTTACCTGATTGGATTACCTGGGCATCCTGGCCACTCTTTTGTTATGATAACTACTCAATTCCTAAATCCAGATCACAGGTCACAGGCTCACACCCTATGCATATCTTAAATGTGCCCTTAAGACAGGAAAGAGACAGTGGGGAGATTTCCCATTTCCTTCAACCTTGCAGAGAAATATTTGAGGTCATTTTGGGAGAGAGAAAATGGTTTCAGGACTTTTCTGTGGGTTTCAGACATGTGCTTTACATATTTGTATGTGTTTGGTTGGTACATTTATGAACAACTATTTTATACATATAAGACCATTATAAAACTCTTATAACACTAAGCTTTGGTTTTCCCAGTGCTTCCATATATGGGGATCTACGAACCAAGCGTTTAGATTAGGGGACACTGAAACTTTCTAGTGACTCGCTTTTAAAAATATATACTATGCCTTTTAAAAATACTGTATTCTTCCCACTCTTCTATAGAGAGCATTTCCTGAAAAAGGGAGATAAGCCCAGCAAAGTTGAGAATAAGCCTACAACTCCCAATACACAGGAAGCCTAGCTTCTCCGGTCAAGGCTAGCAGGCCTTACATAAATATGTGTTACAATACCTTTCAGTTTCCTGGCTGGTAGGTTGCTGCTTGTTGTTCTCAAAGGCTGTAAAACTGCTCATATCCACATAGCCGTCATTCTCGTTTGCGGCAGATAATGCCCTGCTAGGATCTTCAAAAAATTCAGTAAAGGTCCCAGCCCTGGTTGGCCTTCGTGGGGGTATTTGTATGTTTTCATAATCGGAGTTCATAGCTGGGATGTTCTCATAGTCAGACGTATCAGCATTAGGAAATGAAATAGACCTGGGCTTAGTTAAAGGAAGGGGCATGAAAGGAGGCCTGGAGCGATCCTCAAAAGACTCCACCCGTGACACACTCCTACTAAAGGTTTTGGGCGTCCCTTTTCTTTTGCCGTCCTTGTAGAAGAGAACAGTTGGAGACTCAGATGCCCTCAGCTTGCCGGTCCGTGATATCAGCTGAGGGGAGCTACTCAAACTCCTCCTGTCGAGTTCCATGAGTCTGGAAGGCCCATGATAACTAGACTCTGAGGAGGACCTTGAAGAAGAAACATGAACGTCCACATGGACTTTATTTTCCGTCTTCTTCTTGAACTTTAAGGTGAGAAACTTCTTGAAAGAGGACTTCTTTTTCTTGCAGTACTTATCAGGAGAGTCATTCTCAATTAAAAGTGAAGGCGAACTTTTCGTTATTGGCTTCTTGGTGATACAGGCAAGTTCAAAGGGAGGTGGAATATCCACAACTGAGGACGGGGTGGAGACCCCACTGGATGGAAGGTGATTCCTCTGGGAAAAACTACCCGAAGAACCAATGACGCAAGGCAAAGAGAGGTCTTCTGTTCTGTTTATTCTATTGTAATCCAACATGGAGGTCTCACTTTCTCTATATACAGAGACAGGGATATCTCTGCCTTCTACTGAAAAAGACCGAGGGTATAAAACAAAGCGCCTTGGCTTTGCAGGTAGGGCTCTATTCATTTCCATTGTCTTTCCTTCTGACAGAGAGAAGCTATGGCTTACATCTTCAGACATGGTGGAAGCAGAGGCTGAGGACTGCAGTTCAGTGTCTGGGCCTGTTTCTTCTGGAACTGTTTCTGGCACATACCCAGGCACTTTCCCGGAGAGGGACCTTGTTCTAGTAACAATGCTTTTCCGATCAATGGAGAGCAAGTGGTTTTCACTGTCCATTCCCCCTCCCTCTCTGAAATCACTTGAACTATCTTGGACACCAGCCTCCCCCATTTCTTTTCCAGCACAGAGGATTTCATTTGCTGAAGGCAAGCTGTCTCCCAATACGTATGGGTCATCTAGGGAGTCACTGCTGATTTCTCCATCATTATCAGGAACAACCACCACTTCAGGGACTGCTGAAGTTCCATCAATCACATATTCACTGCCTGAGTCTATTTCCGTTTTTCCGGGGTGGCAAACGTCCAGTTCTCCTGTGGAGTGCCAGGTACCTTCAGCTGTACCTTCATCAGGTGTACTTGGGGCAGTATCTTCAACACTGCTGTGATCCACCGCAAGCATTTGGTTATCTGATTGTGTATCTTCCAAAGCACACTCACTTATGCTGTGATCTCCAGGTAAAACATCTGACTTGGATCTTTCTGCCAGCTGCAAGTCAGATTCGAGCTCATTAACTTCTTGAAGGCTGAAGGGCTGGTTATCACTGTTCATTTCAGTCCCTTCTAATGGCAAATCTTCTTCAGAAGAGTCAGGAGCATCCTCACTGCACTCTTTTTCAAAGGGAATGATCTGGCAGCTGTCATCCATGGTCTCTGTGTCTACCACTTCATCCTTTTGTTCTTTGGAGTCTTCCCTTGTATCACATGCTGCCTCTGATGTTTCCTCCTCGCTCTTCATCTCAGTGGTTTGGTAGCCATCATCTGTATTTTCTTCCTGTTCTACGCTTGTTTCACATTCATCCGCTGGGTCTAGTTCCTCCTCCTTTTCAGCACTGGCTTCATTTGTTGCCTCCCCCAAAGTCTCTTCAGGATCAGGACCAGCTTCATGTAGTTCTAATCCAGGATCTACTTCTTCGGAATCATTAGCAAGGGGGTCGCTTAGGCTTGCACAAGCATCCTCTGCAAACTCTGCTTCTATATTTGAGGCTGATTCATCCCCATCATTATCCATTGGGCCCATTTCTGCATCAGCATTAGACTGCTCCTCTTCTAAAACCTGAGATAGACCATCCTCTACTGGAGCCTCACAAATTGGTGACTGATCCTCTGAAGATGGTGTTGGCACCTCTAAATGCTGTAAAATAATATCTTCACATATGGCATCATTCAAAGCCTCATCTCCATTCAAAATCTCATTGTCCACATTATACACATTATTATCCTTTACCAGATGTGGTTCTTGGAGTGCTTCATCAGACTCATCTGCACAGTTCATCATCTTCTCGTTGACATCAGTTTCACAATCCACCTTGTCATATCCACCCTCAGAAGCATCCTCCTTTTTAAGGGCTTCAGCGTCACCAAGAGCTTGAATTTCGGATGGTTCAGTTTCATTGTTCTCCAATAAATTTATTTCAAGATCACCGATGTCATTGCTGTGGGTACAGTCATCCTCTTCTTCATGTGCTTCCTCAGGAGTGTGTGAGATCTCGTTCTCTGCTGATTCTTGCTCATGTTCAAAGTCATAAACTTTATCAATCAATTCATCTTCAGAAATCACTATATATTCATCATCAGCTTCTGATCCTAAGAACTCTGTGTTGTTGCACTGATTTCCTTCATAAAGCTCTCCCTCCAGTTTTCCATTGGTACATTTGTTCAAGGTATTGTTGGCATGAACACTGGATCGCTGTAGAATCGATGGATCGTTGTCAGCAGAGATTTTTGGCTTGGGAGCAATGGGTGGTTTTGGACCTCTAGACATAGAGTTTGAATTGTTAAGTGTGCCAGACCTTGATAGCGACGGAGGAAATTTGGAAGCAGCTATGGAAGCGAGATGACTGAGAATCTTTGGTTTTGGTGCTAATGGTGGCTTTGTAAGATCTGGAGAAGGAAGGAAGAACAGGAAAAGCTATATTAGCAAGCTTCTATATATATTGAGTTGTTAGTGCTACTTAAAATAAGGAGATACAAAGTCACTGATACATCAGTTTAGATTGGTGGAGAAAAATTGCCCACATCCCCCAAAAGGCATATGGTTGATCATTGTGGGAAACAGGACACTGGACAATATATCCAACAGGGCTCTGCTTACATTCTTAACCTATGACCCATCCAAGCTGAATGCAATTGCCCAGCCATATACTTTGCCACATGCTTGGAAACCCCACCTTTGTTGGATAACAAAGCTGTGTGATATTCATTTGAATGAGTTACAAAATAGATAAGCCTAATAGTTCAAATAGATATAGATATAGTGACTGAATGTGGCAATAAAACTATGACAGCAGCATTCCCTGGATAACAATGACCTGTTTTATACACAGCACTAAACTGTGGTTTGTTTGATGATCTGAACCCTATCCAGTCTTAACTATGGTTCACATACTGCCAACAAACCACGATCTGAAGCCATAGTGGGCTGTTGGGTTACGAATCTTGTTTGTTTTAACTGTGGTTTGTGCAAATTCAGCAACCTTTCATAACCATGACTTGGCCGCTCCCAACCCTCATCCCAGACAATCAATAAGCTACAGAGGCATGTAGTAAGAGCATCGGGGAATGGACGGGGACCAAGCCTTTACAAAACAAGCCATGGCTTATTTGGCTGTCCATGGGAATTGTGGTTAGCTCATGATTTGTTAAACAAACTATGGCTTTGTGTTCCATGAGAACCATGCCTATAAGATTACCCTGTTGGCAAGGTTATTTGTACAGTTATCTTTAAGCAATGAACACAATTTATTTTTAATCAACTGATGAACCAAAACTCTTACTTCCACTGACTACCATAGCAAATAATTCCAAAGATATTCCAGTGGCAAGTCAGTCAATAAAGAATGATTGTCAATAAAATGTGGGCGTTTCATTAAAGAACTGCTCTCCCGCTGAAAGTGATGGGACTTAAAAGTGCTCAACTTTGGCTAAATGAAGTGCCTCCCAATGGCTATGAAGTGGGCAATATTTGTGATCAAGACATGAGGCTAGAAATGGCACAAGTTCAACCTTCCGTTGTTTTGCTTTTTCTAAAGAGCAACACAATAAGGGTAAGTCTCCTTGGCAAGCAGCTTTCTTTTGCTTTAAAGTTACTGTTGGTGCTCACAAAAGCTTTATGATGGATAGTCTTGGCGGCTATTGACTCTGTTTTAGTTGCAGAAGAGGAGGGAATAGTAGCTTTCTTTGCCACACCCCAGAGCAGGATATCACAACAAGACTTGTTTGCTTTCTGCCAGCTTGAGATATACAAGAGAATTCCTGCTGTTCCTGAACCTTGTTTATTATCCCAAATCACAATTTGGTGTGGGTTTCCCTTGCATTGCCATAATGCCTCATAAACAAAAATCCAGTTTATGATGGCTTTTGATTGTTCAAACACACTTGGGGAGTGCATGCCATTAAACCCTCCATCCCATCAACTCAGTTAAATACAACTACACTGTCGTTATAACAACAGCTTAAGAGATTTGTAATGCTTGCGGAGAGGGGGGGGATGAAGAAAGGGTTAAATAAAGGGGAAATAATCTCTCCCAACTTGCCCAACACATTTTGCTTACTTTCTGAGGCTGGTAGTTCTCCATGACTATCCCTTAAAAAAACAAAACCTTTTCTTTAAACAATATAGATTATAGGAAGACTTTTTAGGAAAAGGTTTTCCCCAAACTATCTACAACAAGACAGCCATCTCCTTGCTGGATCATGTAGCCAAAGAGATTCCTCTAGGAAGCTCAAAAAACAGCCTTCTCTTGTCATTTGTTGCCATTTTTCACATAAAGGCTGTCTCTAAGTTCTATTTTGATATCATGGATCAGGGGTCAGCAAACTTTTTCAGCAGGGGGCCGGTCCACTGTCCCTCAGAACTTGTGGGTGGCCGGACTATATTTTTTTTTGGGGGGGGGGGGTTGAACGAATTTCTATGCCCCAGAAATAACCCTGAGATGCATTTTAAATAAAAGGACACATTCTACTCATGTAAAAAACACACTGATTCCCGGACCGTCCTTGAGCCAGATTTAGAAGGCGATTGGGCTGGATTAGGCCCCCGGGCCTTAGTTTGCCTACCCATGTCATAGATGATAACAGCTGTGGATCCTCCACGAATTTGTCTAGAACTTTTGTGATCTCAGTAGCTGGAATACAACGCTTTTATCCATTACTGTTTCTCTTTTCAATTTTCGAATGTACAGTGGTACCTCAAGTTACATACGCTTCAGGTTACATATGCTTCAGGTTACAGACTCCGCTAACCCAGAAATAGTGCTTCAGGTTAAGAACTTTGCTTCAGGATGAGAACAGAAATTGTGCTCCGGCAGCGCGGCGGCAGCAGGAGGCCCCATTAGCTAAAGTGGTGCTTCAGGTTAAGAACAATTTCAGGTTAAGTACGGACCTCAAGAACGAATTAAGTATTTAACCTGAGGTACCACTGTATAGATGAAGTCACCAATACATAAGTGGGCACTGCTGTCTAGGAAAGAGATCCATTGACTGGAATGCATCCAGAGGGGTGTGTCAAAGATAGTTAGAAACCTCGGGACTAAGTCCTACAAGGAGAAAAGGTGTAAGGAGTTGGAAAGCTTGTTGAACCTGTAGAAGAGACAGGGCAGGTGGTAACCCTTCAGGTTTTTTAAGACAGTTATGTAGTAGATGGAGCAATTTCTACACAACAGCCATGCTTAAATATCCGAAGGACTCTCAGCTGCCTCTTCTCTATCTTCTCCAGATGGAGTGAATTTGTCCTCAACTGATTTGGGTCCTACCTTATGAAGCAACAAGGTTCAAGTGACAAGAAAGGAGATTTTGGCCATATGATTGACAGTGGCCTTGCCTTCACTAGAAGGTTTTAGGCAGAGGCTGGATGTCCACCAACCAGGGATGATGTAAGAGTAGGTTTCCTGCATCAGCAAGAAGGATGGATTGCATTACCTTTGAGGTCCCTTCCAATTCTGCTATTTTAATTACCAAATAGGATTTAAGCTTTTGACTCATCTTTACGAGACGTATGGGAAATGAGCAGCTTGCCCAATAACTTTATCAAAGGTTTGAACCAGATGGTACGAAAGAGGCAAGCCTTTGGGGAGCCATATGCAGCCAGATTCACACAGTGTCTCCCTGGCATTATCCAATATTCCACGTTCTAATATTTCTAAGAGTGCCATCTTCCCACGATTGCAAGATCTTTAATTGTTACGACCTGCTATTGACTAAGCTCATTTTAATCACTTCCCCATTTCTTCTGAGTACCAGTGATCAGGGTGTGCATGTGTAAGGTAAGCAATCAATTCAAGTAGTATTAGTAATAATAATAATAATAATAATCTCTCCCAGGACAAAGTATCTCAGTGGCACTTTTGTCAGGGGCAATTTTACCCCCAATACGTTTCTGCCTCCGTTGCAGCTGGCCAGTGCAGAGGTTTTCCACTGTGACTTTGTGAAGGACAAAATATACAACACCACGAGAAGCATGTAGGCTTTTAAAATGGTAAACATGCCTGTTTGTTTCACAGATCTGTCACTGGGCTGCTGGGTTGAGAAGGGGGGTGGATCAGATCAGAGAAGAAAAAGACACCCTGTACCTATGGAAAACTGTTTTGGATCAGACAGTTTTTCTTGTGTTTCTCCTCCCCTTATTGTTTGAGGTTTCCTTGTCAGCATCTGTTTCTTCCTCTGCTTGTCCACTTTCCTCTGGGTGAGACTCTGTTCCAGCAGAGCTACATCCCTTTTCGGAAAGGCCATTCAACTGCAATTTCAGAGCCTCAAAGAAATGCTCTAATGAAGAGGCAAGCAATTCCCTGCCTTCCCCACCCCCCAAAAAGGTTGAAGTGATAATGTTAGGCTTTTATTTCTTTATTCTTCCTCATATGGGACTCATCCAGACTTACTATTGTGCCAAGTTTCTAGTCTATGCTTTAAAGAGCCATGTCCAGACCCATTTTTTAAAAAAATATTGGTCCTGGTGCTTTCCCCGTGAAAACTCTCTCTTTTACTGCTGCATTGGTGCAAACAGCAATTCATGGAAAACCTGAATTGCTATTTGTTCTGATTCAGTCTTAAAGAGTGGGTTTTCATGGAGCAAAAAAATAAAAATAAAAAGGCACTTGGACCCAGTGCTTTAAAGTGTGGGTCTTTGCCTAGGAAGTGTAGGGCAAAAGTTAAGTGTACATAAGCCCATGGTGGTAAGACCTCTGTTGCACAAATTCACATCATGGATCTGTACAATTATGCAAGGAACAGATCGACAAAGCAGTGCCCGGACTCTAAAGTAGTCATATCTCAGAATGCAAACCCTGTTTGTGTTGTTCTGAATGTGGAAACACAGCAGAGGGAAAGTACACGGGACATTAGGAGAACAGAGCAGCTCAATCATCACAAATGCAATCACTTTCAGGATATCCACAAGTCAATTCCCTTTGCATAGTGCAGAGACTGCAGAGCCGGACTAGAGTCTGTGATGCAGTCCCCCTGAAACTCCACCAGAGTGCTGGAGCCTCTCGCTGATGGGCTACAGAGTCAGCTAGCCACAGGGCGGGGAGCAAGAGCACTTGGGGGGGGGAATAAAAGGAGCAGTTTCTGAGGGAGAGCGTTAGATAGGGCTGCATTTAAGATGAGATTTGGGCTGGATTTGAGAAGAGGGTTAGGATTTGATTTGAGATGTTTAGAAAGGTTTCAGGTTGGGAGATAGGGAGTGAAATAGGGAGAAATGGTTCTGAGTTATACCATTTGGAATACCTCAGGTGTGGGATTGTAAAGAGAGTGGGTAACTGCAGAGAAGTGCCCCTCGCTCATGAACCAAAGTATTAAGTTGTGAAGGAAGCAGTATGGTGCTGAAAATATTTAATTGTAGTATCTAAGTGACAGAAACTGAATTGAGAATGTTACCATCTATTCCAGAAAACTGAACATCTACCACCTGAAGTGTAACAACTGATTTTCAGCAACTGAAGTTTAAGAAGAGCTGTGCCTATAGTGTTGCATTTAAGCCTGAAACACCTTAGTTAGTTAAAGTAAACAAGGTAACTTCTACCCGAAGGAATGCATTTCCTGACCCACTTTGTTTCACAAACCTTTTTGTTGTTGCTTAATAAAACTTTTCCTATTTGTTTGATTATTTTCTGCCTGAGACTCTAATTATCAAGTTTTCCCTCACACAAGTTCCCCACTAGACAATCTGTGGTAAATTGTAAATTGTAGAAATTTGTGTAATTGGGGTACCTTGAGGTGGATGCACTATAATTAATTTGGGGCAGTTAGCAGGAGTAGATCTGCTGTGTTATTAATGGGTGGTATTAATTGGGAGGATTCGCTACAGATGCTTTAGCTGAGATTCCTGCATTGCAGGGGAGTTGGGGATTGGACTAGATGACCTAACTGTACAATTCTTTGATTCTTTGATCCTAAAGATTATAGCTGCAATCAAGTGCATTATTAGGAATACTTGAGTCACGTTGACTTAAGTCTGTACCTCTCCTATGATCCCAAACCAAAGGTCCCCTCCAAATGAGCTAACATATTCAATTTGTTCCTGTGGGTGGTTTATAGAGACACTGGAACCAAAGAGTCTCTGAATTACTACGCATAGGCACAATCCATAAAAATTAAGATGTGACTAAGTCCCAGCGGTTGCTGCTTTGGGTTAAACCACTGTGCCACTTGGGCTTGCCGATCGAAAGGTCGGCAGTTTGAATCCCTGCGACGGGGTGAGCTCCCGTTGCTCAGTCCCTGCTCCTGCCAACCTAGCAGTTTGAAAGCACGTCACAGTGCAAGTAGATAAATAGGTACCGCTCTGGCGGGAAGGTAAACGGCGTTTCTGTGCACTCCTCTGGTTTCACCAGAAGCGGCTTAGTCATGCTGGCCACATGACCTGGAAAAAAACTGCCTGCGGAAGTGGACAAACGCCGGCTCCCTTGGCCTTTAAAGTGAGATGAGTGCCGCAACCCCAGAGTTGTTCACGACTGGACTTCATTGTCGGGTCCCTTTACCTTTAAGTCCCATTAAACATCATGGGCCTTTAGTGGGGCTGGCATCAGGGGTAGTCACCTGCCAATGCACTAGGAATCTGCCAAACAACTCACACCTACAGGACGACTACTGCTAACCTCTGGCTTTGCTCCTCCTCCTGCCTGCCCTTTCTGAGCATGTAAACAGTGTTCAGAGTGAGGAGACAGAGTGGCATCCTCTATTTGCTTTCTGCTTTACCTCTGGGTGCTTGTGCAGTCTAGGCCTGGAAGCGGAGGGCAAGGAAATGTCCGGAGGTGACAGTGAGAAGGAGGGGGGCTCTCTCAGACAGAGGAAGCACCCACTGTGAGGACACCTTGCCCAATGCCACACCCCAAACCACCAGGAACCAGCAATGGGCTGCAGCAGGAGTTCCCAGACTATGGTCTGTGGACCGCCAGTAGTACGTGAGCTTCATTCAGGTGATCTATGGCATGTCTGTGGATTTACGGTTGAAGACGGGAGATGGCACATCCATTGCATCAAATATTCATATTGATTTTAATTGCATTCTCATTGCTTCTTTTATTTCTTGTATTGTATTTTACTGCATTGCAATCGGAATTCTGCAGAATTCAAATTGTAATATAATAAAATACAATATACAAGAAATAAAAGAAGCAATAAAAATACAATTAAAAAGCATACAGCATCTAGCACAGGGCATTACAACAGGCATAAAAGCCATTACGTGGTCCACCAAGACCTTCAGCAATTTCCTAACACTATCAGTAAAGCTAAAACCAAAGGCTTGGCAATCCACTATTACTGACTATAATAATAAAAGATGAATATTTTTTTATCCTCATTTATTTTAGCTCATTTCAGAAGTGCTGCACTGAGATGAAGTCTACAAATGCTAATTTCTGCTCCTCAGGCTATCTTAACCACCCAATAAACCACAGTTTAATAGGGCTGTGCGGATAAGCCATATTATCATTTTTTCCCTCAGAATTTAGATAAATCTGGAGCATATGCTTTGTGACCTGATTCCCATATGTTATAGAGATTGTTAAATTGATGGGTTGGAGTGATTTACAAGGAAATAATTCCAGCAAGAGGAGCTCCACTGACGTTATAAACCATCTGAGCTGTCATCAACGGTATCGCGGAATGAAACTGTAAATAATTTCAAGACGTCATGGATTTCACACCCCTGGGGTTTCGCTCTTTTTCATGAGCTGTGTCTATATATGAGGTCCAAACTACGTATCACAATTGTGAGGGGTGTGTGTGCAAGCAGTAACCTCCCATCTCCCCAGCAACATCACCCGCCGTTGCTTCCTCAGAATTTCACCGCCACTGCTCAGCATGCTTTCTGAAGAACAGGGGCAGGGCAGACATTGGTCTTTCAAATTTCAGTAGCACCAAAATTCAGCAGTGAGGCATCCCTCATCTTTTGCCTTCCATTCTGCTCAGTTCACTACATCATAGTTGTGATCACAGTGCCCTAAATCCGCCTCCGACAAGGGTTGGGGAACCTTTCTCAGCCTGAGAGCTGCATTTCCTTCTGGGTAACTTCTTGAGGGCCAGAGGCCAAAGGAGGTGGAGCAATGAATGATAATTCCCCCTTTGTGCAGTGGGCTTACTTTTTACACACATTCACACACCCATCTGAATCCTCCACTCATGGAAGCAAGAGGCATTGTTAGAGTTCAAAAACATATTCCAGACAAAAATACTTGGTGTGTGAAGTAAGGGAAGTGGCCTGTGGAGGGGGGAAGTAGCTAGATGGAGAGAAGTGGCAAACTTTGGGCTTTCATATCTTGGCAGCGCCCTGTGCAACGCTAAAATTTAGCGCATCCTGCCTCTCACGCTCTGTTCTACAGCATTGTTTTGGCGACCCCTGCAGGGAAGCGTCCAATGTGACTGCGCCAGTCATGCCTTGCTAAAACCGCCTCTGCTTGGAGGGCTACATTTGGCCCTCAGGCTTGAAGTTCCCCGCTCCTGCTGCTGAGGGTGGTGAAACTTAGCAGACATCATCACATTCTTCCTTTACTGGAAGGATTCAGGGAGGAGAGGTGTGGCTGCCAGTGGCACCATTAGTGCAGTACTTTGGGGTAGAAGCTCTAGGCCCCAATCAACGTAATGAGTAGGAAGGCCTGCAAGTACAGCAGGGCTGGCTTTCCCTATTCTGAAGAGAAACACTACACATTATCGTCTAAAGGAGCCCACCTTCATCCCATGGCATCTAGAGGAGTTGGTCTTGCAAGGCCATTAAAATCCAAGCAGGCCTGGCCCTGCTATAGGGCAGAGTGAAGCAGCCACCTCAGGCAGCAGGTGGTGGTGCAGTGAGCAGTGGCAAAGGAATATTGTGTGTGTGTGTGTGCGCGCACACACACACACCTGGGGATCTGTCATGAACCACTTAGCTAGCTTGCTGTCCTCAAGTTCACTGGAAGATCCTGCCCCAATAGCAGTGCTGAATCTTGTTCATTCAGCTGCAAATCTTGTTAGTTTCTGTAAAATGCCTGGGAGGGGCAACACGTCCCTTGCTTTGGAGAAGAAATTGACTTAGGCCAAGTCTAAGTGCCTCACTAGAGGCTACTGTGGTACCCATGGTTCCCTGATAATGTCTAGAAGTAGGTATTAGTGGACCTTGAGAGATATCAAAGGAATTTTACCTAAAGCAAAACAAAAACAAAGTGAACTTAGAAGCTTTCCGTCAGGTGAAATGAAGAGAGTTTAAATATGACTAATGCAGTTCCTCATGATGACAGTTCTACCAAAACAAAACAAAAAATGCTATTGGATTTTGCCTCGAAACAAATTGTGCATCTAAATAATGTAGAGGGCGTCTAAAATAGTTTGAATAACACAAACGGAATTAGTCAGGGGGTGGACTGGCTTTATAAGCTTCCTAGATGGTAAACCTCCTGGAAAACCTGCTGTAAAGTCCACAAGGGAAGAGCAGTGAAGAAAAATAAATGAATAATACATTTTGACCCCTTAGATCTTCAGTGGAGGCATTTCTTCTGCACCAGCCCCACTCAAGGCTACCTTGGCAACCATAACGGCAAGTCCTTCTTTGTGGTGATGCCATAATTATGAAAAGCTCTCTTTCACTTGATCCACTTGATCCAGTTTGGGTAAACTTCAGGAAAGCTCCTGTACCTGTTAGTGACTATTTGGCAGGTGCAGTTGTGAAACAAGTACAAAAACTAGGGTAGCACCACTGACCAGCAAAAAATAAAAGGAAAAAGGAACCCCAGTTGTTAGAAATATAGTTTATTCTTGGCCCAACATGAAAAATTAACAGTGTATTCTATATCTAAATTTTTGTATTGGGTTTTATAGACAAGAATAATGTTATACAAATACCGTGTTTTTCGCCCTATAGGACGCTCCGGCCCATAGGACGCACCTATTTTTTTGGGGGGGTAAATCAAGGGAAAAAAATTTATTTTCCCCCCAGGTTTGCGCAGCCATCCCCAAGCTAGAAGAGGAAGACGGAGCACTTCGTCTCCCTCTTCTGCCTTCAGGGACAGCTTGGCCCGCTATCCCGCGAGCTTGTGGGGCTGGCGGGGGGAGAAGCAGGCTTGCTTCTCCCACCCCCAGCCTCCAGATCAGGTCAGGGAATAGCGGGATGGCGGCGCTCCGCCATCCCCCTATCCCCCGAGCTTGTGGGGCTGGCGGGGGGGGGAGAGAAGCAGCCTTGCTTCTCCCCCCGCCAGCCTCCCGATCAGGTCGGGGAATAGCGGGGTGGCGGCGCTGCACCTCCCTGCTGTCCCCAGCTTTTGGGTCCAGGCTGCTGCCCGCAAGCCTTGCGAGCCCGCGGGACATCCCACCGGGCTTGCAAGACTTGGGATAGCTTCCTGAAGCCTGGAGAGCGAGAGGGGTTGGTGTGCACGGACCCCTCTCGCTCTCCAGGCTTCAGCGAAAGCCTGCATTTGCCACATAGGACGCACACACATTCCCCCTTCATTTTTGGAGGGGAAAAAGTGCGTCCTATAGGGCGAAAAATACGGTAAGTATACCAAGTTTTCTCATGTCATTTGTATATCACAAAAATAGCATAATAAATGTGGAAAAATATCTACAACATATGTTTCATTATTAGTGGTCAGTGTATAAGTTCTTGGTTCATTAATTGGTTTAAACAATTAGGAAGAAGGGAAAAAAGAAAAGGGGGAGAGGGAATGGTGAGTGGGGTGGGGTTGGGTGGTTATGCTTCTATTATTCTACTTAGTGGGGGGGTTGTGTCAGTGCTATTCACTTGTATTTCCTTGGTGGTGAGAGAGGTCGGGGTTGGCTGTAGTGAGAATTGTTTTTGTATGTGAGTGGGGTGTGAGTGTGTATTTTTGATCAGGTTAGCCAGATTGATTTGTACGCTACCATGTGATTCTTGTCTTGTTGGGCTGTGTATGTGATAAAGGGGAACCAAATTGGGGTGGAGGTGTCTTCTTCTATTTGTCCCCATGCCAGTTTCAGTTTATTGGTTAGTTTTTCTAATAAGGCTGTTTCCTATACTCTTTGACACCACTGGTCCATGCTTGCTCCTGACAGGTCTCTCCAGTGCCTGATTATGATGTTTCTGGCTTCTGAGAGTAGGTGGGTTCTTAACAGTGTATTCTAATGGCAATTCTCAAGTCCAAGATAAACTGCAGCAACTCCTGCACAATTGTGAACCCTAGTTTGGTTTAGCAAATGGATGACGCTGGGACATAAGAATGGATGGATAGATGGATGGGTGGCTACTAATATGTTTATACCAATTAATATAAACACTGACAACTGGGAAATACTGACCTGCAAGCACTCCAGTTGGAGAACAGCCTTTACCAAGGGTGTCATGGGCTTTGAAGACACTCAAACTCAGGACGCAAGGGAGAAACTTGCTAAGAGGAAGCCACGCTTGGCAAATCCACACCGTGATCAACTCCTGCCAGGAAACCAATGTCCCCACTGTGGAAGGACGTGTGGATCCAGAATTGGCCTCCACAGTCACCTACGAACTCATTGTTAAAACCGTGTTTATGGAAGACAATCTTACTCGGCTACAAGTGATCGCCAAAGAAAGAAGACTAATTTGTCCCTCTCTCTCTTTCTTACATGCAATCAATGGTTCTTCTGCCTATTTCATCTCTACTCTTTTTAAAAAATAGAAAGTGTCGTGCTCATGTCAAAGATCCTTTGGTCACTCTTGAGTTTATTTAATTTTCTGCTTTGTTTCTAAATGCTCATTTGAAAGACTTGGCCAAGCATTAAAAAGAGAAAGAAAAAGAGTAACTGCTTTACTGTAAAATTTTATGGGGAATTTGGGCAGGAATGTCAGAGCAGGAAGTCACTTTGCAGAGATAAAATGAACTACAGTGTAATGATTCAAATTACTCCCCCTCCACCTCACCAGATGAAACCAATAGCCCAGAGCTACTGGGATGCCCAATCAATAGGTCAGAATTTTTACCGTATAAGTTTTGTTATCACCCATAAATGTAATTCAGTAAAGTAATATCTGGCAGACAGACATTGGCATGAGAGGATAGGACCTGGCCCAGCGTGTAGGAAGTGACAGTGGTTGACTCAAATCTGAGCGCCCAAAGTTCAATTACCTCCATCCAGCTAGGTGCATCCACTTAGAAGCCTTCTCTCTCTCTCTCTCTCTCTCTCTCTCTCTCTCTCACACACACACACACACACACAAAAACACACAAGCCCATGTGATTCCCTGCTGGGACCCTGCCCAGATAATCCTAATAAGATGCTCAACAATTACACTGATCAGTTGTTCATGAGATGGACAGATATCTGAGAATACGTGTCTACTTTGGGCGTGATCTAGCTAAAACATTGTTGTTCTACTAAAAAAAAGAAAGATATTGCAAGCCAGAAGTATGCCCACCCTTGCTGTAAAACTCTATTCTGAAAATCATCAAGCCTTAGAATTCAGCACCTGTCACATATCTGAAGGTTATCTACTCCCGCCTTTGTTTGCATTCAGTCATTCCCCTATGGTTGCCATTCAAAGCATTGCAGAGAGGCAAGGCAAATTTCGATCCATTTCCTTCAGAGCACAATGAAGCATTTAAAAAGAAAAAGAGAAAAAGTGTTGACTATCTGGAGACTGAATCAAAGTCAAGCCAATGTGGCAGGATGGTTTGGAGAACGGGAGGGAGGGTACAAGTTTAAAGAGAAAGTACCTGAGCCCATGACATAAGCTTCAAGGGAAGAGAAGGAACTATGCCCAAAAAGCTCTTCCCATTTCAAGCCATAAAGGACAATGACTTTGCATATCGGGACATAGGAAGCTGCCTTATACGGAGTCAGATGATTGGTCCATCTAGCCCAGTATTTTCCACATTGACCGACAGCAGGCTTTCAGGCAGGAGTCTCTCCCTGTCTTACCTGGAGATGTTGGGGACTTCTGCACACAAACCTTCTGTCACTGAGCTCCGCCCTTCCCTTTCAAGGTATATCTTGCATAAACCAAAGCAAGCACCCACAAAAGTGTGGCAACTGAGAGCATCTCCCACTCCCCCAATACAATAGCAGGAACAACTAAAGACAGGGATGAACTCGCATAAGCCCCAGCTAGCAAGGCCAGCAGTCAGAGATGATGGGAGTTGTAGTCTACCAAAGTTCACATGTTTCCCATCCCTGCTTTGAGAGCAGCCAGAGCAGGGGGTTTTTTTTAATAGCAATAGCTATCACAAGGAGCAATTGGGTTCTGCTACAGAGAAATTCCATCAGTTACTAAGTTGATCTTAATATTTCAGAGATTACTTTTTTCTCTTTGTCTGTATGCTGCAGTTTCTTTCCCCTGAACATATTCTACAGTCTCCTTTCCTGGATCTCACCTTGGGGAACATACACACACAAACACCACCAATTATGGCAAAGGTTAAGAGGTTCTTGGGGGTCCCTGTCTTCAAGGAAGGCTTCTCTAGCCAATTATTTCTACTCTGGAGGATAAAGGTCTTTTACTCAAAATCCTAGAACTATCATTTTTTGTTCCGCTTTCACACCGATGATTGAAATAGCTGCAATAACTGCATAACTCAGTCTTGTGGGCAGCACTGCTGGGGGAATCCCTGCAGGATGAATCCTATGGAAGTGCTGCCTTTCCCCACTGCCCTCCCCCCACTGACAGTTCATCGGACATTTCCTCAGGGATGTATTATCATCAATCTATCAGATGCCACACAGAAAAGCATTCGGGGGTGGGAAGGGGAGCAAGGAAGACCTGCAATCATAACTTAAGGAAGTACTATGTTGCTCAATAGGAGGGACGCGGGTGGCGCTGTGGGTTAAAGCCTCAGCGCCTAGGGCTTGCCGATCGAAAGGTCGGCGGTTCGAATCCCCGCGGCGGGGTGCGCTCCCGCTGCTCGGTCCCAGCGCCTGCCAACCTAGCAGTTCGAAAGCACCCCCGGGTGCAAGTAGATAAATAGGGACCGCTTACCAGCGGGAAGGTAAACGGCGTTCCGTGTGCTGCGCTGGCTCGCCAGATGCAGCTTTGTCACGCTGGCCACGTGACCCGGAAGTGTCTCCGGACAGCGCTGGCCCCCGGCCTCTTGAGTGAGATGGGCGCACAAACCCCAGAGTCTGTCAAGACTGGCCCGTTCGGGCAGGGGTACCTTTACCTTTACCTTTATGTTGCTCAATGGTAGAACATCTGCTTCACACAGAGACTCCATGGTTTATGCATTCTCTTTGGTTCGTGAGGGTCTTTCACAGTCCAAGGTTCAATTCCCGGCATCCCCAGGAAGGGCTGGCAAAAGCTCCCTGCCTGCGACCCTGGAGAGCCGCTGCCAAGTCAGAGTAGGCAATACAGAACTAGGTCTGACTCAGTACAAAGCAGCTTCCTACATCTCACAGAAGCAGCAAATGGTGCAGGTATTGCAATAATTATACTGTTGCCCTCTGCTGGAAAGGGCCCAAATCAGGATGGGTAAAGTGATGAAAACCAGAGAAATAATAAGAGGCAATTGATCTCTGAATCCTGGCTATTGCAATATGGCACTTTGGCCCTCCAAATGTTGTGGGGAGTCCACCTCCCATCAACACCAAATCAGCATTGACAACGAATTCCTTTATTCATAGAATTGTAGAGTTGGAAGGGACCACAAGGGTCATCCAGTCCAACTCCCTGCAATGCAGCAATCTTTTGCCCAACACAGGACTTGAACCCACAACCCTGAGACTAAGAGTCTCATGCTCCACCAAGGGAGACCATCCACATCTGGAAACCCACATAAGAAGAGCCCCTGCTGGATCAGGCCGGAGGCCCAGCCAGCCCAACATCCTGTTTCTGGCAGCGGTTATCCACGGAAAGCTCGCAAAGAGGACTTGAGTGCAAGAGCTTGCTCCCAGCTTGCTCCTCGTTTCCGCGCATTGGAAAAACCCGTTCACACGGGCAGTTTTAACCTTTTGCCTGCCTGCCTTCTTCCTGGGTCGATTAAGCCTCTTTCGCTCTGCGGAGCCCGCCCTCGGCTGCCCAAGGCCGGAGAGTGCAAAGGAAGCGCCACCCCACTCCCCAATTAACCTCCGCCGCGAATGCGCTCCCCGGGCGCACTGCAACGCGCACACACACACACATACACAAACTGCAGCGAGACAGCCTCAGCATAACAAACAGCGCACTGTGTGTCACCCGGGTCCTCCAAAGCTGCTGGCTCCTCGCCGGACCGGCAGGGCTGTGCCAGCCGCGGAGAGATCCGTTCAACCGGGTTGTGTGGAGAGGAAGAGAAAATAGGGGGGAAAGTTGGCACCGCCGATCCTTCGGGTCAGAGGCGGAGCCCGGGGAGCCCATCATCCCGCTGGCGGGTCAGCTTGGGAAGATGGCCAGGCACACACCCCTCGACACACACGAATCCTGGAAACTTTAGTTCCCCCTCTCCCAGAGCTATAATTCCCAGCACCCTTAGCAAACTACTATTCCAAAAAATCTTTGGGTTGGGGAGCTGGACGCGCTCTAAACGCCTGGTGCGTATCTGTCCAGCCCAGGCTGGGAAGGGGAAAGTCCCCAGAGGACGACAAACTCTCAGCTCCATAAAATTAGCAGGTCGTTAAGAAGAGGACACTTCGGGCGCGGAGGGCTCAGGGGACCTGGCGAGGCTCCGCTTCCCGCTTTTGTGTGCGCGCCCGGGGCGCGGGCGGAGAAGGGAAGCGGGTCCTTCCTCGCCAGGGCAACAGCTCTGCTCTCGCCGACCCTCCCCTCTCTCGATTCTGCGAAAGAAACGACGGACGGACTGGAATCGATTACCAAACCGGGTAGCGGGATCGATCGATCGATCGGATATAGCCCTGGCGGGGTGGGTGGGAGATGAAGAGTAAACGCCTCCCGCAGGAATGAGAAAGAGGCAAACTCTGCTTGAGGAATCCCTGTCCCTCAGCACGTCTGTTTTGGAAGGGAGTCCGCCGATCCCCGCCAGAGTTTTCCCCGGGCTCCTCGACTCGCGCCCGGCCAGGAAGTATTCCTCAGGCGCCGGGGTCGCCCTTGGGAGCCCCTTCTCCTCTCCGGGGCGCGTTCCAGGTCCTTACCTGCGTGGCTCATCTTCCGGAGTCTCGGCCAAAGCGCTCGACTGGCTGCGTCCCTCTTGGCCGCCTCCCCGGCTTCAAATCATGTTCTCCGCCTGGCAGGCGCTCAGGGTTGCTCCCTAAGCCGGAGCCCCCGGGCTGCTAAAGTTCAGGTCGGGGCATGGAGGGACTGGGGAAAGGGGGCGGGGAGGAGATCTCTCCAGCCAAGTTGCAAGCGACGGGAGGGGATGCGAGGAGAGAAAGAGACGCGAGTTGCCACAGCAGAAATCTCTCTCCCTCTGTCTCCAAAAGTGTCCGGACAGGGATTGGGTGTGGGGGGGATCAGTGCCTCGGGGAGCCCTGGTGGCCCTGCCCCATCGCTGCTCTCAGCTCGCTGCAAGTGGAAGGTCCGTGGTCGCTGCGCGCCGTGCGATGCCCAGGGCTGCTGCTGCTGCTGCTGCTGCTGCTCTTGCTGGTCTCCCCCTGCTGTTGCTGCTGCTCCGGCCGGCAGGCATTTCCCTTCCTTCCCTGCAGAGGAAGCCCTTTTGCTCACGCAGAGATTGAAAGGCAGCAAAGAAACAGAGGCGGCGGCGGGCGGGGGGAGAAGAGCGCGGGTGCCAAAACAAGCGGAGATTTAAAGAGACCGCGGAGATTAAAAAAAAAACCAAACCAAAACCCACGAGGAGAGGGAGAGAATAGGAGGAAATGACACCGCCGCCGCCGCCGTCCCACTGCTAAACAGACGCTGGGCAGGTTCAAAGCAAGAGGAGAGGAATTGTGCGCGTTCCCAGTCCGGGCGACTGTCTCGGGTTGCTCCGCGGAACTCCCCGCGACAGGATTGTCGATTACTATTGCTAAGGAAGCAATATTTGGGAGGAGGGGAACTAGGGGTGGTGATTGGCTACTGGCAGCAACTCCGTCTTCAGATTAGACAAGACGTTCGTGTTCATCTGACAAAGAACCCTGTGTGTGAATATGTAGGTGCATAGGCACACTAATATATTTTTATCTTCTTGTTCTCCCCCCCCCCCGAAAAAAAACCCTGAGGAGCGATCTGTGATGTCACCCCCTGGGCGCACACACATTTTCACATACACTCGTACTGACCAGTTTTAGCACATAGTACTGGTGGAAGAACATTTTTGCAGGATTTCCAATAATCCCCAAAAGTCGCGGCCGTGAAATCCCCAAGCCCACTCAGGAACGTTGCGGCTCGCCTTTGCGATCCTAGAAGCGCGCTGTGCTGCGATCCCCAAACGTCCTGTTCTAGATGCGCCCCGTTCCGCCACCGTGGCTTGTAGGCTCCTCAACCGCGGTCCCGAAGCCAACTAAGCTGCTCTCATCGGGCCGCTGAGGGACTCCTAGGAGCCGCATTCCATCCAGTGCTTCGATTTCCTCACCCAAAGACGCACAATCCCGTGTGAACGCGTTTGCTCCTTTTCTTTTTATAGACGCGCTCCTTTAAAACAAGTCGCTTGCATTGATCCCGATCCTGTCCTCGTCAACACCGAAAGTCACCAGGCTCAAGCCTAACACGTCTACTCTGAAGTAAGCCCTACTGATTTCACTTACTCCCGGGCAGCTGCCCATAAGGTCAGTTCCTTATTTCAGTGAGATATTGCCTCCTGGGGCAATACGTACAGGATTACAGCCTTAAGCGCCTCTAGGATCGCAGCCTACAACCGAAGTGTAAAAAGCCAAAGGGACGCGACAGTTGTCTGAATTGTCCCCCAACCGCATCCCTTAATAGTAGGAGGCGCAGGCCCAGGGACATAAGCCGGAGGTGCTTTTGCGCTGGTGGAAGTGGGAAGGGCAAGGGCAGCCGCCCTCTACGCCAGAGGAGAGCATCTCCGTTGGGAAAAGGAGGGGAGACAGCGGGATTTACCTGGAAGCCGATCTCTCCTGCCACAGCTCCCGCGGCGGCGTGAGGAGAGGAGAAGGACTGGAAACAAGTGCGCAAAGCGGCTCTCTTGGAGAGGAGCTGTTCCTTGCGCCCCGTCAGCCCCGGGAAGGGCGAGCGAAGCGTTTTAAAGCGCGCTTTGGGGCCGTCGCCACCCCCACCCGTTTCGCGCTCTCCTGTTCTTTCCGAGGATGACATAATTTCCTCCTCCTCCCATCACCATCCAGCCTCATTGACAAATCCCGACTGTCAATCTGGCTCCTGCCCATTTCACAGAAATTTTGGAGAAAATTCGCTGGAGGCTAAGGGCGCTTCCAGACTCCCGGATTATTGACTATCCATCCTGATTCGTTTCGAAGGAGAGGGCTATTGGCTTGCTGAGCACTCATAGAATCAGAACTGTCGAGTTGGAAGAGACCCAACGGGTCAACTAGTCTAGCCTCCTACAGTGCAGGAATCACAGCTAAATCACATCCACTCTGATTTGTTTGCGGAGAGGCTAGAAGGCTTCACTGTTCGATGAGCATTAGCTGCGATTTCTTTGCCCCATCTCCACTATAAAGTAGTAGCATAGCACAGTCATGGCTTCCCCCCAAGAATCCCGGGAGCTGTAGTTTGCAAAGGGTGCTGAGAGTTGTTAGCAGCCCCTCCCCCATTCCCCTCTCTCACAGAGGAGCTACAATTGCCAGAGCTGTTTAAGGGTCAATCCCTCTTGCTAGGGAATTTTGGGAACTGTGGTTCTCTGAGAGGAACAGGAACCTGGAACATCTGAAGTGTGGGGGAAGCAGTAATTGAAGAGAGGCAGCAACCACACAAAGCACAAATACATCCCATCAAGCATCACCTGCTAGTGTGGACAGGAAATGCCATATAGATTTGAATGGAAAGTGCTCATGTGTGGACAAAAGTGCACATAGAAAAATAACTCAGAAGAAGAAGAAATAATTTATATGCCACCCAACACACAAAACACAAAAAACCTCAAACATTTTAAACCTTCCTGTACAGGGCTGCCTTCAGATGTCTTCTAAAGGTTATACAATTACTCACCTCCATGACATCTGATGGGAGGGTGTTCCACAGGACAGGTGCCACCACCGAGAAGGCTCTCTGCCTGGTTCCCTGTAACTTCACTTCTTGCAGTGAGGGAACCACAAGAAGGCCTCAGAATTGGACCTAAGGGTCCGAACTGAATGCTGGGAATGGAGATGCTCCTTCAGGTATTCATGGCCAAAGCTGTTTAGGGCTTTAAAGGTCAGCTCCATCACTTGATGTGGGAATGTACTGGGAGCATACACATCCTCTCAGTGAGAGGCCAATAGTGGGCAGGGCACCATTATTGATCACCTGTTCACTCATGGGGGCAAACCACTAAGGTCCAGTCTCAGTTCCCCATCTTAAAATGGGATTAATCATGCCAATAGTGAAGGTAAACAGAACAGGAATCCTAAGGAACCAATGGCAATACACTTTGAGGGAATGACTGCTATTGGGAGTCACCAATTTGATTGTTGTCTTTGTCCATGGAGTTTTCTTGGCAGGGATACTGGAGTGGTTTGCCGGTTCCTGCTCCAGGTGGATCATGTTTGGTCAAAACTCTTCACTATGACCTGTCCATCTTGGGAGCCCTGCATGGCATAGCTCGCATGAATTTGACCAAACTGTGAGAGGCAGTGGAGGACTGGAGTGCCTGACATGCTCTGGTCCATGGGGTCACAAAGAGTCGGACACAACTAAACAACAAACAACAATTTGATTGTGGGAAACGGCTTAAGACCACTTAGTATGCATTAGCTTTCAGAAGTATGGTAGTTTCTTTGAGTGTTTTCTAGTTATAATGATTTGGGATTCCCCATTCATTCCCTTCTGTTCTTTTCCTCAATTTGCATGCATGCTTAACAAAATCCCAAGGAGGAGGAATTTCATTTGTCTAAGGATTGCTCATGCGAATAAGGACCTTTCCATGCAACTGGTTCTAGCACAACAAGTGCTCATTTCTTGGGTACAGTCTATGTGGTTTCCTAAAGGATATGCTTCTGTTAGCACATCCTTTTTAAAAAAATGAAATGTGATCACTAGATGGAATGTGGTTGTGGGAGGCTAACAGGAACCTACTGAATACCATTTCCAAGGCAATTAGTGACCAAGTACTTCTCCCCCACCCCTGTCCCAGCGCCATTGTTGAAATGAAACTCTTTATTAAAAAATATTTTTATATATTCTTTTTTTTTGCAGGCTGTTTTCCATTTTCCTAGCCCCAAGTGACAGATTTCCTGTTTGCCTATTCAGATTTTGGTCAGCGTCATTTGCATTGCTGTTTCTCAGCGGTGCCAGTCACTTCCTTCAGTTAGACTCTATATAAGCATTTTTCATCCATTTGTATTTTGTTCACAGCAACTCTGTATTATGGTTTCTATAGTCTTAAGGCTTCATAAACAGCTACTTGTTGTGCATGCACGAGTCATCTGTGAGTACGAAGACATTTTAATACAAAAATTTTGAAATGCTATGGAAATGCTGATGTAGCGAGAACACACCATGCACGCTCATGTCAGCAGACGCATTAAAAATGGCAGGTGTCAGAAAAACTGCCAGAATGTGTGGATCAGGATCCTAAAGTGATGAAACTTTGACTTGCATTCCTTTTTTCAATGCCAGTGTCTATTGGGTTTGTGAATTATATTTGTAGTTTTAAAATGTGCTTTTTCACCTTGGGTGCCTTTGGCTACCAGTGGCTTCCTTTTAAAAGGTGTGGGGGTTGAAAAGGACAACTTCCCATCATTGAGTAAGAACAGCAGGAAGTAGAAGAAGGTTGTGCCTGTCAATCTAGAAAGGGAAATTTATTATAAAGATCAGTGAGTCATTTGGGAGCATCTGATGCTGGGTAGAAAATCAACTAGGAAACTCCGTAAGAGTAGGATACAAGTAGAAAGAGATGCTCTCTTTAGACCTAATTCTAACAGAATGGGCATGGCATGGCTGCAACTTCCCAAGGGCTTTGGCTCATACTGTACCTCTCATAGGAAGAACTATGCACATTCAGAAAGCAGAGGTCCTAATACTGATCATGGGGGGACTCCCAACTTTTAAACTTGCTCATAAATGATCTAGGTGTGGGCACTGATGTATCCTAGTTTGCAGATGATACCAAATTATTCAGTGTGTTTGATGATGACGACAACGACGACGACGACGATGATGATAATAATAATAATAATAATAATAATAATAGGGAATAATAGGGGAATAGGGGAATAATAATAGGGGAAATAATAATGTTTAGGAAAGCTTTTAATGTTTAATAGGTTATTGTATTTTAGTGTTTTGTTGGACCCAGCCAGATGGGCGAGGTATAAATAATATATTATTTATTAATTATTATTATTATTATTATTATTATTATTATTATTATTATTATTTTATACCCCGCCCATCTCTGGGCGGCTTCCAACAAAATACAAACAAAAATACAAAAATCCTTTAAAACAAAGGATTGTGAAGAGTTCCTAAAGGATATCATAAATTCAGTGTGAGCAAGTGAAAAGTGACACATATTGAGGCCCAAGAAAAATCACATACGTGATCATTTTTGTTGGGAAAATGAGTTGAGCTTTTGCAAATGTCCAAGTCGAGACTTTTTTTGGCAGGCCTTCACCTTAAAGGAAATGATCAAAGCACCATCATTTTCCCACAGAGATGATTAGACTGGTGATCCCAGGCCCATTCCTAATGACGAAACACACTTTAACAGCATCATTGGAGTGCCTCTGGCCAGTTCCCTCCTCCCCTTCACCAAGGTATGTAAATGGATCCTTGAGAGACGTAAAGGGGGCAGGAAGCAGTGGTTGGCACTTGCAGATTCAAAGCAAGCCTGCTCCCCTAAGATCTGCTCACAAACCTTCAAACATGGGTGCTCTTCCTTCTAACTCAACATCCATAAACCTAAATATGTTAACTTAGAACCATGTCCAATTAATGTCAACGAGGCTTACACACCAGTAAAAACCAGTGTGGTGCAGTGACCAGAGTGTTGGACTAGGTCTTGGGAGACACAAGCTCTAAATCTACTCCCAGCCTTGAAGTTCACTTGGTGGACATTGGGCTGGGCACAGTCTCTCAACCATAGCTACCTGACAGGGTTGTGAGGGAAGATGAGCTGCAACTATAACAAATTAAGTGTGCTTTGGAACTCGGCCTAAATTTCCACAGCAGGCTGGGATGAAACCACTTTGGAAAATGAAATATTATTTTGAAGAATGGAGGATGAAGTTAACGGGCTATGCAGAATTGGATAAACTAACAGGAAGGATTCGAAACCGGCGGGACCAGAAGTTCACCAAAGACTGGAGTAAATTTACGGATTATTTGAAAAGTATTTGTGAAGACCAGACGACGTTTGTAGGTTTTATTTTTTTCTTACCTAACTTTCAGAAATGGAGCTTTTGATAGCTTGAGAGATGGTGCTATTACATTTGTTTCATGGAGGCAGAATCTAGTGAGGGTGCTTGCATGGTGCTAGGTGTGTGCCTTCTGTAACACAAATGCTTAAAAGAGCCCATTCTGCTCACAAACAGCCCTACAGCAGGTGGTTTGGCCCAGGAGTTAGTTGGCTCTCGACTCGCTTTATTGAGGTCTGAATATGCGGGAGGGGGGGTTGGTTTCCTTGATCGCAATTCCACCGACAACAACCGAGTTTACACAGAGCTGTTAGAGGTTCAAAGAAGTCCTGTAAATATTTTATGTGCCTGGAGATTATTTGTGTTTGGTGGATTATGCACAAGGTGATAAGAATCGCTAATAAGGAGAAAATTCTTCGGCAAGGTGCAAACGTACCGCAGCCCTGCTTCTCTCGGCAATATTTCATGTTTATTTCATTCTAAAATACGGAAAAAGCATGCTTGTCGCCAGCCCATTTACAGCGCTGGGGCAAAAAAAGAAAGACCATATAAAACTATTCATTGTGCTGCTTTCATTATAATCGTGATTAACAGCGTTTTATGGCGAGATGGGAAAACCAGGGAGATGAAGGCAAAAACATAGAGCTGGGACACAGATAATTGAACTCCATATGTTATATTTTTAAAGCTCGCAGGTGGAAACCACCAAAGCCTATTTAACAATGAGGGTTTTTATTCTGTGGTCCTTTGTGGCACCTGACTATGGCACCAATGTGGTGTAGTGGTTAAGAGCGGTAGTCTCGTAATCTGGGGAACCGGGTTCGCGTCTCCACTCCTCCACATGCAGCTGCTGGGTGACCTTGGGCTAGTCACACTTCTCTGAAGTCTCTCAGCCCCACTCACCTCACAGAGTGTTTGTTGTGGGGGAGGAAGGGAAAGGAGAATGTTAGCCGCTTTGAGACTCCTTAAAGGGAGTGAAAGGCGGGATATCAAATCCAAACTCTTCTTCTTCTGACTGCAGGGCTTCCTGTTGCCATTACCTGATAGGATATGGCACAAGGTTCTCTCTCCTTTCTCATACTGATAATCTTAATGCAAAAACCTCCATCAACTAGAGTGTGCTTTTGACTGTAGCCCTGCTCAGGTGTTCACCTGTACATGGATGGTCTTAAGCCAGAGGTTGGGATGGGGGCATGCATGCAAGTCCTAGCCCCTATGTCTCCAGGCACACAGCTCCTCCGTAGACCTCCATGTGTTTAGTGTGAAAGTCTGCATGGTGTATGTTTTACTGTGGACTCAGCTATACAGCTGCAAATAAAAAAAAATTAAGTACAGTATATAAATGTGACACTAGATGGAAATGGTGAGCTATGGCAAATTCAATATATTTTTTCAAAACGGTTTTTTAAATAGCATTTTCACAGTGTTTTTTTATATGTGTGCATATTCCACCTATATGTATATATATTGTCATTCTTACATGCATAATTCAAAAAAGGTCTCCTCCTATATAAACATTGTAAGAATGTTAAGAAAGGTAGGAGAGGACATATTGT
Source organism: Podarcis vaucheri (assembly GCF_965113315.1). Classification (NCBI taxonomy): domain Eukaryota; kingdom Metazoa; phylum Chordata; class Lepidosauria; order Squamata; family Lacertidae; genus Podarcis; species Podarcis vaucheri. The sequence goes on along the minus strand of NC_138760.1, from coordinate 93,622,322 downwards.
TTTGTTATTATCTCTCCTCACTCACGCTAGTGAGTAAACAGCAGAGCACATTCCCCTTGCAACTTATTGGAGGCAAGTTGATGATTCGTTAGATAATCCTTTAATTTAAGGTTACCAGATTTTTTTCAATGAATCCGGGGACACTTCAGTTGGAATGGATGGATTTGTCATGGGACTGATTTGTAAATCTGGGGACTGTCCCCGGGAAATGGGGACATCTGGTAACCTTACTTTAATTAAGCAACCCAGTCCACTTGTCCATTCTGGATTGTTCCTGGTAAATTTCCCCTTTATTTCCCTCTTAAAATAATAATAACACAACATAGCCTTCTTTAAAAGCAAGAATAAAGTTTTACTCACATTCCGTTCACAGCAGTAATCTGAAGGCAGGCTTTACCTTGTAGTTACAGTGGAAAGAAGTCTGAGCTACACCTCAGACTTTCTGCTTGTGGGCTCCATCCCATGTGAAGGTCGAGCCATGTGCCGGCTAAGAGCCAGGAGAGTCCAAGAGTAAGAGTAAGAGAGTAAGAGTCCAAGACTTCCGGGGTTGGCGCGATCTGGGAATGGCGGATTCCCTCCGAGCTCCGGAGGGAATCGGCTCAGCGGGGGACGGGTCTTTGCCGTGCCGGCGACACGGGGACCCTTAAAACCGCAGGCACGAAAGCCTGCGGACTGAAGACTCGGTGGGTGCCTTAAGCGCCCCCCCTGATTCGCAAAGAGCCTTTTTAAAGGCTGCGGAGGGGATACGGGGGGTGGCGTGGCACCGAGAGTCCATCGCTACCTCTGCTGAGCGAAGCCGCGAGCCATGACCGGAGAGCGCTGACTTCCTTCCTTGAAATTCGGCTGAGAAAAAGAACCCGTGAGTTAATTGAATTTGGATTTTAAGAATTTCACCTATTGAATTTGAGACGATCGGGGGATGTGTTAAAAGGAAGTCCGCACCCCCCCCTTGCAGACGATCCAGAGCAACGATAAAAGAACTAAGCTGGAGTGCCTACCCTGTAAAGGGTGAGTTTAAAAAGACAGTAACTTCCAAGATTTGGAAAAGGAATCTTTTTTTGAGCAGGAGAGAGGAGTGTTGGAAGGGGTATATTTCTGTTGTAAGCAACCCCCCCCCCGGGCTCGGGAGTGTCCTACTTTGGAGCTGGTATAAGAAGAGCAGAGTTTGACAGCTGTCAAAGCTGTCAAACGGACTGTTAATAGTAGAAAAATTGCTACTTAAGACCCCTCTGGATTAAAAGGAGTTACAATTGAACTAAAATTGTTGGAAACAAAGAAAATAAGACAGAGGACTGTTGGAGAAAAGAACACTAAGTAACCAGATTCCCTCTAGGGGGAAATCTGTGGAATTACAATGGCTGTGGATGGAAAGATACTGGGAGAAATCGAAAGGATGTTTTATTTGGTTGGAATCTTACAGGAACAGACTACGGCTATGAGTGAACAATTGATGACCTTGAATCCTGAAACAAGTAGTTCTGTTCAATGTAATGAGAACCTGGCTGAGAAAGAATCCACAGCTGAGCCGGAAATGATAACCAAAGAAGAGGAGAAGACAAAACAAGAAAGAGAAGAACTGAAATGGGAAAATATTGTCCAGAAGCTGACATCTGTGGAATATAAACAAGGAGACTATTGGACTGAACCTACTACAAATCTACGAAAGATCCAGAAGATGAAAGTGGAGGCCCTGGGAATTTATGAAATCAAGGAATTTAAAATAAAGAAATATAATTGGGGCCTCCACATAGACTCTGACTTTGATTATGTTCAAAATTCATGCCTTGTGGAAATTCCTCAGCAGTTGCTTGCAAATATGGGAAGAGATTTTGGACTGATTGTGAAAGAACTCTTTCGAGACGTGAAGACCGACATAAAGGATTGCCAACTAGGCCGGCGGAGAGGGACTGAAAGAGATTTGAGAGCCTCGGACGTAAGGAATCCGGGCTAATAATTGCTATTTTGGACATGTTTTCGGAAGGGACACAAACCGGGGAAGGGAGGGAGGGAAGAATCTAGTTTCAACAACACTTAAGACTATGGGATTTAGCTAACAAGATTATTATTTAAGACAAAATGGGAAATCGTTGGAAGGGAACTGAGGTCCAACTTAGAATAAATTTAATTTTGCTTTTATATATATATATATATATATATATATATATATATATATATATAGGACTAATATTAAGATGGATAAGGAAATGCCAATTTGCTGATACAAATTTGGGAATAGGGATGCAAGGGAGGGGGTGGGGGGGAAGTCAATGACCAGGGTTAGAAAATAAGTTTTTTCTGGAAACTATATATGTTTGTTGTTTTACTTTTCTGTTTGTTTGTTTTTATGTTTTTTGTGTTTTTGTCTTTGTCTTTGTCTATATAAAATGTGAAAACCCAATAAAAATTTTATATATATAAAAAAAAGAGAGTAAGAGTCCAAGAGATATATGGTTGCATGGCCAGCCCTTTTATCTGGTCAGCTAGGGTCACACCCATCTACCTGGTCACACACAGGGGGAGGAAACTCCAGAGCAGGTATGACAGGAAGTGCTCCCTGTCTGGAGCCACATTCCCCTGTGTATCCATTCTAGGCAACAGGAAAATGTACTTGACTGCTCAAGCAATAATACTCCCACAAGCATGTATCTATCTATATCATCTATATCTATATCTATCTTCATACTTATTTTTACATCCTTAAACTCTTCCTTGCCACTCCTGCTTCTGCCAGAAGGCTAATGCTGCAAGCCACTTCTGTGTAAAAACCCTCTCAGGTTAAAAAACATGTGGCATCATGACAAGACTTGGGGTGAGGGGAAGGGAAGCTGTGTGAGGTTGCAATTCAGCACACAGGGACACAGGGAGTAAATGCCACTGAGCTCAATGGGGCTTTCTTCTGACTGGACATGAATTGGATTGCATGGCATTGTGACGTAAGCCCGGGGCTTTCTGAGTTAATCAAGACAAAACCTTGACTTCCCATGAAACTTGCTTTCAGTTTTTCCTCATATTGACCCTTAAAATCGGCATCAGAAGTGCCAAACTAAATGAAATGTGGGTGACCACATTCTCCACTCCCTTTTTAAAAAGGAGTTGCCAGCAGGTGTGTTTGTTACTTGTTTTAGAATGAAATAGACATGAAATATCTCACCCCCTTGAACCGGTGGATTGAAGGTATGGTTCTGGGGAAGGGTCAGTCAACCCCTCCAATGCTTTCTTTTTAAAATTGAGCTTAACTTCCAAACACTGCTGTTTGTCCCACTGTAAAAATGCATAAATACAGCCATGCTCATAAGGTTTCTTGAGCAGAATTTTGCAAGTAATTACAGCTGACAGATTCTAAATCTTAACACAGAGAAAGAAAAACTGCAGATAGCATAAAAAATCTGAGGCAGCCCACAGACTGTATTTACTGGGTACCCATTCATACATTCTTTAATCCTGTGCAACGCTATCTAACTGAGACAGTTTGCTGATGTTCAGGCACTTCATTAGGCTGGTTATGAGATTTCATTTGTCCGTGCTTTTTAATTAATTTAGGAGCCATATTCTCTTTTATTGTTATTTCCCCCCTCCAAGTATTCATGCAAAGGGAATTTGCTCCTACTCTGAGCAGAGGGGGTTTTATAGGTTGTTACATACTAATGTGGCTCTTCATATCCCCAGGTTTATTCTTTATAGCAGGCGTCCAATAAAGGAAACTTGGCTGCAGCTAGACTGGGGATAAGGGCATCCCACACAGCAAAGATGATCATAAGCAGAGCTGGCGGTGGCAGAAAAATCATAACAAGTTTCCTGCCCCCCCCCCAAAAAACCAGCAACTGTAATATCCCTTGCATAAAATACTCCTCTAATATAATTTTATTATCTTTGTCCACGGTGCCCAGTACTTTTGTGCTATATTGGTATGTAGCTAATGATTTTCTACAGGACAAAGAAAAACGGTTGTGGTTCATAATTCTGTTCGAGGTTTCGTTTTTGTTTTGCTGGTTTTCAGTGTGTGGAATGTATACCATTGCTTTAAATGTCTACCCTCCCCCATCATTATACAGTGGTACCTCAGGTTAAGAACTAAATTCATTCTGGAAGTCTGTTCTTAACCTGAAACCATTCTTAACCTGAAGCACCACTTTGGCTAATGGGGCCTTTCGCTGCTGCCGCACGATTTCTGTTCTCATCCTGAAGCAAAGTTCTTAACCCGAGGTACTATTTCTGGGTTAGCGGAGTCTGTAACCTGAAGTGTCTGTAACCCGAGGTACCACTGTATAGAATTTCAGTTTGCAAGGACTGGACAGAGTCTCTTTTTCTCAAAACCCTGTTTGGGAAATGGTGGTTGCTCTTTGGCAGCCTGGCAGCCATTTGCCCAGGGCCACCACATACGCATGTGAACCTAGAGAGCTTGCAGCTCTGAATCATGATCTTCATCCAGTGGTCCCTATTGATCATTTCCATAATGGAATCGGCTGAAAAGGGATAGCTGAAAGGTCTGTTCGTACAAGAAGGGGCAGGGGAAATGTGAGTGCGCCAGCTAGTGCCAGGTTAAGCTTAGACGAGAATAGTTGCAATCATGGTCTGCTCAAAGAACAGACCTCAAAGAATAGACCCCAAAGAGGGTCTGTGAGCCTTGAGAGAGCAATCCTAACTGGTCCCACAATGCCGACCTGTCAGGCTGATCAGTGTGGCAGGGTCACTGCTGCATCTGCAGCCCTGCCACCCATGGTGACCTGGGTGGAAGGTGGATGCGCAGTGCAGAGAGCAGGAGCTGGTGTGGTGACTGTTGGGTCCAGTGCCACTGGAAGAAGGTAGCCAGGCCAACTCAGGAGTCAATGACTCCTGTTGTTGTTAAGTCGTTCAGTCGTGTCCGATTCTTCGTGACCCCATGGACCAGAGCACGCCAGGCACTTCTGTCTTCCACTGCCTCCCACAGTTTGGTCAAACTCATGCTGTCATCCCCTTCTCCTTGTGCCCTCCATCTTTCCCAACATCAGGGTCTTTTCCAGGGAGTCTTCTCTTCTCATGAGGTGGCCAAAGTATTGGAGTCTCAGCTTCAGGATCTGTCCTTCCAGTGAGCACTCAGGGCTGATTTCCTTCAGAATGGATAGGTTTGATCTTTTTGCAGTCCATGGGACTCTCAAGAGTCTCCTCCAGCACCATAATTCAAAGGCATCAATTCTTCGGCGATCAGCCTTCTTTATGGTACAGCTTTCACTTCTATACATCACTACTGGCAAAACCATAGCTTTTACAATGGCTCCTAGGCTGACTCAACCCCTCTCTGCTCTTGGAATGCCCTGGGGCTTTCCACTAGCAGCTGTTGGTGGGGATCCAGCCAGTTGCACTTCCACTGGGCAGGCAGAAGGGAAGCGCCACACTGGTGGAATGGGGCTGGTGTTACTCCGAAGGCAACAGCTGGTGAGAGTCTAGTGGCAGCTGGCAGGTCTGGGCAGGGGACATTTCACCCCATCCATATGCACACACCCCAGCCTGGCACAAATGAGTCTGGATTGCTCTGCCAGTTTGAACCCTGCACACCAACCAGACGTGGATATCAGCTTTCTGTCAACATTTCCCCCGAAGTTTTCAATGGTTTTTATTTTAATTTGAAGCCCCAGAAATTTAAGTCTTAAAAATCACACAGGCAAGTAATGGGTACTGATGTCTGAGTCAGTACTTGTTATGTTTTAGCTTCCTTTTCGTAATATGAGACAATATAGACATACAGATATAATTTCATATATTTCCATACCACCCTTCACCAAAATGGTCACAGGCAGTTTACATCAGAATAAGGCAATGCAAAATGCAATCAACTAAGGCATTAAAACAATTCTCATAAGTATAAAATCAGCAGCACCAAAAACTCGGAAATGACTCACTCTGACAAAAAGCCACTACTTATTTAATACATCTATACCACCTTCCAAGAATAAAGTTCTTCCCAAGGCCAGGCTTGGATAGGACTGACCTTGTGCAAGAATTATTCATCACAAGGAAGCAGCTAGTGGCATCTAGGAAGCAACTCAATCACTCAAGACTGCTCATGTGAAATAAAGAATGATTACATAGTTTAAACCTGGATCTAAAGTGTCATTCTGGAATATTCTAGGTTCTAAAAACACAATCTTAAGCATGTCTACTCACAGTCAGAAGTGCAGCCTCTTGAAATTAATGGGGCTTACTTCCAGGTAAATGGGATTAGGGTTATAACCTAAATTCTCACATTGATCAATATTCAAACAATGGGTTCCTTTCTTAAAGTGAGCCTTATACACTTAAAAATACACTTTAAAAAACCAGCACCGTTCTCTTTTTCAAAGCCACCTACACTGAGATTTGGGTAACATGAAAATGGAAGTAAATCCTATTAAACTGTGACAAATTATTTATGCTTAACTTTCTGAGGCTGCAATCCTAGGCCGCTTTTTGGAGTAAACCTCACTGAATGCAATGGGGCTCACTTATGAATAGATATGCATAAGATTGCCCTGCTGGCAGTCCTATTGACGTGAGTACGGAAGCTCTGCTACTGGGCTTTAATTCAACAAATGTTTAAAAGAGTTTCCCTTGGCTCTCTTCCATTTAACAGAACTAGCGCTCACTTTTTAAAACCACTGTCACATCAGCATAACACATTTACCATTTTAATGAACGTCTAAAGCCTTCACCAGTCTTCATCATTAATAGCTTTTCTTTGAAACATGTGCTTACTTTTGACGATTGAGTAGTTTAAGATGATGTCTGCCTCATTACAAATAGATCTACAGTTCTTGAACAACACTCTCCCACACTGCTGATTAGACTTTTTGGACGTCTGCATCAAACGCTGCTCAAAGTTAAAACATAAACCAGCCTCTAAAGAAGAACAAAAGGAAGCTATAAGGCACCAGAACACAACATCTTGAATATTTCATTTACTGATTTCCCATTTCTTCCTGGATAATCTTTTGAGTCCATTACTGCCCCGTCAATCTGAGTTTTGGGCGGCATGAAAAACTTGGGAGGCCGCGGTGGAGCGCGGAACCCGCTACAGGCGAGGGTTTTTTCCGGTGGGAGAGCCCTAGCTTTTTTAGCCGAAAAAAGAGGTTTTTAGGGCGCAAAAACCTCTGGTTTTACCTCTGGAGGGTGTCTAGAGGTTCAGGTTCCCGGCGGTGCCTGGAAGCTGCCAGTTTCGGCCGTCAGGTAGCCTCCGTAAAAAGAGGTGAAGAGCGCGGCGGAACGAGCAGTAGGCGATCGGGCGACCATTGCAACGGCTAATAAGCGAAGCCCCGAGCCTGGGGGGGATAGCGCTCCGCTCTCGAAACAAAGAAATTCGGACACAAAACATCTAAATTGGCTGGAACGAATGAGCAGTTAAAACAAGGAAGTCTTCGAATTAATAAGAGAGGAGCTCGAGTTCAGCGGTCGTCTGCCTTCGTTAAAAGACACAGGCTGTATGCGGAGCCTAAAAATGAAAGTAAGTTGCCGCTAGCGGTTACCGTCTTCGTCTCCCCTGCAACAATTTATCTTTGTGGACTACGGTAGGAGAAGTAACTCTCTCCAAAAGAAGAAAGGGGGGCAGAAACTTTCGTGAATGAAGAGGGTTCCCAGTGTGGGTGAAGCATCGGAAAGATAAAGAGAGCTGTATAAATACATCCCTGTGAGTTCTGTGAGTGACTAATTATAGCCAATAACTGAAAAACTGTGAGTGAACTTCATGCTAAGAAAACCTCTGACGCCATATTAAGTTCAGGAGGTATCTAGATGCTATACTAAATAACTTTCTAAGATATTTGCTTTGCTTTTTGTTTTTGATAAAGAAGGCTGGTCTTTGGTGATTAGCCTAATAATTTTTGTATCCATTTTCTGTCTTTGTTCGGGACACTAAATTGGTGAAAATTGGACTTTAAAAAGAAATTGCCGGAGCAAAGGAACCATTTTAGGATTTTCCTTTTCCTCAGAACTTTCTTCAAGACTGGGTAGAGTCAGACTCCCTCTAGGGGTCTGAACTAAGTATTACTACTTAAAGTAGAAAACCTGTGTGGAAACAATCTAAGACTGTGAAATAGAAGAAGATTACCTTTAAAATTTCTCTAACACCGAACGGAAAATCCTCCTGGAACTATTTATTTTAGAAACCTATTTCCAAGGGGTAAATTTATCTCTAAGGGACATAAAGATACCTGGAAATTTGGATGTGAAATCTGAATTTGAAATTGGAATATATCTGAACACATTTGGAACTTGAACTCATTTGGAAGTATAGTTGGTTGTTATATTTGCTATCTTTGCTCCCTGAAATCTGAATTTTGTTTCTATTACTTTTGCCTTCTGGAATATCTCTGGACCATCAAGCTGAAGGGAAATTGTTTTCTTCTTCTTTGGAGTGCCTTTGGACCCTTAAACTAGAAATGGATTAATTAAAACTCTAATTGGATTAGCCCGAATGGGGGCAAGAAGAACACGGATTAACAAATAAATTCCTCTAAACCATAGTGGAAGACGGGACAATATTTTACATAAGCCCTTGAGGAGGAATTGCTAAGTTATTTGTAAATTATAATTTATCCCTCTGTTTGGTAGTGCTAACTTGCAACGGATATTCTAAATAGCATTTAAGGATAATAACAATTGTAATTGTAATTATTTAGGAATTGTTTAGAAATTGTACAACTTAATTTAGTATTTGATATTTGATATCTGATATTTGGGGGAATGTCGCATACACAAAAAAAGGGGGCGGAGGGGGGGACCCCAACAGATAGAAGAGCTTCAAAACAGGAAGCAGAGTTTAAAACAGAAATATTGAAGATGTTTGCAGAAATCAAGCAGAGTGAAAAGAATTTGGAGATAAAATTAGAACAGGTTGATAACAAAATTGGAAAAATGGACAAAAAGATTGAGGAGACAGTTAGTGAACTAAAGGGACAAATTAAAGAGGTCTCAAAGAGAGTGGATGAGGGTCTTAAAAAAACAAAACACGAAATGAAAGAGATGAAACGGGAAGAAGAAAAGATGAAAAATGAGATTGCAGATTTAAACAAAATACAGGAAGAAATAAAAGACTCTATCGCAATGAATGAATTAAAACAGAGAGAAGTGAATTTGAGACTGAGGCAGATACCGGAAGTGCAAAATGAAAATATAAAAGAAAGATTGATAAAAGAGATTGCGCAGTGGATGGGGTTATCGGAGGAAGAAGTTGGGAAAACAATACAAAATGCTTTTAGAATGAAAATAAGATCAGGCAAAGCAAAAAAATTCCCAGGTGACTGCCTAATAACATTTAAAGATAGAGAGATGAGAAATCAGATTTTACAAAGAAACAGAGAGAAAAGATTATATATTGATGGGAATTATATAATTATATTCAAAGATATTCCAATAAGACTGTTGAAACGAAGAGAATCTTATAAACCATTGGTGCAATTGCTTAAGAAAAATAAGATTGATTTTAGATGGGAGTTTCCGGAAGGGGTCTCGTTTTTCTACAAAGGGGTAAAAAGAAGATTGATTAGCCCGGAGGAAATAGGGAAATTTACAAGGAGATACAAAGAGCTTCAAGTAGAAGAGGAGGAGGTCAAAGGGGCAGAAGGAGGACTAAATTTAAGGGAGGAATTCGAATTAAGAGAAGAAGAAGAACAGGTTGAGAGAGAATCAGAAGAAGAGGAAGAGGACGAGGTAGGAGAAGAGATAGAAAGACTATAAGGTAAACCTAAATTCAAGTAGGGACAAGAAGAATGGCGTTAAAATTGTGGAACTGGAATGTGAACGGAATGAATGATAAGAGAAAACGGAATAGGATTGAACATATGTTAAAAAAGAAAAATCTAGATATCATATGCTTACAAGAAACCCACGTGATTAAAAAACACAGAAAAATTCTAATAAACAAAAGGTTGGGAAATGAATTTGTATCCTCGGACAAAGAGAAAAAAAGAGGTGTTGTATTATATATTAAAAATAAAATTGAATCTCATCAATTATTTAAGGATCAAGAAGGTAGAATTATAATGGTTCAAATTAAGTGGCAAGGTGAAAAGTTGATAATTGTTGGGATTTACTCACCAAATGGGAGTAAGAAGGAGTTCTTTAAACTACTGGAGGAGAAACTACTTGAATACATGGACCAAAAAATTATAATAATGGGAGATATGAACGGGGTGGTTTCATTAGAAATGGACAGATTGAGGAAAACGAAAAATAAGGAAGGAAAACTACCTAAAACGTTCTTTGCAATGACGAAGAATTGTAATTTAGTAGATATTTGGAGGCTCAGACACCCTCTGGAGAAGCAATTCACATACCACTCAGAATCAAATCAAACAATGTCAAGAATAGACCAAATATGGGTATCAAATGAGTTAACTCCAAGAATTCAAAAAATAGAAATACAGGCAAAGGTGATTTCAGATCACAACCCAATAGAAATGGAGTTAAAAGGCTTTGAAGAGCGAACTTTCAGGTGGAGGCTGAATGACAATATATGGGATGATCAAAAATTTGTAGAAAAAGCACAAAAAAATTTATCCAATTACTTCAGAGACAATATGGATAAAGGGACAAAAATGAGTGTGGTGTGGGATGCGAGTAAGGCGGTGATGAGGGGCCTTTGTATTCAGCAGAATGTATGGAAAAGAAATAATAAGGAAAAAAAGACAAAGGAGATCTTAGAACAGATTATGAGTAAGGAACAAAAACTGATTAAAAAACCTAACAACGAGAAGATAATACAGGAAATAAAGATTCTTCAAACTCAGTTTGCGATGTTAATAAATAAAGAGGTTGAATGGAATATTAAAAGGTTAAGGCAAAAAAATTTCGAGTTTGCTAATAAATCAGGAAAATGGCTTGCTTGGCAAGTCAAGAAGAGAAAAGAACAAAATACAATCAACAAAATTGAAGTGAATGGAGAAGAAATAACAAATCCAAAAGAAATTAGGAAAGGATTTGTCGATTTTTATAAACAACTATATAGGAATAAAGAAAGGAATAATAAGAAGAAAATAGAAAGATATCTGAAAGAGAAGATGGTGAGGAAGATCCCAATAGATCAAAAAGAACAGTTGAACGCACCAATTTGCAAAGAAGAAGTAGAGGAAGTCATAAAAGAACTAAAAAGAGGGAAAGCACCGGGCCCGGATGGGTTTACTTCAAGCTATTACAAAGAAATGAGAGACACGTTGATGGCCCCGTTAATCAAAGTAATGAATAACATCTTGAAAGAAAAGGACATCCCAGGAACATGGAAAGAGGCATTTATTACAATAATACCAAAACAGGATTCGGACTTGACCCAAATTAAGAACTATAGACCCATATCGCTATTAAACACAGATTATAAAATCTTCACAGGAATTCTAGCAAAGAGATTAAAAAAGATATTAGTAAAAATTATACATAGAGACCAAGAAGGTTTCCTACCGGGCAGACAATTAAGAAATAATATAAGAAACATAGTCAATGTTATAGAATACTTGTCCGATAGGTGTAACAAACCAGCAAGTTTAATATTTGTAGATGCGGAGAAAGCCTTCGATAACGTGATCTGGGAATTTATGTTGAGAAATTTGGAGGCTATGGAGGTGGGTCAAGAATTTTTTAATGGCATTGAGGCAATATATACAGAACAGAAGGCAAGGTTGATTATAAATAACATCATCACGGAAGATATAAAAATATCTAAAGGAACAAGGCAGGGTTGCCCGCTTTCGCCATTACTATTTATAGTGGTCCTGGAAGTTTTATTAAATGCAATAAGACAAAATAAGCAAATTAAAGGGGTGACATTAGGTGTTAATGAATATAAGGTAAGGGCCTTTGCGGATGATGTGGTTGTAACTCTGGAAGAACCGATAGAAAGTATAAAAGAAGTACTGGAAGAGATGGAACAATTTGGGAAACTATCAGGATTTAGATTGAATAAGAGGAAGACTAAAATGATAGTGAAAAATTTGGACCAAGACAAAATTGAAGTATTAAAACAACAAACGGAAATTGAGGTAGTCAAGAAGATCAAATATTTGGGAATTTGGCTCTCGGATAAGAATATAGATTTATACCAATACAATTACATCCCTATGTGGAAAGATATAAAGAAGGATCTGGAGGTTTGGAATAGATTGAAACTATCACGATGGGGAAGAATATCAATGGTAAAAATGATGGTGCTCCCTAAGTTATTATTTTTATTCCAAACTTTACCCATATTAAAAGGCACAAAAATTTTTGGGGAATGGCAAAAGGTAATATCAAGATATGTCTGGGAAGGAAAGAAGCCCAGAATTAGATTCAAGTTATTGACGGAAGCAAAGGAGAGAGGAGGCTTCGGCCTCCCAGACATGAGATTATACTATGAGGCAGCGTGCCTGTGTTGGCTGAAAGATTGGGTAAAATTGGAAGACAAAGAACTATTAGATTTGGAGGGGTTCAATAACAAATTTGGGTGGCACGCGTACCTATGGTGTGATAAAAAGAGGTTACATAAGGGATTTGGAAATCATATTTTTAGAGGAGCATTAATAGAGGTCTGGGATAGATATAAAAACATTTTAGAACCAAGAGTCCCACATTGGCTATCTCCGTTAGAAACTATGTGTGTTAAGAAAATTAATATGAGAGGAAAGTGGGGAACATATGGAGAAATGGTCATTAATGAAGGAGGGAAATGGAAATTGAAATCATATGACCAAGTTAAAGCATTAACATACGATTGGTTGCACTACTTTCAAGTAAACGAAATGTTTAAAAAAGATTTGAAGGAAAGGGGGTATGTAGAAAAGGAATCAATTTTTCAAAAAGAGATAATAAATAGTGAATTTAAAAACCTATCAAAAATGTATAAAATAATGTTAGAGTGGCACACGAAGGATGAGGAGGTGAAGTCAGTGATGGTGCAATGGGCAAAGGATTTGGGATACAATATTCAACTGGGGGATTGGGAAAGGTTGTGGAAAGAGAATATAAAATTTACAGCTTGTATGACATTGAAAGAAAACATGATGAAGATGCTTTACAGATGGTACCTGTCACCTGTGAGACTGGCAAAGATGTACAAAGTAGATAACAAATGCTGGAAATGTAAACTTAAAGAAGGTACATTCTTCCACCAGTGGTGGGAGTGTAAGAAAGTTAAAAGCTTCTGGGAAGAAATCTATAACGAGATGAAAAAGATATTGAGGTACACTTTTGTGAAAAGACCGGAGGCTTTTTTATTAGGTATTGTAAGGAAGGACATCAGAAGAAAAGACCAAAAATTTTTCCAGTACGCTGTAACAGCTGCCAGAATAGTATTGGCTCAGAGGTGGAAGCAGGAGGAAATTCCAAGGGTAGAAGAATGGAGAGCAAAGTTAATAGAATACGCAGAATTGGACAAATTAACAGGGAAGATTAGATATACAAAAGATCAAAAATTTATAAAAGACTGGGAGAAATTTGTGTGTTATCTGGAAAATAACTATGGTGTAAATACAACGCTGGTGGGGTTTAAAGAGGCTTTGTAAAGAACTAATGAATATTGTTTAATAGAAATATAGGAGGAAAGGAGGTGTAAATGGCAATATGGAAGAATGGAATGTGTACTAAAAGAATAACTATGAAAGAATGTCAGCGACGTTGAAGGAAGTCGAAAATGCATATGATTTGTTGTAAAATGGATAATGTATAATGAGTTGGATTTAATAAAAGCATTTAAAAAAAAAAAAAAAAAAAAAAAAAAAGAAAAACTTGGGAGGCCGCCACGTAAAAAGCACAGGGATTGAGATCAGCTGCAGCATCCTTGCTAGAAAATTCCTCACATATTTTTGCTACACCTATTGCAAATGATGGCTTATAGGCTATATTCCAAGTAGTTTAATCCAAGCTATATATATATATATATATATATATATATATATATATATATATGCACCAAAACAAGAAATGTCAAATTATGCAGCCTGTATACATCATGCAGTCATCACCAAATTTACATAATTTATTCTTAAATGTCTACTACTTTACATAATTTATGCAGCCTTTTTTTGTCATGGGCAGTGGTAAGGAGTACATGGGACATGGAAGCCCCATCTTGCCCTCAAATATAGATATATATATATAATTACTCAGCCCCTTTGAGGTTTCAGCAGGTACTTCAGAGAGCAAACACAGCTGTCGTGTGGTATGTGAAACCTGCCCCGGAATCAGTAATGGTGAAGGATGGATCAGAAATCTCTTAAACAAATAATCACATTTTCACAGAAGTATAGAATTGTAGAGTTGGAAGGGATCCCAAGGGTCATCCAGTCCAACCAAAAACCATTTTAAGCTTGCTTTTGCACCAATAATGGCTAGAAACATGAGTGTTGGGTTTTTTAAAATGATGAAACCTGAGATTTTCAAGAAGTACAAAATTCTGTACCCCATACAGTGGTACCTCGGGTTACAGACGCTTCAGGCTACAGACTCCGCTAACCCAGAAATAGTTGTTGTTGTTTAGTCGTTTAGTCGTGTCCGACTCTTCGTGACCCCATGGACCAGAGCACGCCAGGCACTCCTGTCTTCCACTGCCTCCCGCAGTTTGGTCAGACTCATGTTTGTAGCTTTGAGAACACTGTCCAACCATCTCATCCTCTGTCGTCCCCTTCTTCTTGTGCCCTCAATCTTTCCCAACATCAGGGTCTTTTCCAGGGAGTCTTCTCTTCTCATGAGGTGGCCAAAGTATTGGAGCCTCATCATAGCTGTCAACTTACAGATTTGAAAATAAGGGACCAGCAGCCTTGAAAATAAGGGACCAGCAGTCAAAATAAGGGACCTGCAGCTTCACCTGTTCCAGGCACTCCAGTCTTCCTGTCCTTCTGCAGTCTAGTCAAACTCATGCTGGGTAGCTTCGAGAACACTGTCCAACCAACTTTGTAACCAGAGGTTCAACTTAATAGAATCTGAATCACATGCACCACAAGACCTATGCAGCCTCAACTTAAGATGGCTCCCCGGCCTGGCTTTGCACTGCAAAGTTTGCAGCAGCACGTGCAACAAAATGGCGTCCAGAATTTGAAAACCCCCTCAGCTTGCATTAACTAGCCACACACAAGGCATGGAAGCTCCACCCCCCAGTCATTCTTAGACTTCTTATTGGGTGAGCAACACAGCCAAGCAACACAGTTGGAGCCTCCCTCCTCCCTGGCTGGCAGGGAGGGAAGGAGAGGAGCTGCTTCCTTCGAAATTTAAGGGACATAATTTAAGGGACATTTAAGGAACATCCATCAATAAGGGACAGCAGCGGGACATGGCGCTGGAATAAGGGACTGTCCCTTCAAATAAGGGACACTTGACAGCTATGAGCCTCAGCTTCACGATCTGTCCTTCCAGTGAGCACTCAGGCCTGATTTCCTTAAGAATGGATACGCTTGATCTTCTTGCAGTCCATGGGACTCTCAAGAGTCTCCTCCAGCACCATAATTCAAAAGCATCAATTCTTTGGCTATCAGCCTTCTTTATGGTTCAGCTCTCACTTCCATACATCACTAATGGGAAAACCATGGCTTTAACTATACGGACCTTTGTTGGCAAGGTGATGTCTCTGCTTTTTAAGATGTTGTCTAGGTTTGCCATCGCCTTTCTCCCAAGGAGCAGGCATCTTTTACTGCTGTCACCATCTGCTGTCACCATCTGCAGTGATCATGGAGCCCAAGAAATAGTACCTCGGGTTAAGAACTTTGCTTCAGGATGAGAACAGAAATCGCACAGTGGCCGTGGGAGGCTCCATTAGCTAAAGTGGTGCCTCAGGTTAAGAACAGTTTCAGGTTAAGAACGGACCTCCAGAACGAATTAAGTTCTTAACCCAAGGTACCACTCTACTGCTGTTAAGAGACACTTCAGCAGCCTAAAGGTGACTTAGGAACAACCTATTAGTACAGCAACAAATTGGCAAATACACTTCGTGCATGCTCCACTCACGCCTCTCTGGCTGCTTCCTGAGTCTAAAAAGTAGCACCGGCAGGACCCCATATCTTGTTTTGTCCAAAGAAAAAACAGGAGTGATTAAAGGGGACAAATGATTTCTTTTTAAACCGTGAAATGCTGGTCAGAAAACGGGAGGGAGCAATAATGGAAAAGGAGCCTCAGTGAAAGGAAAATCAGAAGAAATGCATAGGAAAGCAGTTCACCACCACAGTGTCATGTTGAGCTGCAGATGATAAAGTCTATTTGTGTCAGCCTTATTCTGACTTCCCTGGGTGTGATACATTTGTGTGTGAGTTACATGTGCGGAAGATGGGGGGGGGGGGGAATCCCACTTCCACATGGTGTTCAGCTGTGTCTCTGCCTTGTGTTGCTGTTGTTTTGTAGTCACTGTCCTTCCCTTAACAACTGTGTAACCCACATATGCCTCCTGATTTAGGTGTTGCAAATGCTGTGATTATTTATTACAAAGGTTTAAAGAGAGAGTGAGCAAAGAAAGAAAAACCCCCACTTAATATGCCCTTGGCAGCTGTGTTCTCCATTTCCAGTTCACAAATCTGCTTTCTGATTGGAGAAAAACAGCCTTTAAGCCTTCTTGAAAACAGGAAACTGCTCCCCCTGCTTCCTGAAGTACAGGAACAGTTTCCTTGGCAACCTCTGGACAAAGAGAGCTCCTGTTAACCACTGGGGTGCCATAACAGATACAATGGGAAGGCGATAAATTACATGGCATTCCTATCTTGAAGGATTGAATAGCTTTTTCTGTGTACTCGCCAGTTGTTTTAGGTGGTCCTAGTTCACATTTATTTTGCTAGCAGCTATTTAGAAGTCAAAGGTGTTGAAATGTACTTTTGTTCTAGTTTATGAAACCTCCATGTCCTCTCACCCCACAGAAATAAAACATTATCTGTGTGCCTGGCACATTGCAGACAGATGCATGTACCAAGGAGCTTACATTTTTCGCCCATCATGTTTGGTGCTTCCTCTAGATGTTGCTGTTCTGCTGCTATTCCCCCCTCTTACTTACTACTTCCATATCCTACCTTAATTAGTCACAATGCTGATCCCAGTGAAACAGAGATCATATGATGAACATGATTATTCCAGAATGGGAATGATGCCAGACTCAAATGTGGTTTGAAAATGTGGGGAATTCTTTGAAAATGTGGGGAATTCTTCTGAATGAGGCACATGGATGATCCTAGCCAATTGGGTATCATAAAGGGAGCAAAATAGCATATCCATACCGCATAGCCAATCTGTTTTGGATACGTGTTAAAAGCACTGAGAGGAAACAAAATTGTGAGGGATGGCAGTGGATAGGTAAGGGCAAATTAGTCAACTTAGGTTTCTCTCTGCTTCTTATTTTACTAATCTTAAGTTCAGTTCTTCACAAGTGGTGGTTTTTTTTAAAGTCCTCATGAAAACGCATAAGCATTTTAATATGAATTTTCCCTAATTATGCACATTTATATGCAATTTTGCCTAATGTATACATTTTTTGCAGTTTCCCCTAATATACAGTAATGCATTTTGTATGTTATTTTCACCAAGATATGCACTTTTATGCACACGTTACCCTAGTATATGTATTAGCTTGGAGATCTGCACTGAAAAATTCAGAGAAATGCGACTTTTGAAAGATGGTTGTGTTTTAGTTCTCACATTGGTTTGGAAAATCTGAATTGGGTAGTTTTAGCTTTAAATGCAGACTGAGCTGAATTTCTTTCCCATCTGTATCAGGGGTAGAGGACATACAAGACAGGGCATGGCTGTGTATTATCAATGAATAGGCAAACATCTTCCAGGCATGTCCAAAATATTGTCAGAAGCATATTTGGACATTGCTGATAACACACCTGAAAAACAGGTATAATATGACCAGGATCGAAAATGACAAAGCCTGCCATGCGACAGAGGCCCTGACAGCACTGATATAATCATGAGGGAAGAAATGGGTATGCAGAGCCCTTTTCTCACATCCTGTATATTCTCGGAACTGACAGTGATGAAAATATCTTAGGTTAGGTGCTCCACATCAGCCTGTCAGTGTGTAGCCATTTTTATTCTGTAACAAATACCTAGTGTTTCAAAAAAGATATTACATTGCAAGCAAATCTTAAAAAACAAAAACAAATGAAAATTCAATTAAGATACGCACTAAACTGACAACTTAACTCTCTTGAATTCCTCTTGGTCTAGTTACATTTTATTTTCACTCTGAAGGGAAACTATTCTCAGAATTTGTTCCTTGTCCTGCCAGTGACCTGTCCAACACTTCACATTAACTTCCCAACAATGATCAATCTGTTGGTACTGATGATGTCGCTGGTACCAGCAGCACCCATCCCTTTCCTTCCTGTGTTCTGACCAGCCAATGGCTTTTCCAGCATCTCTCTGTACTTCCAAACCAGTCGTGATGATGTCATTTGTTCCAGCACATACCCCTTCCTTTTCTGTGTTCCGGTTAGCCAATGGACACCTCACACTTGTTTGCGGCAACGGATGTTCCATTGGCATTCAGTGGTAGCAACACCTATGCATTTATTTCTGGGAGTCAAATTCCTTCTGTCCATCTCAGCCTGAAATCCCATTAACACCGAGAGCAGGTCCTATTGAACTCAGATGGGCTTACTTATAAGTAAACATACCTAGGACTGGACTCTGAGGTTTGCTTTGTCTGTGCACCTGTCTGTATGACATAAAACAAGAAGGCTTACAAAATTATGGTTAAAATCTATATAACCTGTTGGGAACGACTGTTCATGCAAATGGCTAGCTATGTGGAGACATTCTCCTACAGGAACCACCAGTGCTGTACATAGGGAGCAAGCCTGATATTAACATTCCATTGTAACTAATGGCAGGATCTAGTGATAGCAAGGTTCGAGTTGCCTTAATTATTTCAGATGCAGACTGGCTTATCAGATGCAGGGCTATAGAGGATGCAATCAGCCACCAAAAAAAAAAAAAGGTGCAAGCAAGAATACATGCCACATTTTAATTATTTTAAGGTGAGAGAGGGAGAGAGAAATCCCTGGTCTTCCCCCTTCATAAGGGATTATGGAGGGAAGTGAATCCCTTTTACTTGCCCCACAAAAGCTCCTGGACCTATTTGTCTGTAATTTGGTAGGCTTAGCACATTCTGGAGGAGGTCCTGTGCTTGCAAATTTCATCCACTTTGGCTAAAAGGTGAGGGGGAAGGTATAGCCATTTTTAGATTCCCCATTATGGTGAATGGGGAAAGAGAGAGCTTTGCTTTATACAAAACAGTTCAAAACCCAAAACACAGATTGAAGTGGAGAGATTTTTTAAAAGATGAATTTTGGGGCCCCTGCTCACTCATACCATTGACTACCCCGCCACTGGGACAGCTTACTTGTGCAGCAATTTCTCTAGGACCTAACTCTATTATCCTTTAAACTTGAAATTTACTCACTATGCTTTCTTCCCATCTGTTGCTTCCCCTATACAGTGGCACTCTTCAATACCCACCTAATAGCATCTCACAGCAATGTTGGCCAAAACATGTAATGCAAAGAAGTCACATTGTAAAAGAAAACTTTAAACACTCTTTATGGGTCCCTTTGGTCTTAAGGGTTGATTTTGTTTAACTTGGATTTTAAATGTGCAACTTTAAATTCAGTTTTGGGTTTCCTGCCGCTGCATCCTGCCCTATTTGTTTATTATCAGCTACACCTTAAAATCACTGGTTTGTATTGGGTTAATAATGGGTTGAGTCACATCACTGCCCAGTGCATGACTGTTAAGTGGGGAAGCTACTGAGGAAGGGTGTGAAACATTACAAGAATGTCGACTCCCTCCTTACTGCACTTGATAACACCAAGGTTTTGCCACCCCCCTCCTCACCAGATTGCTCTTAGCACTGATAATTAATTAAATCATGCAAACGTTGACCAAGACATGCAGGGTAAATGGATAAAATTTTATGGGACCAATGCCAGCCCTCCCTTATAAACCTCTTGAGCATCAGCAGATTGTTCTATTCTGCACAGAGAACGTACCGTCTCAACTTCCAGCCATTCATAGTTCCTCAACTACTCCTAAGGCATACCATTCAAATGTTAGCCATTATAGGGCCAGAACTGAAGTCCCTTGATTCAGAGAAAGATGCCTGTTGATTGGCTGGGAGCAACTCTCAATAAACATGTGGCATCAGGTGTGGGTAGGTGGATTATGTTTGGGGGAAATGGCACCACAGGCCAAATTGGGGCCACGAGCCAGATAGTCCCCTGCACTGCCTTAGATTGTGTCATCGGGACATTTGCGCATGCAGATAACCTTCTCTCTGTTCCTTTATTTTAATTTTTTTGGCATTACTGTATCATCTAAAGCCAGACGTATGTTGGACACTGGGTGTAAGGGGAGGGGGCAATTTAATCAAGCAATATTGATAAAGGCCATTTAATTTCTGTGAGTGTTTCCATTTACCAGAAGACGAGATGACCACCCTAACCCCTAATTATTGATGTCCTGAAGTGTTGAAGACTTAGCTCTCTTTTCATATGCCAGTTAATAAATTGTACCTAATAAATTGTGGGCTCCCGTACTTAGCAAGGGCAACATACATCTCCCGGTGCTGCAGCACAATCCTTTCAGCCCTCATCACTTTATGGGGAAAAGATTGCAAGATGACTGTCACCAGGACCGTCCGTTGTAACAACCATTCCCAATCCACAAGTGAATAAGACAGTGCATTCAGTTCAGCTTCACAAGAACTTAAGCTTACTTTTGTTTGCTTCTTGCACGACCAATCAAATAGACCCTGGTTGTACATGCAGCAAACTCCAGACGTGCTTTTCCTGTCTGTGGTGTCACTTCCAAAACTCGCATCAGCAAATATCTCAAGACCTCCAGACTTCTGATTGTTAAGCTCAGTCTGTAGTGCATAGTGCCTATCAAATAGCATGCTATGTGTTTCCAATCCTTAACAGTAGGATTGTTGACATGTCTGCTTAGATTCCTGCATTGCAGGGGGTTGGACTAGATGACCCTTGTGGCCTCTTCCAACTCCACAACTGTATGATTCTACAGTGTATGATCCCTCAGTGAAGAGTGAACAGCTTCCACCATCCATTGTAGGGAAGGGTGACGAGGTCTTCATCCAAACTACAGCCAACCAGGAAGCTGCAATGGCCCCCTGCATTCACATTGCCTTTTGAATTGCTAGTCTCTGCTGGTGCAGCAGCAGTGTCTGTTTGCCCACCCAGAACATTTGGTTGGGGTCATAGAGGAGAGGGTAGTCACTGGTCCCTCAAACCACCTGGGCCATAGCCCAGTGTCCCTCGGGGTGGGGTGGGGGGCTCTTGGCACCGACCTGTTCCAGCCCCAGGCATCATATGAGGCAGAATAAAGGGGGGTGTGGCTCACTAAGAATAGCTTTCCGGACCAACCTCTGAGGCTTGGCAGACCTCATTAGGCCCATGGGGCAGATGTTGAAGAACAGTGTGCTATCGGCTAGCTGGAAAAAAAGTCTGTGGTTTGTTTTTTTGTTTTGTTTTTAAATGTTAACGCCAATCTAGAAAGCACTTTTCATATTTGGGGAAATGCAAAACATCTGTTTGTTTTAATACTGCAGCCTTTCTAAAGGCGGCAAATTTTGCAAAATATTCGGCAAATAAGGACAAATGGATGATTATCAATCTTCATTCATTGCTTTCAGTCCTAGTAGAGAAAAAGCTTTGGGCAGAAGCCAGAAAAGGAAGAGGAGGCTTTAATGCTATCTCTCTAAATAGCTCTAGCTAGCCGGTACAGTGGTTTCTTTTTATCTGTTTTACCACTTAGCTAATCTCTTTTTTGCCAAAGCCATTAAGATGCTGGGCATGGCAGCCCTGGCTGGGAGATTTAAGTCGCCCTATCCCTGCTTTTCATGTTCAGAAAGAGTTTATTCTCTCCTGCAGAGCGAAGCACTCTCCAAAGTCTCGAGGAAAGCGGTAATTTCAGAATAATGGACCCTTAAGGCAGCAAATTGGCAGTGGGAACA